>NC_089979.1:129413914-130088289 GCF_036417845.1 Apteryx mantelli
TAATATTCCTGAATAAATGAAAATGTTCTTTTTTTTTAAAGCTGATTTTGTACTTCTCTCTTCCTTCTTCCTTGCTTTTCTTGCTGTGCCAGGTTAAAAAAAAAAAAAAAGATGCATGATCATCATAACTGTACCTGCATGTTTTGACATTGACCATGGCTTCCGAAGAAGTAGTAAGAGTCAGAGTTTTACTGGTGAGAAGTAAACAGATGGCCACAGTACACACACTGATTTCAAGGCTTGCTGCAGTGGGCGACTTGACGAGCAGGAGCGCTACAAAACTGCCTCCTTGTTCTGGCGCTCGCTTTGTGCGCGCACCAGCGGCTTGATGCTGACACCGGCTCCTTTCTTGCTACCTAACTTGGGTCACATATTCCTCATCGGGTGGAGTGCGACCCCTCTCTTGTTTCATAATTGTCCCTATCAGCATGCTTGCTACCTTAAAAAGTATTGATAAATGTGGCGGCGTTCAAAGCAACTGGAGGTGGGGTGAGTAGGGGGAGGTGTTTGGGAGCGTGTATGCATCTTGGATGTGTTCCCAAGCCCAGGATCGTTTTTATCACCACCTACATCTGAAAAGAACCACTATGCTGAAATTGTGCAGTTTGATTAGCTGGGAAAAGCTAAGTGGCTTGGCCTATTGCCTCTTGGATGTGTGAAAAGATTACCTTCTGAAAATGTGACCTTTTATCCTCTTTTGCTCAGATACTGGATTTTTTTTCCTTGTGATTTGTAGAACTGTGTTAATAAAATAGAAAGCTACATTGAATTGTTAGTGACTGAAATATAAGTGATTGCAAAAACATTATCATAAGACAGTACCAGTAAAAATATTCCACTTGCTGAGCTTGCACCATCAAAATTTATTTATACATTTTATGTAAAAATACAGGGTTAATTTTTTTATTCCTTTGACCCTGTATATCAAATGTGATAAAATATGCTATCCTGCAGCTAAAAGCAGATGGAAAAATAAATTGAAGAGCAGCATTTAACTGCAGTCTTCTTCTAGTTCGTATAAAAATATTACAAAAATAAAACAGAGACATAACTGGGTCATTGAAATGTTCTTTAAGAAGGGCTGCTTACGCAACAAAATTACCCCATTTTTAAATACGATGGTTCATAACATTATTTAAAAAAAAAGAAGGATTTTGGAATAGAGTAACATGAATTTTGTTTTTAAATTAGTTTAGACTCTTTGGAGTCAATCTTTCATTGAGAATTTTTGTTTGTTTTTTGTAACTTAATAAAACGACTGTGTTTGCATTAAGGCTTTCTTATGGCCGTTAGAGCTTTGAATCATCACTTCTAATTTACTGTAGTGCCTACCAGAGCTTTTGCTTTACTTTTCACCTTTTTTTGCAACATCAGTGCCATATATAGCCTCCAGAAGAATACTGTTTTCATGTTTGGCTTGACAGATAGATTTTGAAAGATAAAGTGCAAAATCCACAGTTCCAGTAAAATATGTTGATATGCTTTCTTTGATAGTAAATGTAGCCAATAGTGACATATTGTAATTTCTCACTTCTTGATCATTTGGTCAGCTCTGTCTCAGGTATCTGACTTAAGAGCACTGAATCTCCCCCATGAAGACCACTGCCTCTATCTGTCATTGTCAAAGCAACTTCAGCTCCTAATTTTAGTCTTTAAAGTTTCATCTGACTTAGAAGTCTAAAGCAGCCTAAATGAGGCAGTGTGAATAACCCCTGGGGTGGAAATGTGAGCACCAGATAATATAGTAGTAGCACCAGAGTGAGGCTCATTGCTTATACAAATGGGGGTTGAGATAAGAGAAGTGGGATTCTTACAGAAAGGACTGCAAGAAAGAAAGCAAGGTTTGTAGGGGATGAGTAATAAAATGGCATTCATCAAACAAGCAGCCTTTTTCAGTGCATGTATTACAACAGACTTAGTTGGTTTATAGCACAGTATGGGAGAAATGGCTCAACTTAAACAAATCACGTTAGAGATATTAATGCTATTACTTTTGATTTTGTAAAAGGCATTGCTTCCTTGTTCATCACTAATGTTGCTATCCCCACCATTGCGTGATAATGATTGGGCAAACAGTTCACGATAGGCGTTAAAAAACCAAAATGAAGAAATGATCTGCTGTCAGAGGACAGTGTTTCTGGTGCAGAGCAGACTAATTGCAGTTGGAAAGAAGGAAAATCTTCTTCATTGAATATGATCGTACCTGATCATAATTTTCTAAAGGAAAATGAGATGCATGTGATAAACCCTTAATATATGCTGTCACATTGTCTACAAAAATGATCCATATATTGAAAGAGTAAGTATCGCATGAGAAAACAAGCATGTAAGAAAGAATTCTTTTCATTTCCAATTCTCTTTTTCAGATTTAGCTTCTTCTGCTAATGCTAAGGTCTGTGTCTATTTAAATGATTAGTAAGATTAGTCAGGAGCTCTTCTGAAACTGCCTACAGGATTCTTGCATCCATGAAAGTCCATTTTTCTGTGTTTTTTTTTTTTCTCATTGAGTTTAGTTGTTTGGATCACTGTAAATCCAACTCCATTGCTCAGAAAGTAATGAATATAACTTAATTTTGAATTCATCAGAGATGCACAGAAAGATGGGGAAAGTTGCAAGTAAAAAGGCATGTGTGTGTGTGTCAGTGATTAACAATCATTTATGAATAGGGCTCAAGTTTAAAAAGTCTAATAAATAAGAAATGATTAGCAGCAAATGCCTTCCTCTTGACCTGAAAGTGTGACAGGAGCCTTTATTCTCCAATTTTTCTTTATATTGTTTCATGCCGCAGTGATCTTGAACTGTAGCAGAGGATGTAGCTTTTTTTAGAGTAGTGGATGGAACATACAATGGCCAGCCCTCAGAGGAAAAAATCTGTTCTTCCCATTAGAGCTTCAATTGCAAGGCCTGTTTATGAGAATAGAAACTTTGAAAACTTACTGATTTTGATGGTCAATAGTAGATTTAAATATATAGATGTATGTATATGTATATATATGTATGAATGTATCCCAAGGTTAATTTTAAAGCAGAACAGCTCTGATGATGAGAGGGGAGAAGGAGGCAAATTGTTTCTGACAGCAGAGGCGACTTATGCCAGCTTAGTCGACATGAAACTACAGCATGAACTGTGATACATGGTGGTCCTCCTTAAAAGAGAAACATTATTGTTTTAACTTAGTAATGTCTGTTTTGATGGCTACACACTTTATTTTAAGATGCTCGGCACATGTTTCTCTTTATGCAAATTTGAGGTCCATCCTTAAGGGGGCTGAATTCTTCAAGTTCTTACAAGGATATGCACAAATCATTGTGGTAAAGTTACTGCTTGGATATAAGCAGGGGTAAACAGTAATCTAAATTTACCAATACTTAATTTTTGTTTGGTATCCTAGTTTCTGATGAATAACATACATCAGTATAACAGAGATTGTTCTGGCTATCATTTTTATGGGTAAACTTTGCAGAAGAGGTAAAGTCTTAATGGAGCACTGCTTCTTCATCCTTGCTGTATTCCTCCATGTCAAATTGAGACACATTGACAGGTCAGCAAAGGAAACTTGTACTGCACGCTGTTTTGTCTGTCCTTCCTGGTGGACAGGGGATTTCAAGTTTATTACAATCCTGATACTCTTTTGAAAGACTAAAAGGGCATAGAAGAAAGGGCAACAACTTGTCCGTTCCCTCCTTCCCCTTTATATTCAGCAAATTTGAAGCTAAAGCATCTTACACCACTGTACTCTGACATTGCAAGTGTATAAAATTACTGTGTGATCTTACAGACCATATGTGCTGTAAAGGATAGCCATACTGGCATGAGTTAAGCCTATAAAAGAATCCTTTCTCTGAATTTACTGATTTAGGTGAGACCCTGTTCATTATTTTACTTGTACAGCTATTTTTTGGGTTTATACCCCTTTTTCATCACTGTACAGTATTTAAACTCCTTCAAATGTGCAAAGATTAAATGTTTAATAAAAATTGCTTGTTGTTTTCAACATCTGTGTTCAGAGAACAATGGCCCACTGGAGTGCAGAAAGCTTGTAAAGTTTTCAAATGTATTGAGAATGACAGAAAGTTCAGTGAAGAGTTTTCTTTCCTCATTACAGAACTACTTCTGTGGCTGCGATTACACTAAGAGCATCTTTAATTGCTTTAAAATCTGAATGCATGATAAGAATGGATTAATTTGATTTTTCTGTTACTACAAGTAGCAGATGGTTTATGTCTTAGGAATGCTCATGTTGTAAAATGAGATCCCCAGCTCATTCGTGATTGGTCACTGTTAATGAAGCATGCTGTGCTGATTATTGATTTAGAAAATGAGGATGACATGAGTATTGTGTGTGTTGCTGTAATAAATTAAAGAGGAGTATTTTAATAGCCAGCAGACATACACCTTAAATAACATGAAATATTTGATTTTCTATTCAGGTGGTCTCTGCCCTGTCAAACTAATTTTATTGTTTATTAAAAAGATGTACTTTTATAGTTTTAGCTAACAAGCAGATGGTCGTCTTTACTTATTTCTGTTTTGTATTGCTGTATGACCGATCAGATGCATGATAGGAACCCAAATTAGCTTGTTGTCTGCAAAGCAATGGTGTAGCCATGGGAGGAAGTCTTTTGTAGGTATTGCTCGTGTGCATGTGTGTACGTGTGCATACATGTGTGTGTGTAGGCATGTCTCATATTCTGTAGTGGTTAGTGTAGGGAGAATGGATAAATGTGTTGAAATGCATTGAAAGTTATTTCAGTTTCATTTTTTCTGTTTCACCTTCAAAACTTTTCAGAGAGAGAAAGGGGGATAGTATTTTAAAACCTTTCATTTATCCAGAATCACATAAACCTCACAATAACTTAGTGTTTATTTAATCTTGTTACAGATACCATAAGCAAGATTTTGTATGGTAAAAAGGAGAGTAGCATTTTGTGCTCACTTGTTTCTCTGATATGGAAACTGAATGTCTTATAAGCAACTGTGGATTGTTGTATTGATCAAGGGTCAGTGCTGCATATGTGACCCCTATAGCAAATCATGAGTCTTTACGGTACACTGTATGGATTGCTTTCTAGTCCTTATTGAAGAGCTACTGTAGCACTGTCAGCCTGCTAGTAAAAAGATGAAGAGAGTAATACTGATGTAGTGCAATATGTGCTGCATATGTATATACATCTTTGTTTAGGAAGGACACACTAATATAATTTCTTTCCCCTTCATTAAACTCTTAGAAATAACCATATAGAATATGCTTATAGCTGATGAAAAACATCACCTTGATCTATCCTTCCTGACCCCCAGCTCCTGCTCCAGTGCACCACAGAAATTCCACAGGGGAGTGCTGGTAACTGGTACGACCAACAAATTCACCCTCAGTGCCAAAACTCTGAACACTTCTATTACCTGTGGAAAAACAAACAGCTAAGTAAGATTGACTGCAGACAGTGGTCAGCAATGACTGCTAGTTTCAGCAGTTTTCAAACCAAAAGTACAGTGTTGGAAACCATCAACCTAAACTGTCCAATGGGAATGTGTTTTGACTTGGAGATCTGAAGAAATACTGGAGGAAAGATACTATTTATTCAGAACTAATATATCCCAAATCATTCTGGGTAGTATTTAGAAGAGGCTGGAGACCTGTGTGCACTGTGAGAACTAGTACTCATGATGCAGAATGCCAGTAAACAAGGGGTTACATAGACAGTGAAAAAGTTGTCATCGCTGCTCTTAGTTTCAAGAGTGTTTTATAGATCTTAGTAAGGAACAGTGTAGCTATACCCATGTTATGACAGAAACTGTTCACACTTGCATGTCCATAATTCTCAAGTTAACTAGCGAAGTAGACACTGTAAATTTGATGGTACTTTTTGTCAGCCAAATGCTATTATTTCATGATAACCCCCTCAACTGCAGGATTTATGGAGAGGTAGTCACTTCTGGTGTTGTAAAGCAATTAATTAAAAAGAAACCTGGATTTTTTTTCAAAGAGTTTGTATGACATTATTTATTTTGGAAGTGATTAGCTAACTGTGATAGCCTATGTCTTAGCTTTGAATTTTTTCTTTTAACTACCCTTAAGTGTTTCTTGACTGAGTTTATTGAATATGGTCAAGCTCACAATGCTTAATACAGGTGTCTGAAATCCTTTGAAAACTTCTTTAAGGAGCTTTCAGCTAGATAGCCAGGAAGATCCTGGCTCTGTAATTGTGACAATTTACCTTTATATACCCTGACTCACCTGAAGTCATCACAGGTGAGTTGCAAAAGGTAATGCATTATGCCATGCTAATGTGATAATATTTTGGGTCCCTAAGAGCTCCTTGTTCCTCCTGAGCTGCTTTGGTGAAACATCTGCCCTTTCCCTACAAAACTGCTAGCCTTTTCACCTGCCGCTCTAAGCAGGCTGCATTCTGGTCCTGGAATTTATTGCATTTGTGTAACTGCATCTTGCTTAAATGCCTTTCTACTGAATGATATGCACTTCATTTTGGAAAACATCCTCCTTTGAGGACAGACATGAAATAGGTGGTATGTTTTCATCACCATTGGCAGCTTCTGGGAGTAAATTCCTATACTCCTGCAAAAGCATGATTCTGCTTAATGCTTTTTTCCCTTGTGCCTTGACTCCAGCATGGTCCACTCTTGCATTTCTGGTTAAGCTGTGGGCTAAAATAGTACTTTTTGCTGCAAGGTTTACACAATAGCAATATTAAAAAATAGAATTATCAATATAATTGGTAGTTAATTGGACTTATCTATATAATTTTCAATTTCTGCACTTTACGAAATTATAATGGCTCAAGCTGGTGTAAAAGTTTCTGATACTCATTTTATGATCATCAGTAATAAATTTTGAATTTGGTTTGTCTTCACCTGGCCGTGGAGAAAGAGACCCATAGGATGCTTGTTTAGTTTCTTCTGTTCTACAGAGGGGATTAGGTGGTGCACGTATGTGAGCTCTATGGCTCTCTGCCACAGTCCAAAAATGTGATTGCTCTTTTCATGCAAACTTGCTTTAAATTAGCAAGGTCAGGAACATTATTGGTGCGACAGTATGGGCTTTCACTATCAAATGCTGGTTGTTGTGGGTGAATTTTATGAGTGCTGTGCTGCTGTGGCTAGATGGAATCTTTTTCAGAGATGGTAGCAATGGCAGCTCCAAAAAGGTGCTTAGGTACTTATCTCTTTGCACTGGTATTCACATCAATGGGAGTTTAGAAGCTTAAGATTTAAGTACTTACAACTTGGAACTATCCCAAGATCCTTGACATCAAAAAAGCAATGGCCTCGTTTCATGCAGATGTCCTAGCACTCAAAGGGTGCATAAATTACTGTACCACTTATCAATTTCTCTTTAATGTATTCCTTTCTTATATCTGGGACAGTGTTAATAAAGGAAAAGGATTAAAGAGCATAAAAATAACTCATATGTAAGTTTCTTTGAGTTGAAATTATATCAGTCAGCCTGTCAGCACTAACATATGGGAAACATAGTTTCGCTACCATGCATAGCAGGGGCTAAAAGTGCTGTTCAGACCATGTGCTCAACTCCTACAGAAGAGGGACTTTATATCACTTTTGCAGCCCACTCATAAACTTAAGGGGTGACATCTATGGATTCTGACTATATGGAAACCCAAATATTGATCCTGTGATAGAAAATGAAAAATGGAGGGGGCAGAAAAGGGATAAAGAAGATCTAGATCAGCAAGGAATTCAGTAAAAGATTAAATACTCAATTTCTTAAAAGCTTATTGAAGTGCTGTTGATATATTGAAATAGTAGTTCTAGATAACAGGAAATTTTCACAAATGTTGCTTCCCATATCTTGGACTAAATTGCGATAATGTATAACATCTCCTTGTATCAATTGCAGTAAACTAGTAAAGATCCCTACTGTTTTTGTTTTGTTTTGCTTTCAAAAGCCCCCTGCTGCTGTTGATTACACCTAGATCTGCTACTGATTGGAACTGTTAAAAGTCTAAGATAGTGTGGATGGTTTCTGAATCATTTAATTGTAGAACTAATAAGATGTTTTCGCTGGGACCTAATAGAACAGATAATATTAATAAGTGTGTATGCTGTCCATGAAATTCTGATTGCTTTTTCGTAATGTTTTTAGATATGAAACTGGTGCTCATAAGCTTGATGGGCATGTGAGGCACAAGTTTCTTTTTTGAATAATACTACTGGATATGATTTTAAGAAATAGGTGGGAGGGTGAGCTGTCCCAGAGCATCATACAGTAGAGATTTTGCTTTCTGTGAATTTTTACATTTTCAGTTGTATGTAAATGTTCTGTAGGCACGTTGAATTGAGTAGATAATTAGATGAACAAGATATCTCCAGTAGAATGTTAATGCTGTTTTTTAGCATCTGTGTAATACCTAATGCATTTGGTGCATGTGAACCTTGAAAAATCGCAGTTACTTAATGCAGAAACACTTTCCATGGCCTAGAGCTATGTTGGCTTTTCATGAAAGACCTTACTCTCCTTCCTATGAGTGTCCACTTCAGGGTAACTGAACTCTGCCAAAGTTGAAATGTAATATATGAAATATGTAAATGAAAGTTCTGAAGTAAAGAAAAATAAAAATTGATCATCACTTATGAAAGTTAAAATCTGATTTGGTGACTTTCCTACAATCTGTTTCATGATTTTTAATTTATAATGTAAATAATTTCAACAATTAAGGTAAAATTATGCCAAATTTATACTCAGGGTGGGAGGAAGAGGAGGGGAGAGAGACTAATGATGCCTTGTAAATGCCTTGTAAATTTGCAGCAAAACTGATGATCAGATTCAGAGCATCCAGGAAATGATGCTACAGAGCAGCTCTAAAATAGCTATTATTCATCTAGGAGAATGTTACACACGATGGAGAAGTCCACCCATTATGGCATGTAATTAATTCACTATTTCTTCCCACAGCTTTTCCAGATTTGTTCTCCCTCTTATATAGGCATAATCACCTCACATGGTTTAGATAAAGTAGCAGTAGGGGCCCTTTGAGGGACCAGCCGAACCTTCAGTTTCCAAATTGTTCTGCTCTTGTAAATCCAGCCAGATAGCCTTTTCTTTCCCCAGTCACTATCATATGCCATGTATTTCTTCTCAGACAAATCTCTTTCAATGTTACCTACATTTTAAAGTATCATTTGCTTTTTACCTTTTTGTTACTTTGCCTCTAATAATGAAAACAAATTCTGTTTTCATACACATTGCTTACTGGCAGTTTATAAGCCATTTTACTTTCCAGTTTCCTCTGTGTTAGCTGAATGCAGTAAGGTTTGGATTCAAGGGAATTAAGTTATTGATCATAATAAGTTGTTTCTGCTAATTACTTTTTTCATTTGTGAAAGCCTTTATGTTATGTTCTGAGAAATATAATCTTTGCAACCTGTTTTCTTGTCTGTCCCTTGTCCCTTCTTCCCAAAATTCTTGGACTTGTAGCAAAAGGAGTACATCCTTTGTCCTGTAAAGGTGATATTTTACCTATACAGTAATGTATACATTACATTCTCCTCCCTGCACTTCACCACACTTCTGACTAGTTAAAGGCTGGAATGAAGCAAAGGTTTGAAAAGTCGTACCTTGTTGTTCCAAGAACATAGTGAAGTGCTAGAGAAAAACAGTATCATGTAAAATGAAGAGGTGTATTTTTTAAGTTTATACATATGTGATGCATGCCACGGATTAAAAATTAATACTGGAAGGAGCAGAGCTAATCTGAATATTGAATGATGATGATTGTTCTTTTCTGTAACACAAACTGTTCATGTGACATAAATAGTTTGTTAAAGTGTTAAACATTAGTTATGAAATGTCTATTCCCTGCAAATTTTGGCTTTAAATCCACAAGACAGCATGATACTACCTTCGAGAGTAAAGGATCCAATCATCCACTTTGCACTTTAGTAGACTCTTAGTTCCCTTGACCAATTGTCCAAGTTGATTATTTGATTAAAAGAGACTAAAATAAAATTATACTGTTGTATCTAAAAAGCTTAGTATAGAAAAGAACAAAATCTGCTTATCTCAGAAGCAGGTATCTTTCCTTTTCTTTTTCTCTACTTTCTGCAAAGGGCTGATGCATTAATGTAGTGCTCATTTAATGTACTAACAGCTCTCAGGATCTGTTTCTTTTCTTTGGTCTGGTTTGTCATCAGTTTCTTCAACTTACTTTTGCAGAGATCATTTTTTACCAGGCTAAAAGGTGCTAAGAATTTTGGACCATATATTCTAGAGAACAGGAGACATGGATTCAGTCTTTTAACTGAGAGAAAGGATTTGATAAATGGATTTCTGTAGAGTTCTCGTTGACACATAGGATTAACTATTTACAAATGGAAAAGTATCTTTTTTGTGAACTGCTTTTACTTAAGATTGTACCTGCTGGTCCCTGAAAGACCAGCAGTTGCTCTTTCTGGCTGAGATCCTGTAAGAATAAAGATTCTTCAACTGGAATTTAGTTTCACTGGAGTGAATTAGAATGTAATTTATCTGTGAACACATACCTAGTATACTGATAATGTGCATCATATTAGTAGAGATCTTTTGAACTGAACCTGTGAAAAGAAACAGCTATGTTCATTATGTGTTCTCTTCTCCCCCATCAAAAACTCTGTAAAGAACAGCCCCCACCTCCAAACAGAAAACAAACCCCCAAACTAGGTGTTGTAATTATTTCACGCTTGTTGCAGTACAAAAGGTTGGAAATAATCTGTTTCCTGTTACTTTCTTGTAGTACCTGAAAGTCTTGCATGAGATGGATAGTTGCATTCTAAAATCAAATAGAAATACTAAATTTAAGCTCTCAGTGCACTTTTCAGGAAGGTCACCAAGTACTGTGAGACAATTGCAGAAGGTTTGTGCTTCTGCAAAATATTCTTATACTCTTTTCCTTAATCATGGTAAGCATCACCTCCATTTCTTTGGCTTGTCAGGAACATCTCCATCAGAGTAAAATTCCAATGCGTGTAGCAAGAACTGAAGCGTGCAAGGGAAAAACAGAAAGGTTTTTGACTGAAATAGTTCTTTAACTTATTAACAGACAAGTGTGCATGTCAGAAAAACGCACTTGTTTGCTGTAAGTATATGCAATGGCTCATGGGTAAAGAAACAGAGCCCTTAATTGCTGCTTGGGTTTAGGTCACTGTTCATTCATTCATTCATTGCTGGAGATATGAACTATTCATATGTTGCCACACTATGTTACTTACACAAGACTGATGGTGAAGGAAGTAAGAGCTAAGATGCTTCACAGACATAGACACTGGGGGGATTAACATGTCTACTTCATTAATATATATGTGCATACATTAATGTTGGAGTACTGAAACTGTTTCAGATGAGATTAAAAACTACTGTCTCTTAAGGTCTGCTGTAGTCCTTAGAAACATTTAAATTTTTGGCATCAGTGTTACCGATTTCTTAACCATTTTAGTTTTACTTTGCCAATGGGGATACAGGTGCAGCCAGTGCCCATCTCTCTTCCTGCTGCGTGGTTTCCTGTAATTTTTCCACGCCTAGGTCTGCTCTCTCTGCTTGCTGGCCATCATTAGGCATATATGATTCTCTGTGGAGTGGCACGCATGGGTTCTGGGAGTGACGTTTCTGGCAGCATTTTCCTTGTGCACGGCACTAGGCCTGATTTTGTGAACTTCTAAGCTACTGCGATCCCCATTTGATTCAGCTGAAGCTGTGGGTACTCTGTACTTTTGGAAAAGGCGCTGCTCTGTGCTAAATCTCAGGCAGTTGAGAGATGAAAGTCCCATGTAAGTAAGTCCTGGAAACATGAATAACTTTTATTTGACAGTGGGTTCTGTGTGGCAGCAAGACTGTAGCCAGGGTGAAGGCGTTGCCACTCTTGCTGTATTAGTTACAGATCCAATAATCTGCCCCTGTGAAACTAGGTTTGGAGATCAGCAGTGAATTGTTTAGTAATGTTTATTGGCGCTCTTTAAAATATATTTGCAATGTATAAAACACTTTGATATATAGAAGCTCACATTCTAATAAGATTACATTAAGTATCCTAATAAGATCAAGGCTTGAAATTATGTTTTTCCGGAATTGAGTGATATAAATTAATTTTAGTTTAAACCAGTGTCAATGTTCTTAGTTGTTGGTTGTAAATACTCTGTTTGCAGTTTATGTGGGTCTACATTTAACTAAAAAAAAATCAGTTCTCCTATTAACACAAGAAATATTTTATCTTCCTCTCATTCCAGTACACTGCAGCTACAGACTATCAAGCCATTGCTGTAAATACTAAACTCAACCAGTAAATTATATAAACAACAGTGGCTGATCACTGAACTCTGCTGGTACTGGACTTTCACTTGTCATTTAAGTCTAGCCTACTATATAAAATGAATTCATTGTTATCAGTTTAGATCCCTTACACTGGCTAATCTACATCACAAAGATGTTCTACACAAAAGTCAGTTCTCTTCAGGAAGACCTTACAAGTACGTGCAAACTAAAATATGCAGGAAACTTCCATACAGATTAAATTAATTGTTACTTACAACAGCTAACTGACCAGGGTGAAATGTTGGAATAGTTCATTAACAAGAATCCTGCAATAGTGGTTGTGTTAGGATTTCTGTTAGCTTGTCCATTCTACATTTTATTTTGTTGCTGATTCTGATTTTGCTGTAAATTGTTGCACAAAAGTATGGATCTAAAGGGAGAAGCTTGGCCAATTTTCAGCATCATGGTATTCCTCTTTTCCTTTGCGGGCTGGTGGAAGCACCTTTTGGACTCAAATGGGCATATTGTCTACCAGGTGGACCACACTGGGCAAAGTTCATAGCTGCTTTACACTCAAGAATGTGTACCTACACAACTAAATTACCTGGTTATAATCACTCTTGCGGGCATACCGCCTGCTCTGTCAGATTGATAGGCAAGATGGCATCCAGGGACAGGGAATGTTCCTTGCAGCTAAGGCCCAGAGAGTTTTTCAGTATACTGGCATCGCATATGGTTTTGCTTCGATTTTGAATTTACCTTAATGTGATGATTCTTTCTTATAATTTATCTGATAATTTAAAAGCTGATTTCTCAATATTTGTTTTAACTATAAGCTATTGTATTAATTTCTTGTTTAGCTGTTCATTTTTAATGTTGCACTCCTTAAAGTAAACAACAGCTCAGAAAACTAAGATTAACCACAAAGTATAATTAGGGCTGGTGAGTGGCTAACATTTAGTGTGACCTCCCCATTCAGAAGCAGTCTTCACACCAGGCCTCACAACCTGGGTGGTTTTTTTGTTTATTTCATTGTTTATGTAAAATATAAATATCTTGGAGAAGATACAATTTTACAACTGAGTGGCTGTTTTTATTTCTTTAAAATCTTATTTCTTTTCTATTACCATTTAATTCACAGAATTATAAAGGCATCTCCTATTAGTTATGGTCTGTAATAAATTTAATTTACTGAACCTGATAAGGTTTCAAGTGCAGAATAAAAAAAAGCATAACTTTAGAGAAGATCTATTCCAGTTTTGTGCTTAAATGCCTAAGTTTTGCATACAGTATAATAGCTGGTAAAAGTTGATTCATTGCATTTACCAATGACTGTCTAAGATTTCCCCCTGTCCTATCCAAATACAGCTGAGTACGTTTTTATGGATGCCTCAGCATAAGAAAAAACAGAGCATTTCACTGTCCATTTGGCATAAAGCAGTAGATGCAGTGTAAAATTAATTCTGTACTTGAATTTCTCCAGAGTGTCGGGCATGGATCGTGTCAAATTCTTTACTGCTTTGTTTGCTTAAGGACTTTGTACTGAGCTATGGAGCAAGAATAGTAATGACCTTCAAACTCAATTTTCCAATATTCAGTTCCCACGGTAAGCTAGAAAATCCCTTTCAATTTCTTGAATCCACCTATCTCATTACCATGTAAACAATCTACAGTAAAATTTTTGTGAATTTATTATGTCTTTTTAAAACTGTTTCTCTTACACTGTGCAAGAAATAGTTTAATTCATACTTTTTCATTATAAGAGGCTAAGAATGTTAACATTTGTGTCTCTATAAACATTAAAATTTCAGGGATAATTTAAATATTTATGAAAATATAAAAGGTAACTTAAAAATAATATGTTTGTCTTGGAAACTTGTGGCCAGAAGTTATCTGCACACAAATTACTTTTGGGAAAAGAGAGGAGCATACTTACAGTCAGTTTTAATATTTTTAATGGTTTTCACTTTGTACTTTGCAGATTATATAAAGCTTTCAAATATTAATATATATTCAAGATTAGAGATTTATAGGCTTCTTTCATTTACCATATATTACCTGTCCATGAAATTTTCGTGGTCTTCTGATTTTTCTGAACCATAGTCATTGTGCATGCAGATAGCTGATGCTGCTGCTAACTATTCATCGCATAAATAAGTGAAACTATTGGCCCATCAAGAGCAAAAGGCATTCACTTCTTTAAAAATCACCTAAAACTGGAAGGCACATGTGCTGCAGGAAAAAAACACCTTCTTTCTAATGGTTTCAATTTCATAGTTATTGATGTTCTGATATTGGAAACATGCGGACTTTAAATATTTGTCCTTGACATATATTTATACTTCTTTGAGGTCTTCAGCTTCTTTTCTACTGTTACTTCTTTTCTACTCTTATTATTGTGGGTTTTTTGATGTGTGTTGGAGACAACTGAAGAGTATTCCTCTACACTGTATGAGTCCTTGTGATTTTTGCACTGACGCTTTTGAAAAGACTAATCACCATTTCTACCTTTGTTATCTTCCAGTTTAATACATGCCATTACAAACTGAGACCCTTTGTATAATCACTAGAAAAGGTGGATATTCGTGAAAATAATGATACTTTACTTTCCTTACTTGGACTATTTCTTCAAAGCTTGCAAATCAAGGCTAGTTATTCTAACATAATGCTTCTCTTAAATATACACAGACTTTTTTTCCCAAAGTTGATATCTAATAGATATCCTGCATGAAAAATATTCAAGGGCTTCAAGGAATAGCTGTGGCAATTGCAGTAGAAGTGTATAAATTACCATCTCTTTGGGTTTTTTTTCCCCCTTCTCTGTAAAACTCTTACTATAATTAGCCAACATTTAACAGCAAATGTTTGCTTTGGTTAAATTATTCAGAACATTTATTTTACTTGTCAAAGGTTAGATCAGGTTGTTGTTTGAACTGGTAATTAAATGCAGCCTAATACACTGTCATATTTATATGCACTATCAGCCCCGTTTCCTCCTCATTCTGTATAATTTTATAAGTTCAGGACTGACATTTAGACTTCTAACTGAAATTCTGTTTTCCTGCGAAGGAGGCTAAGATTTTACTTTTGTGTTTTATTGTACGTGTGTACGCTCCAGAAAATGTGTTGGATTGTTTAGAATATCACAGCTATGGACTTTGTGGTCGTAAAATTAGTGTTCCTCAGTGATGCTTTGTGAAGGCCCTTTGAATTTTTTTAACTGTATGTTTCAAAAAGTCATTAAACAGCAGTTGGTATGTATTAAGTATTTTTCAGAGATAAAGATGAGGTGGAAAAATGCAGACCTCTCCCTTAATAATAAATACCTAAAATTCACAGTAACATGTATTATATTTAAATTACACTCCAAATCCTTATCAGAAAGATACATAATGCTAAAATGTAGAAAATTTCCTCAATTTTTAAAATTCTGTTATTACTTAATAAACATAATAAAAATAATTACACATTTGCATCAGATAAGCAAACAAAATTGAAAAGTCTCCAGGTCAGAACTTCCCATGACTCTAGACTAGCTTCCCCTTCCATTTTCATTAAAGTGCTGGGACTAGCCCTCTAGCCGAATAAAATCAATGGGCGTTTAGGAGAAGCCAGAGTTCGAACAGGCCTTTCGGGACAAGTTCACAAACTATTTTCCACACAGTTTTATTATACAGTCTTTTAACTAGATTGTCATGTAGATAATGGGTGCAGTGACTTTGTATTTCAGCTATCATTGTTCATTTTCTTAGCCGAATTTGAAGAAAGAATGATAAATTACAGAGCTGTTTTAAACTTTAAATGCTCATATGCATAATATTGTCCAATGTCTATGAAAGGAAGAATTTTACTGTCCATTTAAAAAGGGGAAATAAATAAGCACTACAATGGAACATCAGCATTTTGGCAATCTTCTTTTTCTGCCATGTGTATAGATTGCCTATGTAGACAAGTATTCCTGCCTCTTCAGTGCATTAAGTTGCAGATTTTTCTTCATGCACCTAATATAGTGATACATATATATGTGTGTGTGTATACACATTTCAACCTACTTTCTTTCGCAGCATCATTAAAATGTTTTTCAGGAATCCTACCTATTGAACTTAATGTGTTGGAAGTGCAATTTTCAAAGTCTCACAATTCTGTCAAATCAGAACTATCCTGGTACATAGTCCTGTTAAGAAACAATTCAGACTTATAATGGTAGTGAAATCCTCATTTATCCACTGTCATGGTGATCCCAAGGATTGTGTTCTGTGGTTGCAAAAGCTGAGATAGAAATAGGAACAAAAGGTGTAGACACCATCTTAAAAACTCAGAATCACACAGTTTTAGTTAAAATCCTTCATTCCTGCACGTGTAATTTCAAAGTAGTAGAATTGATTTTTTGCCTTTGCTCCCCATAATCATATTTTGTATTAAAACCAGTATGAGCCACCAAGGTTCATAAGGTAGAATTTTCAAAAGGATTCTTAGGTGTTAAAAATTGAGTTAAAAGTGAAGTGTATTCTTGGCTATAATTATAACATTCTTAGCATGACACTGAAGAAACTCGATGTATGGCATGCAGTTTGTTATTTTACAACTTGTTAATTTTTGTACTTCATGGTTGTAGGAGGTAGCTAAAAACAAGAGTACTGTACTCTTAGGGAAATTATTTTGACCTCTAGGTAAAGTACATTTATTTGTGTATACATAGTCTGAACTGTGAGCTGTTTTGATTGACGGAATAGATTGCATATACATATGGCATACAGAGGACCTAAGTTAGGGGAGAGTTCTAGCTCTTTCATGATGGACTTTCTAAATATAAACTAGAATCAAAATGACAAATTGGTTTTCAGTTGTACAAAAGTGACATATGAGTGCAAGTCTGGGGTTATGTATGACAGACTATGTGTACCTTTAATTAGGAAAAATGGTCTTACGTTAAATAATTGCCATATTAAATTTTGAGAAGTATTCACTCATCAGTTTGTAGCAGAACTACTATTGATGGGAATGAAAACCAATACAGTTATTTCAGATGATGTCTTTAAGACCATAGATAAAATGAAGCAGAAGTGTGTTGACTCTTGTCTCATAGCCATGAAAATAGCCATTTGTAGGAAATAGGTTTGAAGGTTTAACCAGCTGAATATTAGGGTATGAATAAAGTCTAAACTATATTATCCTTGAATTGAGGCGTTTGGGTACCTGGATCATAAAGGAAGCAACCAAACAAACCCAAAACCTCTGTTCTTTTCTTGCACTTCTCTCATGATCATTCCTAGTGACTTTGAGAAAAAGAGAGCGAACAGTTTTAGTTAAAATATTCTCTAGTCCTCTGCTTTGTCTTTTAAAAGCCAAGCATTATATATTCCCTTGGAAGGTGAGACCCCCTTCTTCATCTGCCATTTCTGCTGACAGTGCTCAAAGAGCTCCCCTAAATACAGAGGCAGTCTTCAATTTAAAGGAGTCAAGGAAATATTCTTTCTGTCAGACTAACTTTGTGTGTATATATATGGGATAACATTTTTTAGAAATAAATCCTTAAGTTAAAAATAGCAGATTGTTTTGTTATTTGAATGGATGAGGGGAGTCTCCTCTTTGAGAAAGAAAGCTGAGTTGGAGCGACATAGTGAAGGAGTGATTTTCTGTCTTTCTAAATCATTCCATGTCAGTTGTCTTCTACGTTTCAGCTCTCATTTCTCAGGAGACACTGTCAAAACCTCAAAGCTAAAAATGGCAAATAACATTTGTTATCTGTTCTCATTGTTGGGAATAGTATATGTGTTCAGTGCTTTCCTTGTAAACATGGCATAAAAATAGAGTTTGGAGGTACAATTATTAGTAGATTTCTAATTTAGTTATAGAGAGTCCCTTGCAGAGAAGAAAAAAGGGAACCCTATCACTGTGCATTTCCACCATGGTTTTTATAAGGGCTTGGTTATTGTTGTTTGGATGGAAAAAACTGATTTATTTTTTTACAGAAATAGTTGCATGAAAAATACCCATCTATGTATTTTTGATTTAGTTACACTCAGCTTGTAGAAAGACTAATCATGTATTATTCTCCAGCGTCAAATCCTCATAGTGCAGTTTTTAATATGCACCTTACTTAGCAATGAAGGGAAGGAGTGGAGTAAGCCAGGGCTTTGACCTCACTCTGCCTGTGCTCTAAGTGATGTTCGGTTTCTAACCACCTGTACCCTTGGCAGTAGAGCAGGAGTAACGCAGGGAGGCCTAGCATCTCCTCCCTCTATTCCTCCTCCTCCTCCTCTGCTGAAACAGAAAAGGAGTTCCCTAGCGCTTCCACAGCTAAGAAGAACTTCCCAAGCACAGTAATTGGAGGAGTAGGCAGAGGATCTGGTGCCTGCCTGAGAAGTCCCTAAACTTCAAGCCTTCCTGGCAACAGGTGGAATTGCAATATTCATTTGACAGAGAATAGTTATCTCAGGGAGAATCTCTATCCGTCACCTCTTCTTTGAAGGAAGATCTGTCCCCTGGCTCAGCTTTTCCCTCCTTTTTCATCAAGAAGCTAAGAGCACCTGCTATTGCCATGTTATGTTTTCCCTTTAGGAGAAAAAGAAAGATAAATAATACACGATAGACCAAATTTTCAAAAGTAACTACTCATTTCAGTTACCCCAAGATGCTCTTTTTTTACTATTACATAAAAAAGACAAGGGAGAGCAGATCATACCTATATTCTATATGCTTGGGCATCTTTCCATTTACTTCTGGATCCAGTTCAAAATTCTGATTTCATTCTTCTTAATGCTCTAAGGGGTTTGTAGCCTGACCCCTGTTAGATCACTTTTCTATCTGAATTGTTGACAGAAATGCAGTAACATAGCAAAAAGAAAAGTTTCCTAGGCTTTGCATATGACCAGTTTGAGATCATACAGAGTCTGGGGCAGAAGAAAATATAGAAGCTACCTTTTTTTCAAATTGACAACTTTTCTTACGTTTGGAGAGAGAGAGAATAGGAAAATTGATCAGAAGGATTAAAAAAAAAAAAGGAAAGAGTTGGAAGGAGATACATGAAAACAACTGTTTTGTCCAGAAGGATTGTTAGTGTTAGTGCTATCCTGATTTGTACGTTAAATATTTTTTAAAAATCTTACTGGTCAGTATAATACACAGATGAGAAAATTGCCTGCAAAGGCTTTCTTAAAAATAAAAAAAAAAAAAAAAGGAAAAAATTAATCAAGGAGGAAGGAGGTGTCTAACCATATCTTGTTTACATCTGTTATATTTTTTTAATAAAATTGGCTTAAAAGCTTAGCCACAAAGGTGTGTACAAGCTTTCTGTAAAGTATAATGCCAGCTGTTGTTCCAGGACACTTCTTCAAAGCCATTTACTGTTATGTGGGAATCCCATTTCCATTTTGTTTGTTACATATAAATTACTTGGTATTCAGACAACAGTGGGACATTCAGTCATGTCATAGTGGTTGGTGAATTAGAGAGAGCTCTCAAATAAGCCTAATGTATTTACGAGCCATCAATCTATTTTATTACCTATTAAAAACCAAGACGCTTTTGAGAATTCTACCTGTTGTTTTGCTATGATTCCCCAGAGCAGAAGAGCATCTGTAATTCTCAGGGTAACGAATCCCCTAGCCCTGCTACTTGTGGACTTGTCTAAGACCTTGCCTTGCCACTTGCGTATTGTCAAAGAATGTCATGCAAAATAAGGCTTTTGCTTCTTACTGCATGCTGTATGCTGACCCACTTCTAAGGCAAAGTAAACCCAGTACTTACAGTAAAGATGATAGAATTGGTTGGTGACAGCTCTTTCTGGTAAGGCAAATTTATTGCCCAACCAAAAAGCCCCTTTGACTAATAAATTGCAACTAATTTATATTTATACTTCCTCCTTTAAACAGTGTCTGCTATCTCCTTATTTCTGAATTAATCTATCTTATAGATTCTTATTGTTACTGTAAATTTTAGGTTAGATTTCTACAGTTTTGTAGAATTGAATATTTCTCTTTATAGCCAGACTTAGATTTCTCTTTTCTTGGTTGTTTGAGACCTGTATTGCTGCAGCTGTTCCAGGTTTTGCGGTGGTTCTGCCGGTGTCCGTCTGAAGTACCATGCTGCTTGTACTGGTGACTTCTGTGCCTGTGGGCTAGACACTCTGGCAAGGAACAGGGACTGCCCAAATGATATTTTAGGGGGAATAAATGCCTCTAAGTAACAGTGCATTATAGAAGTCATGATGGTACAGTGGCCTTGCCTGCCTAGTGTTTCCGTCTGTGAAGGCTTCAGCAAGATTCCTTGTTCCCGTGACAGTTTCAACATTCCATCCAGCTGCTCAAAAATTTGAATGGAAAATATGAGTGGGAAGGGATAGGAAAATAAGTTGTAACTGATGCGCTGTATTTGGAGACCACATTTTTAAAGAAGGAAAGGTACTGCACTGAAATTTTTTTCACATTTGTAATATTACTACCCTCAGCAGGTATTAGTGCTAATAGTTACTGAAACAAAAGAAAGGTCCTGAACCCTAGAAACAAAACAGCAAAAGGAATGCAGCAGGATGTGCTGAGCAGCAAAGTTCCCCCTCTGCAGAAGGAAGAACCTGCCTTGGCATCTTTTAAGTAGCATGCAATACAGTGGTACATTCATACTTAAAAAGCAAGTGTAAAACTTTACTCATAGCAGTAGTGATATGTTGGTATAGAATGTTTTCTTGCAGTTAACTACTGTAATATACTACAGTATACTCAGTGCATCCGAGGTATGAATAAGCGTTCTACAAAATGTAAGCAGGCGGTACATGCTGGCTGACATCAGTGCTGTGCCTGGTATAGAGTATGTCTTGAGACAGTGAGCATCTGAGTGTGAGAGAGAGCAGTCATGGGAAGCCTCAGTACAACTTTCTCAGGGGCTAGCCCTCTGAGGTGCCCTGGCTTTTTCTCTGAGTGCGGCTTTTAGACATACTCAAGTAAGCCACCACTCCCTTTGACAGTGGAAGTGACTGGAAAGCCTTGCAATCCGCATTCCTTGCGTTACAGCTGCACCTTGTCTGTGCTTTCCTCTTGCACCCAGTTTTCCTCTGCAGCTGTGCCCAGTCATAAAGATTGGCTGACATGGGTGAACATGGGGTATGTTTTTTACATTATGTAGAAACATCACTGTAAGTTAAGCAACAAATTCTAACACTCATACTAACCCTGTCTCTCTCTGCTGCTTTGAAAATGGCTACGAAATTGTGCCCTTTTTCTTAGCAAATGGGACTTACACCAACCGTCTTTGTACCTCAGCATGAGTCCATGCTTCTTTAGCATCTGCATATCCAGCATCCAAAAAACTAGAACAAATATTTGATGTAAACGACTCTGTGCAGGCATGAACACACAGGTGTTTCTATAAAAGTTCTGTCAACTCCTGTAGGAAACTGGTTTCTAAAAATAGTGAAAAGAATAAAAGCCGAATCCTAGATTAATTGCGTACTACTTTAAAACTGTGATATCCTAGAAACTTCCTTCATTGAATACACTTTTAGTGTCTAAGCTGGTTACTATCAGTTTGGGTAAGGCTGCAGGCTAAGCTGCCATTTTTTCCGGTTCACTATTTTAATGATTTCTTTCTGTCTTGACATTCTTTGGCCCTTTGAGTTACATATGTATTACTGAAACATAAAGTGTGTAGCATAGCATGGTGCCTGTGTGTTCCTGAAAGTAAAACTCTTAAATACTTAAAAGCAGTCATTTCCATACCATAAACAGTGGTAAACTATTTTAATCTCTTAACTATCTTTGGAAGGATGATGTTTAATTTAAATTCTGTTGAATTGTTTTGTAACCAGGTAGATAAAATATATTCTAAAATAAAATAAACATTGGATTTCTTTTATTTTCAATGGGTTTCTAATTTGTATGAATCATTTTAGTATGAAGAGGGGCTTTCAGCACTTCTAAATTGCTGTAAGAAAAGGGATTAGCTTCATAGTTAAATGATGCAAGGATGTGAAATCTGATCACCTTTTTCTTCTCCTTCTCTCCAGTCTTCCTTTCACTAAAGTAAAAAAAGAAACAAACAAAAAAACCTCCTGTTTTTTCAATCTCTTGTCATAGGTTATATTTTCTAGACTCCTGATCAGTCTTGTTGCTCTACTCTGGACTGCAGCAGCTGGTTATCTTCCTGCCTGTGCTATGTCTAAAATGGATACACTACTCCAGCTCAGGCCTCAGCAGCATCAGATGATGGGAGGAGATTCACTTCATGTGTCTGCAGATGAAGCTCTAACTCGTTTTTATCAAAGTGTTTTGCCCATTTTGAAGTAATATGATATTGTTGACTCACTTTCAGATTATGATCCACTTCCCCATATCCTTTCCATCACAACTGCTTCCTAACCAGTTGCTCCTCATCTTGTATTTTTGTAATTCAGCATTCTGACCAAGGGCCTTAATTGCTCTTGGTTAAAATTTACTCTTTTGGCAGGACAGCTTCAACCCAGATCAGCAGCCTGACCTGATGCTTATGCCAATAGTGGGGAAGTGGCACAGGGGTTAGAGCGGTCTGTCAGAAGGAGGAGGAGGATGGGACTACCTGCTTTGAGAACAGTATCAAATTATGCTAGCCAAAACCAAGTCAGAACTAGTGTATGAAATTACCTTAAACTGAATTTTATCTGACGATTTGAAAATGACCAATTTACCTAACTCTCTCTAATCTGTTCTTTCTCTGAGCCAGCCCAAGTATTGTTTAGATGGCGCTACATGTGTTTCCCATCTGATTTGCAATTGAATCTCTTAAGAGTAAAGAAGAAAACACTTCAGCTGTCTTGTCATCTTTGATAACTCTCCCTCTCCTCTAAATAGCAGATCAAATTGTTTCATCATTTTCTTCTTCCTACCAGTGTGTGCATATCTGTATATTTATGAAGAATAAAAACCAATCTCTTCTTGTTCCTTATGTTACTTCTTAATTGCATCTTATTGTGCTTTGCCTTTCTGGCTTTACTCTATAACTTTGTGCTCATATCTGTTCAACCCGGATAATTTGACCTAGTTTTCAATTTCAGAGTTCTTCCTCCTTAAACTTTGGGTCACCCAAAGAGTTTGTGATTTAGCTAAATGCATGTCATTTTCTGTCCTTTCTATCCTGCATTGGGTGGCATAGCCTCCATTTAATAAGCCTCCCTAAAGAGCTGGCCAACGTACCTGAATTCCTTTTTGCCCTTGTTTTTTTTTTCCTGATGTAAAATTTCTGTGAATTTATTGAAGTTTGCTGTATTGAAATAGTGTTGCTTTTATTATCATGGTTTTTCCCCTCCTTCATTTCCTAAGATTCATGATCTGTATCATAGTAAGATCACTTTCATTTGAACTGCTTTTCATCTTTTTTCAGTTAATTTCTACCTGTGGCTTAGAATCTAGTTCAGTCCAAACCAGTTACCCGTCTATTTGCTTTTTCTACCTCTTGCTTTAAAACAAAATACAAACAAATTAAAAAAAAAAAAAAATTCACCAGTACATCTGAACAACTTTTGGAGAGCCCGTGCCCAGCTAGATTCCTTTTCCAGCATATGTCAGGATTCTTAAAAGCCCTCTTACCACCCAGTTCTGAGCTTTGCGTGATTCTTCTAGGCTTTTTGCTGTTGTTACTTAAAAGTCTCTTTCTCTGGTGAACAAGCTTGGTGATCTTTAATAGCTGCTGAACCTCACAAGTATTGTAGTCTTCTCTCTTGCTATCTTTTATTCTGATTTATTTATTATTTATTTATTCCAGATTTCAGAGTAAGTGTAGATAACCTCTATTTACAAGGCAGCACTCTCGCTCTCATCTGGTATATTCTTTTTGAGCAAACAATACTCTTCTTTATTACCATTCCAGTCATGTGATTTATTTCATCAAATCTTGTTTGTTATGTCAATGAAGTTATAATTTTGATCATGTGTGAGGACTGTCAGTTCCTCTTGTTTATTCCTTATATTACCATTTGTAGAAAATAGCCCACTACTGTGTTAGAAGATTGGCCCACCGACTCGTCTTTACCCTCCAGGGATCCTTTTATAAATAATTCTGTCGCCCATAGCTGCAGGCCTCATTCACCATACTATTATTTGTATGTGCTTGTGGGATTTAGTCATCAGTTCTGGCATAAAACTCCTCACCAGGTGAACAAACCTCTTTTCAAAGACGCTGTTCCCCTTCTCTGTGGCAGAGTTACCATTGCTGCCGTGTTGTCCCTCAGAATGGCACTGTGACCAGTGACAGGAAACCCTGCTACGCCGCCGTGCAGCCTTCTCCAGGAGGTGGCTTGGCCCTTTGAGCTTCCGGTTGAAAGGAAACACAATGAAGCTACAGCAGTATAACAATTCCACGTCTGCTGCTAAAGCAACATACTGGGGGTGGGAGAGTGTTTAGTGGTAGGATATGGCCTTTGTTTATCCATTGACTTCAATTCTACATGTTTTTCAGTAATTAAACATCCTTCTATGTGTACAGACCTTTTTTGCTTTTGGTGGTATTTCTTGTTTGAAATCAAAATTAGACCAAAGGTGTGTCCTCATAACAGCCTCATTGTGGAAATGTCACATAAACCTGCATTAAAAATGTGTATAGTTTCATATTGACTTTAATTTTAGGAAATTTTAACTTCAAAACTGAAACTGTTTGCTTATTGTCTCCTATTCATTGATTTGTATTTTTTTTTAAGTGATTATGCTGCAGATATATAGTACCAAACATACTGAACACTTAATTCTAGTAATGGGAATTTAAGACGGTTGATGCTGTCTATACTTTTGGTGTCACCTCTTTCAATGCAGAAGAGAAACCATGTTCCACAATAAATGTCAAATGCCACTATTTATTAATGGGGGGTAGAGCTTAGAAATTACTGTCAACAAGTAAGGGCTATGATTATTGAGTATAGCGATCAATATTACATAAGGATTTCTATTCTCTTTTCTTTATTTACTTTTTTTCTAGTTTTTCTTCTTTAGTTAACCTAGAGTATCTTAAAGAATCATGTAACCTCAAGAAACCATGGGCTATCAACTACATGAACTTGTTCCCTGTTTGTAACAAATATCTTCAAGATTTTATATCTTCCAAATTAACAGTATAAAGTTAATAGTAAAGTATTTTCTTATGATAGGTTTTGGGAGGTTCTTTTTGTTTGGGTTTTTTGGCTGGCTGGGGGTTGTTTTCTGCTTAAAGCATTAAAAAGTTTTTAACTATTATGTGAATTAGCAAGAGAATATGTTGTCATGATTCCAGGCTATTTATGTTGTCTCTTGTCCCTGACATTTTAATTCACCACTGAATTTATACTTTGCATGCTTAAGTGCTGGTAAGACATGAAAGTTGTAGGGTTAAATCTGTAGACAGTGCTTTAAAGCTCCTATGATAATTGTTCTTAGGTACATATTCCTTTACTATGGCTCTTGAGACAACTATTTAATAGACAACATTTGAATAATACAAATGTGCAGTTGGTAGAAATGGATTAGGGTTTCAGGGTGGTACCAATGGGTGATATTTAATATTGAATGACATGTATTAAGACAAATGCTTTTATATATAATTTATTTGGCATTGTAAATGCATTTATCTTGTGAGATACAGACCCCCTGTTGCCGCATGAAGTATTCTGGAAAGGTTTGGAGTAAATAAATAATAAAACCACTTTGATATACAATCTAACAATATTAAATATTAAGACTTTCACATGATTGATATTAATACTTAATTAACTTATTTAAAGTCCAATGTAACTAAGTTTTTGTATTAAAGATTAGACAGACAGAAGTTAAAATGCAGGAAATGTTATTAAATGGGACAAAATTAATTGTGTTGCATGATCATCAGACTCACTGGCTGTTAACCTGTCCATCAGTGACATGTTCTTGTTTGTTTTGTTCTGGACCCCAGCTGGTGGTAATGTTAATTGGCTTTACCATGTCTGTCCATTGTTATGTTTCCATCATTCCATTTTAATGATACATAATCTGATAAATTTTATAATAGAAAACAGACTTGCTTTATGCTATCTGAAGTTTGTCAAATTGTGCACTTTTCTTCAGAGCTGGTACATGTTCTTCCTAAAACATGTTTCTTCAATCGGTGGTAGCAATAATGATCTGTGGAGTTGGCTCAGTAGCATCCCTGCTGGCTTTAAGCCTAGAGAGGTTTAATCCTTTCTGCACATGATGCCCTTGAGCTAGCGTCTTCTGTATTTAAATGGAGGTGGTGGCAGTAACAGGTGGTATAGTCTGTAAGAGACAGGATCAAGTGAAGGGAAGCAGAAAAGCTTTGCAGTATGAGAGAGTTGGTCCATTTCACCTGTGTAAAAAATCACTTCACTTTTTTATTGTTTGCTATGGAATAACAAGGGTTGGAACAAAAATTTCAAAAATGCCTATTAATGACTGCCTTACTAATTAAGTATCCAACTTGAAACATATTAAATGGTCCTGTTCTCCAGAAGTTCATGCGCAGCACTCAGCACTGTCTCCTACTCAGCCCTCCGTTCAAAGAAAGGGTGACTTTTTTTTGTAATTTAGGAGGAATTTTCTAAGGCCTAGGAGATTTGGCCAAAGAAAGAAACCCGAGTTTGGAACTGTTTCTAGATCCTCTGCAAGTCTGTACTTCATTCCTTTAAACACAATGCCATGTTCCTTCTCCTAATACTTAATCAGGATCTACTTTAGACTGTTTTTGCATTCTGGAGAATCCTCACTTCTCTGTGCTAACATGCTTGATTACTTCATAAACTGCAAATAAGGGGCAGAATTGTGAACCCTCATAACATGATGCTGTCAAACTTAACAAAACATGCATAAGACCATTACCACATCAGACACTTGTTTTTAGTCAGGTCATTTTAATCAGTTTGACTTCACAGGGCAGCTAATTTATCACTTAGCTAAACAAGTATTTCCTCTACTTGTCATCAATTTAAGTAATTAAAACGGTAAACTTTGCTATATGACATGAAATAAAGGCCCAAAGATAATTTGGAGAAGGTGGATGATACAGTCTAATAGAATGGATGCAAAGTATTATTTAAATACTTCAGTACACTTCAGAAGTTTTCAGAAATGTCATATTCCAGTAGCTTTGCTGGACTGACACATACTGATTATCATTCTTAGCCCACCCAAGAGTAAAGAATATTGTTCAGTTTTTTCCTTAAGATAGTGGGTTCTTTTTTTTTCATTTCTTGAAGCATAAAGATAACAGTATTTTGCTTTTTTACTTGATTGTTTGGAGCATAAGAGGATGTCAGAGAGCAAGAGTGGGGCAAGTATTTAAGAATATACTTTAAAGTTTGTTCAAATAATCCTACAGTCTTGACAGTATATCTTTCCCAAACTTATTTTCCATCAGAGTGGTATCAAGATGCACAGGAAGTTGGTTTTGATGTGTGTGTGTTGGAATTTGTGCAATTCTTCTACCTTGGTCTTACATACCTCTTCATGCTTACAATTCCTCTCATTTCATTTCACCATTAGGGAGAGGGAAGAGGGGGGAACCCTTCTGCCTTTATGGGCATTGTAAAAGGTCAGAATTGCCTAATTCTAACTCTTCAGTTACACTTTCTAAATATCCGTTGTGAGACTGATCATATTTTGTAGTATTACCCAAACAATAGGAATACACTTCATGTTTTAAACATTGATTTTATATCTTTTATGCTCATAGTTTGAATAAATCATTTTAAAAGGTCTATATTAACACTGATGATTAAGGGAAATATTTATATGTTGTGTTTTTAAAGCTTTTTTAATTAAAATAATTTAGTAACTATTTTTGAAACAATGCTTGTTATCTTTAAACTGCTTTGAATATTGATTATTCATTTTCAATACCTGTTATAAGTGAAGAGTTAAGTAAATGAGTGTGTCTGATGACTCGAAATAAGGTACAATATTCATGTTCAGACTGTGCTATGTTTTATTTATGAAATACTGATTTTAAATTTATAAAAATTTTTGAGGTTAGGGTAGTCTTGCAAATTGCTCTAGCTGTGGTAGCGAATAGTCTTACTGCTGATAGAACTCTGTATGAAGTTTATTTTTATTTTGAACTTTTCAGCTTCTGATTGAACATTTATTATAATCAGTTTCTATTACGTGAGACTGCTTTTTCATACATTTTTGTTATAATGATGTCGTCTTATGTTTGTGTAATAAATGGTTTTGCTATGTTTTGCCCAACTGTAGCCCAGACTCACTGGTACTTCGCTGGCACTTCATTTAATGATAGGAGCATATGCAACTTTGACTTTTAATTTTGTCTTGTATTTCTGGCTAGTACGATACAACTTACACATAGTAAATAAAAATGAAGTATGGCTACATTGAGACTGTTGTCACTGATAGTCTGGTGAAGACCTGGTTTTCATTTTTAATGTTTTACTTTTATTTTTTGCATTCCAAACATAAAGGTTTGTATACAGGAAGAATGGTAATGTTGATGAAGGCATGACAGTGTGAGGAAGACTATCACAGGGCAAGAAGAGGTAGAAGTAATACCATGTATTAGACCAATGAATATAGAAGGCAAAAAATGGCCAAACTCTCAAGCACACAGACCTGTTCAGGTCTGAAACAAAAGCAGCAAACTTCAAAGCTAAATTCTCATTGAGAACAAAAAATGATCTCTGCATTTAAATAGATATGTTAATCAGACCATCTAAGAAACAGATCGTTGGTCCCTGCTGAGCAGAAAGAGGATGTTAGTAACATGGGTTTTTCCTAATGGAAGGAGAGGTAGATAATTTATTCACCTATGGAATATGGAGGAGTTCATGGGAAGAAGAGTACATGTTAGAAACCAGTATTTCCATAGAGTCATTTTAATATCCAGTAGAGTTCTGTATTTGAGTCTATAAGCTTGTCCTTTGAATGATTTTTGATGGTCTCCATTGAGAACCTGGACTGAAATGTCACAGATAGGGAAATGATTTAACAGGAAACATTGCCTTTCTGGTAGCTGTTGTAGATCTGTTATCTATCAGTTATCAGTGTGTGGGCGAGCTTGTTGTGAACTGGGGTCGCTGCTAAATTTCATCCATGCGGTTCCACAAGGGCAGTTGTTGCACTGGGTGAAAACACACTGCGTTCTGGGAGGTGGCAGGGGAGGAACCAGAGATTCTGGTGGTTTCAGAGCAGGGGCGTTTTTTCAGGTGGTTTTGGTGACGTATGGACTAGCTGCCTGTGCTATTGCTCAGAAATAGACTGGATTCATTCAAGACCTGGGTGCGTGAGGAGCTGACTTGTGATGCTGACATTGGGGAGGTGTTACAGAGCTTTTGAGGCCAGCACAAGGGCCGTGTGTCAGGAAGTCCTGGAACAGATGAAAGACCTCGTCCATCCCCTACTGCGCGTGGAGCTCCTGCTGCTCTGATGCTCAAGGAGAGTAGCCAAGCAAGGCGTTTATATGCCTGTCTTTTCCTTGGGCTTGAGGGTGGATTAGTGTCTCTTTTCATTCCCCTAAACTAGATTAATGTTTCATATGCAGAATTAATTATTTTTTCATGTGTATTAAAGAATAGTAGAACTCCCAGTGCTGGGAGGGGCACCTGGTCTTTAGTTCTCTCAGCCCTTCATCTTTTGAGGGGAAAAAAAGAAAATTATAAGTAGATAGCAGAGCCACTTTTAGCTTTGACTGAGATGCTAGGATTTAACTAGATGGCCAGTATCGAGTCTTATGATCTAATAATTGAATTTTCAGAAGATTTTTATAACACTTTTATTGTTTCTCATGGACAATGTTGTTAAATTACATCTTATTTAATACGAACAGTATGTTATAGGCCATTACAAATCAACCAGAAACCTGTAAAGAATTAATCTTTCTCAGAGTAAGATCCCAAGAGTAGTCATAGTTGTTTAATAGTTTTCTTTGCTGTTTGTTAGAAAAGCTGAAAAGAGCTTAAGTATAAGACTACAAAGAAAATTGCTTGGACTAAGGGGTGATAAAACTAATAGTTATTTTTTTAAACAACACTAATCAAATGTATCAATAGACAAACACAAGTCAACAAGTAAATCAACTGTGTGAGTATCAAAAGTAAATCTCTTCAGCTGTTTAAAACTACTCTTAACAGTCTCTGAAGTAAATTATGCCTCTTACATGTTGTAAAGGCATGGTATTTGGGAAGTATTTAAAAAAAAAAAAAAAGAAAGGAGGTGGATCTGGGACATATCCATATAAAAGAACAACCTTACTAGAGCTATTTTCACAGCGTGCTATTGATATATAACTAACATAAGAGTCTGAAACATATAAAGTCTTAACTATGTGGTGGCTGTTAGAACTGCAAAGGCTACTTAGATGATTTTGAACTTGATTCTCAATCTGAAAGGCACTCGGGGTTTTGCCTTGTTCAGATCATGTAGAAATGTCTGAAGGTCCATAACAGTAAAAAGTTAAAACTCGGCAGCACAGTTCCAAAGAAGCTTTTAAGTTTTGTGAAGATGAAATCAAAAGGTCAATAGAAAGGTAATTGCGAAGGATATAGCAGACAACCAGAGCAGCAACTAAAAGTCCAGCCGGAAAAAACTATAAACATCTCACTGTCCATTTTTTTTGATACACGTATTGTTCAGTTAAGTTTTTCATTAATTTACTTAAAATATGAGGTAGTCAAAAACAAGTCTCTATATTACGTAGCCATAAGATGTGCAGGTAAAAATTGAAATGTAGTTTAAGTGGCTAACAAGTCTATAAGTGTTTTTCTCCAAGTTTCCATTCACGCATTTTGCGTGATTATGGTTGATAAATTACATAGGAAACATATGAAGTGTACATGCATTCGTAATGCATCTGTTTTGAGTTAGTACAAAGAGTCGTTCAAGGCCATTCTGTGTTTTACTTGTATGTTTCATCTAAGGGCCATGGTTACATGATTATAATAATTTCACATGAACTTGCACTGCTGCCAAAGCGGGCAGTCTTACCTGCCCTCAGTTCCTGGCTGCTTGTTCCCAAGAGCCTCAGACGGTCTGTTCTAGCTAAAAAGCAGTGAGAGAGAGAGGTGAGACCACTTCAGCACCTCACAAATGCTGGTCCAGGACAAGTAAAGGACCAAAGACTCAGGGAATACAGCGGAGAGACCATCCTTTCCAAAATGCTCTGAATGTATTGGTTTGAAAGAAGTTCCTAATGGTGGCCCAAGTAGCCCATTTTTCATTTCCTATGTATTTCTCATAACTTAGTAGGACAATGAAACAGAGGAATAGTATATAAAACTCGAGAAGTCTCAAGAATCCTGATCCCCTTTAATTTATTAACAGCCAACTGAAGGTATAAAGCATATGGTCAGTGCCATGCCCTGTAAGAATGAAAGCAAAGCATGATTATTTTAAGTGATTTCTGAACTGATAATACAACAATCCTTAACGTGTTGGTATCTACCTCTGTGCGTTTGTCTTAATGTTTTTATTTTTAAATATAATTTTCCTGGAGTTAGAAAGTTAATAATACTTGTAAACTAAGCATTTGTAGTAAGTGATACGTAAAACTGACATGGCAGTCATTGGTCAAATCAAACCTATTTTGCTGGCATAGTTCTTTTATGTTGCAAGTTACCTATATCTCTTTCAAGCTGTTAATAAATTATGTTATGGCCAGAATGTAGTCTTGACAAATATACCCTTGTACGATGTTAATGCACTGAAAAGGTCATTTTTCTTTCTTACAGCTCTGACCGTAACACCATCTGCTTTTCATCCTTCTACTGGCATCCACTTACTCATTGCAGCAAATTCTAGGCTTCGAGACTCCTCACATGTACTTCTAACATAGATCTTGTTCACTCATGAGATCTTGGTTTGGATTCTAGTCAGTCTGTGGTGATAATCCCATATCACCTAGTTGCTGGGGTTTTATCTGCATGCTTTCTCCCATTTTGCCTTTCCTTTTTGGAAAATCTTTGGTCACCAGCTAGCTGATTATGTTTCTTCAAATGCTTCCTTAACTTTGCCTCTCTAGAAAGTTAATGTAAATCTTGATAAAACCTAAATCATCCATCATACCAGTCAATATTGTCTCATTCTTTCCTTTTTGTGTGTGTTTGCATCCCTCTGCCTGTAGTCTTATACTTGGCTTATGGTTCCTGAAAAACAAGTGTTTAAGAGAGGAAGTTGTTCTAGGGTGAAGGGGCCCCTGTCCAGAAGGGTGATGATGGCAGGTCTCAGCTCAGCTTTGCTCCATCACCTTTATCATCCCCAAAGATCCCCTGGGATCAGACTAGAGGCTGAGCTGGGCAAGTTAGAAAAAGAAAGATGCTCCTGCCCCAAACCCCAGTCCCTTAAAAGCACCCTTGCATTTTTACTTGCAGTGTGATAGCTGGAGGCACTCTAACAGTTCTTTAGGACTTCAAGTATTAAAACATTTGAATAGAAACACCATTGTGCTGCTATTAGACATCTAATGTGAGGCTATGCCTGGAAAATAGTGAAAGGTTTTAAGCATTTTTCGCTCTTGACTTGTGTGAATGAAAAGCAGCTAAAGAAACACTCAAGTGTTTTTCTGTTTCTTTTTCTCCCCAGACAAATCGTCTTCAGTGGAAATTTGTATTGCCAATATGTATCATTCTGTCTCTGAAACTAGTCACCCCTTGCAGACAGAGGAACAAGAAATGGGCATTGATCCTTTGCAGAGTTATTTGAACAAGCCAGGGCAAGGTGAGTTTTGTATTTCTGTACTTAGAAGCCTTACAAAAGTGTCTCATGATAACTGTACCTGTCATTGTTTATTTAATTCTCTCAATGAAGTTGAACAGGCAACTTAAAGAACATTCGCAGAGTGTGTGTAGAGCACTCTGACACTAATGAAAACCATGAAAAGTCAACTTTCAATTACAGAAAGAAACGTTAGCCAAATGTTTAATGCGCTGCCATTCTTCTTTAATCATAAACCAAACACTGACTTCAGAATAAGAATATTTAAATGCAGCATGGCTTTGTGTTGCTTTCTCAAAGATGGACTCTTTTACACTGCTTTGGTTTTAGGGTTTTTTTCTGTTTTGCTTTTTCTTTTTTTCTTCTACGATAAAGTTCAGTGTGTTATTTTGGATGAGAGTATGCAAATGAAAAGGTTGATTTTCCCTTTTTTTCTTTGAAATAGCACCTATATTCTTATTTTAAAAAATAGTGGAAGTTGAGATAGAATGAACAGGCTCTAAAGGTAAAAGTTACTTTGTAACCCAAAGTAAATTAATTAAATGCAGTATTCAGAAGACTCTAATGAACAGTGAGAACAAGCTGCTTGCATAATGCAATACTTGTCTGTCTTCCTTGTCTTTTCTACTTATTTGCTAGTAGTGACAATGTAGTTGGTTAGAAGAAAGTGATAAGCATAACAAGAAGCTTGAAATCTCATCCTTGTCATGAAAACATTCCTCAAGTACTCAGTTAGTGGCACCTTAACTACCTGTAATTTTCCAGTCATTGAACACATGTACCAGGAGGGCAAAATAAAAAATTTATTTTGAATTACAGAGTTGGAACAACTTTGTCACATTTCCTAAGTCCCTTACCCAGATCAGCCATTCTGTGTGGGTGTATCTGTCTGTAAATCTTCTGTCTACTTGTGCTTATTAAAAAAGCCATGTCAAGTTTTGCTTAGTCAGGTTTATTATTCAGTTTATAAGAAGCTGATATTTTGCTTTAAAACACATGGGTACAACTTCATTGCCCCTTTGAGTTAATTTTTTTTTTCAATTTTACTTCATTGCTTTATAAAGCTTTTTCAATGTTAGAAAATGACAATGAACATCTTGGGGGAAGTATTTTAAAACCTGAAGATCAAACAGAATAGCTTTTCCAGGTCAGTGTTTCTCCTTTATTACACTTGACATCTTAACGATATCAAGCCATTTTAGTTTGATAAACTAAATTCATTTTTGTATATATTTTTAGAAATTTGAAAATACTTTTTTGTAATAACCTGAAATAATAACCGTTTTCCAGAGAAAATATGGCTTCTAGTCTACACCAATCAAAAAAAAGATAAGCTTTTTCTTCCTTTTTTTTTCTTTAAAAAATAAATATTGTTAATTCTCTCATTTCTGTTTCAAGGCAAATCAAGATTTTTACCCTGTTACAAAAACACTGTAAATCAATTTACCTTTTATTGTGTGCTGAAGCGATCAGTTACCTTGACTGAAAAGGTTTCTCATTTTTATCCCAACCTTAACATTTCTATGACTTACAAAGTTATTAGTATTGAATTGATGTTTAAAAGTGCCATTAATTCATTTACCCCAAATGTTCATTAACAATGTAAATGTATGCTGATGTTCTATGAGACAAGGAAGTGACTAATGACTCTTCACACTAACAACACTTAAAATGAATAGAAACTTTAGATAGCTAATCTTGAAGTAATCAAGACCCTCATTCAGCTTGGCATCTCTGTATGCTCTAAAACAGCTGTCAACTGTTAAAAATATATACACAACACACACATATGCACATGCGAAGATAAAGATATGTAAATACATGGTTCCCCAAGTCATAAAGGTTACCAACTATGGTACATTTTTTATGTTCTATCTATGTAAATATTTTATATAAAGCAACCATTTCATCTTCATAGCTTTTTTACTGTGAAACACTTACTGCATTTTAATTTGGGACTTTATATATCCCAAATAAGTCTTTGAAGTTTTGATACTTCGTTTTAGATAAATGATATGCTTAGATGGAGTTGGATCTTTGCGCATCAAAGTATGCAATTATTGCAGCCTGTGTTAGAAGTTCAGAATAAAGAAGCCATCACTGTTTTCTAAATGAGGTGTCTGGTTGTTGAAACAAACCATAGATTAGGTGAAGAATTGTCTTCACTCATACTGTGATTGATTTTTTTATATATATATATATATATATTATTTATTTATATTTATATATAAACACACACACATATATACATATATACATACACACACACACACACACACACACACATACATACATATATATATATATATATATATATCCCTACTTTCATCTACCTATCTAGTTTTTTACCAGTACATGTGCACCATGCCTATGTGAAATATTAGGAAATTGCATGAATCCCTGTCCCATTAAAGAGAAATATTAAGTTCCTCTTAAAAATATCAAAGGATGTGGTTAGCAGGGGGAAGACAGAACTGTTTCCTAAATACAGAGAAGATCTCACAGAGTCACTTGAATTTAGTGAAGGCATAATGAGATCCAGTGGGTGAAAGCTGCATGTAAATAAATGCATAAATATTTTAGTGAGGATAATTTGATTGTTGGGACAGCTAGGCCAAAAAGCATTTAGGAATAGATGTTCCTGAATTTCATCATCTTCACTAAAATATTTCAAGACTGAACATTTTTCAACTCACCCTCAAGTTTCAGGCTTGATACAGAATCTACTTAGTGAAAATTTGTAGCCATTACTGTAGAAGAGGTATCTTGTACTGTCTTCAAGCCACCTGTGTCATGTATCATAGAAATTTGCAAGAGAGGCAGTCCATAAGTCGGAAATATTTTATACAATATTATGGAGTATCAGGACATCTGAATTATTCTTTGAAGCTGTGCTAAATGTTTAAAGTATTGTCTTAGAGACTAAATGATAGAAATGTTCACTGAGATGAGGTAATAAAAATAAAGCACATCACTGATAAGTATGAAAATAAATCTTTAATCATAGACATAGTCAGACTTGTGAACCTACATTAAGTATTGTATATTGAGTGTGTGTAACTGATACTAAAACTGAGCGTTTAGATGATGGAGCTGATGGAGAACCAGAAGATGTCGTGTCCAGTTAGGATTTTGATACTGTCTCACAAGACATTCTCATAAAAGGAAGGAAATCTGGGAAAACATGGATTTCTGTTAAATGTGTATATAGGTGGTTGAAAAACTGTATGCATGGACTATGTTTTACTCATTTGCTGTCAGATTTGGAAGCATATATTGGATGGGATTCCAGAAGGGTGTTTCTAGAGTCTAGTAGTACTCAGTGCTTTTCTTAAAATCTCATGGAAGAAACGGAAAGAATATGTGATTTATGTGGGAAAAGGCTATGAGTACAATGGAGGACAAACAGACAATTCAAAATATTTGCGCGATTTGGGAGAAGTGGCCTGAGAAGAATAAGATGTAGCTCACTAGGAATAGTTGCAGGGTCTAATGTTGCAGTTGCTAGGTAGGAGATAATTAGGTAGCTGAACAGCTAGCTGAAGTAGAGCACAACAGATGAGGTAACTGTTGTTTGGAGAAAGAACTGGGCATTTATAGCAATCCAAACTTTTGCATAACTGGGCCTATTTGAATCCTGAGTTGTGGCGAATCATAAGAATGTGCTCACTTACAGTTTTACAAAACTCAGGATAGTCTATTAACTAATTGATAGGCAAGATCTTTATCCTCCCTCTTTAATATTTAAAGTATTCCAAAAAAACAGATAAGATAGTATTTCAGCCTTTCTCTGAGAGCTGATTTGGCCTATGTTCTTTTCCTTATGTCTGATTTTTTTCAAGAAAGAAAAGCAAATATGCATTGCACATGTGCACTCATGTTTTTTTAAATAACAAGTCTGAGACTGGGATGACACTTGCAATCTGATATTTCAAATGAAAGACTTAGTTCTTTTAACAAAATTTTATTTTAGATTGTAACTTTCTGATCTAGTTGTATTTTAATTTACATGCCTTTATATATGCATGCATTGTTATGATTTCTTTTGAGTACAGTAAGTTGGGGCTTTCTTGCTACTTCCTCTGTTCTGAAAGTCTTCAAGGCACTGCTCATTTTATTCCATCAATATTTTCCCTCTCAGATAGGGATCTTTAGCAGGGAAATTGATCTTACCCTTTTGGTCTCCAGTGGACTCTCTATAAAAATTTCAGAAACTTTGCTCTTCTACTTTCTCACTTTGTACTACATCTGACATTATTTTGTTCATTTCCAGCCTTGAGGTTGATACTACATTGGAAGAGTGTAACTCCTTCAGAGCTACAGTAAATTTTCACTCCAAAGTTACAGCATTCACCACATTCTGACACAAGTTTTGAAGAACACAGTAGTCAGTATTCCTGTTTCACTGATGTAATGAGAAAGTTGATCCTCTAAGGACAGACTGGAACAATGCATTTAATACTCTTCAATTTAATTTGCTCAATATCACAATTAATACAATTAAGGTCACTTGAAATGAAACTATTAACGAATTGGGTAATTTACTTTAACAATGTCAGTGTGTTCTCACAATTACATTTGCTTTAATTAGTGTACAAGCTATTATTTAATAGCATACTTCAAATAGAAAAATGTAATGTGTTCTTTGTTCTTAATAGAAGAAAAGGGGAAACCTTTAATGAGTTGTGAGTGTTTTGGAGTTTGGGGGAGTTTGTTTCTTGTTTTAAGGCTATAGCTCATGTGAGAAAAGAGACAGGTGACACAGCTGGAAGGACAAAGATAACTATTGCAGAGCATGACTGAAATGAATCCAGTTGAGATAGATCAGTTGTCCACCTCATCCTTACCACTGCATCCCTCCTGATTCTCAAGGTTGCCATGAAAATACGTGGAAATGTAGAAATATGTAGAAAGCAGCAGGGAGCAAAATAATAAAATAAGAACTTTCTTTCTCTGCACCTAGCAGATCCTACATGCTGTCAAATAAGTTCCCCAAATGTTAGGTGTAATTCTCATGGGAGTATTTTGCCCCTGGGTACACCTGTTTACATTCATTCAGAGGTCAAGTGCATTTCTGCTGTCAGAAAATTATAACATATTGTCTCCTAATCAGCCAGTAAGCTATTCTGTGTTACAAGGTTTTTTTTCCTCCTCACAAACCCCTTCAGTCAGGGAGACGGTGCTAGTGCAGATTGCCCAGTATGGCGTTTGCCTGTACCTCTGTCTGTTTTGAGAGATTGTCTCTATGATTGCATGTAGAGGAAGCAATTATAGAGGTCTAGACCTCTTTGTATGAGAAATACATTCCTAGGTAAAAGCAACTGAAAAAGCAAATAAAGCCTTTCAGATGAAATAGGAAGTGAACAGGTCTGAGTTCTTGAAGCCTTATTTCATATAAAATATTCTTCTGTAGTGTATTATATGACATCATATGAGTCACGTAATATATGTTCTTTCTGTCATCTCCTCTCCAGGAAGGGAAATGTACATGAAGCATTGTATTTTTAAGAATCCGTTGGAATACGATGCTACTTTTGTTTTTGTTGAAAAGACAGGATTGAAACAGAGAACATTTTTGCATTGTACTGGGAGCAGAATATGCTGAGGATTGTGATTGTGCTTAACACCCTTGGGATTTCATGCTGTGGTCTTGCACCAGGCCCTGAGAAAGCCCTGTCCCCTTCACTGTTAAGTTTTACCCTTCACGTAGAAAGTTTCATTGCGCCCAAGGAGCACGGCTGGTACTAGTGGTCCTCACTGCAAAACTGCTGTGCATCTCTCTGGGGCTGGGCCTTTCCATTAAAGGCACAGCTGTAAAGGATCGAGGTATACTAAAGAGAAAAGAGCTGTGCTCAGTCTGGTTCACATTGTATTGGATGAATAAAAGCAAGAATATTTTTTACATCTTCAAACACTATATGCTAACATAACAAGCATCTTAATATTCATTTATTAATAATAACTACTGCTTAGTTTGCTTTTAATTGAACAGCAACAGAATTGTAGTGACAGAGACTATGGGAGCAACGCTGTATGCCTTGAGCTAACTTGGTCTGTCACTAGCTCCTTCCATAGGACTCTTCATTTTCTCTTCTGTTTTTTTTATTAGAAGTGTTGTTACTGAGCAATCAGGTGACTGAGGAGCTATGTATGTTTAAAAATACATATATTTAATAGAAAATCAGCTGAAAATAGCCAGAACTGGACACATGTTTTTCCTTTAAAGATTTTATTTATATTATTTTAGGATATTACTATATGGTAGAGCTGTTGTTAAACAGGTGTAAACTGTATGCATGCCCTATGTCATCTGTCTCAAATAGAGCTTCAAAGACCTCATGTTCCAGTTCTGTCAGAGCTACCAATACCGAGTGGGTGCAAACAAACCAAAGATTGCTCTGCCCGGTCAAAACAGCTGTGGCCTGAAAACTTTACACATTGCCCAGCACTGTATCCAGACGAATCCTTCCCCTCAGCAAATGGTTGAACAGGGCGTGTTAGCCCAGTGACCCAGCTTTGTGGCTCCCCAGCTGGAACTGGCTCGTGGCTGGGCAGCTAAGATGGTGTCGGCCTGTGTTGACACGACATGCCCTCTGCTCCGTGAAAGAAAGTTGCAGGCTGCGGACCCTTTGCCTTGCTGCAAATTCACATTTAGGAACTGCAGGAGAACTTTAAATGACTTCAACTGTGGCACCATATGTGAGTCGCAGTCTTGTAGGTTTCCAGATTTCGAAAGTTTGATTTTATTTATTTATTTTTCCTCCCTGGAATTGATAGTTCTGGTTTTTGTGGTGGCTTTACATGAGTTGCACATTACATTAATTCCAGTTTGGAGGTTATAATGTGGCATGGGTTACTGGCACAAGCCTCATGTAGGGAAATTGCATTTGCTGGGTTGTAAAGCAGATGTTAGAGAAGACCTTTTGGTGAGCAATGTCTGATGACGTAGAAGAACTCTAAATCATTAATTTAAAATTTTTTACTCTAAATCTGTGTGTGAAAATAAGCCTCCCTCACTAATGATGGTGGCACCCCGCCTCAGTTTATGCGTGCCACTTGAGAGTTTCCGGTTGTCTCCAGGTACAACCCTGCCTGAATACTAATAATTATAGGGTACTCCAAATGCTGGCATAAATCGCTGTCAGCCTCATCATTCTTTGCATAACTCCTTGTGACCCTACTTTGGCAGCTGCTGATTTCAGTGTTTGTTCTTTTTCTAGCATTTCCCTAATCTAGGTTAAGGCTCAACTACTTGGCTCTCATCTTGATTCCTGTTATACCAAAGTGGTATAAAAGCAGATGATGCAGTTTGAATGAAAAAGATTTTTTGTTTTTGTTTTTTACTAAATGTGCTTAGAGGCACTTAAAATACCAAACAGAAATCTCAATTTTAAATATAGGTAACCTGTTGAACAAGAAAATTGAAACAGAAGAATTTTTTTTTATGACCTTTGTAAAAGTAATTAAGAGGATGTTAAAACTACCTCATTATCGAAAGTTATATAGAAGCTAAAGATGAGAATGAAATCATTCTTTGAATATTTTACTCACACTTGATAACAAAACATAATATAAAGATTAGTACAGGTAAATACCTCACATATTAAGTGTTTCCGTGCAAAATAAATCAATAATCAAAGTACATCAAATGACTATATATCCTACATATGAAAGGCCGGATTCTCTTAATTGAAAAAAAAACAAGTTTCATTTTGCTTGTGTATCCATAATAAAAGACTAGTAAATCAGAATTCTAGCTGAGGCCAGCAATATTGGTGCAGGATAATAATTAACTGTTTGAGTTCACCTGTGTCCCTGTAGACAGAAGATTGGGATTTACAAAAGCAGTCTACAAATTGTATGCCATTTGCTGACGTTAGACCCCTGTATCTGAGATTAAATGACTGTTCAGACATTTTAAGAGAGTAGCAGTTAACTGCCACAGTTTTCATTCTGTTAGAAATTGATTACTAAATATATGTGGACCTTTGTAAAGATCTGTAATTGCCTGTTTTAGAAAGTGAAGGCTAAAGAGTTCAGCCTGCTTTCACTTAAGTGCCAAGTTATACTGCAAAGCTTTGATTTTAGGCTTCTGTTTAACTAATAAGCCTTGTTCTTTAGTCACCTTAGACAGCTCTGTCCTTGTCTTCTGTGTAAGTGCAAAACTAAGAAGAGGTGTAGAGGGGAGAGAAATAAAGTACTCTCATACTTACTCTAAGTGGTAAGAAATTATCTCATAAGATGTGTATTATTTATTGACAATCTGGCCTTTTAACAAAGAAAAATAGGCCTATGCTTAGGTTGCCACTGCTACAAATGAAACAGCTGATACTTTAATGAACAACATACTGAGGGCTATCCAGGACATAAGGCAAATTAAGCAGGTTACAAACTGCATATCTTCTGTCTAGATATAGGCGATCTCCCCAGCTCCCACAATTAGCTCCACTGATTAGGCAAGCAGACAGACAGAAACAGAAGGAGGCCATTTGTATCAATTTGAGGAACAGAACTAGTAATGAAGTAAAATATCCATACCAGGTAGTTTCACCTCCACTTTGGAACAGATATTTCTAACTGCTGGTTTCAGCCTCGCAGTAACAAATAAATAAATATGTGCTACTTAACAAAAGCTTGTTTTCCGTTGTTTACAAAATGAGAGCAGAGGAACAATACACCCCTAACCTAGAGGGTTTTTTTAAAAAGGAGAAAACATTTTCTGGACCTATAAACAAATTTGAATCTTGGTAACCTGACAGCTTTGTTTAAACGTTGAATTTGAGTTTCCTTTCATGAAAATCTTTTCAAAGTACAGCAATTCAGCTGTGAAAACCTGAATACATTAATGATGACAAAGAACCTCTGGAATGAGCCAACATTTGTTTTTGTTCTTTTACAACATTTCCTGATGAATTGCACATACAAAAGTGTTGCAGGTTATTTTAATTCTCCTTTCTTACTTTGATAATAAATGTCTTCACTGTTTACATTTTCAGTTAAGGTACCTTATTATTACTAATCAGCTTTAATTATTTATAACAAAATGACTGTGAAAGATTTTTCTTTGATGTAGAAAAAGTCAAGGACCTGATCCTGATCCTATTAAAATTAATGGCAAAGTTCCAATTGACTGTAAAGGTAACAAGCTTGAGTGCACTTATTGTTTAAGTGAAGCAATAATTTAGCCCAAGATATTGAATTGTGATTAGTTACCTGAAGAGCCTCAATTTTGGGGCGTGCAAGCATTTGATCTCAAGATTTGGCCACTCAAAAGCAGAGTGCATATAACTGACTTTTAAAATTCTGGTCTTCCTTTTACCCATAAAAAATGCAATAGATGAATAAAGACCAGATGTGTTCAGGATCATTGAAGAACCCCTGTACGTCTAGAAAAGTTAAGTGTTAAAATGGAGGGAGAAGGAGAAATGTCTAGCCTTTCTGCTTCTGCCTTTCTCCTTTTCCCCAAACAACAAAATAGCAAACCAACCCAAACCTGATACAGGGTAAGTGGCATGATGTTTTAAATGCATGTGTGCGGGCTTATGCTTAAATCTAGTTTTGTATAAATGAACTATTGCTGGGTTTCGTTTCTAAACGTTTGAAGCTTAAGATTTATACATATGTATATACACATACACATTCTCTATATTAAAAGCTTGAACACTCTGTCAGTCTAGAGTATCTTTTAGTTATTCATAAGTATCCCTGTTTAGCTTTTTCATTATGTTAGATCTGTTTAGATTACTACATCATTCATCATGTGACTATAACGCTTCAACTGCAGTACAAATAACAAGGATATAGCAGATTAGATTTATTTTTACTCTTTGTTACAATCACACAAGCTTATGATGCAATTTGTGCTCTAAGCTTGATCTCTTTATTAAGGGAAATCAAACTTAAAATGCTTAAGAACTGAAGTACATGAGCAGGACATGGGATGTTTGGTTTGCATCTGTGTGCTTATTTCATTCTGTTAGAAGGTATCATGTAGCAAAAAAAATAAATTAATTCTCATAACCACCATAGGAAGAATAACAAGACTATGTGTTCTTATACAAATAGTAATTTGAAGCTAATGAAATGATATGCCAAATTTTTATACAAGAAGTCTGTAGCTGGGCCAGGAACTGAACCCAGAACACTGCCTCAAAAGCAATACCATCCTTCTTTTCTTGTTTCCTTTGGTCCAACTTTTTTGAAGCAGGTACATAACTCAAAAAAAAAAAAAAAAAAAAAAGTAAATTTGGTACGTGTCAGAATACACACACACCTTTTTCATGTTTTACATACAAACTTACAAAAATACATACTTGTCAGTCTTAAAAATAAATCAACTAAAGGCACGTGAGAATTGCTGAAAAAGAATCATTTTCGGAAATATTTTTTGGGTATAGATCAGAGTAAAAATATGTATTTTTAAGCATTTATCTGTTACATTAAATGATAAGATGCTATAGTTTGGGTTTTGCATAGCAAGTGAGGGAATAAAAAGTTGTGGGGTTTTTTTTAATGGTTTCTGGCAGATATATCACACAAACTGATTTTTACTTTAGTGCAGCATCTTTATATATTTGTTCCACTCAAATTTTGAGCAACAGAAAACAACTTTTAGTAATTTATTTTAGGCAAGGTATAAACAGGATGGAAGGAATATTTTGTTGTCCTACAAGTTATTCCTACATATAGCAGCTTCAAACATTTTTCATACACACAAATGTTTCTGTATGCATCCTTAAGGAATTTAAACAGAAACAATTATTTTTTTATTTGCATTAGATATCTGTCTCCACCTAAATAAAAATAAAGTTAAATATTTTACAGCTTTCATAGTATACCAAGCACACTGCATTTTTTAGAATAATTTTGATTATAAACTTCTTTTTAGGATTTGTATACTGTTTTACTGATTTTTCTGAAAACTAATGAGGTAATCAAATTGAGAAATGCAGTATTTTGGTAGCTGCAAAATGGAAAATATTTTAGATTTATATATTGATTTATAGTATGGGTAATCAAAGTTTGAAATTTTAAAAATGTGTTAAAATACTCCTTAAACTGTGGAAAACAGTAGGTCAGTACAGATTGAGTGTTACTATGAACCCATGATTTAGCCACAAGTTGAAGAGAATGCTACTTCAGTGTAATGAAAAGTTATCGAGTTTTTTGTTTTGTTTTTGTTTAATTATTTTGTATCTCAGAACTGCCAGTTCTTGTCTATAGAAGTGTCAAAATACTAGAACCTCTTAAAAGAATTCCAAAGTAAGCACTGGATATTACATTTACTATTTCATTATGTCCTTAGTTCCTGTGAGTATTAACTGGGTTGACATATTCATCAGTGCAACTTGCAAATCAGTTAATACAACAGTATCTTCATGTTACTCTTGATGTAAGTGGAACACGTGTGTCTTTGGTATTTCATGTAATGTAGGTAGAAAAGTTAAAAAATAAAATCTAATGTATGTAAACTGTAATAGCCACTTTAAAAAAATCTGCTCTAATTTTTTCTCTTTTAAATATCTTAAATCTGTAGAAACAGCTAGCAGTTAAATGTTTCTGCTTGGATACTATTGGGATAATTCATAAACTCTGAGATAGGAAGACTGCACTCATATTTTTGGACAAATCCCATTCAGTTCAGTGCAACTGGGACCATATAACCAAAATAATAGCAACAGCCCTGTGTGATAAATGTATCCACTAAAATATTGATATCCCATTACAAATTATTATTCTTGGTCTTCTTGGAAGTTAAAAGGCACAAACTTCATCCAGATACAGCTTTTATGGTGGTGATAATTCTTTTCTTCTGAGAAATTGGATTTGTAATGGAATCAGTGATTTAACCTTAGAAAAAACAACTGTATAGTGTTTCCATACTAAGTGCAATTGCAGGGCTTTTTAGTATATGCCATAGAGTTCACATGTAATACACGCAAAAGCATGTTTTTGATAAAGTGAAAATATTTGAGATTGAGAATGCTGGGATACATTTCCCATATGTTTGTCATAATGTTTAAAGATATCATCACTGTTTTTGTTTACTTTTCATTTGAAATATTTAAAGGGTGGAGGGAAGGAACATAAATCTGTTCATTAGTGGGGATTTCTACTTTGCACTCGGATGAATTCTCATCAAATTTGATTTGCTGAATGGTGGCCAGAACAGATGTTATCTTAATGGAAGAGAGAAGCATGTTGAGCCACAGGGCCACCTCCAAACTTCTGTGACCTGGTATTTGTTCATTCTTTATTGAAGTATAAAAGAAAATACTGCTTTGCAAATGTATACAAAGCTCAGTTCTGAATTATCACAGCTAGGTGACTGCAACATTAGCATCTACATTAAGATTGAGATTTTATTGCCTGAAAAAGTGTAGCATTAATTGCTGCCATTCTAAAAACAATGCACTCGCAGATTAGTTCCAGTCTTGTGTTTATTTGAACTCAAAAGAAAGAAAAGGTTTAAGTCAGAGCTTATACTATGGAAGGCTTTTGCCTGGTCTGGAGTTCTTGTGATTATAGCCAATGAAAACTTTCATTTTAAATGTTCTGGAATTGAAATTGTGCCACGCTGTGCCATTTCTGTAACTTTTTGTTCAAATGAAGTTTTTTTTAAGTAGCTGTCTTGTAACATAATTTTATCAAAAGTAAATTTCTGATTTGGAAAAATACCATATAATGTTCTATGGCTCTTTCAGAAAAATAGCATATAAAGACCAAAAGAACCACAAAACATTTTTATTTCTCATACATTTAATTTTTGAAAGGAAATCTTTTTTTCTTGTAGAAGCAGCCTTAAGTGAAAACCGGAGATTCAATTCCAGACATGAAAAATCTGCTCAAGATTTAATATCTTGAAATGAATGATCTTGAAGAATGAGTCCTCTACATATTACAGAATTAGTAAGATACTTGCAGATTTTCTACTGTTTCAAAAACATTTACTCTTGAAACTGTCAGTTTCTATTTGAGATTGCTATGGCAAAAGGACCACCCTGCATTTCATTTCTGGCATTTGCATTACCTGAATAAACACAGTTTTCTTTTTTTTGCATATTAGTCTGTTACTGGCTAAAGCTATAGCTGAGAGCAGAGTCTTTGAAACTTTTGAACAGATAGATACCAGAGTTTTTTTAATGAATATAATATAAAGCTGAGTTTAAGTTGGATGTTTTATTACCTATAACAATCAGTCATCAGTCAAATACTCCCAGTTTTTGTGAAGCTGAAGTCAATTGTCAACAGATAGTTATTTGAAATATATATAACAAAATGATAATAAATATATCAAAACAATGCTGAATGTTAAGATAGGAAGTGGTGACATCTGAAAATCATGCAGTAAATTGATGTGTACAATGGTAATCTTCTGTCAGCCTAGCATAAGGGGTCACTTGCACTGTCGCTCCTGCAGTGACACAGATAGTGTCAACGCTTTTTGAAACTTAATTTTTTTCATTTTGGCTCTTACAATAAATATGCCAAGTCTTTGCTGCAAGAGAGTAGAAATAACTATTGATTTGATTTCTGCATGCTAAATGCCATGGGAAAATAGGCATGATTACTGAGAAAAGTTGTTAATCAGATTTTTTTAAGGCAATTTCAGAGGGCTGTGCTGCCATTCAAAGAGACTTGGACAGGCTGGAGAGGTGGGCAGAGAGGAACCTCATGAAGTTCAACAAAGGCAAGTGCAGGGTCCTGCACCTGGGGAGGAATAACCCCAGTCACCAGTACAGGTTGGGGGCTGACCTGCTGGAAAGCAGCTCTGCCGAGAAGGACCTGGGAGTGCTGGTGGACACCAAGTTAAGCATGAGGCAGCAATGTGGCCTTGTGGCCAAGAAGGCCAATGGTATCCTGGGGTGCATCAGGAAGAGTGTTGCCAGCAGGTCGAGGGAGGTGATTCTCCCCCTCTACTCAGCCCTGGTGAGGCCACATCTGGAGTACTGCGTCCAGTTCTGGGCTCCCCAGTACAAGAGGGATGTGGCACTACTGGAGCAAGTCCAGCAAAGGGCTACAAAGATGATTAGGGGACTGGAGCATCTCTCTTATGAGGAAAGGCTGAGAGAGCTGGGCCTGTTTAGCCTGGAGAAGAGAAGGCTGAGAGGAGATCTTATCAACGTGTACAAGTATGTGAAGGGAGGGTGTCAAGAGGATGGGACCAGACTCTTTTCAGTGGTGCCGAGCGACAGGACGCGAGGCAATGGGCACAAACTGAAACACAGACACTTCCATCTTAACATGAGGAATTTAAAACTTTGAAGATCACTTCAGGCATTGAATGACTGGTCTTTTTGAAAGGAGCAGAATTGTACAAATGCCACGTTCAGCCATCTGCCAGGGCCCCTTCTGGCTTGCCACCTTGTTTGCCATTGATGGCTCGACCCTGGCTACCACAGTGAAGTTTGTACACTTTGCAGTCACTCCCCTTTTTAGGTCTTACTTTGACCATAGAGTGATTTTGGTTTACAAACTGACTCCATTTTGCATCAAAGATTATAAGTCAGTTTTTGGACATTTTATCTTGTTTAAGTAGTTTTCATTTACCAGTTGCTCCTAGGTCCGTATCTTGTCACTGTTTTAATGCAGTTAATACAAAGCATGATCTGGGGGGTTGGCATTGGGTCTTTTTTCTTCCTTTTTCAAACTGTGTGTCAATGTTCCAATGGCCTGTCGTATGTCTGGTTAAAACAAAATAAAAACATCTATTAAAAATCCCGTTCTGAGAAATATGTACTATTTTCGGGCACAGATTCTTTTCATGTGATGTTTACAATTTGCTGTCTTTAAACTTTGCCTAGAGGTAGGGAGGAGTGTTTCAAAAATAAGATGGTTAAATAAAATGACTACAAAAGCATGTAATCTTCCATTTTAGTGTATTTCCTCTGAATAAGTTATGCTCTAATAAAAATTAAAGAGCAAGTTGCATTTCGAAGATCAGGTCATCGTAATTCATTGACATTAGGCCACATAACTGAATAATGTCTTACTTCAGTGAAATACATCAAATGAGATCAACAATTATGACTCATAAACATGCCTCGCAGGCATAAAACAGCAGGGAATTAGCATGTGAGGCTGATAAATATGCATGTAAATAAGTTCCCAAAGGAATAACATGGGTTTGATTGATAGGTTTAGAATTGGAACATATGTAAACCCCTTTATTCCTCATTCTGGTGTAGCTAAGTAAAGATGCGTTTTACTTGTTAAAAGTTTCAATAACTTTGTAAATCTTAATACCACATCTGCTTTTGTGTGTGCAGGCACGTGTGGGTGTCACTTGAGAGATTGATTGAATTGTCTACAGGGTAGATGCCCTCACGCTAATATTGCAGTGTTTGTCTATGTATATTTTAGCAGTTGTGTATGTGCATGCACATGTATGCATATTTGGACGTAGAGATGAATTTGAGCAAAAGATTATTTGGGGGATTTGTTCCACTCAGAACTTACAGATTTTAAAGTTTGGTTTATAAGTAGAAAATTCAGTTGTGAGTTTTGGTATATGCACCAGTATTCTTATTTCTGCAAATATATTCTGCATTGAAGATAATTACTATTTATATTACAGAAAGTCCCACAAGTGCTGCTACATTTAAGAGTCTGGCAGTGATTCTTTATAAACTTCCATTTTTGTTGGCATCTTACAGCTTGAGCTCTTATCTGCAATGTCAAAGTATCTATCATAGCAATATCTTTATGTTGATAGCACAAGTGTTTATGCTGTACAGAGATTTACCTCCATATTGATTAGAAAAATATATAACATAGTTTGTGTTTATAAAACTTTAATACTTTGGCTTGCCAAATACAGACCAATTGGTTGCCATTGTCATGTGACCTGGTGTACATCTGCTTATTATCATTCAGAAGCTATTAGGCAGTCAAAACTTTCCTAACTGATGCGCATCATGTTGCATCGTAATACAATGAAGGTAAAATAGTCTTAGACCAGCAGCATTCAAGATGCAGAAACATTTTCAGTGGCGGGAACTGTATATTGGGTGCAGCTTTTAGTTATATATGTTTCGTAGTTAATATAGTCATTCTTAAAAATTTGAGATGTGGCTGGTACCACAGTTACAGCTGCTCAAATGAAAAGCTCAGTTTTGTATTACCTTCCTTTTGCTTAGAGATACCTTTCTGTAGAAATAAAGCTTGAGCAAAATGACTTCCATCTGTTTAAATTTATAGGGTAGCAGGGGATATATTTTCCAGTTAAGATCAGTAAATTCGGGAACTACTGCTTCCTTCTGAAAACCAGCTCTTTTTGCTGCTTAAAAATAAATAAATAAAATTGTAGCACTTAGAGACATCATCATCAAATCTCATGTGGGTTCTCATAAAGCAATTTATAGCCACCTCATATAATTTGTATAGAAATGTTAAGACGATCCTTGTTCCAACAGTGTAAACTGCTTAACCCAGGATGTAACAGACTGTGACATAAACAAAAAATTAGCCCTGTATACAGACTGGGGGCGGGGGGGGGGGATTTTAATTAACAAAGATAAATAAGCAGATCACTATCTGGAACTCCAGTTAACCATGTTTATTGTTTTGTAGAACTGTCCTTTTCCACAGAAGATGCCTAGATATCTCTTGAGCCAGTGGAAATAAAAAAAAATGGCACTTTTGTTTTTTTCTGACAGTGTGCCCTTTTTACACTCATGGCCTTGGCAGGCTGTCAGGTGATTTTTCACTCCTCGCAAGAAATGTCCTTGAAAGGCCCAAGAGAACCCAGAAGGTTGTTGTTAAGGATTTTTCATTCATCTCTGGAATTTTCCCTACAATTTGTGCAACGTGTGCGAAGCCACTGGGATAGATGGTTAAATGAGTTAAGCAGGCATCACCCATCTGTGCATCTTAGGGAAAATAAAAACAGTGCTCTCCCCTCTGAAAGCTTTCTTAATACATAACCAAAATCAAAAGAACAGCACCCAGTCTAAAGGTAAAGCTAGGTAAGGCTCTTGTAGGAAGAAAGGGAGAAGCACTTTGAAGAAACTGCTTCTTCCAGTTTATCCCTGTCTTCCTGGTGTGCTACCTTTCAGCAGGTAGGGTGGTCTGAGCAGCTGTGCTCCTCTGAAATTCCTTAAGGCTATTGGACATCCAAGGAGCAACGACTACAAATCCTGTCTACTTCAGACAGTGTTAAAAACCTGGCATTCAGCCTCAATTCTGAATTTCGGTCCACTAGCAAACCAGAATCACTGCTTTGTAGCCTCTTCCTTGTTTGTGTAAATGTTTTGTGATTCTAGATAGAAGGTATCGTAAGAACCCTACTTTTGCCCAAAAAAGTCTCGATTCACCCTTTAATATTGGTCGTTGTCTTCCTTTATACTACCCAAATGATTTATAATTTGTATCTCTCAAACAGTTCCCAGTTGGATTTCTCATGCACTGAAAAGTCAGATGCCTGACATTACTGTGTAAAGCTAAGTGCTTGGGGTTAATGAATGGCATTAAATTTTATGAGGTCATGTCCAGTAGATGTTAAAAGAAGCTTAAGGGAACTTTATCGCTGATAGAAATTAACAGTTGGCACAATAGAATGCCTGAGGGAGTTCAATTCTAAGCAAAAATAAAATTGGTGGTATAAAAACTAAAATATAGAGTCATTGTGATTAATGTAAACATTTTTGTTAGGTAATAGGTTACGTGTTGCAGTAAAAGAAATGAGACCTCACAGTTTGAAGGGAAAGAATATTATTGTATTTAGAAAGCAATTAATGTTTCCAGTCACATAAAAAAAAAATCTACATCATGTATAATATTTATATCTTTTCAGTAAACATATAACCTTTGGGGCTATATTTATCAAATAGTCAAGTCTCCACTTATTTACATTAGATGTTTCTTTGGGCAAAATATGTTTTCCCTAGTGGAGTACATTATTTTGTTTCATTAAGCCTTTATTTCTACTCACATGCATTGCTTATATTACAGACCAAGTGAGTAAATTCTGTATACTTAAGTCATCCAAGGTTTGTATTTTGGGATGACTGACGAGTGGCATGAAAATTCTGTTGAACAAAGAAAGTGGCTACATTAACTTAAGGATAGATCTGTTTTGCATAATTATGTGGGGAACTATTCGGTAATTACACTAGTATTCACATGCTGTAATTTTCGTGTTCTTTATTCACTGTCATTCCAATGAGAGGAAACAGAAAACTTGTTCAGACATATATATTCTTTCTTGCTCTGTCTTATGACCTATAGTCACAGTGTATAGTACTTTCTCACATACGGCAGCTATTGTCCTGAGTTTGACTCCCAGAGTGTGTTTCTATCTTCTGCACCCCTGCATAGAAGTCTGTAATACCGCACTGTGGGTATGCCTAAAGGACCTTCTGCAGGCGAGTTACCTTCACATCACTTGAGGCCTGTGCCATCCGGGCAGCATGTTTGAGGTGACAGTGTCAACCCGATGTTGAGACCATGGAGCTTCATTAGTGAAGATTCACAGGTTTGGAATCAGAGCTTTTTCTCCTCTCCAGTTGGATGGAGGGGTACCATACACTATCATAAAGCTTAGCAAATCACACACAGAATCACACAGAATCGCTGAGGTTGGAAGGGACCTCTGGAGATCATCTAGTCCAACCCCCCTGCTCAAGCAGGGTCACCTATAGCATGTTGCACAGGATTGCGTTCAGCTGGGTCTTGAATACCGCCAGAGAAGGAGACTCCACGACCTCTCTGGGCAACCTGTTCCAGTGCTCTGTCACCCTCACAGTGAAGAAGTTTTTCCTCATGTTCAGATAGAACTTCTTGTGTTTCAGTTTGTGCCTGTTGCCTCGCGTCCTGTTGCTGGGCACCACTGAAAAGAATCTGGTCCCATCCTCTTGACACCCTCCCTTCAGATACTTGTACATGTTAATAAGATCTCCTCTCAGCCTTCTCTTCTCCAGGCTAAACAGGCCCAGCTCTCTCAGTCTTTCCTCATGAGAGAGATGCTCCAGTCCCCTAATCATCTTTGTAGCCCTTTGCTGGACTTGCTCCAGTAGTGCCACATCCCTCTTGTACTGGGGAGCCCAGAACTGGACGCAGTACTCCAGATGTGGCCTCACCAGGGCTGAGTAGAGGGGGAGAATCACCTCCCTCGACCTGCTGGCAACACTCTTCCTGATGCACCCCAGGATACCATTGGCCTTCTTGGCCACAAGGCCACATTGCTGCCTCATGCTTAACTTGGTGTCCACCAGCACTCCCAGGTCCTTCTCGGCAGAGCTGCTTTCCAGCAGGTCAACCCCCAACCTGTACTGGTGACTGGGGTTATTCCTCCCTAGGTGCAGGACCCTGCACTTGCCTTTGTTGAACTTCATGAGGTTCCTCTCCGCCCACCTCTCCAGCCTGTCCAGGTCTCTCTGAATGGCAGCACAGCCCTCTGGTGTATCGGCCACTCCTCCCAGTTTTGTATCGTCAGCAAACTTGCCGAGGGTGCACTCTGTCCCTTCATCCAGGTCATTGATGAAGAAGTTGACCAAGACTGGACCCAGTACTGACGCCTGGGGGACACCACTAGCTACAGGCCTCCAACTAGACTCTGCGTTGCTGATCACAACCCTCTGAGCTCTGCCATTCAGCCAGTTCTCAGTCCACCTCACTGTCCACTCATCTAGCCCACACTTCCTGAGCTTACCTATGAGGATGTTATGGGAGACAGTGTCAAAAGCCTTGCTGAAGTCAAGGTAGACAACATCCACTGCTCTCCCCTCATCTACCCAGCCAGTCATTCCATCAGAGAAGGCTATCAGATTGGTTAAGCATGATTTCCCCTTGGTGAAGCCATGCTGACTACTCCTGATCACTTTCTTGTCTTCCACCTGCTTGGAGATGGCCTCCAGGATGAGCTGCTCCATCACCTTTCCAGGGATGGAGGTGAGGCTGACTGGCCTGTAGTTCCCTGGGTCCTCCTTCTTGCCCTTTTTGAAGACTGGGGTGACATTGGCTTTCTTCCAGTCCTCGGGCACCTCTCCTGTTCTCCATGACCTTTCAAAGATGATGGAGAGTGGCTTAGCAATAACATCCGCCAGCTCCCTCAGCACTCGTGGGTGTATCCTATCGGGGCCCATGGATTTGTGGGTGTCAAGTTTGCTTAAGTGATCTCTAACCTGATCCTCCTCGACCAAGGGAAAGTCTTCCTTTCTCCAGACTTTCTCCCTTGTCTCCAGGGTCTGGGGTTCCTGAGGGCTGGCCTGAGCAGTAAAGACTGAAGCAAAGAAGGCATTCAGTGACTCTGCCTTCTCTGCATCCTTCATCACCAGGGCACCCACCCCATTCAGCAGCAGGCCCACATTTTCCCTAGTCTTCCTCTTGCTACTGATGTATTTGAAGAAGCCCTTCTTGCTGTCCTTGACATCTCTAGCCAGATTTAATTCCAAAAGGGCCTTAGCCTTCCTCGTCGCATCCCTGCATACTCTGACAGTGTTCCTATATTCCTCCCAAGTGGCCTGTCCCCCTTTCCACTTTCTGTATACTTCCTTCTTCTGGTTGAGTTTTGCCAAGAGCTCCTTGCTCATCCATGCAGGTCTCCTACCTCCTTTGCTTGACTTCCTACTTATAGGGATGCACTGCTCTTGAGCCTGGAGGAGGAGATGTTTGAATATTAACCAGCTCTCTTGAACGCCCCTTCCTTCTAGGGCCCTAACCCCTGGGATTCCTCCAAGTAGGTCCCTGAAGAGGCCAAAGTTTGCTCTCCTGAAGTCCAGGGCTGCAATCCTACTTAGTGCCCTGCCTCCTCCTCACAGGATCCTGAACTCCACCATCTCATGGTTGCTGCAGCCAAGCCTGCCCCCAACCTTCACATCTTCCACCAGTCCTTCTTTGTTTGTTAGTACGAGGTCCAGCAGCACACCTCTCCTTGTTGACTCCTCCACCACCTGTGTCAAGAAGTTGTCACCAATGCTCTGCAGGAACCTCCAGGACTCTCTGTGCCTAGCTGTGTTGTCTTTCCAGCAGATATCAGGGTGGTTGAAGTCCCCCATGAGAACCAGGGCCTGGGATTGTGAGGCTACTTCCAGCTGTCTGTGGAAGGCCTCATCGACTTCCTCTTCCTGATCAGGTGGCCTGTAGTAAACACCCACAACAGTGTCACCCATGCTAGCCTGCCCTTTAATCCTTACCCATAAGCTCTCAGCTCGCTCTTCATCCACCCCTAGGCACAGCTCAATACATTCCAGTTGCCATCTCACATAAAGAGCAACTCCACCACCTCGCTTTCCTGGTCTGTCTTTCCTAAAAAGCACGTAGCCATCCATGACCGCACTCCAGTCATGCGAGCTATCCCACCATGTCTCTGTAATGGCAAAGAGATCATGGCCCTGCGACCGCACACACATCTCTAGTTCTTCCTGTTTGTTCCCCATGCTGCGTGCATTGGTGTACAGGCATTTCAGAGAGGTGATCGAGCATGCAGCTTTCCCAGGAGGGGTACAAGAGGATCCTCCATAGCCACATCCCATGCGCACTTCCCTGGCTGCATTCACCTGCTGGAGGCGTCCTGACTTGAGCTGTCTTTTGCCAACTACCCTGGCACTGTAACTCTCCCCTTCCCCCGTCTTTCCTAGTTTAAAGCCCTCTTTACCAGGTTGGCCAACCTGTTGGCAAAGACACGAGTGGCCACATACCTATTTTGGAAAGTAAAATCTGATGAAAACATGAAAATATTTTAGGATTTCTAGTCCCTGAGGACTGTTCTGTTGCTCTCCAAGTTAATATTTTTGTGATTGAATGCGTTACATGCATGTAGTACATTTTTCTTGGTTGGCACTTGGTCAAAAAAGTCCAAAGTCAAAAAACTGATTCTATCTGATGCTTGACAATGTCTTCCTCTTGTAACCAGACTGGTTTCTCTTTGGCGAAAACATATTGTGCATTTCCTGTCTTAGAGAGCTGGGCTAACCTTCTAGAAAAATTGACTGCTACTTAATATTTATCCTATTCTTGCATAAACTAAATCATCAACCTTTTAGAAAACTTGAATATAATTGTGTGTGCAAGAGAAACGTGGTCATACTCGTCTAATTTACATTTTAAAAGTCTCGTATTTCTTACATCTCCAAATGCTTTGTACTTGCATCCTTAGTTCCACCTAAAGTGCCAGAAGGGATTTACACTAGTCATTTGCCCTTGCTGGAGGGTAAGAGTGGAGAACGGCGATCTGTCCTATGATGGGTTAAATACTCTTCACGGAGATGTTCTGTGGAGTTCCTTTTGCAATATTTACAAGAGAGGTGCCAATGCTCCACAATATTGGTCGTTGTCTTCCTTTATACTACTCAAATGATTTGTAATTTGTATCTCCCAAACAGTTTCCAGTTGGATTTCTTATGCTTTGATATATTCTGATTTGGCAGTTTAAAAGCTCAAGCTCAGTACTTCTTTTATATTTTTCAGTGACATTTTTTTCACCAGAAAAATCTGTAAAAGATGTAGGGTCCTGCACCATTGCATGGTCCTCTCAGGTATGGGTCTAGCAGATATATAATGTATTCTGAGATTTAGCAACATTGATTAGCCAGCCTCAAATTAGGAATCCAGGGCTTACAGGTTTCATCTTATAAGGATAAATCCAAACAAGGCAACCAGCTTTAAGCTGAGGTGTCTCTTTTTGGCGTCAGCTCTTCCTGTGTTAGTTAATTCGATTAGGATAAGGGCTGTTCCACTGGCAGCAGGAACATCCTTTCAGGGTTGAGTATTTGAGACTGTGTGACAGTGTTATTGGTCTGCAGTTTTTTTCTTCAGGCTGTCTGGCTTAAGTTTGCCAGGTGCTGTTGCTATTATAGGGTGAAAGTATCCTAATAAAAATTGTAATACGATTTTTTTAACTGTGCACTTGAATTGTGTCTTACTTCTAGATTCTGCTGTTGACAGAGCTCCTTTAAATTTTACCCAGTAAACTTTAAACCTTACCTAGAGACTAAGTTGCTTTTCCAGAATCATTCACATAATAGATTTGTTAAGGAATGAAAAAAATGTGCTCTCCTGTGTTACGAATGCTGGATAAAGGAAGCAAAAATCATATGCGCTTCTAAGACACTATGTTCAGAGTTTAATAAACCACTGGTTATCTCTTTATGTTTTTTTTATTTGTGTTTAATGCTGCTAAAATGTATTACATAGTTATATTATTAAAAACGTGTCTTTTTAGTAGGTATGAGCAGGATCCTATTGCTAACTAATTTAACATCTTATCATGTAATTTACATTGATGTAAATCCAAAGTAGCTTGTCATGACCTACAGATCTGACTGAAGTGATTGTATTACCTTCAGAAGGGTAAAGCAACTGGGATAAATATCCTGGAGCCCTTCTGCTACTTTCAGCAGTGCAAAAAGGAGCATGAGGAGTTGGGGTAGGGGAGAGACCAGGCCACGGCTGGAAAGAGCCAGAGGAGCAGAGCTTGCTAGGGGTGACTGGGAGACTGTGGGTGTGCAAGTGCCTCTCCAGGGCTTTGGGTGTTTCGCTAATTGGTTCCTTCCCAGGATGTTTCATGAGGGACCTACTTCACTTACCACAGTGTGCTTGTAAAACTGCAGAATCTGAGGAAAGTCCAGGCATTGCCTAGGGCTTACATCTGCGTGAGAACTTTGTAACCTTGAATTTCTGACCTGCTTTCTCTTCCTCAGAGCTGCGACTGACAGTTCAGTTGCTGGCTCTTGGGATAGTGGCAGTCCCTCCAAAGGGTGCCAGGCTGTTCCATTGGGTTTTATTTTTTTGTGTGTCTAAATTTCCTGCATTTCCATTTGCAGCAACAGTGTTTCTTCTATTGTTTCTGATTGTTTCTTAGCCATAAATGCTGTCTGCTATGCCATCCGAGATAAGCAAGTGGCTAGTTACATATCCATCAGAACAGTAGCCGCATGGGTGCTCTGATCTGATGTGATACCTCTTTGTGTACATGTGCTGGGTGAAGGAAAGTGATACGTTTTTCAGTGTTTCTGAACATATTCTGAAGGAATAAGGTCCAAGAAATTATACTCTCCTTTCAGGTGAATCCTTTGAGATCCATCAGTAGTGCTGTAAGTCATCAGGCTCCTGTAGTAGCTTCCTTGAATAAGAAACAGCAAAGGAACAAAGCAGAATTGCTGCTGCTCTTTTGTAACCTTTGGTCCTCCTTTTCATGAGACCACGTAACAAATTTTAGCAGGTGAGGCTGCATATCACTACCAAGTGACTTCCTTGCCAGGCTGGCCTTTCTCCTGATAAACCTGTTATTCTCAGTTGAAGAGCTAGCTTCTTGTTGAAAGGGCAATTCTATTTCAGTAAAAGAGCACTTAATCCTTTCTCGTTTGTCTTATACTATCATTTAATCTTGGCAAAATAGCAGAATGTTAGAAAACTGTTCTACGTGATCTTTTTTGGCTCCATTCTTCTCTCAACTCAATGGAATATGCATTACTCCTTTTGAGTATGAAAATCAAACTATACTTACAAATGATTTATTATCACAAACAGAAGGATTGCATCTATCTGTAAGATAGAAATGTGGTTAAAAATAGGAGGTAATTGAAGTAAATTAAAGGGCCATAGTAGCCTTCATATGTGTGATGAGGTGGTATGTTTTTCTTATTGTCAGTGTAAATAGTCTGTAGAGACCACCTTTTTACACTGATTGCGTGTGTCTAAGATTAAGCAAAGCTGTATGACCAGTGCTATCTCAGGAGGATGCTGAGTCATTAACTCATGTTTATTGCCTCTTGCCATCTTTAGATTATTGCAATTTATAGCTCAAAGGCCTTTTAGGCTGTTTGTAAGTTAAAATTAGCTAAATTCTTCTGGATGCAAGTGATAAGTCACTCAGCATTTATATACGATGGAATATAAGTTTGTGCTGATGATTCCAAACTGCTTCTGACCTTTTTCTTTCTGTACAAAGTCTAATTTAATTCTGGTACTTCTCCCCAAATATAATGGATTATTATGTCCTCTATTTTGCTACTTTTGCTAATTTATTTTGTTAATTGTATATGCTCTTTAGGAATTTCTTGAAGTTAAAGGTGATATTATTTATTAGGTACAGACCATCCACGTAGATCAGACTGAAGGAAAATGTACATATATTATGCTGGAGTTTTTCAGTCATGTTAAGTGATGACCTAGGAACTTAAGTTACATATCATAAATGATCATCAGTGTTAGGTAGCAGATACAGACTGTAACATTGAGCGTGTGTGCAGAATTGGACATAATTTGCACAAAGACAAGGAATAGGTACACTAGGAAAAACAATGGCTGAAAAAAGTGGGAAGAAACACATTTTGCCTTATCCTGTGGATTTTTTCTTTTATCAGCCTTATGGCTGCTAGTAAGAAATTCAGTCCAGGCATTACTGGACTAAATTCTTACGACTTCAGTGGAAGTCACATTTGCTTATATAAACTAATATTATGTGGTTCCCACTAAATGGGAAGTCAAACTATTTTTCCATGTACCTGCAATTTCTGAAATGTTTAAATCGCTATTAGCATTACAGCTCAACTTGGCCTTCACATGATGCAGAAAGAGATTATATTAAAGCACCTCTGAACGTACATTTTTTAAGGTATTAGTACATAGGAATCACCTAGGAATTCTTCTCTGGCATTTGTCTTGCACCTAAGAAATAGTTAAATGGTATGAGTAAAATTCCTTATTCTGTGGATTTTTATTGTTTTTAGTTTTGAGAACAGTGTATAACCGAGCCTATTTTAGTAAATACAGGAGCTTCATCAGGAAAAGAAATTTTAGAAATATATCCTTTGAATATACTTATTGTTGAATTTGTTTTACATAGAGCTGTGAGAGGCTACATTGCTTAAACATTGATGCTACAGCCAAATCCGAATTCAGTCATCTCTGCTTTTGTATATGTTTTCCCATCCACACTTTTTCTTTCACACACCCGTTTTGCCTGTGGAAAAAGTGGTATGTAAATTTACGGACTAACCTAATGACAGAGTTGGTGTTTAGATTTGTAAACACTCAGAATCAGTTTCACTTAAAATGGAATCCCTCTTATTTTGGTGTGTCTTAATTGAACTCAAGTGCATAGATAAAATTATTTCAAACAGATATTTTGCCTGGAGAATACACAGAGTTTACTCATATATGCATATACACAGTAGTGATTTTATATGCAAAGATCACAGAAGATGCCACTTGATTGTAGCAAATCAGCAATCCAAAAGACACCAGAACTGACTGTGTTTGAGCAATGTGCAACCCTAGATATTCTTATTATCTCAGGAAGTTTTTGTTCATAACTGCAGAGCTGTAAGTCTGCCTACCATATTGTTCGACAGCTCTGCTGCCTTTCTGTAGGGCTAAAACGAGCTTTGATTTTGCACCTTTATGTCAGCGTTGCTTACCTATTTTCAAATGTCACCAGCTTTCACTATTGCAGAAGTAGCATATGTGCGGGTTCTCTGTTGTGTTTTCCATTTGCATTCCTTTCCTAACTCAAATAAACCTAAAAGGGAAAAAAAACCACTGTTAATGCTTAGTGTATTTTTCTCATATTAACACTGAGTGATAGGGAAATGAAATACTTTACCCTATATAAGACTTATAATGGCAAAGTCTCACAGTTAATTACTTGCATATGATACTAATTATCATAGTGTATCCTTTTTTATTTCATTCATAGCAAAATATAATATCTTAGGACACAATATTTGGAACTAAAATGCTACCAAGAAATCTGTACTAAGCAATGCATGCACTCAAACTTAGCATCTAATGCTAAATAAATTTGAAGCAAGGGGTCAGGTTTATACTTAAAAAAAAAAAATTGCTCTGATATTGCTTAACAAAAAGTTGTCATATTTATTTTAGAAGACTTCAACAACTTGCTCAGAGTGAAATGATCTTTCAGTTTCTAGCCTAATAATTATTTTATAAATATCAGAAGTGCAGTGCACTTCATTCTTTAGCTGAAGGCATTATTTTCAGTTTCTGTACACTGCTTTAAGCTTGCTCCATTTAATCATTTTAAAAGCTTATTTGGTGTAAATTGAATTTAACACTGTAGTTGCAAGGGTGTTATGTAAAAAGTCGAAAGACCGTTTGTAGTATAGGAGCTTATCGTACAAACAATTGAGCTTCAGAGCTGGAGCAGCAACGGCATCATCTTAAACTCTGCAGCACCCTCTGTTGACCCGCTGAAGCAATGCCGGGGCATCGCTCCTGCACCACTAGGAATCCTGCCAGAATGCCTCCCAGAGAAATCAGTAGCTCCACCACATTTTACTTTTTAAAGAACTGCTTAATGTAGTAAAAGCTGAATTTTCTGTATGTTTTGGGGTTCGTTTTCCGTTTATTTATTTATTTATTTGTTTATTGCTCCTCCTACTGCCATCTAGCAGTGGACCCGAATCGGAGAGCTTCAGTCTTGTTAGTCATTTTGTGTTTTATTTTTTCCCTTTGCTGCAGAGATCCTGAAGACTTTCCAAACTGCATATTTGGTGCTGTAGAAATGCAAATTGTCTGTTCTTTTGTAAACCTTTCAATTGTCAGACTGCTCTCTTTCAAAATAATAGAGGAGCCTGGAATCGCCCGTGCTAAAATTAAGAATTTATAACTGTATGGAACAGATGTTTTCATAAACATTTGCTATAATTAATTTCAACTAGGGGATTGAAGGAACAAAGCAGTTTTTCCCTCTTCAAAACTTTATTGCCTTTTCCCCATACAGCGAACTCAGAAATCTTTGCTTTAATATTGTTAATGAAACAAATTTACTCTTCTGTTTGGGTTTCATTGTGGAAAAGGAAAGCTTAATTTGAACAAGATACTGGCATTTGGAACAATGGGCAGATATGTTGAATTTCAAACGTCGTGTATAAAGAATTAAAATACAAAGCATAAGTCTTTTGCTCATTTCTGAGCCCAAAACTCTGTGGTGTCAATTGTCAGATTCTTAAATATTAGAATACATTTTATGCAGATCACTTTGATGAATGTGTATCGATGGAGTAAATAGGATGAAGGAATTTTATGTCTGAAGAGTTGTGAACCTTGGTATTACAAAAAGCAAAGGAGTCTCGTGGCATTATATATAGTTTTAATGCATAGTAAAATGCTTATTGTATGTTGATTACCCCTTTATACTCACAATAAAGGTCTGCAATCTGTTAAGCAATTTTTTTTGTTTGCATTATGTGAGGAACACATTTTGAGTAAAATCATTCTTCCATATTTGTATTGTCACTGTTTTTCCGGGGATATTGTTTGGCATGTATATAGCTTAGAACCAGAATTTTTGTGTTATTATGAAGAAAAATATCCATGCATTATTGTTCTCTTTTTACTAGTTTCTATATATTATAAAAATATCATTTGAGGAAAAAATGTTTAAAATTTTAAAATAAGCACAGCTTAATTGTTTTACACCTGAAAGAACCAGTGCAGCTGCAAGGATTTTTTGAGCAAACTAGAATTCCTGACTGATCTGTCATCTATAAAGTGTGCAAAGAAAAATAGGTAGCTGTCATTAAAATTACATTTCAGCTTTCAATAACCATTTAATGAGTAGCGTAATTATATAAGTAAGGTACCTCAAGTACTTCACTCAATAATTAAAAATAATCTCATCTTTAAAGTGAAAGCACTATAATTATTATTTGACTTAACCAGGACCACTGTTATGATCTCCACTGGCACCTCAGATTGTTCAAAGTGGTTTTGAAAGTGTAAATTAAAATTGGATAAATCATTAAATTATTAAGCTTTAAATACACTGAAAACGAATATAGCATGGAATTTGGAAGTCATGTTTTAAGGATTGACAAGCTTAGACTGCAAGCAGATATTTGTGTTAAAATTTTCTCTGTCTGTAATTGTGAAACACTGCATTAATGTTTGGGTGTTTTATCTCAAACTGAACTTGGTTTTTTTTGCAACTGTTAAATAAATGTTGGGGTTTTTAAAACAACATTTTAACTTATCATTAGAATACAAAGAAAATATTAAGAGTACAAACTTGTCAACAAAGAGATCTGTCTCCATTTTGATGCTTGTAAACAGGGGAAAGCACAGTCTGATTTCGTAAGTGGGATCACTTTTATCACCAGTTCTTAAACTGACAGCTATGAAACCCTTTCATAATCAACACAAGATTGGTAAATCACTTATCACTATATAAATATATAGATATATGCATCCCAAAAGTAGGCACACATATATGTGTGTACTTACATACATATATATATGTAAAGATGTTTCTTCTGTATCAAAACAAACTTTCAAAAGACATAAGAGCTTAAAGTTCAGTTATTTATCTTAACAGTAGGAGTTAATCCACAGGGCAGGGGCTTTCACTTGAGCTTGGTGTTCTAGTAGACACATAACTGGTTATGATAAGATTCCACTCCTTTTCCTTAAGAAGTTCTGTGCTGTATTTTTGCATCTCGTATAAGATAGCTCTTTCTAGAGCGATAAGGAAAGAGATGAGTGAGAAATACGTCTGATCCCTACATGCTTCTTCACCTAATTTTTTACTCTTGTTGAACTCATGTGTAAGCTCAGACTGCTCATTGTGCCATGTACCCTGAGCAGCTTTCTGCTCTTGAATTGGAGTCATGAAATGCTATTCAGCTTCTTCTTATTGCCTGAAATAGAAACTATGCACTGCACCTTGACAAACCTTTTCTTTCAGAAGAGACTATACTATCAGTATAATATTCTGCTGAAAAACAAAAATACAAAAATAGCATGCGTATTTAAATTAGGCTTATTGTTAGCAAATTCTACAGATTTTACAGTTTTCAGATAATCCTCAGAAAGTGTCTTTGGCATGCTTCTTATTCAGAATTCTGTTTTTTTACTGTATCTTTAGTCCCAAGAATGTTCCTACAAGAAAACCATTTCTATGAGTGACAAGCCTGTGTGTTCTGGGTGAATCTAGTATCCTAGTAAATATACAATTTACAAATCCTTCTCCATGCCACTCTGAAACCTAAAGAAGACTGCATTTGAGATGTTCCTTTTTTGACTGTTCCGTAAAAGCAGCATCAATTTCAAGTCATACAAATTCTTTTGAAACAGCCTCCAGCTGGGTGACAGTCCAGTAGTACTCACCGCAGTCTCAGCTCCCTTTAGCCCTCAATCTCCATCTAAAGAAAAACCTTAACTAAAATAGGGCAATAGAATTGAATTCTTTGAAGAGAAAGATTACTCATTCCCAGGAAGGGTTATGGGAAGATCCTCCAGTTAAAGCAGCAGCAAGAAAGATATCCAGATGATTCTGAGTTCCTTTTGAAAGGCTTGCTTTATTATTGTATTAAAATTAGTGACTGCTCTAGTGCTGAAAGCTGTGGTACCTCAGCCTTCGTTTGAGAGTTAAATGAACCTTACTTAGAACACAAACCTAGGACGCTCGTACATTCCAGGAATAGATTTCACGTTCTGTTATTACTTTGATACTAATGACTGTTACAGTACAGGTTGTTTCCCCTCTCTTCTCTTCTATGAAAAAGTGTGCTAAGATTTTTTTTTACCTTTTTTGCATTTTGAAGTTTAGGAACCCTTTTCTGGGGGAGTTGGGGTGGGATAGGAGAAGCAACCTCCACATTTCTGGTTCTTCATCAGAGTCTCAGTTCAGTTTTGAGTCTCAGAAAGTATCTAAAGATTAGCATAATACTAAATCAATTAGTATTTTTGAAGACCAAATTTCAGTACCAGCTTCATGGATCTTATATTCATAGTTCTTCAGTATACATCCTAATTTTACCAGAAATTTGGATTCTTATCATTGAAAAGATGCAAGAAATTATGTAAGCTACTGGATGTTCATCATACCTTATCAAAAGCAAGGGTAACTGGAACTTACCTGAGGAGAGGTGATCCAGGGCACAGACTCCTACAGCTTACTGTCATTGGTTAGTGAAGGATTTATCCCATTTGTCCTCTTATTTAATGACTATGAAATCTTACTAGGGTTTGCTGGAAAGCCTTTCTGATAGCAGTAGGTGAAGTTTAGGGAATCCTCTTTTAAGATGATGATTAATTTGCACTTTGCTTTGTCATTTTTACCACATTCAATCAAAGGGATCTAAATCATCTTCCAAGATAATATAACAGACATATCTGCCTTAAAGAGGATGGACCAAGAAAAGTGAACACAAGAAAAAAACAAATACAAAAACATCAACCTTATTAACTCCTGTTTCTAAGAGCTGAATATAAAAGATCTGATCCAGTTTTGGTAGCTGCTGCTAATGATAAAATGGAGCAGCAAAAGTGGCTCTCAGAATAAAGTAGTAACTTGTTTGAATGTGAGCTCTATTACCAATATGTAGACAATTAAGAATACTGAAATACTATGGAAATTGTTAAAAAAAATGTTGAATTCTGAGAGTGCTTCAAAATGAAGAATGCTACACTTGTAGTAGTTTGTGAAGGACAGCTTGTTGCAGAGATGTCCTTTCAAACTCGTCAGCAGACCCAGGATCCCACCAAATGATCATTACGGGATACTGATGAAAGAACAACTTTTATCGCCAAGATTCTGTTTTTCTTTGTAAAGTCTAGTCTATTCAGGCAGGACCAAATGACTTAATTGAAAGATGATAGAGGTCCTGCATTTTCTGAGATATTCTTAAAACTTATTCATCAAAAAGGAAAGAGATCAAGATGCCCTTCACGTTTTTAGAGATCCAAAAGACTTTTTTCAGCATACAGACTAAGCACTGGCTATGAGTTTTCATTTTCAGTCCAGCTCTTCCTTTTCAATTTTAAAATCCTCACAGCTGCAATCTGGATATGGAGCATGAGAACTACAGCCTAAGATTTCCTAGAAATAATCATGGATGTTCTTTCCAGTTCCATACCATGTCTGTTTTTCATTCTCTTCTATGGGCTCATCTGATATGAGATTGACTTATTTCTTTTCTCAGTATGGTAGAGGGTTTTTCATAACAATATTAAAAGAGGGGGGTTTCTTCAATGATTTGTTGATTCTAAAGGAGGAGGGGAAGAGATGAGCACTTCATACTCCTTTTAAAATATCTGTTCATCAGTGTTAAACTTCTGGACGGTTACTCCAAGATTACTAATTCCAAATCTGGATCTGAGTAATGTATTTCTAATTCTTGCTTAAAAATACATAAACTTTTACACAGCCCTATAACCAGTATACACCAAATACCTGAGGTTTCACTGGGGTACAGTAAGAGGACCTTTCTTTTGGCACTTTTTGCTGGCACTGGGGGTTTAGCTAAGATTTTTTATAGTCACTCACCAAAGGAAACGGTGAGTAATTTTGTATTCACAACTTACTGATTGTTTTGACAGGAAGATTACCACAAGTGCCATCACTGCACGGTGCATTCTTCAGCTCTTCGCTGTACTTTGCCAAAAGAAAAGTCAAACTAGACACCAACATAAAGGACAGTGTGGTAGCCATTTTCAGATGCTTTTCTTTTCATCTTGTTCTGTGAATCTAATTTGTCTCTATTCACCAAGTTCTGTCATTCTCCAGATACTTGGGAGAAGTAAAATAGGACTCTTTCAGGGTTGTTATGCTGATTCATAATGGCTGAGGTGATTTTGGTATCTGTAGTTTAGGCTTTAATTGATTTCCCCACCAAAGTCTCTACATCTTCTACAAATAAAAAAAATGACACAGATTATAGTTCTATTTCTGGACTTCACATGATGGTTATGCTATTGATTGGTACTAGAAATACAAAGGTCATATTTGTCTCACATCCAAACGTTTTGCTTTGGAGCAGAAAATAGTCCACAACACAGCCCTCAGTCTTCCATGGACAGATACCTAGTGTGGTAGGTGAATACCTCTGAGGTGTCTAAGTATAATTGAACTGCATTAATGAATTCAGGACTCTTTTCTATGTGCTGTGTCCCTATAACAGTTGCCCAATGTCATGGCACTTTCCCATGTGGCTCTAAAAGAGCTTGAACATTATTGTTCCACTGCTAAGGAAGCCTTATCCAAAATAGGATGTAATCTAGTTCTTTCAAGTGGTGCTCCTGTTAAATTTCAAACCTCTGGCAATGTTAGTGCTCTTGAGGTAGCTTAGCTAGAGAAATCAACTTAATTCTTTATCAACAAAATGCTGTCTGAGCCATATCCTGAGATCTGCCCTAAAGCGTCATGGTGTTTCTTTTCAGTCAGTCAGTCCACTTCTGCAGTGGCTAAAGTTTATTTGAAGAATGCAAAGCCTGGATTATACATTCTGGAGGTTTATAACGCTCCACTCTTCTGTCTAAAAAGTACTTAATCCTACAAGGTACTCTGGTGGTTTTCATTATTTGTACAGAGTGCTAGGTTAAAAAAGAGCAATTCAGATAGACTCAGAATTGATTTTGAATTTAACATCATGATCAACTCATGGCTTAAAAAGTTCTGAGCAGCAGTAAACTGCTTTACCTACTGGAAATTATTTTTATTTGAATAAACATCACAGTATTTGGTCTTGATTAGGATTACCTAAGGATTGTACAAAAATTGATGGTATATTCAGATAAGAAGTAGAGTGAAGCCATCAGTGGAGAAAAAGTGTGTTTGTGAAATAATGCAAAAACAAAAAAATGTGGGAGTCTCATTATCTGAAGTCAGACATATGAAACTAGAGAATATGGTGATGGTAAATAATAACAATATTTACTGGAAAGTGGGTATGGAAGGGAAGGTGTTGTTACAGGACAATAGAAATGATAAAAGATGGTATACCTTCAATATTGCAGTACCTGTCAAAGAAACAGAATGTGAGAATTTAGGTAAGGACTAGTTTGATTTTAAATCATTTGCGGGGAAAATTGGAAGAAACTTTATATCAGAAAAGCATTGAAATTTCTCTAGATGCTCAGGATCACGTGTGGATATGTGTATTCTATGAAAAAATTTATTACTGGAAACTGTCCTATTATGGGAGACTTTTCAAGATACAAGAAAAAAAGAATAAGTATGTTTTTAGTAACGGGAAGTATCCAGCTTTGTTTATTTAAATTGAGTAAACAAGAAGCAGATTGAGTAAGTAAGGTTTCCATTTTCAAACTAACTTGAGAGAGCTAATCAGTGAAATCAACTAGACTGAGCAGTTTAGAGACCAGAATGTAATAAAGGTTTGGGATTTATTTTAGACAAGGGTGCAAAAGTTAATGAGAAACTTGCAATCCATATAAGATGAGGGGAAGAAAAATGTGGAAGGAAAGTTCTGTGTCAAACTGAATGATTAAGCGGTTCTTAAGGAATTTTTGGAGTAAGCAAACATCCAGAAAGGAACAGAAAAACAGTTTGATCAGCAAAGAAGGCTATCTCCTGGCTATCAGCAAGTGTGGGGTTTTAGTGACAATTAGCAAAAGTTAAATTGAATTTGATTCTAAGAAGGATATTTAAAATAACAAGAAAGTATTACTTAACTGCATAAATAAGCTTTCTGGGGAAGAAAACTAGAACCCCTGTGCAGGGCAAATGGAGAATGAAATTAAATGTAATCCGGGTATGGTCTAAACCTAGAAAAATACTTAGTTTTAATTTCCAGTAAGGACAAATTTTCAAGCAAAGGCAGGATGGAATTAAAGGGGAATGTTAGGTAGAGATTATAAATGAACATGTCCAATAACAATTAAAACATCTGACCTGCAAAGTAACCCTTATTCAAGGATACTGATAAATGCTGCTGTGTGGAACAATGTTTAGTCTTTCAGTTTGTGGCTGATGCCATATATTTGAAGGAAGGGAAATGTAGTCTCTATACTTAGGGTAAGAAAAAAAAACGATAGCAAAGTGGCTGCAAGCATAATGGGCTGACCATTATCTGTGCAATGCTTCAGCAAAATTTTTAAGAAAAGAATAAGAAAGAAATGAAATGGCATAACTTTTAGTGCGGGTTGATCACATTAAACAGGAGATTGTGCCCAACTAACCTGCTAGCCTTCTTTCAAAAGAAACATGTTTTTAAGAAATATGTTAGGTCTGTCTAGCTCTCAGTAAACCATCTGATGTGGTGCCACAGGAGATGTTATGAAATAGAAAATATGAGTATTAGTGAAATTAAGTAATTATAAGACAAATAGGTGACAACAGATTGTAATGAAAGAATTATATTTTTAGTGGAGTTCTTCAACAGTTTATGATTGAACAGATCTTAGCCAATATTTTTATTCGTTGCCTTGGCACAAAATGTGAGACTGCACTGATGGACTATTTTGAAGGAACAATATTAGAAGGTGGTGCAAATCCAGTGCAAACACAAATGGAATATTCAGGCAGAAATGGACCAATTCGAGAGACAGCACAAAATAATATGAACTACAGTATCATACTAGTGAGAAATTTTACTATAAACTGCAACCATCTTGTTGTAAATGGCTAAGGAGAGCAAACATTTGGGACTGTTGGTTACAGGATGACTGTGAAACTACAACATGGTGTGGCATGGCCAGACTATATCAGGCAAGGTATTTTTAGTAGGGGAAACAAACACTGTCCCGAGACTCAACTGATCAGACGTCATTCAGTATGCTGTCTATAATTTTGTCACTTCTTTTCCATGTTTAAGAAAGACTGATTTAAACGAAAGAGGGGCCAGGGAGCCTCATTTAGGAAAATGGCAAAGAGAACTTGGTTTCAGTTAGCGGAACAAAGGATATAAAGGTACTTGATGCTATCTATAAATGTGTTAAGGAAATAAATAAACATCAGGGATGTAGAAGAATTACTAAGCTAAATGACAGGTTAGGCAGGAATAAATAGTGTAAAACAGGACATGAATAAATTTAACATGAAAAATAGAAGATTCCTTCTGACTTGTAAGTCTTTCAATAAACTTGTAAGTCTATTCTAGAGAGGAAGGATTCCTTCTAGTTCTAGGTTTCTGTGAACTTCACTGTTCTAGCTATAAACAGCTGACATTATGTGAAATATCTTGTTTTACAGACATGCTGTTTAGGTAGTTTGATAGAAGCTTTGAACTTGTGCTATGGGGAAAAAAAATATGGTATCATACAGTCAACTCAAAAGCTTTCACAGAATAGATGAATTTTTACATTCTTTGACTTAATATTAGTAAAACTTTTCTATTTATATGGTAAACCTCTATGGTTTTTAACTATTTAAACTGTGTTTAACAAGTTGAGACGGGTCTAAATCAAAACCACAAATGAAATTGAATCTTATATTTTTAGAACAATCAGATTCAGAATGGCATATTGTGTCTAGTTGTCTCTATTGAAAGCTGTAAGATTTTGAAGACAAAAGGTTGAGAAGTGTCCATTTAAGTTGTCATGAACTAAAGTTACCATGTATGATATAATCATTTGCTATTGTCACTAATAATGTGATATTTATTATCAGAGGGTCTCATAACTGAGATCGTTTTCTTTCATTTTTATATTAGGAGGATCAAATGAAAATGGAAGCATACACCACAGCCCAGATTCTGATGGAACATTTCTTTCTTACAGGTCAGTAGTTTTGGTATTTTTTTTCTAATTTTAAAAAAGTTTGACTAAAGTAAGCAACATGATATATTTAAAGCAAAGGAGCAAGTCTGTATATTTTAAGATTATTGTACAATTTCAATTGCAACAGTCAGTAGACAGATGAAAAGCATTAAGGAACAATCTGAAAAACTTGTTTTCCAGATTATCGTTTTCATGAGAAAGCTGTTCAAAATGCTTAACCAATGAAAGCTTTGTATAGCTGTAAGCCTAAAGTATTTCTTAGTTTATCTTGTCTTTTTTTTCCCCAAAAGCATGCAATGAAGTCGAAATCTCTCACCTGTACACGTAGTAGCTGAGCCAATTACCAGGGTCATCTTTCTGATTTTCTCCAAAATGACTCGATCTATGGATCACATGGAACTCTAACAGCACTTACTAATTATTCCAATTAAAAAACAAAACCAGGATTTGTTAAATTTGATGTTTTATGACAGTAAGATAATATTTCAATTCTGTTGGTAGTAAACACCAGTTAAAAAAACATGGTGCAGAACAACTTTTTGCAGCCCTGTTGTTGAGCTTGAGCCTTGCTTGGGTAAACGGCTGAGGATGTCTTGTACTTGAAAGCACAGAAAGCTAGTAAGTAGGAAAAATCAAGTGTTGCCTCTCGTGTTATTGAAAACTCAGGCAATAGATAGAGTCATCAGAATATAGTTTCATATTTCAGTCAATCAAATATAGTCTCTGCTACAATTGCTAAATGTTTGTCCCTAGGACTAAACTAGGTTAGATTTATGCTAACTAGAATGACTACATCTGATTTTGATGCTTGAGTATGGTAAAATAAAATCAAGCTTACCACCAGATCATTTTGGATTCCTATAGCACACTAAGATGGATGGCTTCTATTTAATTTTTTTGTTTATAGTCTCCTGTAGTGTATGCTTAAGAGGTGAGGCCAGGCATTTGCCCTGCCCTGGCTGCAGCTGGTGGAGTGGGGAACATCTACCCCTTCCTGGCATAGGGAGCTGTGCTACACAGCTGGGGGAGGCAGGGAGGGATGCAGCAAGCAGAGCCCCCCCCACCCTCCCTTGCAGACCAGAGACTGTGAGATTGCTGAGAAGAGCAGGGAGCAAAAAGCCAGGACTTGAAAGTGTTGAGAAGAAAGACTTTTCCTAAAGACTCAGAGGGGACAGCAAAAAGTTTGTTGCAATTCAAACACCCAGAGAAAGCTTCTGGACTGAGAGCAAGACTGGAACAGAGGGCAGGTCTGCAGGAACACAGTGGGCCAGGGGAGCTTTCATTTACGGACCCTTTCAATTTTCTGTATTCCAAAAAATTCCTTGTTCTAATTTATGTTCAGATGAAACCTAGTTTGTGATGATACCCTTTGAGTGTAGTTAGGATGCTTGCTTTGAGAAAAATGTGTTAGCAGATCTTTTTCAGGGTTCTGCCTGACTCAATTTCCTGTTACATTTGTGTTCCCTAATGCATAAAAAAGTATTTTTAAATAGCCCAGTACATTTATAACAAAAGCAGCTGCTAACTACTTGCATTGAATGAAGAGCTCAAAAATATCACCCTGAATAATCTTTATGCTTTTCAGGTGAGAAACTTATGTAAATACACAGACAATGAAGCAGTCTCTGAAAAATCAGCAAAATAGAATTTAGTCAGATTAGCAAAGGGAAGGAGTTGAGGGCTCTTCTCTGCCATTAATTCCAGGACACTTATATCTGAAGGTTATTAACTCAAGAGCCCCAGCTGATTATACCTGCCAAAGTAAAGCTCGAAAAAGAAGCCAGCTTCAGTTAGGCTCTGGTTCGCTGAGAGTGTAAGCTGTGGTGCTGAGCTGCTGCCCTTTCTCCACACCTTCCTCTTTACTCATGCGCTGGCACTCATCTGTTAGTGAACCAGTCCAGGGGGGCTGAACTAGCCCAACCTGCCCATTTTTGGTAGGGTGAGTTTTCTGATGATTTAGTTCATTGTATCAACCTTCCCAAGGTTGATGAGGTTCAGATGAGTATTGCTGCTGGTGCAAGGAAAGGGACTAGAACATGCAGCTAGGAGTAAGTGGGAGGATGGATTGTGGCATCACTTACTTAAATTAGCTTGAACTATAGTGGATCCTCATCCATCAGTCTAGTGCAGCCTGTTATTTGTGGACAGAGGATGTGGAGCATGAAACACTATCTGTGCAGGATTATAGTGATTGATCAGATTTATGAAACCAAAACAGTGGACCATGCCACGTCTGCTTCAGTCAAATGGCTAACAGGAGATTATTGTAACGCTGAAGAATTCAATCCTTAACACTGTGACCTATCAACCTCAGGAGTCAGAAGACACATGCTAGGTGTTATGAATGTATTTTGTCAATACTTTTGGAATATTACCCCTTGTTGCTAAAAATTTATGTAGTTAGAAAAGTTCTTGTAGTGCCCTAAGCTTATTCCAATGTGCCAAGCCATCTTTAATGCTCCACAATTAAGTAGAAGACAAAGTTGGCCTTTGTATCTCTATATTCCTTAGTCCAAAGTGCATATAATAAATAGGATGTTAGCTACCACTTCAACAGAATAATAATCAATCATATTCTGTCAGAGAGGATTACAGTACAATTTACAAAACTGAAGTTAAGTTATATTTTAAAATCAGTCCCATGTCTTTATTGCACTGCCAGAATATTAAATTATTGGTATAATTAGCGGCAAGATGATAAAGCAAGAGAGTACAGTATATAAAAAAAAAACTCTGGCTTTTAATAGTTGGCAAGCTAACACTGTTATTAAGTAGTATTGCAGTATTTAAGGTGTGAAATGAATATTTTCTGCTCGGTGGCAAGTAACTCCTATCATATAATGAGATTGGCTGTAAATTTGCTGGTTGGGTTGAATATTGTGTTGATAGTTACAGTTCTGTGCTGTGTGTTATGTAAAAATGAACAGCTAATACCTTATGAAAGACTAAAAATGAATCTTAAACTACCTTGAAAGATAACAATGGTAAATTTGTGTAATTTATTTAAGGACTTATTGGAGATTTTGACTTACTTTAGGATACTTCCAATTAATATTATTTCAGTAAATTAGTAATTTGATAAAAGTGATGATAGTTTTGTTTATCCAATGTGTTTCAGTCTACTGTATTTAAAAAAAGGCCTTGGTATTAGATTCTTGCTCTGAAAGAGGCCATGCCATCTTTGGATCACAGCAGGTGTCATGCTTGCAGAAGGCTAATATATGCAAAATCATACTGAAAATTTTCACTGAAAGAAGAGCTCTTTTATGTTTTATCAGGCTCTCTATAATTTATTTAGGAGAAGAGGCAACTCCAAATGTTTAAAAACACTTGATTGTGAATGCTTTTTGCTGTTAAAGTGCTCCTAAGACCATATTGTTTTACCACAATAAAAAACATGGCAGTGGGGCAAATTTACTTGATTCCTATTTTTTTTATTTTAAAAGACAAGTTATACTGTTTAGTATAAGAATTCAGGTGTGTGTGAATTATTAAAAAAGTATGATATCAGATCATTATCCTTTGATATATCAACAGTGCTATAGTATTATTTGTATGTAATTTTTTTTAATATGATAGTGTCATCTTAGAGTTTGTGGATCTTGCTTGTGTTCATCATGGCACAGATTTAATGCTGCATATGTTCAGATACTGAGCATTTCCCTTTAGGTCATAAAGTTTATAAACACATGTGACTGGCACATATTTCTAAGTATTCTGTAAGTTTGTGAATGCATCCTCTCAGGTCACAGAGAATTTTCTAGTTGATCTTCAGGCTCTGAGGAGAGTATTCTTTGTGTACTTGAGAAAAGCTTTACTAATAAGATATTATGAAAATTCTTTCCTAGTACCGTGTCATCAAAGTTTGAAGTTCACTGTTACAAAAATTTGAACACAGGATTAAACATATACTTTCATCTTTAAAACAAAAGAAACCTGGGGAAAATGTTTGAGCTGCACTCTACTGTGGTGTTTTACTGCCATGGTTGAAGCCTTTCTGGATGTGCACATTGGCCAGACTTGGCCAAAAGGAAAAGGAAAAAAGGTGCAAGCTCCAGTTTCAGTATCTGCAATGCAGTATCACTGGAAAGGAGAAATACTGTCTTTCTCTTGCCTTCCCAAGGGCAGCTGACCTTCTCCTCGCCAAAGAGGTGAACCCCTTGCCAGCACATATGACTACAGACTATTACATTAATCTGTTTAGCCTCAGTACCAGCTGCTTGCATGTTTTTAATTATCTTATTAGATGGTATAACAGTGACCTATGAAATAAAATGAAGGTGAGTATTTTTTAACTTTATTTTACAGGCTATTTTTCTAAATATATTTTAATGACCTAATTATGACTTTTAGGGAGAGCCATTGATGCAGGCATTCAATTTGGCTGATAGAATCTAACATCTCAAGGACACTTATTTTCTTCGAAGGTGGATTCATACATTAACGTTGCTTCTAATGAATATATAGCTAAAAAGAGCTCACTTTTCATACTTGTATTGTTAGCTGACTTTATGATTTAGAGACCCATGACCACTATGCTGGATAATTTCTTAATACATCTCTGAATTTGTACATAAGTTTAATTTCTGCCCCATGTACCACGATGGATGAAGATCTTTCCAGCAGGACTTAAACTCCGTGACAGGTGGTGTTTGCTTGAAGTTCTAGCATAGGTAGACACTGTGTATTCCTCCTTTGGCTGTTATTTCAAATAGACAGCAGTTCTGGGATATGAAAGACTTTTGTATTCTGTTTTCTTTCCTTGACTTCTTACATATTCTGCTTACCAGATGTTTTCTTTCTCATTGCAAAAAGGCAATGTAGTCCTGCTGGCTGAGGCACGTTTCTTGTGTGCTAGCCAACAACTGCAGGGCTGGTACTGAGCATACAGAAGAAAGACGGCAAGGGGTGCAAGCTGTTCCTCTCTGTTTCTACCCCTTTCCAAAGGTGGGTTGTGAAACTAGTTTGATTCCCATGTTTGACCTATGGCTTTTCTAGGCAGCTGTGCCAGAAATGGATACATAGCCTTTATCCTTATCTATTGAACATAGTGTTGTCTAATAAGATGTAGGCAATTTAAATACTCCCACCTTGTGGAAATCTCTTGTCTTAATCTGATGGGAAGCAACCCTTTGCCCACTACACAAACCTAAAACTTATTTAGTCTTCTACAACATAAGCAGGTGGTGTCTCTTTAGTGCATTTTACTTTTAAGTCACCTCTGTACAAGGATAACCTTTTTTTCTTAATTTTTTTCCACTCCGTGTCCACACATAATCAGCAGCCATAAAGAAAATGAGTGTTTCTATTGGATTTTCACATATTTTGAATTACAAAAATGTTGGAAGGTCAAGCAGTGAAGTAGCACTGCATTCCCATTGTGTAAGGAGAATTCTCAGAGCTTGTATCCTTCTGTGAAGAGGCAGGAAAATTCATGCTTGTTTTGTCTTACCTACAACCATTTGTTAGATGGCTTCCTGGCTGATGCCATTTCCTTGCAAAGAGACCTTTCAGTACAAGTTCATTTTGTCTGTAGAACCTTTGAACTCTCTCCTTGAAGTTTCTGATCCTTCTGAACCATTACACTTACTTGCTTATAAACTTTCTCTGTGCCAGCACTCTCATTTTCTCCCTGTTTGTGAAGAAGTTGGCAATTACATGTTGCAGAGCTTCATTTCCAGCAGGGGAAAGTGACTCTTTGCACTGATGGCAGGTATCTTCCAAAAACACTTTTGTGCAAATCCAAGGAGATCCAGTGAAAACACTCTAACATCCAGAGCTTTGAAGATTTCCATTTTTCTCTGAATTCTTTCAAAATTATTTTCCTTTCTTACCCTGTTTGAGGGCCCTCTTGACTTTCTGGTTTCTTTGACTGCTGTATCTTAAAATACTTGGCTGGAACTGATTTGTCTTTGAAGCACCAGTTCAGTTCAGCAAATGAGTATTGGAAACCACTGATGTCCAGAACAAAATTAGTAATAAAGCTGGTTTGGATAAGGATACTTGGGTGAGACTTCAGCGTGTAACTGTAACATAATAAACCAATTTAATTGATAACTACAGAGCCCAGCTTAGGAAATCAGGATTTAGTCAGGGTTTTTTTGTACTAATGAAAGAACTACTACCATCTTTTCGTACTGTTTTTCTTATCCAAAGGGAAAACTTTGATGCAGTGTTCCAGGGTGGAGCAGAGACCTTTGTTCTGAAAGGGATGAAGCTCAAGCTAGAAGCATGATGCACATTTTCATACAAAACCAGTAGCAATATGTATTGATTTCTATCAGAAAAAAAGTATTTCAGACGATCAATTTAAAAGAAAGGCATAGCCCAGGAATTATTACTCAGTTTTGGTTCATACAGTGCATTTACATTGTTTGGAAACAGAATGACCTACAGATGTGAACTTTATATAAAAGTATCAGCTTTTTGCAGCTGGATACACAGGTCAGGTGTAAATGCAGATAACTAATACAATAAACTGTGAAGTTGTTTTTCAGTAATCAAAGGGAGGAACAATTTTTTCAATTCTCAAAATACATTTGATTTGTTGATCTACTGTGTCATTTACAGTAAGCACTGTGGTTAAATGTACTTTATTTTAGAACAAAACATTTAACTTTCACTAAAATATTACTAAACCCTAGTATTATTTAAAACCACAAAAATGAAATTAGTTTGTTCTGAAATCGGAAGGAGACACCTGTGGCAGGAGGAGAAAAAAGAAGTTGTACATGAGTGAAAAACATTACTTTCTAAGCAAAATTCAACTATATGCCTTTGATAAAGTGCAAAAACTGTAAATGAACAGGACAGCATAACGTTTGAGGTCAGAAATGTCAGTTTGCACAATTTTTTGTTGTTTTTTAATTTTTTAAATGAGGAATCTCCTTTCTGGTAAACACCATTAGTTCTTTAGTGAACTTTACAGAGAAGAAACAGAATTTATACTGTGTTTTTCATTTTGACCTGCCAAACCTTTCACAGATGCTTCCTTCTAACACAACATCTGGCAATAGTTCATTTCTAAAAAGAGTATTTAAAGATTTGAAGTATTTATTAAAAGTTCTGAAGCTGAGCGAGTCTATGTAATGCGATGAACTTCAGCATTGCAAACCCTTCAAAACTCAACACTTTCATCACCTTTGCACCAACATGACTAACACTGATGCATGAATGACACTGTATTTTTCTTGGGGTTGAGGTGCACATTTTAAGATCTTAATCATACTGGCATTCATTTGTAGTCCATAAGATGCGTAGTGACGTAAAAGCAAGAACATCTGCCACAGAGCCAGGAGTTCACTGTTTGGTTGAGCTTAGCTGCAAGAGAACCTGGAGGTGACCAACTCTTCGCTCAGTACTAGTTCAGTGTGGTCAGCATGATTTTAAGTGGAAGAGTTCTGTACTAACCTGTGTAACGGACATGCTGAAGGTTAAACTAGTTAACTTGATTTTCCTACAAACACTGCTCAAAGCACATCTGATCACTGATTTCATTTTGTTTTTTAAACACAAAACCAAGACATAAAGCTCTGTGTAAAGCTTAAATACAAGAGGTGCAGGGTTGAGGAATTACAGTTTTTAATCCAAAGAAGTTTGAAGACAAAAGCTTTGTGACAGTAGTGTACAATTGAAATCAGTCTAAAGAGCAAAGGCTTGTTCTTAGTAAGAATAGAAGAATATGTGGGTTTTAACCAAGGGAATAAAACCAAGTCAGTCTAACAGATTAAAATTATATGATGAAATCACTTACTCATTTTTATATGTTGTTGCTTGCAAAATGGATGGATTTACAGAGCTAAGACATTTGAAATAATGTTTTTCGGCAGAATTAGCAAGACTAGCTAAAATTATGAGTGTGTCACCTTGCACATCATAAGATCATCAGCGTTTTGAAATTGGGTGTATATTTTTAAATATTGTGATGACTATGCTAGTTCTAAGCCAGCTGTAGCTAGTCAGGTGTGAGTAAACAGAAGCATTTTAGCATTTTGGGGCATCTTCCTGCAAAATAGTATCTCCACCCTCCCTGTTGCATCCATTTTTTAGTTTCATGATTTGTAGAGCTGTAACTTTAAACTTTTGTTGTTTACTACAAGAAGCTCCAGCTTTTCTCTTTCTTAATGAATGTATGTCTGTGTTTATATAGAAAACCTGCATGCATGTGAACACATAAACACACTTCATAGAGATCTGGCTAGCTGTGGGTATGAATTCGCAGGAGGGAAAAGCAGCAGATCTAATGCTTATTTCATGATTGGTAACACCCTCAGCAGTGTCTCTATCTCTCCTTTTACTATAGAGGAAGATTAGCCACCTAGCTTAAACTAGGTTCCTTGCATTTAAATGACGGGCCTTAGGTGAGACGATACGCGCTGCCTTGCTCAGATTATGAGGCAGCAGTGTGCCCTTGTGGCCAAGAAGGCCAGTGGTATCCTGGAGTGCGTCAGGAAGAGTATTGCCAGCAGGTGGAGGGAGGTGATTCTCCCCCTCTACTCAGTCCTGGTGAGGCCACATCTGGAGTACTGTGTCCAGTTCTGGGCTCCCCAGTACAAGAGGGATGTGGCACTACTGGAGCAAGTCCAGCAAAGGGCTACAAAGATGATTAGGGGACTGGAGCATCTCTCTTATGAGGAAAGACTGAGAGAGCTGGGCCTGTTTAGCCTGGAGAAGAGAAGGCTGAGAGGAGATCTTATCAATGTGTCTGAGTATCTGAAGGGAGGGTGTCAAGAGGATGGGACCAGACTCTTTTCAGTGGTGCCCAGTGACAGGATGCAAGGCAACAGGCACAAACTGAAACACAGGAAGTTCTATCTGAATATGAGGAAAAACTTCTTCATTGTGAGGGTGACAGAGCACTGGACCAGGTTGCCCAGAGAGGTTGTGGAGTCTCCTTCTCTGGAGATATTCAAAACCCGCCTGGACGTGATCCTGTAAAATGTGCTCTAGGTGACCCTGCTTGAGCAGGGGGGGTTGGACTTAGATGACCTCCAGAGGTCCCTTCCAACCTCAACCATTCTGTGATTCTGTGATTAGTAAAGGGAAGTCTATTCAGGAGAACCAGAAAGTAAAAAATATTCTATATTATATACAAATGATTTCAAAGGTGTTTGGAGAATTTAGTCCAGAAAGCCTTGAATCTGTAACTTGTAAGTCAATTACAATAAAAATTGAAAACAGAGTAGTAATACAAATGCAGTGCAGTTTGTATAAATGAAAACAATATCTGATTTTTGTTTCAAAGTTCTCTAAGTATGTGCATGAAGTAGAAAGTAGAGGAGAACAAGTTAATGTAGTTTAGACTTTCAGGTGGCTTTAAGAAGAATTCTCATCAGATGCTTCTACAGAAGCTAAACTGTTCAAGGGTTAGAAGTAAAGTATTGTCCCGATTCAAAACCTGGCTCACTAAGAAAGATCAAGATTAAATAGTCAATTTTGAATGCAGTGAAAGGTATCTCAAGGTCCTATGCCAGATCCAATCGTAATATGAGAGATGCAATATATGCCTGCAAAAAGTTCCTCTGCCAGTACAGCCTTAAATCAGTTCCATGGGCTGTACCACACTTAAACTGATAGCTTATATAATTTAGATAGCTAATCATCTGAAATTTTTGCTGAAATATTTATATTAAGAAAGTGATTTTACCTTACTTAACACAAACCTTTTTAACTGTATGTCAGCTAATATTAAATGAGACCTGAACTGTTTAGAAAATCTGGCCTTTGAATTTTGAGCCTCCCAGCAGTGCAGCCATGCATATTCACAGCTCTATGGCTGTTAACTCTGCCTCTTATCCTGAGGCAGGAGTTTGGGATGCAACAGAAGAAAATACGTACGTTTTCCAAGCAGCTTGAAAAGCCTTCACATGATGGCTGTCAAGTGGATTTTCAGGATATCAAATAAAAAATTGGTGTATTTCAGAAATGTTTTTCTTTTAAAAACTTACTGCTTATTGCTCGATACTACTTTTCAGTTGTTTTTTCCCTATTTTGGGGGATAAACTTTTTATTACGTTGCTGGCTGTTGCTTCACCTTTTTCTAAAATGTTCACTTTATGGCATCATAAATAATACAAACTATGCATGTTCCTTGGATATATGCTGTATGTTTGAAAAGAACTGTTTCCTCTACTTAAATGTAGATACTACATTCAGTTACTTGAATGTCCCTGTCACTAAAGACCTCCTATTGCAAAACATATGACATCATCATTAGAGAATTTTTCTTTCTGACAGCCTGTTCAGTAGCCTGTTGCTTCACTGGGTGCCTCTGGGGAGCTGAGTTTCAGTCTGAAACATTTAAAAGAACACATTTTGACTATTCACAAAAATTGTATAAAAATGTGAAATTGGCTTTTCTGGGAACATGCGCACCATTTTATTCTAGATAATTTTGCCAATATTAGCAGCACTACTCAAGAGTTTTCTTTGGATCTCTATGAGACTATCCATTTTATCCTTGAATATTGGTCTAGAGGGTGAAATAAGCTTGAGATTTAGATTGCAATCTAGAATGTATGCAAATGTTCACGCCTTTCAGTAGTATTGCAGTAATCTTTCATGCTCTGAAAATATTCTTTGTTATCTAAATGCTGTCGTAAATATTAAACTGATCTTGTTTCATCATGGATGTGAGAGAGGGATTTCAAAACTTGGCATGAAATACTTTGCAAATACATGAGACAAAGAACTACATACAGTTTCTAATGGCCTTTTAGATACTGGTTTCTTCATTACCTGTTGTTTCAATTAAAAGTGAAGTAATTATAAATAATAATATTTACCTGATTAGTTTTAGCCCCTGCAGTCGCTGTACTGAATCTTTTCCCTTTTTCAGTGAGACATAGACTTTCATTTGCCTTGGTCTTCCTAATTTACTCAGTTTATGTTTCTGTGGGTTTTGATGTCTTCCACGGAGTATGACATTGTCTGAACACTGTAGTATAAAAATACTTCTGCTAGCTTTAGACTCCAGAAAGACATGCGTTTGTGTAAATCAACAGGTTTATCCTGTAAATCAGTAAGCACAGCAGTTAACTGGTGTTGATTAGCAGAATGTCTGTGCCATACCACTCTTCTTTTGTATTTCTTCCTTTTCTGAATATAGTGATTATTTGTTTTGTAATAAGTGTAGATGAACTAAGGTTGCATTCTGTGCTTGATGCATTGGTTTTGCCACTGTGCTATAGATCCAGAGTTAGCAACAGACCTAGGAGCTGATGGCAGTATTGGCTATCAACTCAAGAATGTCCTTTGTTACCTCTCCCCAAAATTACAACAGCTCAACCTCTGCCTCAGTAAAGCTCCGGGAACTACTATTCGAATTCCAGAATTACTTTCCAGGCCTCTTGTTACACGATTGGCATCATTCATTCTTAGAATGATTTAAGAAAAAATATACATGGTCTTTGAGAGCTTATAGTGGCTCATTCCTCTGTAGTTGTAAAATAGTGTCCCTCTAGTGACTTTTAATAAGATACTGGACCTCAGGGTTTTAACCTTTTTAAAAACGGTGCTTGAGCACGTGAGGTTTTACCTAGATATTGTAGTGTAAAATCCTGCCCATTGTGCTCCCTTCCTTACAGTGTCTAGGCAGGGAGAGATGTTCCTCTTTCAACCCTTCAGCAATCTAGCTGACCACAACTCAGGGAAATTTCACACTGGTCACTTTGTCTACCCCTGCATCTCAACCAAGTTTGCAAGTATGGAAAGCTATTTAAAAAAAGAGAGAGTTTTCCAGTTAGTTTTCTACATTAGATTGTAGTAATAACATGGACCATTAAGTGGAATTAGAGATTACTGTGAAATGGCTGGATGATTTTGATTGCTATTGTAAAGAATACCTCCACCTTTACCAGGGGATTCCACGTATTCTTTTACCAAGCACTACAGATCTGTCCAGAGCTGATGCTGCATTTGCAAAACACAGCTCTGCAGGTGCTGTTTAGAGGGGACTCTGAAGCTCACCTCTTGATAAATACTGCTTTGTTTGGGATTCATCTGTAGTGTAACATAGACAAGTATTCATACATAAAAACTGCAGTTTTTAGAGGTATGATGTTCATACACATATTTGCCTCCTTTCTTCTCTGAAGTCCTGTTATGCTCTGCTGTTGCAAGAAAATTGTGGAGTGGCAAATGCATGCTGTTCTTCATATCCTTCACTGCAGAAAATGTTTGAGAGCTTGGAGAACAGCTATTTTTGCACCATACAAATTTTCCTAAGAGAAAAAGTATTTATGCTGAAGTGCTTTAATATGTGTATTGAACAACAATGGATTTCCAAAGGAAGTACCACTTGAACAGAGAAACCTCAACCATCAAACAAGGTGTGATCACAGAATCACAGTATAGGTGAGGTTGGAAGGGACCTCTGGTCACAGATCCATTTGTTCTTTGTCACCCTCCAAATGACATCCTGCTCATGAGGTAAACTAATCTCTACTCATGACCCAGAACTGCTAATTCTCAAGAAGAAAATGTCTTTATGGCAAACTGTCCAAGGAGCAACCTTTTGCTGAATCAATCACTGAGATTATTTGGAGCCTTTGTTCATCTAAATTAGACCAGATGAGCAAAATAGTGCAGACAAGGTAGTATTAGATAATTCTAGTTGGTCATAGAGCCTATAGCTTTAAACAAAAACTTTTTTAGATGTGGAAATGTGGCCAGTACCCTTGAGTTTTATTGAGAATTTTAGGAGAGATTTTGGAAATAACTGGAAATTTGTTTTAAAAAAAGAGAGAGAGAGAAATGAAGAAAAAGAAAAACATCTGATTTTGCTAACTGTTTTAGCAACTATCATCCCCCCAGAATATCTCCTGTTTGAATGAAAGAAAAGAAAATATATATATATATACCTATGTATATTTATATATAGTTTGCTAAGAGTTTGGCCTGATTTTTGATGAACAAGTATGTGTTATTAGAGCAGACCCCAGTATAAAATTCTTTTGCAGACAGATCCAAACTCTTGTAGTTATTATATAAATACATGTTTCAAAAGATGGAAAGGAAGAGATGATAACTTTGAAAAAACCTTGGAGACAGAGCCTAGTTCTGTCACCCACAACCTTAATCCATTCCATTGATTTGCCTGCTTTTCATTCGTACATATTAAGCACTTTTCCCGCTTCTAAGTAATGCAATTCATACCAATAAATATTTTATATTGGACCTTTACTGCATAGATACAATTGAAGGCAAAGTAAGAAATGTGAAATTAAGTTTCCAAAAGTAACATTAATTGTTACTTTTTTCTCATGTAGATCTTGTATTATTAAAGCTTTACAATAGGTACCTTAGTACCTTAGGTTGCATATTTAAACAAATAGGAATATAAAATGAAAAATGTTTACAAGCTAGCCAGAAAACATTAAGATTTGCAATTGCTTTTATTGTAATTGTACAACCTGAAGGTTGTATTAACACATGATTATGCATTTAATTTTCTAGTTTGATTAAAAACAATTGCATGTGCTTATTCATAGTTTAAGTGGTTCCAGTTGGCTCTTGAAGTCTTTCACTTCAGTGAAGCAAATGGGTTGTGATAGACTTGAGTTCCAATCTTTACTGCTCGTTTCACTTTGACCAATGAGTTTTCTGCAAGCCAGGGTTAAACAGGCTCATAGATACCGGTTTACGAAGTGAGGCTATATCATTCTAGAAATTATCATTTTAGAAATGAAAGCTAAGTATCTTGTTGATATTATACGGTGCTACCATTATTGAAAACAGTCTCTAAAATTATGACATTTAGTTTATTTATTAGTCTTTGTTCAAAATATTTGAGAAATGAATTAGCAAGTGCAGTTTAGAAGGGATTTTAGATACCATTTAACTCTGCTAAAACTATAGCAGATTCCAACTTGGGTTTATACAGAAGTCTTTTTTCGGTTGCCTGTAACTTTTTTGTTCTAGTTATCCCAGCAGCCAAGTGGGGATACAGGGGAGATATGATCTTGCCAAATTTCAGTCTGGGCTGTTTTAAATGTAATTTTGTTCAGAACGTGTTTGAAATTGCATTACAAATTTAAAAAAGCATAGTATCCGCACTCATACAATTTAAGAAGTGTTGAAATTACCTTTTTACAGTGTAGCAAGCACTCCTGGCAGTTGGTGGAAAAAAATAACCTTAAGAGGTTTTCCCCTCTGTTCTTTCTATTCACAGTTACACTGGTTTAAACCTTTTAATAATTCAGCTGACATACCAATATTTTCAAAGAAATTCTGGGAATGTAATCCACTTTGAAGGCAATGTAAGGAGCCTCCGCATGTGACCTGTTGTGTGCACAGGGGAATGTGTCACTCTTGAAGCAGAGCTACCTCAGGGAGGCAGCTTGCCAGTTGGTATAATGGCCAGTGAAGCTACACACTTTACAGTGGCAAATGAAGAATATTATACGTGATAGAGACAGGAGGGTTGTTTAAATAGGCATAATATACTGTAGTTACTGAAGTATAAATGCGTATGAAAGAAAGGGCCAGATTTTTCTCAAGCTGCATCTGCTATATACCATACATTGTATTTAGAGGAGACTTATAATCAGGGTAAACGATCATAAGCGACTCATTGCAGAAAGGTAGGATCCATGGGAGATCGGAACCAGTGAAATGACGAGATGATCTTTCCGACTTACAAAATAGGGGCATGGCAGGAAGGAAGGAACTTGCCCCATACCGCTGGAGTTACTTGCTCCTATTTTGGTCCCTTGGGAATATTGGCAGTTTGCAAAAGCTGAAAGCAACCCTGACCCCTCACCCTAACATTGCTTTAGTTGTCTTTGTTCTTACCAGAGTATGTTTGCTTGTCAATGTAATTAATAATCAAGGCCCAAAGGTAAACATCCGTTTTTTAGAAAATGATCCTAGCTGGAAGGTGATGCATTCACAAGCAGAGTGCTTCTTAGTATTATCATGGGTCGTGAATTCACTCCTGTCCCAGAGGAGTAGGAGCGTTATTTCCTGGCTTGCCAAGTCCATCCCCAACTGTTCCCAGCAACAGTATCATATGACCCTTTTCTGAACCAGAACCAGTTCCATCTAAAAAACAAGGTTTCTTAAAAAAAAAAAAAAAAAAGCCCTCACAACTCATCTTAGAAGATTGGAAACCTGCGTATATTTAGGGCAGTTTGTAAAAACAGCGTTTGTTTGGTATTTCAGTGTAAGCTATTCTGTGACCCTACTTAGCTAAGAAAATCTGGTGAGATCTTACCCTGAAGTCACAATAATAGTTTCCCTCTTCCTGCTTTCATTTGGTCTCCCAGGGAGAAGTAATAGTCTCCCATGTGACAGTAGGAAAAGGAGATTTTCACCTCAAGGACATACACTGAAAATAAATCTGAAACACATTTCCTTGCACATAACCCAGCTTTTTATCTGAAATTGCCATTTGGATTTTAGAGTGGTTTGTAGAAAGTCTGTGAGCGAGTCTTTGGCTACTCTGGTCAGACCATCAAATGGCTTATACTGTTCTTGAAATTCATTTCAGTAGAAGGTGCAGGAAATACAGGTTTAATTCTTTTATTCAAACTCAGTAGATAGTTTGGGACAATTAATTTCCAATTGTTTCCCAGTAGAGCAGATTTACTTGTATATTAATGAGGCACAGGTGTTAGGCCCCTGGTGCCTGCATGCCTGGGAGGCATATTTAGGTTGTTTATCTAGTCAGCCATAGGTACTGCAAGGTACTCAAGCTTGCCTTTAACAGTTTATACAGTGAGGCTTTTTAATTTTTTGATGTTTTTTTAAATTTGCTAGCACCTGTTAAAATTTTAAAACTGATCATGTAGAAAGAAGTAGGAGTGATTTCAATAGTAAATAGCACTAAATGTTAAAGCAAGTCTTCTTCTATTATGCTTAACTGCCCAGCTTGACATTAGGAAGAAAAGAAGGTTCATTTAGGCAAATAAGTCATGTGAGGCACTAATACAGCCACCAGTATACTTTTCTGTTGCATATTTTTGGAATAGGTACTTCTTTGTCTACAGCTGAAACATGTATGTGCTTATATTAATATTCATTTTTCTTGTTTATTCACTGAACTGCAGTACCAACATTTTAGAGGAAATGGAATAGCCTCCATAGACATTATGAATTTCAGTAGCTGGCATAATTATAGCGATCTACATATTCATTAAATCCAAAGAAGAAATGTGTCCAAAAAGACAGCCATGCATTTAGAAATGGTACACAACTAAATATATACGTTTAAAAAAAAGTTCCTTTCCTCTGCTTATCCACAGCATGTAGTGTCATATAGTCCTTAAATCAGCTAAGGCTTTTTTTTGTTTAAACGTTCCTTCCTTTTGCTTTTGCACGCAGTAAAGAATGGGAAGAACTATTTGTAAACAACAATTACTTGGCAACTATACGGCTGAAGGGGATTAATGGGCAGCTGAGAAGCAGCAGGTTCCGTAGTGTTTGCTGGAAGGTAAGAAGAGAAAATATTTATTTACAGTTTGTGGTTGCAATATATCAACACATTACCTGATGCGCTGGAAGATTATTGATGCAAAGAATCATGAATTTTCCAAGAGACTTCATCCCAATGTTTTCCTACTCATTTTTGTAATTCATAGGACATTTGCTAATCATATTGAGTTGCCTTAAAGCTGAATTGCTGGTTTTAGCAAAAGATTCCCAGGAAAGAATATCTTTGTGTTGGGTAGTATGAATAAAATTGAGTGCAACACAGGCACATCTCCTGTTGCTGTTGGTACTTTGAAGTCATGCACTGGAAATAAAAAGGGAAGTTTGTCTTGCAATTTATATTTTGTGGAACTTGGGACTCCTTTAAAACTAGTGTGCTGCTTCTGTTAGCAGCTTTTTCAGAGCAAGGAGAAAATGAGGACTAATCCCTCTTTTAATGACTGGATAGAGAAAGAAACCAGGTCTCCCAATCTTAAAACACAGCAGGCCCTTGGAGGTTTCTGTTGTAGGAAGGAGGGGAGGAAGAAAACTAAATGATACTGAGATGCTGTATAAAGTCCTAAAGAACTTTGTTGCACTGGCATCAGGTGTTCTGTTCTTCATTAACTTTGATAGTAGGGAGCATCTTACCTTCCCAGTTCAAGTTGCTATATGTGAATATTAACAATTTAAATTACCTCACTTGGAAATTCTCAAGCTTGACATTGGCACAAAGACCTATAAAAAGTGAATCAAATACACTCCATATATGAAAGAAACAAATCTGAAAAGCTGAATGTATGTGGCATTGAACACATTCAAAGTTAAGGAAAAAATTGTCTTCAGGAGGCCAGATTAATATATGCCACAGGCATTATTTTGCCAATCTGTTCCTTCCTGAGTCCCTAAAATAAGGTGCCTAAGACCACATCCAAAAACCTGAACTGACAGAAGCATTGAGTTCCTCACTGCCCAGTAGTTAAATCAAGCAATGTTTTTATTCTAGAGGTGAGGCTGGTTTTATTTGCAATGTCCAAGTATGGATTAGGGCTCTGGTTTAGACTGCCTGTTTTTAAAATGTTGTCAGTGTTTTCATTAAGTCCTGAAATAATTAAGTATTTTTATTGAATTTGGGAATGGTTTTTGTTTGGCAATGTTTACTATTTCATAACCCTTTCTAATATGTAAATAAAAAGATGTATTTAAAAAGCAAGAAAATGCACTGTATTTTTTCTGTATCTTATACTCTGTTAAATAGTCTTCTCTAATAGGTGTCTGTTTCTGACTCTGCTCAAACAAAAATGTGAAAGAACTGAGATTTACATTTTCTCAAGGACTTTTTGGAAAATTGAATCTCTTAACTGTCTCACAGAACTCTGAAACATGTTTCTTTTCTATAGAACAAGGTTTTCCTCATCCACATTTCTTAGGGAATCTCTGAGTGGTTAGTTTCTGCTCTGCATTCATATTTGTTTTTAGGCATATTGCATCAGCACATCAATGTTATGGAAAAAATTCCAAGTTTTGTATATTTTAATTTAATTTCTTCCTTACATTTTGTTTCTGCTTTGGAGATCTCAGTCAGTTTTACTGGAGTTGTGACAGTTTACAAAGCTTGAGTTTGTGCCTTTGGTAGTTTTTTGATGCTTTGTGTTGCACTGTAGAACTGTAATGGTTTCTAGCTTCTTATTTATTGATTAGATAGTCCTAATGCTGGGACTGTTTTATAGGTCTTTGCTTCCTTCTCCTCAGTTGTAGAATATTTGCACCTCCATTCTGAGATGGTTTATACTGTCCAGTAGGATTTACATGAAAAGCTGTATTAAATTGTTTAAACTTAACTGCTTTATTTTGTTTTGTTAATAGTTATTTCTAGAGGTTCTACCCCAAGACAGAAGTCAATGGATTAAAAACACTTCAGAATTAAGAACATCTTACAACAAGATCAAAGAAATTGTAAGTTGGTACAAAATAAGGTCTCTACTCTCATGGTTGGACATAGATATAATACTTACAGTATAAAAGAAGAAGATTTAAAATAGAAACATTGTTCTCTTTTTATCCAGCATATTACAAACCCACGAAAAGCAGGACAGCAAGATCTGATCATCAACAATCCACTGTCTCAGGATGAGGGGGTAAGTTGACCCTTATTTTTATCAACATCTGTGTTACTAAAATTCTCGTCATCATCATCATGTTGACAAAGGTGAGTTCTTGCTGAAGAAGATAAAACAGTAGATACTAAAATCTCACTTCCGTATTTCCAAACTGTCTTGTGTTAACAAGCAGTTCACAAGCTCTGTTGGGCAACCGGAAATGCTCATTTCTAGCTTAATATTCTGTTTTTTTCAGTGCTTACAGCAGGGAATGCTGTGATGAACAAGAAATCCGTGCTGGAACATCGTTCCAGTTTTACAGAATGTCCTTGCTTTGATTCATCTGCTCATTTATTGCTATGTGTTTTCATTTTATACATGCTCTAATTGAAGGAATATTTAAACAGTCAGCACAAAATGGAATACTGTTTAGCCTGGGAAGTTTTTCTCTAGCAAAAAAGAGAATTGTTGCACATCTGAGTAGTATACAAGTTGAGTGAATGTGGAAAGTACCAGGCTACAAGATAATCATTTCCTCCAGGTTTTTAATTCTTTTGCTTGAAACGTTTGTTAAGAGACACAAAAGTATCCAAGAGTTATCAGAGAGCAACCAGCTGCAAAAGGACAGATCCAGATTTTCAAGAAATACTGAAAATGTGGCAAAAATCTTTTATCTGATTGTCACTAAGTGCTGAACATCTAGCTCTCACTGAAATTAGTAGGAGTTCCATGTGGCTCAGTATTTTGGAAGTCATGGCACTTTGATTGACATTTTACTTAAACTGGAATACATCTTAAGTATGTTATGGCACACATTTTTAAGCTCTTCTGCTAATTATCATTTTGCTCTCTTTTTACCATTTGAGAAAATTCTGTTTTACCATATTTTAAAAATAATACCATGAAAATAACTTGTTTGATTCAATTTAAGAGATTTACACCAAAAGAGACTTTCACAAATATATGATGGAGTAGTATTACTTGTACTTCCATTTTGTTCATAAATTGAAGCTAATAATTGGTTTGTGTTTATTGTAGTACTCTGCTTCATGTTTAATGTAGAAGGAGAGATGTTTGAATGGCTCTGCTTGTAGAAACATGGAAGTACTGATCACAGGCACATTTGTGACTCTGCAACTAGTATGACTCCGCATGCCGCCAAACCATTCCTGCATCCAGCTGTGCAGAAAGTTGTCTCAAATGCAGAAGATTTAAGTTTTTTCTGCTGTAGTTTGTGATTGTAAACAATGATACAACCTTATTTCTGCCTATGATGTCTTCACAAGGTACAGGCTAAAGGTTGGAATGTCAGAGTATGTGGCAGTGAGTTAACCTATAAAACAAAGCCAGAGGCCAAATCAGGCATAGGAGTGCCTTTGAGCCTCTGCAGTGATTTAATATTTTGCCCTTTTGCAGTGTCCTGAGTTTTGCTTCCCTTTTGGCAATTAAGAATCTGTCTTCTTGGTCCTTCACTGTGAGGGACCAATTTGGGGGGAGGGGTGTACCTTTCAAAATGTGATATAGCTGCATTGAAAGAGCTGTAAGTAAGATACAACATATCTTAAATAAGATAAAAAGGTATTAGTTTTAACTGACACATTGTCAAGGGTTTAAATAAGCCACCATGACAATGAATTGTTTACAAGGGAGCAAGAGATTTTGGAAGTATTGTAGCCATTCTCTTTATGGTATTTTATTCCCTGCTGCTGCTGCTATCTGAAAACTAACCTAAATGAAAAGACTACTAAGGATTATATTCCTTCTGTATTTTGATCAATATTGCCAAGCTACTATCCCTTTACTGCAAAGAATAGGCTTTACTTTACACTACGGTTTCCTTAACATTACCCTAATGTGATGGCATAGACTGGAACATTTAAATAACATTTGCTGACTTTATTCAGGTTGGCTTCTGTGAAATGTTGGTAAATAAGGCATGTTAGCAAAAGAAAGAGAATGGAAATGGGCATAAGATATAGAAGAAGCTAAATCTGCTCTGAGCTCTGTTATTTAATTTTTTTATGTTGATAATGAATTTTAAATCCTCTGGTTTTCTACATAAGAACCTTTTTATAATGACTGATCTTGATTTGCACTGTGTATTTGTACTATTAGAATGGTGTCATTTTCATAATAGGTGTTTAATCATCATACATTCCGTATTTGAGTTTGCCTCCACTAAGAAAAACTTGCTTACTTGCAGAGAATTCATTACCATGAAAATTGTAGCACCTTCTAAATAGAGCCCATATGTTTATAGGAGAAATGTAGTACAGTGTGATGATACAGACCTTTTTAGTGAGTGAACTACTGAAATTTTTTTCGGTTGAGGTGTTGGTCCGTGTAAGTTTGAATTTACTCTGCCTCACTAAATATTTTCATAGATCCCTTGCAAGAAACACACAGACCTGCAGCCATCCACTGAGTGAATGGAGTGAGCATGGAACCAGGATCCAGGAACTTGAATGTTTTTATCTCGGCTCCAAACTGACTTTCTAGAATACTTAAGCCTAGTTACCAATATTCTTTTTCATCCATAAAATGTTGATATATCTATCTACCAGGAATGTTGTGGATTAATTAGTTAATATTTCTACAGTACTTTGCTGATATAGTGTATAGCCTTAAGTATTACTAGGAGTCTCTGTTTCATACAATTATTTTCCTTATTTCAGAGTCTTTGGAATAAATTTTTCCAGGATAAAGAGCTTCGAGCAATGATTGAACAAGATGTGACAAGAACGTATGTAGATCTTTCTAAAGAAATTTCCATATATAAATTTTGATCCTGCATTTTTATGTGGTGTATACTATATTCTGTTTCGTTGACTTAGGTTAGTGTAAATGTCAGGATTGCTGAACATGAATGTGTAGAAACATGCATTTAATGTATAGAAGGACAGCTTTCTTGGAGTGAAGAAGTGGAAAATTGCGTTAAACATTAAACCCTAGAGATTTAGGTATCATTGGAAAAAAGCTCTTTTAAATTAAAATGTTAGGAAATGTATTACTATATGAAAGTTAAAATAGAGTTTTCAATATGAAGCAAAGAGAAAGTAAGAGAAACCAAAAGGTTTTTAAGTAAATTGTAATCATAGTAAAAGATTGAACAGATGAGTTTCTGTAATTCTTTACACTTATTCAATCAATAATAAAAAAGCAATGTTTAATTAGTGAGGGAAGTGTCATTCATTTAGAGAAGTTAAGCGCTTCTATTTTTATTTATCACTTTTCTAGTGTTGTTTGTCACATATGCCCTTTAAAATTTGTCCTAATATTGCTGTGACTATCCTTTCATCTTCTTGGCTCTTAGGTGATTCCTGTTTAGGAACTTGTCTGAGTTAGAACACTCAGTTCCTGAAAACGTTTCTTTTCAGAGTTGAAGCTTTGACTGTGATGTGTAAATCTAATTAAATTCAATTATAGTTCTGCTAACATGTGACATTTTACTGTGTTGCAAATATTTTTTTCTTATAACTTGCAAAAAGTGGTGATAGTCATAGATTTTAAAAATCCCAAGCTCACACATTTTCATTTATGGAAACAAAGTCATGCAGAAGAAATCATTGCTCTCTGGTTTTGGAATATTTTATATGTCCATCCCTAGACCCATTCTTGAATGCATTTTTGCAATGAGATGTGTAATTAAAATCTGAGTAGGCTTTCATGTGCATTCTCACAGATGGTATTTTTTATTTGTAAAAGGGAACAGTTCAGGATGTTCTAAGATTAAAATATATACATATCTAAACTATAATTGGAGAGTGAAAATTGGTATAGACGTTATGGTGGATGTAAGGCTGTTTATTTAAAATATATATATATGAAGTCCAGGCTCTCACCCTGCAAATGGCAGAGTGAGTACTGTTCAGTTATGTCAGTAATAGCAGCTAAAGAAATTTTCATTTATGTATTTATACAAAATGTTATGTACTTCAGACAATAGCAGGATACATCATGTGTCATCAGTATCAAAATAAGTCAGATGATGAAAAAGCAAAATTTATCAGAGTAACATGAATTTATTTCATTTCACAAACTATATGCATTTATGTATACACTTGTTGCTTGCTTAATCATAAAACATAGCATGCATTGTATATATATTTGTATCTGTTTGCAAATTAACATTAGTGTAAGAAGCAATAAGTTCTACATTCCTTGGCTTTGGAATATAAGTATCTTGTCTTTAATGTTGTCTTTTCCATTTCCATTCTTTAAATAAATTCCTAGAGTTACAATTTAAAGATTTGTCATTAACTTATAATGCGTTACATTAAAGTTTAAAATGTTTAAATTGCTTGAGTATATTCAATTGTCATCATCATCGTCATCATCTTCTGTTTCTTATTTAAAGAATATTTTTATACCCTCTGTCCCTGGGTTAAATATTCCATCATCCAACAGCCTAAAGTAAATAATATTCTACAGAGTGCTGCTAACTGCACACAGAGTATCAGACCACATAGAGTCCAATCTAACAAAGCAGTAAAAAAATTACTTCCTAATGTCTTTATTAGAATTCTCTAAAGCGTAGTAATACTAGACTGGAAAAAGCAGGTAGAAATGTGATTTTTAAATTACTGTTGTTTTAAATGATTCTAAATTTCAAAATTCCGTTATCTAAAGGGTACTGTGAGAAAGTTGAAGCAACACATTTGTTACTGCTGTAATTAACTGAAACCTTTTGTCTGTAAAGCTAGATTATCATGGCAACTTTATATCTAAAAAAGGGTCAGAAGAATATGCTTATTACTTCAATTTTGATGCATTGTTTTGTGAAATAAGATATTTTAAGTAAAACATTACATAGGATTGTCATAATGTTGTCATGGCTTCATAAGGTTTTGATGCAATATGCCTTTGTACTTAATATTGAAAATATTCAGGAGCAACTCTAAAGATCATTTCATAAATGCTTATCTCACCTAATTTCAGATTTCTACAGTATAAATGCTGATAACTGGGCTAATCATCCTCTGTAGTCTTTATACCTGAAGAATTCTAGGACACAAATCATCTCTTCCTAAAGTAAATGCCTAATATAGGTCAGATGAATTACACTATAGAGGAGTACGTTTTCCTCCAATAATTATAAAAGGCTTCTAGCTCACCTGTATCTAATTATACTGCAGTCATCTAAAGTTAGATGAGATTAATCCCACCCATAATGTCTAAATACAATTTTTCTAGTAAAATCTTTTGCCCGCTGCATAATAAGAATTTCCAATACTTACAAGCAAAGTAGGGAAGGGTTTTGTTAAGTTAATCCTAAGTACAGATTAATACTTCTAATTAATAACCTGTCTCTTTTTTTTTTTTTACTGGACGGTAGTTGAGAGGTTCAGAATGGATTTTCCTTCAGCTGTCTAGAAACATCATTTTTTGAGTTGGAATCAAATACAGTCTATTTCTATCTCAAATGAGAAGCTTCTCAAAAATCAGGATGGGAGGGAGGGTGTTATTATGAAAGTAAAAGTCTTACTTCAGTTATAGATAGCCATACCTAACAAGTTATGGCTTCATTGTAGCACTTTACTAAGAAAAGAACTTCTGTATGAACTAGCAACATAGTAACTTGTAGAAGACCTAAGAACACGATGATTAATTACTGTCTTTCTAAAGATGTACCAAAGAACAATGCTGATTATTTTCTAATGTTTAAAAAGGTAGGTGATAAAGAAGAATTTTTAAAAGTTTTCTGCTGGAATAGAAATCAGCAGATTTGCAGATGCAAGAGCACCTAGCTACCAGTCAAATCAAAATACCAGTCTACTTGTGGCATCACTTTTTAAAGTTGGGCTTGTAAATGGCCAGATTTGATCATCTTCTTTTTCCTTCCAGTAACTTAAGACAACAAAACACTTATGGGTTCCCAGTAGACTAACGTGGAGGTGGGGGTGGTCTTTTGTGGTAGTATATGTGTTTTAGTCTAGCCAGTTTCTGTTTCAGGAGCAACAGTGACACTGTAGGAAAGTGTAAGACATGAAGATGAGGAGTAGTGGTTGCCGCTGTTTCAAACTCTCTATCTCCCAAATAACAAAAAAAAGATAAAAGGAGCGGAGGAGCCATTAAGCATCTATGTCCTTCTTCCTAATGGAAGATTAGGAAGACATAGGAAGAAACAGCAGTCTGCGGAGTAAGAACACAAGAGACAAAATCTAGTTTCCAAGTAAGAGAAGAGACTGCCAGCAGGGAGAGCTACCTTTATGCACCAGGTCATTCCCTTAAAAGCAAAAGTGAGCAGCAGCTTCTTTCTAAAGATAGCTTTCCCCAGTCTTGTTACTAAAGTATAACCCAGCTGAGTAGCAGGGCTGGGGAATGGAGGGGGTGGAATCTGTCCATAAGGAAAAGAAAAGGCAGGTTACTCATGGCAGTGGTTAAGAGCCTCCTTCGAGTCTGCTACCAAATATATTTTTTAAAAGTATCTGTGGATCCTTTTCTTTGATTGTCTTTTGTGTCAAAGTTTGACTGTTAGTGGTATAGGGGCCCCTAAAAGGCCTAAACTAATGTTTTAAAAAATGATAATTAATTCATGCTTATCTTCACTTTCAGAAAGCAGGGACTTGAATGCACTTTTGTTTAATTATAGTAGTTGTGGTAAAACATTCTAGTAAAATTCCCGTTTCCTTATGCAGTCATTCTCCAAGATGTAATTAAATGTAATATCCTAGTATTCTTGAAAAGTATTTTTACCTTGCCTGATTTGAGGGTAGTGTATTTCTAAAACCGTGCTTTAATCGTAAAATGACATTTTTCATAAAAATCCTTCCTGAACTGATAGTTCCCTCATGGTCTCTTGTATTTACATTTACTATAATTAATACATCAGCCAGCTTATTCATGAGTTCATTATTATCCTTCTTGTCACAATCTCTGGTATTATGAGATCCTCACAGATACTCTGTGTATTTTTGAGTTTTCTTTGTTAGTCTTTGTTAGTCTTTGTTAGTCTTATCCTAAACTTCATAGGGCAGGCCTGAATAACAGTCCTTCAGAAATAATCTCTTCAAACCCCTAAATTATGTCGATTGCCATCTGCTGTAATGCACCTTTCTGGTCTCAGCTGTGTCCTTCCTTTACAGTAATATGATTACTACAAGTGCATACAAGTTTCCAAATGTTGGTCTACCATTACGCCATCAGGTGCCAGGAAAATGTTGCACTCTTCATCCCAGTACCTTTCTCAGTACTTTAATTTTATTCTGTTTAAGCCATAGTGCCTTCTCTGCCTTGGCCCTTGAATAGTGTCTTTCATCCAAGGATTTCAAAGCACGTTTCTAGCTTACCTGTCATTCCCTCCATGCAGTGACCGCAGTAATTGTTAACACTAATAGTTTTATCTCAAGCTATTGATCATGTTTTCTTACATTGTTTCTCCATGACAGGCTTTACAGAGCCTTGAGATAACTGAAGTTTAGCATTGTAACTTCCAGACTTTGGAAGCGGGAGAGACAAAATTTGCTTTAAGAAAGCTTGGCTGTAATCCATACAACTTCGTTTTAATGCCGACAATGCTTCAACCTTGATTTTAGCAAGCTAGACTGAGGCATACAGTTGTTGTCTTTCCAAGTGTTCTTCTGTTTCTCTTTGTCCAGCCTTACCTTTTCATTTCTTTTTGGAACTGTACCTTTCTAGTTATATTTTCTTTTTATTTGTTATTGTTCCACATAGTTGGATGTGCTTTTGGATGGTTGCTTTTTTAAATACTTTTTGCCATCTAGTCGAGCCTTTGGTAAGCATGAAAACACTTTTGTTTGTGTGCTTATATGTTAAAGTTCATCTGTAACCAGTTTATTTCCTACTTTCTAACAGTTGAGGAGCAGGATGCACAGGTGAGAGTTACATCAGAATAGTTACAGATTCCTAGTATTTACATTTTCCTGGATTACATGCAGATAACAGGATTCTCCCAGAAGGTTTTTCCCCTTTTTCTCACACTAATTCCATTTTATTCTATTTCACTTAGTGGATATTTACTCTGCGGAAGTCTCAAATGATTTCTTAATTTTCAGTTTTATTTGGGACAGCCACTAACGGCAGTGAAATGCCTAATTATCTTAGCAAAAGATGTCAATAGGATATATTGGAGCTTGCTTAGAGCTCAAGAAAATTAGGACGCCTACTTTCAAGTCAGTTGTGAGATATTTCAATAACGTAGTCATTAAAATGCTAATATTTTTTCAAATATTCATGAAATATTGAACCCTTGTGTATATTCTTCTTTTGACATATCCTCCATTTTTTTCAGTTTGGTTCTTTACAAAGTGCTTAACATATTGTAGTTGTTATACTCTTCATAGTAGCTTATTTTGCCCATTTTTTGTCTTGAAAAAAATGAAGAGCAGGACTGTTCTTGAAACTGCAAGACAGATTGATGATCCAGTTAACAGTTGTCAGCCTAACACAAATTAAAGAATGCAAGCATGTCATGCAAAGCATGTTTTTATCTCTGTGAGATTTGATCTCCAGTGCTTATTTTTCCAGTACCAGAATCAAATTACTCAATAGTTAACTGTTTGCAACAGTTTTAGTTTTAACTCTTTTTTTTAATTTGTTTGTTTTTAATCACCCTCCTTTTCTAAGTATTCTTAGCAAGTTTCAGATTCGTTGGTGCAGGACTGACAATGAGTGGAGCACTGCTTTGGAGTTATTATTGGGCTGCTGTGCTACCTGGGACCAGAACAGTCTTCTGGGTTGCTAGGTTTGACAGTAAGCATCTATGTGCAGGAGGGAGAGGGTAGATCTGAGGTTCAGTCATTACTTCTTGTTCTGTCTCCTTTTTTTTTGTTTGTTTTTTTGGCAAAACTTGTTTTCATGACAGGGACTTGGAGGAGCAAAGTAACTTGATCCTTTAGGCAATTGGGAATATATACTCAGATGGTACATTGTCTTTTTTGGATTAGACTTTCCAAGTCACTCAGACTTTCAGCAGATTGGTTGTTTGTAAAAGTTGATATTTAAAACAATGTGCCATTTTATGTCATTCTTGCAGATCTCTAGCTTTCATTATGTTAAAGGGCACTACACATTTAAATAAAACTGGCAATATCATATATGTGTAACAGACTGATGTATATTAAAAGAATATTGTTCAGAATTTTGTTTACAAAACAAATACGACATGTCTTTAGAAGTATTCCAACAGCACCCACAATTCATGGAGAGATGGGAAAATAGACAAGAAAGGTACGGTCTTAGCTGCCGTTTATAGCGCACCGGCGACTGTGCTTTTGTGAGCTATGTAGTTTACTTTCGCTGTATTTCTTCGTTTTCAGCTTTCCTGAAATGCAGTATTTCCAGCAAGAGAATGTGAGGAAAATTCTTACAGATGTTCTGTTCTGCTATGCCAGAGAAAATGAGCAGTTGCTTTATAAACAGGTAATGAAAATATTGTACAGGTGGCATTCATTGAGTCAACATTTTCTGTACGGTTTTACAAATGATTGAACAATAATGTAGTTCTATTGTATCTGAAGCTGTATCATACTGCTAAAGTAATCAAAGAGCTGCTTGTCAGCTGTATAGTAAGAAAAGTAAGCTCATTGAATAACATATGCTTTTTCCTTATAAGACATTCCCTCAAATTGTTTCCTATAAGGTTGCTGAGTTGTCTAACTTCAAATTTCTTTAGAAACAACATCTTTTTCTCCAGTGTTTCTTCAGTGATGGTTTAAAAAAGAAAAAGGCTTTCTGTGCTTAGAAGAATGAAAGAAAGAATGAATGTAGCAGGATTAAAAATGCTACTGAACAAACAACAAATAGTGACTTTTGAAATTCAGACAAACTTTAGTATTTTAAGTTTTATGTGCTATTTTAAGTTCTAAGTTCTTTCTCAAAGTGCTAAAGCCATGCTGTGCATTAACAAATGGATCCTTTATCTAACCCTGTAGGATCCAAATACAATGCAGTTGACAAGTGTCTCCTGACTGAAGGATAAGGGGGCAAGCGAATACCACAGAAGGAAAGCCTGCTCAAACCGTTTTTGTTAAAATGGTAAAGATAGCCCTAACTATGCATCCATATGGGATGAGGACTAAACATTTAATCTGAAAATTTTGAGTCAAGTATAAATTTGATACTAAATTACTGTAGCAAGGTCAATATGCAGAACTGTAGACAAAAGAATATCTGTATTTATTTCCCCAGGATATTAACTGTACTGAGAGTAGGGACTGACAGAGTGAGGGATACTGTGTGCCTGAACAAAGACTAACCTGTAGAGCAGCAAACTTCAGGTAGACAGAATTTTTTTTATGACAAAAATATCGAGTTTCAGTAAATGTATACATTTTTATAACACACTGTGTGCTTTCAGGCATGGTCTGTGACCACCATGTCCTCAAGCCAGGAAATCAGTTGCATTTCTTGAGAAGACCAACACGCATGAGTTGAAGGAACAGTTACTTCTGAAGAACCATCTTACAGATAATATCAAAAGTCAAATATATAATTATCAAAATATTGAAACTCCATCAGCTGGTTATTTTTCATGTTTGACAGACTGTGAGCAAGGAATAGTCCTGCATCATAACAAGAGAAAAGATGAGGTGTGTGAGGAGCTGTACTTTGAAGGGCACAGCTAAAGCAAACCCTTAAGCAGTATTCAGCCTCCCTTTTCTAGTGAATATAGGCCAGAGTACTGATGATCGGAAAATGGAAGAACACATTCCAGCTAATTTAGTCTATCATTTATTGAACAAGAAGTATTATTTTTCTCTTTGATATGACTTAAAAGGACTTAATTACCCTCTGCTCATATTTAAAATCCTCTAGATTCTTTACCAGGAAATAATACCTTTCTGCAGAAGGATGGAATATTTAGCGGGATCAAATTTAAAAAAAAAAAGCCCCGAGTTTCATCACAAGCTGTTAAAGCTATTATTTTGTACTAGGTGACACCCCGTTTAACATAGACCATATTGTTAATAGTTATGGGATTTTATTGAATTAATGAGACTGTTATCATGTAGTAGAATGTCTTGCTGAGTTAATTGAAACTGCAGAGATTATATAAATGGTATTAATGAACTTTGACTGCCTGATGCCTCAGCTTTAATAAAGACTGCTTGGTGGGCTAAATGAACATAGGCAGATAAAAGAACAGGTTCAATTTTGCAAGCCTACAGGCTGTTGACAAAGAAAACTTCTTCACCTCTGTTTTTGACTGGTGTAGCTTCAGTAGTGCAGCAATTTCAGAAGAGGGTTGCCACAGAACTAACGGGAGAGGTATAGTGCAGAAAATGAAGTAAATTTGGATGATGAAAAACTGTTGATTTAATATTCCTGTTGAGTGTTCAGTACATGATCCAAGTCTGGTTGTGTTATGCCAAGTTCACAGAACAGCAAATGGTTGTGGTTTTCCCCTCTTTTTTGGGGCTTGTGTCACTTTTATTGGGAGAGTTTGCTATTTCTTACCTCATTTTTACAAGTGAAAGATCTTAATTTTTTAATTAATGATCCCATTACCTTATTAGTAATAATCATGCTGTTTTGTCCCCATGTTCCTCTCTCTGTAGATACCATTTTTTTCATGGCCATCAGTAGTCTTTTCAGAATTAGTTAGCAGGAAGTAGTGTTTGTAGTGGAATCAGCATATGTTTTTTTTCTCTTTTATTAAATACCTACGTTGTGGTCAGGTTTCTTGTCCTACCAATTTTCTTGGTTCCATTTTCATCACTGACTCAAGCCCCGCTTCCAAAAAGCCTCCACTCCAACAAAGCATAACATTTTCTCTTGAAGATAATAAAGGTTGCCATGAATTCATCAGTAACAGATCACACCCAAGCTGTTCTCTCTACAGTGACATGAATACAAAGCCCAACGTAAGATGTTTGCCTTGATACTCAGTATCCATCATGGGACTGGCCCAGTTGCCATCTATGAGATTTCCTCTCTCTTCTTTTTTGTAAGCTCATACAAGACTTACATTTACTATAACAATTATAAGACCTGGCCAATAAATGAAAGCTTGTACTTCATCTATCAACATCTGTACAGGACCTGGTGTTTCTCTTTTAAAATATTTGGAAAAGTTCTAGTTTTGTGACAGTTTCCATCCATATAAATGTGAACAGAATGTAACTTAATTTTACTTATTGCGACTTACTACATAGCATCAGCATATATTCTTATAAGGAGCAATCAATATGTTTGTTTAATATGCATATATGCATAAAAGTTGCCTTTGTAGTAGGTTTTGTGTTTTTTGACCAATGCAGTGTAACATTTTACTTGATGGGCAAAAAGATATTTCTGTCCTTTGTCAAATGGAGTAGAATGTTATGAAGCTATATTACAGATTTTAAAGACTGAATCCTCCCTGGGATGCTTAAATTTTTAAATAGCAGCTGTAAATATAAAATCTAAAGAGAATAGTATGTTCTACTTTAAAATATGTAAAAATTACTATTTGCATTCTTCTGCAAGACTGGTGCCAAAATTCTGGTTCTAGTTACACTGAAAAGAAGTAGTGACAATTAAGCTAAATCATTAGGCTATTGTTCACGCATAATTTGATTGTCCTTAGATAAATCAATATAATTTTGAAATGCATTGATTCACATTTCATTGTAGAAATGCTGTATTTCTGGTTTTCTTTCTGAACCCTAGACTGTGTTATGAAATCAATTCTTTGTTACAACTGGGAGGTGTCAAAAAATTATCTGAGTTCTGTCAACTTATTTATTAACACTAAAGAGTTTTAGTAAACTGCAACATTGAAAAAATATGTGTATGTATATTACACTGGTGGCTTTTCTTGCCAAGCTAAAAATCTCTAAACATTTGAAGTATTCTTGTAACTGAAAGATCAGAGGTATCTTTTTGAAATCTTGATATTTCATTATCTATTTGTTTTGTTTTTGTTGTATGTGGGCAGCCACATTATGATTCTACTTTATTATAAAGTTGATATATTACGTTGAAAAAATGTATGATGTGCTTTTATCTTTTATAACTAATTCTTATTTTATGTCCTCTTTCTTCAGTTTATATGTTTACAGTTTAGGTAGTAGTTTTATTAGATATTCAAGTTTTTGGCATCCCCATTTCTGTTATTTCATGCTAGTATATCAGGGCGGATAAACGATTAGACTTGAAGCAGTTAATTAACTGATGGCTATGCATACGTATGAAAGTACAGCACGTTATCTACAGTTTATTTAAATATTTTTGCCACTTCTATTTATCTCCTAATCCTGGACTTATCTCCCAGTCTCTCATATATCTTTCCCATCTTGGTATGACCACAAGATATTCAGAAATGATGTTGTCAATGTGTAATCTAACCCATATTGTTGTGTGGGAATTCTACATCAGCTCCTAGAATCAAGTGGGTACATGAGAACCTTGATTTTAATCTTTTCCTAATTGAGCTTCTATCTAGCCTTCAGAATCAGAAGGGAAAGAAAAAACTCCAAACTTAATTAGTTTTGCTGCCTTTAGCTTTGCCCGGTCAACTCACTCCACTATTACTCCAACCCTGCACTTGAGACTAAATCCCAAGAAATTTGATTTTCATTCCTTCAGAATTGAGACAGCTGCTATAAATTGATATTACGCAAAGATTTTTCTAAGCACCTTTTTTTTTTCTCCAACGCTGCTGCAGATTGGAACTTCCTCTTATGATTAAATAAGGTTCACTAACATGTTTCAGAGCACACTCAAAATAGATGAACGTCTAGAGGGGGCTTCCACATCTATCTGGGTCCTCAAAAAAACCTCTTCTCTCTGCTCAGTATGGACTATTAAGGAAAATCTCCATTATTTCTAATAAAAGTTAAAGAATTTTTGTACTAATGGCGCTGTATGATGCTTTTGAAGCTGATAAACTAACTCACTGAGCTTGAATACTCCTCAAATGCTACATGGAATATCACAGTATCCCTAGAATTTTAATCATAACCTGCCTAATTGAGATCTTAATAACTTCCACAGGTACTGCCCCAACACACAGGTGTGGGAATGCTCTCAGGCAAGACAAAACGTGAGGTTTGCTAAGCTTCTGGCTGTGGTGGAAGCACAAAACAAGACCACTGCAAGTAGCAGGAATACCAGTCTCCAAACCACAGAGTGCCAGGCCATGTACCTGGAAGGGCTTTAGCCCAAATGGTCCAGTATTCATCCCTAAAATCCATCACACATCATCCTCTGTCAGTCCCATGGCCTTGCTTTCAGCTGTTTCTGGCCCAAACATTGTTGGTTTGATCTGTCCAGCAGTTTTTATGCCTTCAGCAGAGATATTTGTGGCTGAGATAAGCTATCCCCTTACATTTGGCAAGCATGACTATCCCTGTGAGTAGGCCCGGATACAGAGGGCTTGAGGACTCTGGAGGAAAAGGAGGAAGAATGAGCAGCTGTCCTATGTGGGAGCTTCATAGCTGTGAAGCCCTCAAACTGATACATTGGTGAAGCAGCAAGGTAGATCCGTGAGCTTGTGACACTGCTCACTTCTGTCTGTCATGGAAAGGGGGTGGAAAAGCAAGTGTAGAGGCTTTCTAGGTTGGAAATGCAATCATGAGAGCAGACCAACTCCTGTGGGAGCCATCCTCTCACTCCCAGCAACAGCCTGAAACGCCTGTGAGCTTGGTGAGCTAGCCCCTATGCTCTTTCTGCCAACAGGACTGACACAATGGTCTTCCTGACACCCCTGCCTGTCCAGAATAAGCACATGGAGTTGGGACTGAACCAACTCCAAGTGGATTTGGAGGTGGCCGAAGGCTTGGGGCGGAGGTGTGGAATTGCCACCTGCCTGGCATAATCACCACCTGCAGGGGCTGCCAGCCAAGGGGGCTGGCCGCAACCTCAGATCCCTTCCATCACTGATGGGCTCTCTCACTTCTTTTGCATGGCTGATCCCCATCCCCAGCCTGTGGTTTCTGTAGGTTCTGTCCACCTCCCTAGTCTGTCACCGAGAACCAGACTCCCCTGACACATCCAGATTCCCCGGCTGGGATGCTCCAGATCCTCCTTTTCCCGATGTCATCTCAGGGAGGGGGCTGAATGTCTCCTGCAGATGAGGTATCATTCAGCAGGCTGTACCTTTACCTGTGGATGTGTTGCTGTTGGTAACAATTGGATTGCTTGTTTCCTGGAGGAGTTGTTACTTCTGCTTCCCGTAACAAATTGGCAAGCCCCAAGTGGGTTAAAGGCAAATACTCTTATTTTGTTTCTGGTGAGCTAGCCCCTCGGTGGAGACAGCAGTGGCTCTCGTGGATGTCCCACCCATGCTTCTAACCCTGGGCCAAGCCGAATCCTGAACTATCAACAGATTGGCAACTTTTTTCCATTTTGATTCATGCATGTTTTTATATTTTGCCTCTATCTGGACATAGGTTGTGCGTATAAGTAAAAGTCCATAATGGAACAGTACCAAGTTTTCCTGTGCATTGTCTTATAATGAGTTTATTCTTAGTATTGCCATAATTAAAATATTTTTTAAAAAAGCAAAAAGCCCTTTTTATTTCCAGTATCCATAGGAATGGAAGTTTCATTTTCTAATTTCCCAAATAGCCGTCTTTGTCTCTTCTGAAGGCTACTGTTATGCTGGTTTTGGAACATTATCAAATAAAAAGCAATTTTAAATTTCATAATTTGTCCTTATTGCAGATCTTTGTACTGTGGATCGTGGTTGTAATTATCATAAATAAAATTCATATTTATGAACATAGATCTTGGAGTAAACTGCCAGGTGCAGCGTTGCCTACCATAGCCAATTTGTTGTCTGTTATGTTAGAAAAAGGGAGAATAACTTGCTTCCCGTATATTATAGAAGAATAAACACTTAGATTTAATCAGAATTTAAAATAAAAGCCATTGATTATGAAACCATTCTGTTAAGAATGTGAATGTTCATGCTTTTACTTAATCTGCAGCTAATGTTGCTGGCTGCCTGATTCTGAGCTTTATGAGCCATTAAATGAATGAAACTTCTTACTGTACTTTTGTTTCCTTTTATGTTTAGGGTATGCATGAACTTTTAGCTCCTATTGTCTTTATCCTGCATTGTGACCACCAGGCTTTTTCACATGCCAGTGAAGCTGCACAACCAAGGCAAGCACTGTGTTTTATTCATATCATATTAAAACTCCTTTTTCTTTAAATACATACATGCATATATAGCTATATATAATATATATAAATTTGTCAGACGAGGAACTTATAAATAGAAGTTCTTTAATTCTTTGTTCATAATTAGTAAGTTCATACCAGAAATTGTTGCATACTCATGCTTCTATGGAAGTGTTCTTATTTCATCTTCTCTATCACAACTTCTGAAGGGGGGATTTAAAATGTATAAGTTGGCCACTTCACAAGTGTTAGCCAGAGAAAAATGGAAAGACAAGAAACCTAAAAGAAAACATTAATCAAAAGACTCACCTATCTACTATTTCACCTCATTGTGCTTGCCAGAAATGGTTTAATATCTGTCGTAGCAGAGGGGAGGCAGATTAGAGAAATACAGTCATAGAATGGATATATTACCAATGGTTTTTTTCTCGTATCTTTAAAAAAAATCAGTGTAGACAAAATGTTGTGACTGATATTTCTTTCATCACCTGCAACATCGTAGCTGCAATACATGACTATCATTTGACTTTGTAGTAATATTAATTTTAGGTATTGATTCTCCATTTTATTCAAATAGTGCATGTATTTATGTATCTATGTGTGTGTGTGTGTGCGCATCTCTGTGTGCGTATATTTATACACATATATATAAAACACTACATCATGCGTGATTGTGTGTCAACCCAGTTCAGATGCTTTTTTCTTGCCTTACATAGAAAGCTTTCAATTTTTTTAAGCTAGTTGCACGCTTGAACCATTTGTGATAGTTAAGCCATTTTTTTTTCATTTGTCTTTTTGCACTTGCTTTTGGAGTCCAGCAATGATTAAAAGCCAATTTAATTATGCATGCTATAACATAACCTCTTTGGTAATCTCTTTTAGCACCCCTCAATGCGATTGTCCAAAGGCAGTGTTTAGCATAAGAATGGAGTTTATTTACAAGTGTTTGTTTTTATTCAGTGTCTGTCTTTACATATCCTGAAATTGCCTACAAGTTGCTCTTCAGTGGAAAGTAACTCAAAATAACCATGTGTTATGTAGAGCATTCTGTTCCAACCCCACTGAAAAAGTAGAGCTAAGCAGCAAAGTAGATGGAAAAGAGGTGCTGTCACTGATTAATTGCTGTTAAAGTACAATAAAAATACAGGCTATTAAAACAAAATAAATTAATGTTTTGATACTGCATATTTGACCGGTAACCATATTTTTTTTGTTTTGGACAAACAGTGATAGATTGTGCAGCAATCAATTATTCTAGATCAAGCATATTCAAATAATACATTGTGACATTCAGTAATTTGTTATTTGGAATAATTAGATGGTTACTTCATTGTAGTGCAGACAAGGCAGCTAATTTGTTTTTGATCTTTATAAAAAGGAAAGACTTCATTTGTTCAATGGAGTTGCTCTTTTTAATTAAAAAGGCTAGTTTTCTCATTTGCACTTTATATGAAAGTTGGCTTATAAATACATAATAGTACATGCAGAATGCTGACCAAAAATAAACATTCACATTTGGATTGTTCACTGTTGCCTTTTTCAGCGAGGAAATGAAAGTTCTTTTGAATCCTGAATATCTGGAACATGATGCCTAGTAAGTTTTAACAACTTTCTTCACATTTAATTTACTGCTATTTGTAATACATTATTTAACACTAAATTTCTGGGTTTTTCCCCTTCAGTGCAATGTTCACACATCTTATGAAAACTGCCGAACATTGGTTTTCAACTTTTGAACATGACAGTCAGAAGGTAAATATTACTCTAAAAATGTGTTCATAATATTTGTAAGTAAATGTGATTTTTAATATGATTGAATTATATATTCTCTTAAAAACCTTGGTTAAAACAGGTTCAACTAAGTTAAAATGAAATTCTGCAGAGTTTCTTCAGAATTTGGTCATGTGAACTTGTGGCAAGTCTTCCAGTTGAAGGTTCCTATCTGTTGAAAGAACACTTTGTAATCAAAAGCCAAATGTACATGTATAAATTCTGTTGTGTAGGAGCGATGGTCTCCTGCAGATGTTTAAAAGAATGCCTGACATGGGCACATCTATCCAGTCTACCCAAAACCTGTGTAAATGTCATATTAAATAAATGCATATAGTTAGTATTTAATGTATTGAGGCTTGAATTGTTTTAAACCATTTGCTGGTTTAAATTGTTTTTTAAACAATTTGCTGTGAAATCAAACCTTTGATCATAGTGTGCCCATCACAGGTCAGGGTTCATCGTTCCCTAACTTCAGCATTTACACTGATGCCTCTTTCTGTTACCTCTTTCTGTTGATGGCGATCCATTTCCTTTCTCTTCTTGACCTCAGGATATTTGGAGTAGAGTGAATGTCTGGGCCCCTACATCACCTGTGTAGCTATATAGGCGCTGCTGTATTTAGTACTTCTGACTACATGATGCTTCTTTTCATGCAAAACCTTTTTCTCTGTTTAGTTCTGTAGAACTCTGCTCTTTTCGTTTTTTCAGCACCACCTAGTCCCTACCTGTAACCATTTTGCATGCCTGGTGCATTTAACAATTCCCTCTGACCATTTTGCCTCAGTCAGGTGCTCAAGATTTCCCTAGAATACTTTTTTTCATGTCAGATTTAGTTCTTCTCTTTTTATACCTCTGTCTCTTTTTTAATTCTGAAGAATGATTTGTGTGATGGAGTATATGTAAAAGGCCCTAGCAAAATATAGCCATATTACAGGTGTCTCCAATACTTTCAGTGTATTATATCCTAAAGGAGTTGTCCTCCAAGCGTGGTTTCAGCTTGCTTCAGTTCAACTGTTTTTCAGTTAGACTACGGGGTGAGTGTCTGAGCTAACAGGAAACATCGGAAGAATGTGTTCATTATTGGATGTCTGCATGTGTGCACCGAAATCTGTACTTAAAAACCTAAATCAGGGATTACTGGTTTGAGAGGTGGATATGTCTGTTTATTGACAACAAAAAGACATTCACCCAAGTCCCACGTAAAAGCTTCTATTTTCTTTAGGCATTTAAATATGACTACTTATATATTTCATTAGATGTGGAGTATTGGTATCTTGGCCTAAGCTATTTACAGTTATAAATTACTACTAAGGTTTGGATTTTTACATAATTGTCAGTAACTACAGATAAAACGTATGAGATATAAATTTTATGAACTTATTACATAGTCACTTTTATTCTAACAACAAAGCTGTGAGACATGTTTCTTCGAGACTATCTTTTCAGAATTCAGTATATTCAAATGTATTTGTTCCAATTTCTGTGACAGAGGTGGTAAAGTTTGAGTTTGAATTCTAGGTCTGCCTAGAGATTTACAGAGCTTGGGTAGAAGGTGAAAGTTTACATTGCCCTTTCCTGTCCCTGGCATAAAAAATTAGCAGTGCAGAGCACATGGATTAATATCTGGTTGTTTGTTCTTGTTATTTGCAAGCATGTATAATTTTAATAATCCTGTCTTGTACATATGCCTTTTACTATCATGACTTTGAGGGCTGACTACACAATAAAGTCTGAATCCTCACAAATGAAGCAGTGAAAGCATGTGCTCTGAGATACATGTTACATTTTATAGCCTCTAACAGTTGGTTCCATTACTCCCAATTGCCATTAGAGGAACTTCTCCAGCTACTGCATTCCCTAGTGGTTAATGAGAGAAATCTGTCCACATTTTATACTTGTGCTGTGTCCTAGCCTCTCTTTACTGCGGTAGCATTTGTTTTCTAAATTCATGTATGCATCAATTGTATTAGTATGGAACACCAGCCATTCCAGCTGATGCTATGTTAGGCAATATTCTGTGGCAGGATTTGGTGATTTGCTTCCTAATACTTGATCTAAATTTTTCAGCTGTATTTCACTGGTATCCATGTTTAAACTGTTCTTAGAGGGGACTGTGATGCTTTCTTGTAAACAATATGGCATGTCTCTGAGCTGTCCTTCTATCTGTATTTTTCTTGTACACCCCATTCCTTTGGGATTTATCATTTATATTTCATGTTAGCAGCAGGTGATTAAAGCCACGCATTCATGAAATGTTTTCCAAGAATTAGAAGTTCACAACAAGAAAACAGATGTTTTATCCCATGCGGCAAGTTAGTATATAGTGATTTTGGGGTTGTGCACAGTATATCATATGTCCACCTAGCTTCTGTGCTTTGGAGACAGACGCTGTGAGTCATTTCTAGTTAAACATTATGACTGCTTAGATGTATTAGTTTATTTGAGCATCTTTCTGTTTGGGCTATTTCTTTCACACCAGTTTGATGTGATTTTTTGGAGCAATTTCAACTGATTAAATATATCGTCATTTTCTCAACCAAATTGCCTGAGATAACAGCAGACATATCACGTGCACTCTGGTCGTTCACAAAACTTCTGCATGGAGCATACTGAGGCAGGAGGTGTGCACAATCAATACCGTGATCATTTACTGCACCTTCTGTCCCCACAGATTCTGTCATGCTTTGAAAAATTCTGTCAGTGTGGTTAATTTCTTCGATGCTGATGAGCTGTGTTTTGATGGACACCATCTACTTATCTTATGCTTTTAAAAATGGCAAGCCAGCATATATTACTTGATGCACTTTAGCATGTTGGTAGTCAGTCAGCCTGACAGTCAGCAATGTGTCAGTGCTGCATTATGCCAAGGTGCACAAATGTTGCAAGTGACAAATAATTCCTGTTTTGGCACTCCTCCGTAAGATGAAACTTGTATTAGTTTTGATAACCAGAATTTTTTCACACTTGAGCCAGTGTTTAAGAGTCTGTCTTCAAATTTTGTAGAGATGGCTTTAAACCTGCAGACAATTAATGGTGTAAGTGCTAACGTGGGTAACTACCCCGTCTTCTCATACAGCAAGTTCAAATAGGCAGAAAGATTCTTATATTGAGATTTCTATATAAGATTTTGTGCCTATAATTGAGAAAAGTTCAAAAATACATGCCTTTTGTGTCATCAGTTACGAGTGCTTACAGTGATCAAGCTGAAGTTAAACTCAACTGGAGTAAACCAGAATAATGCACATATCCCAGATGTATGCCAACTGATGGAATATGCTGCATATTCAGCACAGTCTGTGAATACATATAGTTACAGACTTTTATGATTAGTTTCAAAAATAAATGGCTATGTTCGTGCAGAAAGTTATTATAGACTGGCTTTAATGTGAAGGCGATGTTATTGTATAATACCTTAAAAGTGTATTTCTTTGTATGAGATTAGAAATCATTAGTGGATACTCTTTTTTATTATTTTAAATTTTGGGATGTGACCAATAAAATAATGAAATGGGTCTGAAACAATAATAAGAAATAGTTATACCATGGAGAAATGAAAAACAGGGAAAAAAGAAGGCTGATGAATTTGGTAACTTGCTTCTAACACATTACTTTAAATGGTGACCACAAGGACATCTTCCCATAATTAAGTGTGGGATAAGGGAATTTGCCCATTTTTCCTGCGTCGACCTACTTCCTGTGGGTTTTCAGAACTGTCTGCATCTCTTACTAGCCTCCCATACTGGCTCGTTTCTTAAAGGCATAGAGTTGGAGGTATGTCGGGGACTGTCCGTAGTCATCACGCAATCATATAATTGGTATTTAGTCCAGGAAGTTTCACAGGGCATTTGCCCTGCATCCCACAAGCCACACCACAGCGTCTGCCCCAGTGTCCCCTCTGTTACAGCTACAAATCCCTTATGCTCCTCTTCTCTTGAAGATATCTGATAACTTCTGGCTGTGTTCAGAGGAGGCAGAGTGTTACTTTTCATCTGTTGAAAAGAGAGTATCGCTGGCCCCTCGGATTTAAAGATGAGATGATATTATGCCATGCTGCCCAACCAAAGATCTCCTATCAGAGGGTGAAAGGAGCAGAGCAGATAACTGATTTGTGGATTTGAGAAAGAAGCAGTGAGAAAGGAGTGCTGCTGCATAGCAGGAGGATGGTATGGTTTTGTCCCTTTGCTGTGAACTGTTTGCTCTGTGGATGAAGGCATGTAACCAACCATGGGCCCACTGAAATGAACTCTGAAAGCAAGGAGCCATAGGTCAAATACCTTGGGATTAGTAATTGTCTAAGTACATTCTGTTTATAGCAAAAAAGATCTATCTGTATATAGCAAAAAAGACAGAGATTTTCTAAGGGTGTCTATTTCAAACCATTATGATCATTTATTCTTTTTATTAGTTTTTTTTTCGTGATATTGGACACCTGAATTACCTGTTGACATTGCAGGCCAGTCAAGATTTCTGCAGCTTGTTACCCATCTCTAAGCAAGAGATGGTTTGTCTCTGTTTGCTCTGGAAAACCCTTCCTCCCAGTGGCATGTTCCACTAGTTTCTGGTGATCATACAGGCTCTCCTGCATTGGAGTCAACACTGTCTTCACTTTCCTAACTTCTTACAGCAGGGATAGAAATCTTTTTTTCAAACTCACAAATGCACTTAATTTAATTATCATCACAGTGGACTACCAATAAGATCATGTTTGCTTTCTCTGCATGTTTTCTGACTAATGTGCAAAATTTGATAACCCTGTACTTTATTTTAATGTGAAATGGCTCTTTCATGAAGGTCATTTTTTTAATATTTCTTCAAATATGCTTTCTTTTCACAATATCTGTGATTCACATATTCCACATATCTGTTACTATGATTTCCATGATAGATCTATTCAGTCTGAGTATTCTGCCCTGCTTATAATTAACAAATGAGAAACAATTCTTTACTTAATAAAAAAGCTACGAGAATAATTTAAAAAAGAAGGGAGGAGAAATATCCTATATCAACTTATCTGTAGCTTTAGAGAACTTTAGTATTCAAGTAATCATCAGCATTTCTTCTTGGCCCCTAAGATGCTAGAGGTTTAATTTTGCATTTCTGTTTGGTAGAACAGAAAGGTCCTTGAATGAAAGAATGCCATTTCACTGAACTTTATTTGACAGTCTGTGAGGAAGCTTTGGTCAAGCAATTTGCTAGGGCATCTTAAATGAATATGTCTTGCTGCCACAGTAGCTGTGGCAAAACCACTGCACTGTAATAGACAGATCAGTCCCTTTGCTGCAATTGCCATAGCAAAGCAACAGGCAACAGTTAAGCAGATTGTCAGATACAATTTATAATTGACCAGATCCTTACATAAAAACATTTTACCTGAGATCACTGCTCAGTACCATACAATGTTTTCTGTGGTAAAGAAATGAGACAATTAAGAAAAAACATTTCAGGCAAAGAAGGTTGACATAAAAAACAGGATTTTGATAGAAATTATAGAATATATACTGCCCATTTGAATGTTAAACCATGTTATAAATGATTGTGAAATATGTGTAATTCTCCTCCTTCCTCTTACAATGCTGATACAGAGAAATTGAGGTTGAAGAGGGAATAAAATCACAGGAAACAACCTTGGGGATAGCTTATACAACAAAAAAGTCCTTTCTTTGTTATTGAATGTTAGAAATAATGTTCTCTTCACTGTATTGAGGCAAGTGAAGTTGTCTTTCAATAGTTTTTAGGAGTAATGCGTCTTCTGAAAGTACTAACCCTTTGAGCCATGCACAAGACAGAGTGCAACAAAGTCTTTGCTAAGTCTTATTTTCTTACTATTCCAATCTTTCCTCTTTTTTTAATGTTCACATTGTTCCTGATAGGTTAATTCTCCCTTTCCCTTTCCCCTATCTTTCTCTTGATACATGTCTTGTTCTTTTTTATGCCTCATCCTCTTTCTTACATATTTACTACTCTATTCAGTGGTATATTATTGCCATCTTTCTTCCTAACATTCTATCTCTTTTTCAATAATATTTCACTCTTTTACAAAAAGAACAAATGTAAAGTGACGTCAGGCTCAAGGACTCTAGTAATCCAGTAGGTTTTTTTCCTCTGTTTTTACTTGTGTGTGTCTTGTCATAGATCATGGCATAGTTTGCACAACCCTAGGTCCAACCAGCTGCTTTCTAATCCTCATATTCATCTCACTGTTCTATTTCTCTTGTTGTTTTAAAGGTTTTCTGATGCTTTTTTAAAATTGCATAGCTTTTGAGGTGCAGTCACACAATTTTCTGAGCAAAGGAAGCCTGTTTAGAAAAGATTGTTGGAAAAGAGATTATTTGCTGGTATGCAATTTATTGTCCTCTGAGGGCATATATCCACTACTGAGTTACCACTCATCTGCTTTGCTTTGGACTGACTCGGATGGCTGATATTAAAGCAAAAATAAACCTGTCAACACTTTGTCAGAGCGTGAAAAGTAAAGCCATTTCATTTTGACTTGCAGCAGAAAGAAGGGAAGCTCGAAACGCCTGGGGAGGGGAATCCCGCAACAGCTTCCACAGAAGTGGAGACTTGAGATTCCTCTTTTGCTGGAATTATAATGGGTCATTAATGTTGTTCTGCTTCTTTGAAAGCCAATGATTCCAAGAAAACAACTCTCACACAATACGACAATGAGGCTTCATGGGATGTTTATTAATATTTTTTGTGTTTTCTATGTCTGTAGGAGAAAGATGCAATGATTACGCCTATGCCATTCGCAAGGCCACAGGACTTAGGCCCATCTATTGCTATTGTAACTAAAGTAAACCAGATTCAGGATCATCTGCTGAAGAAACATGACATTGAGCTGTACATGCATCTGAACCGACTGGAAATTGCTCCACAGATTTATGGACTGTAAGTGTTTACAATGCATTGTTTAATTTAATTCCTTCTAGTTTTATGTCATTGTGTTAGGACATTTTTTGGCCTTAACTTCAGGAATAGAGAAATGGGGATATCCTTTAGAACAGCATTACAGTAAATGAAACCCCGGTGTTTGTGGCAATGGCATTAACAGTGCAGATACAGTCTTTTCAGCTGCATATTAGAGAACTTAGCAAAGAGTCTCTCAAAGCAGTGATGAAAGTACATACTGAATTAAGTATGTTACTATATATTCTACTTGTAGTCTTCCTGTTAAATAAGAAATGGGACAATAGGGCACAACAGGAGAAGGAAAAATCATTACCATTGAATGATTTATTTACTTAATTTTGTCACTAGTTCAACATCAGTCAGCTTTCACCTATTGCAGTGATGGGGTCTTGGATACAGGTGATATTGGTGCTGTGGGGCATGCTGAAAGTTAAAGCACAGAGACGTGAAAGTGACTCTGCATGGAGTCAGCTCAGGTAGTCCTTGTTCCATTAATCTGGCTCAGGTCCGTTCAGCTGGCTTGGTGACATGCTCCCCTCTTCTAGGAGAGCTTATTAGGTCAGGGGCAACTTTGGATGAGGCCTGTCCCCCTATGTTTGCATAACACTGTATCCAAACCATTCATGACTCAAGCTCAGTCAATAGAGAGCCAAGTCTGCAACTTGGATTTACCATGTGTGATTATGAATTGACTGTGGTTTTGAGAAAGAGTTTTGCCTTCATAACTTAGAATTCTGATATTCAGTTCACTTTGATCATTCCTTAAAGAGTTAGCAAGCCATATGTATGGTTACAGTGACAGAAAAATGTGAGTTTTCATAAAAATTCTAGAGTTTTCTAACTTTTTGCCATGATTTAAACTTAAGGTACACTTTATCTTAAATTAAAAGAAAAAATGTTTTATTTGTAGTTGTGAATTTCCAAATGTAATTGTGAATTACATTTGACAGCTCAGTAGAAAATATAGAAAGAAAGGGAAAAGGAGACTCTGTGAATGTCAGGGCTCAATTGCAACACTTAAAAATAAAGCCTAATTTGATATCATAATAAAATGAAAAAATACTGAGAAATAGTACACCCTCAAGCGACGAGTTGAACTAAGAGTGAGTAGTGGTATCAGACTTGCAAATAACATATCTTTGGAAGACAAACTTGGCTGCTTTTAAAAAAAATCACCATTCAGTAATTTTGTATTTACATTTGGATTTCAGGTAAGTTTAGAAAAGTTTCTAAGGTAATTCCACACAACTTATTTAAATAGTTTTGATATGAATGGGCTACAGGGAGAGGAAGAATAGACAGAGTAAACATAAGGTATTAAAAGTACAAAGAGGACAGATTATCCTGTTAGAGTATTTTTTGCATAATGTAGGGTTGTCTATTTTTTTTAATATCTTCACTAGTCTGGAAGAGAAGGCAAATGTCACTAATAAACTTCATGGGTGGTAATAAATTGGTAGGCGCTATAAATACCAAGGAAAACAAAAAGACAGTGTTTCTGTTTTATGAAGGCTTATGAAAACATGCAGAAAATAAAGATAAACCTCCGAAATTTGCAAACAGATATTTTGGGGCAAAAGTAATTTGTACTGTAGGTATTCACATCAGTATAAGTGTATTTTGCCTTTCAGTAAGGGAAATAATTGAAAGAAAAAAATAGACTTTAGCTCAAAACATGACATTTTAACAACAGAAGAACAGTGCAGTCTGGTATGGCATAAATAGAAGAACTGAATCTGAATAAAGAAATTTACAGTTAACGGAATGAATTATGAGAGAGAGCTTCAGGCTGACTATCAGGAAAACCTTACTAACAGGGAGCTGTTAGACTGTAAAATAATATATCAAAATTAACAAAGAAAAAACCATCAGAATATATTAAAGGTAGGCTTTGAAAAGCTCTCAGAAATAGATAGTGTCATAGAGAAAAGTCTGCATTGGCAAAGGAGGGGAGTAGGTTGCCTGTGAGGTCATATCTTTTTCTGATTTCTGATTTAATACAGAGGACAGGAGAAAAAGTAAGAGAAAGGAACATGACTGTGTTGTATTATTCTCACCTTTAAAGCTGTCTGAACTCTTCAGAATACTAATTTCCAGTAGTGAACCAGGTGACAGCCTCAGATGCTGGATCTTTTCCTGTATTTAACATTTCTTGCACTAGAAACAGCATTTCTTAAGCATAATGGGTTATTAATAATTGCTAAATATAACCTAAGTGCAGGATTCATGTGAGCTTCTTGTTGAAGGTTTTTTTTGCTGAAGTTTTTTGGGTTTGCCAACAATATTCATTTCTGATCCTTCATATCACTCTAAATAATATACATATGGTAGAAGGAAGACTGGGAACTTTGCTCAAAAGAGATTATGGAGTTAGAGGAAAAGGATATCAATATGAAAAGCTTGTATTCAGTGGTAGAGTCTCCTCTGGCCTGAACAAGGTATACAGTTTATATATTTAAAAATATAGTATTTTATGCCTTGCATGTTTATACCTTGCCACAGAAGGTAATAAAAACAACTCCTTTATACCCTCTGTATTTTCATAGAGTTGATTTCAGTCTTTAATGTTTGCAAATAGTCTTTTTATTTTTACAATAGTAGGGAGATTTGTTCTGCTGAGATGTCAGGTACCCCAGTCTATATAATAGTCTGTATAATTTCATGTTCAGAAACTGTCCTTTGAAATAATATGTGGTTATATGCTTCTTAAAATTATGGTTACTTGCTTAGAAGAACAATTTTAACAGGCATTTCTGTGCTTGTGGTATGATTCATTAATTTTGCTTGATGTACACTGGTGCAAAGGCTGTATGCCATTTTTGTGGAAAAGTTTGTTTATGATAGTATTTATTAAAAAAGGGGTTTTCTTCATCAGTTAGTCGTCTGTAAACCATGCTGTCATTAGCTGTGCCCTTGTGTTCTACTGCACCCTGGGAAGTGCTACCTATTTAAAAGAATTCTTCTTTTCTCTTAATATCTGTTTTGTGATATGTTTTAGCTCAGGGGACTAAATTTCTTTATCGTCCAATGGATGATGTCAGTAACAGAGATCACATTTCCTGGCTATCTATTTCTGATCAGAGAGAGAACACTGCTTGGTGTAGTAAGGTATATTAGTATCCTGGCTATGCAATACTTTTGTTCTGTGATGATGCGGGTTGGTGTTACGTACTGTAGCCTTAGCACAGGGGTTTCTCTAACTGGAAATTCTGTGAGACCACAAATTTGCTCGCTGGTAGTCAGCCATTGCATGTCCTTGTGAGAGTTAACCACTATTAGTGTCAGCAAAATGGAACCAGCAGCACAGAGAGAAAAGGCTTTGTGTCTTATCATTCTTAAGTCTTTTATTTGCCATGTCTCTCTTTTGTTTTTAGACCTTGAGATAATGTGTTGTAGAATAACATTGTTTAACATTCCTGGTAGCACTGTGAATTGTGTGTAGTCTAACCAAATCATAATAATTATCCAATCATATCTAATTTTCAACTTTGTAAAGTACAAGAATAGTTTAAAAATAAAATGGAATTGTTTGCATTAACAATTCAGTGACATGCCTCCTGATAATAAATTTTTCACTAAATAAAAACAAAAAATGCTAAAATTGAACAAAAAGATTAGATACTACGAAAGGTTGACAGATGGAATATTCAGTTTAATTGTAAAATTAGATGAGTTAACAATGATTAATGTCTTGGATTAAATGGTATTCTAGTGTTAATTTCTTTGACCCTTACATCTAATTCATGTTAAAGTACAAAATAATTATTGCAACATCATTCTGCAGTTTCTGCTGTGGCCAGTGTTTGCAGTGAGAAATTAAGCAGATTGTGTTCTCAGCTTGGGAAGGGACAAGGTTTGAAGAAAGGCTTCATATATCCAAATCTTAGGACATTTTCTCCCACTTACAGTAGTTTGTAGTGGAGGACTTTCTTTTACATTTCATTTAAAGGATGAATAAATTGGAAGAGTCCCACATAGTATTTTTATAACTATTTTATTTTATGTACTGAGTGAATTATGCACAAAGTGGATTATATTCATATTGCATCACATGACAGCCTCATAGAACTGCATGCAATAAGTACAGCCAGATCATGTAAATATATATAATATGGCTGTATAGAAATAATACACACAAAGATAATGACCAGACATAAGCGTAAAAAGCCCTAAGAACAAAAATTAGCTGTTGTCATAAACTCACTACCTCCTGCATCACAGTACTGATGGCAGATTAGATGCTGATATTATATTGGTTAAGAAAACTTTCCAAGCACATATCTCCCAGACATAAAGCGCGTGCAGAAGTGAGTGTAAATATTTCCTGATAGCTTAATCTCAGTACAAGAAAGGCCTTCTTCAGGACATTTGGTGCCGATGGCGTTGCCTCCCTCTGTCGTTGTATTTCATAATGATCAGTCAGCTAGATGGACTGTGTACCGCAGTTTGAAGTTCAGTCAGCCCTTTAGGCTGGTACCACAATTACGCTTCAGGAAGAAACCTATTTCACATAGCAAAGAAAAATATTTGGAGTGAAGGATGCAAACCACATCGGAGGGTAACTGCCTAGTTAACTAGTCACACGTGTGGATTGGAAGCTAGCATTGGGAAGGTTACGTTACAGGAAAGTCAACAGCAGATGTGCTGCTCCACTATTACTATTGTTATTAGTTGCTTTGCTATGAGCACTGCTGTAGGGCATCCACCTGTTTCAGTTTCTCTCCCTTGCTGCTATGGTACCGGGCAATATTCTTTTCCCTAACCATATCGCTCTCTGGAGGTAGAAGTTAAAGGATTTTACAAATGCAGGAACATAAGTCATATTCTTGTATCCAGAAAAACCTTCCACAAGTCAATCCAATGAGGAGTAATCTTTATGATCTCCAGAAAAAATAACCACAGAGATCAGTCTTGCTAAGGAAAACTTTCCAGATCAGCCAGGATGCCTGGGTTTATTTTGGACTCTCACACTTGACAAAAAGAAAGAGAAATAATATATGGCATGGTCCAAACTAATTGCAGTTCCTATGTAGTTTTTAATCCAGTGTCATCAATTAACTGGACAGCAATTACAATGAAAGCAACTTAGAGCTATTGTGCACTTAGTAGGGAAACCACCAAAATCTGCTCTTGCTACTAAAATAAATGAGTATTTCAGAATCTAGCAAGAGCTAAGACTAAGTAAGTACAAAGTCTTGCAGAACAAAGTAAGAATCCTCATTTAAATGTTCAGGACCAAATTAATCCTGAACTTAGTAACTGATACTGCTGTTGATTTCCAGTAATTATTTTCTGTTTGACATAAATAATTACATATAAAGCAGATTATTTTTGTAAAATAGATTTTAATGCTCTGTAAACCCTAGCCTGTCTGTCAGTAAAATGCTTTTTAAGGATTTAATGCCAGATGCACAGACTTTTCTAATAAAAGTTATAATCCACTGTTGGGCCCACAAATTAAGAAGAGATATATTCCACTGGGATTTTAGATAAAGTTTTGGGGGATGACTCAGGCATCTGAAGACTTACTACCAATTCTATCTTGTATAGTGAAATAAGTAGTTGTAAGAAAAAAGCTGTAAGTTCAAAGTAAAGTGACAGTAAGAAGAAAAGACAATCCAAAGCTCATTTAGGAAACTGAATTGTATTTTGATGGAGAGGGGGATTGCCTCACTTGTTGTTGACCTACCAGTTGTATTGTAATAATTTACTAACTTGAAGGGTTTGCTTTGTGCAAATAAATGTGGACAATTCCTGAAACATCATGGTAGGTACCTTATTTTCAGGCAACAAGCAAGCATTATTTGACTCTAAAGCTGCTTTTCTTCTATTTCAAAATAAGGCTACCCACCTTTTGTTTTCTTATACAATAGATATCTGTTGTTCTTCTTTGAGGTTCTCCAAAAGGTGTTCTGGTTTTTTGATTGAAAAAAGTTATTTTTGATCTTGTGTCACTTACCTTCTCCATTCTTGTTGTGTACTAGGTTGAAAATTATAATATGATAAACTTTTACTTTTATTCTCGTTTTTCCTACTCTCACAAATAGTATTTTAGACTTAAGATTTGAACTTGTATATGATGTGAAAGCCCCGTCTATAAACAGAATGAAGGATTGGTTGAGGTATTGAAAGTGCTCATCTGAGTTTTACTCTTCTGCCACATAATTATGTGCTGAGCTGATAATGCATAGTACCGGCTGGCTGTGAGGGTGGAAGGCAGATGCAGGTGATGTGCTTCCCATATGAAGTATGTGGCATTATCTATATCTGGGAAAGAAGCAAGCAAGACAGCTTCTGTTTTGACTTATGTCACGCAGCCTTAAAAAAAAAAAAGTCTCATTAAACATAAGTAGGCTTAGAGACCAGTGGATTTGAATAGAATAAATATCTTCTGACAGGTATGATGCATTTAGTAGGAATATATACAAGTGTTTGAAAGGTTGTCTTTATGTCTTGTTTTTGTAGTCAATAGCTATAAAAGCTGAACACCGAACGGAGGAGTTCTGCTGTAGCAAGGAATTTAAGGTGTCGTGTTTCAAATACTTCTCCTTTGTTTTCTTCATAGTTAATCACTTCAGCTGCTCAGGTTAACCAGTACTGTCTGATTTAACACATCATTTTGTTTCTTTCAAGGACATAAAACTTAGTCTAGAAAACTCGTGTGAAAATGAGTACAGAAAGAGCAATACAATGTAGGTTAAGTATCTGTTGCAGGAAACAATTACCTCAGCATACGCCTAAAAAATGAAAATGTGACCATGTCCACGCTAAGATGATGTCAGTAGGGAAAATACAGGAGCATGGACTAGCATGGTCACTAACACATTTGCTAAGTCACCAGGGCACTTACCATAAAATGCAGGTCTGTGGATAATTCATGGTTTAGTTAACCTGTGCTTCATCTTCACTGCTTATTCTTACCAGTCTATCTGAATCAAGATAGTATGGGCATGCGAACACATGTTATTAGCACACCCTTTATCTTCCTGTGAAGGCATGCCTTTAGAGCTGTCCAGAAAGTCATGAACAGAACCATCTGCACTGCGCAGCAGGGAAAGATCATCCTGCTATCAGTCTTTAAGATAAAAATCGGTATCCAAGAGTCATGATATCCAAAGACTAATGGAAACAAAAAGTCACCATGAGAATCTTTATTTTCTTTTGCATAGTGCCAAAACTCATAGAAATGAGCTTCCAGCAGAATACAAAGAGCCTCAGCAAGAATACCACAAACGTAATTCAGATACTCATTAATTTAAGAATTGTACTGTGTTCTTTAAACACAATTGGGACCAAATGGGTGGTGCAGATAAGAGGAATTTTGTTTGAAATCGTCAAACAACTGAGCATGAAATATGTAAATGCACAACATAGGCCTGTTTGTAGCACAGGAATTAGATTCCATTTAAAAAGTCAGGTTTTTGAATATTTTTGTTTTTCCATTTCAAAACAAACGAGGCCATTTTGGATTTTCGTGGAAGAATGGGGAGAAGAATGACTGGCAGTTGCATCAGAGAAAAACCCAGTGGTTACTGAACTGCCTTAAGATGCGGGGTATCAACTTCAGGGAGAGTATAGTCTTCAGTCTAAGTTTCCCCCAGCCCTGGAGGGCATCTTAACAATCCAGCTCTTCTGGGTCATTTTCCTCTCAGTCCTTGGTTTTCACAGAAAACTATATCCTCAAGCCAAGATTCATTCCTAATGAAAATTTTGTCAAAACTTAGTGAAACAGTAATTTTTGTAAGAATATATGCAATCTGCATTTTCTCCAGAAGCTTTTGCTTGCCCAGTGGAATGCAGTTAATCTGAAAAAGGTTACAGTGCCAGTATTAAGAAGAAGGCTTCACTTTTGCTTTTTCTCCCCACAAAAGTAAGTCTGCCAGCTAGTCAAGTCTGTCTGCCTCTTGTTTCCCCTCCATTCCACTTGAGATACTGATTTCCCCTCCTATGCTTTCTCCTTTCAATCAAACTAAATGTTACAGACTGAAGTGAGGGATTTGAAGAAAATGGAGAGAATTCAGCAGATAGCCTGTATAATTCCAATTAAATATCGTGAGCCATCTCTGGCATGGTTGTTTTACTGGGAGGTCTTGAGTTGGATAAATACATCTCACTGCTGGAAGTAAATGCAATAGAAAAAGGTCCTTCCCTGAAAATGATATCACTGAGTGTCCTAACTTTTAAAATGGGTGAGCTGTGCAATAGTTCTCCATGAGTTTGTGAACCCCTTTCTGACATCTACTAGAGCTGCAGAAGCTTCAGCAAAAAAAATTCTGGTTCCTAAAAGGTGCGTGCCTTGAGTACCTTTTCTGATTCTGATGTGTTTTCAAGCAAGAGTTTTTAAAAGGATCATGTGAAAATTAAAGAAATAAATCCATATTTGAAGAATAAAATCCATTAACAGGTCACAGGAATAGCTTGCTCTACAGTAGTGCTGTTAATTAGCTTGGGCCACTTTATATAACTTGTGAATATTATATGAATACACAAAACTAACCTAGGTAGATAATGAAGGATGATGTTTGATAAACATTTCTAAAAATGGAATTATTTTGCCAGATATTATAAAAATAATTACAGTGTTTCATCAGCCCTATTACTATAAGTGGTAACATGAAGCCCTAAAGGGTTGGGGCATTAAGGCCCCACAAATTTTGGCCAGAAATGAAAATCTTCACACAACCCTACAAAATAGAATTGCATAGTGAAACACTGAAAAAACAGAGTATCAGTTTTGTATTACCAACTTAATTAACCAAGGTGACTAGGAAAAGTAGGACCTGGTTTTCAAATAAATGTTTTGAAATCAATGAATGAGTCATATTTGAATTTTTACAGAAAGTCAAGGGTACTCCTCTACTGTATTCTTCATCTGAAAATACTCTAAGATATCCTTTGCAGCTTGATATTGACTGCTGTTGATGACTTCCTTGAATTTCCAGATAGCACTGTTTATAAGGAAAGAAGACAGTGGGTGCACCCAGAACTTTGCTACTCAGTATTGAATGTATTGACAACAGCAAACTAATTACACCCAAATTTCAGAGAAGCAAAGCAGCATAACCCAATGTAACATCAGGAGATTACCAGCATCTGTTTGAAAAGTGCTCTGGAGAGCATCTCTTTTCATAGGCCTTTATATTGGCATCAGTAAGTTTTATTTTTCTGCTTTTCTTTGCTTTTCATCACCTATTGGAAATTAGGACCATTTTAGCATGCTTTCTCTAATTAGCCTTATAGAAAATTTTTTGGTTTTGAAATCTGAAAAAGTGTCCAGTACAGTGGTCTTTCAATGCCAGACAAGCAAGATATTTTATTTTGCTCTGAGTATTAAAAAAAGAGAGAGAGAAAAGTGATTTCTTTTCTTATTTTCTACCCTTTAAGTGCTCATTTTAGTGTACTATAATATAATGAAATCCTCCCTGCTTCTCTCTGCTGTATCTCCTACCAATGATGTTACCAATTTTTTATTATCAAAGGTTGAGAAGTTTGCTAACAATATTTTCATACTTAAGATAAAGCTTAGCACATACCCACATGTGTAATGTAGCAGCAGAATGACTGTGTAATAGGTTATATGTTATTAAATGTTTTTACAGTGCTTAAATCAAAATTCCAAACAACATCTAACCACAATCCTTAGTTGTTTACAACTCACGTCAATAAACACTGTGTGAGGTGTTAGATTTTAAGCTTGGGCCTTCTGGTTTATTCCATTTCTCCTAACAAGTACATGTGGGAATGACGTGCAAAATTTGCAATACCCACTTTGGAGGGTGTTATTTTTTTTTTAATAATGCAAATACAGTCAAGCATAAATACGTGGAACAACTTGGATCCAAGAATTTTCCTAGTTGTCTTAATTATCTATCACAGAATTCACAAAGTGGTAATCAGACAATAGAAAAAAAGAAACAATTCCCAGAAAAACTTTGCAACATTCCGATATATTTAGTATCTAGAAACATTAATGATAACGTCACATTTAAATTCGTGTAGACTGAACTGTAGAAAAGGTAATGGCATCTTTGATCTTAGCAATTCCATGGTTTAACATGCTACATATATTGAAAAAATGTTTAAAAAAATTGTAATAGATTCCGTTTTCCATTTTCTTATTTCAATAACTGTAATCAGAAGAATCTGTATAGTGATATAAACCCACATGCAACCTGAGTTAGTGTTTAGTTATACATCCTGCTTTACTGTACATGTGAGCTCTGGGACTTTCCCAATGAAACACATACCCTGATTTATCTTCTGTGTCTGAAGTATTTTTTACCTTATGACTCTGCTGCAGCCTTTGATATTCCCTGTGACATCACGAGACAGCTGTGTTGCATTGTGTTTAAGCAGTGCTAAACCTTTAAACTTTAAATGAATATTTTTCTTTTGGAGGTATAAATAGAATACATAATAAGCATCTGTGGGATATGCAGTTAATGTCACTTGTGAGGAAAGACCTTCATGATGCACTTGGGTTTTGGCACTCTTAAATTATGAGCTCTTTACTACACTCATGGGATAAATTCCATATCCCCCAGATGCCTATTATGTATCTTCCATGTCCCTTAATTCCTATTAGCTGGATTAGTAGTTGTTGTGATGTTGAGGTTTATGGTAATTTAACTGGGGTGGTTCTCAGTGATCAATAAATAAACTTCAAAAGTTTAGTAATTTTTATTTTCTAGAAATTCCAGTGTGTATTGCTGTAACAATTTACATTAAATACTAGTTGGATATACAGGAAACTTTGGTCACCTGTGCACATTAGTTTACCCATTACCTAAATTTCAAAAACAAGCAAATATATAAAAGCAAAAGACTTTAGTAGCAAAGAAATGTGGCTTCAATGGCTCAACTACAAGGTTTCAGGGTAACCAAGAAGGGTTATATCCTTTAGCATCCACAAATCTTCAGAGAACCATTTTCACAGACAGTGAATATTTTGTTGTTAAATGATGATATTATTAATGTTCTAGTCACAATCATTATCTGGAGAGTTTGTCAAACTGGTACAGAATGGCCTAGATTAGTTATCAGCTCAGGAGCAAATAAGATTTTTAAAAGACTCAATAAAGCCCAATGATTAATTGTTATATATTCTGATTCATGCCTATCCCATTTTATCTAATTTAATAAAAGTCTAAAATGATGATTAATCCTTTCACACCAGCAGTTGCTGGTACATCCATTACATGTCCAATCTGAATTCCTCTGCCAAGGAGTTAACTACTATTTTGAACTTGGTGTGAAAAATATCATTATAAATTTCATTAACCTGATCATCAAATTTAAAAAAGTCAACTCGTAAAATCCATTACTACATATCATGCATCGAAGATTAAAAACTGGTCCTCAGTGGGCAGGAATAGCCAGGATTTAATTCCCACAGCATATGTTTAAAGTGCTCATATGACATTATTGTATCTGTAATTATCAGAATTTTATGTTTATTAACCCAAGTGAATTAAGAATCTTGTTTTGCGTAAAATTTAGCATGCATGTTAAATTGACCATTAATTCAGAGCATATCAATATATATGTATTTACTACAAATACAAAGATATTTGTTTAGTATAATGGAATAATTTTAGCATTTAGAGAACTGAATTCCTTTAATTTTTCCTTCTTGAATAAAATAATTTACCACTTCAGTGCTACCAGTTGGCTATCTTGTAAATCCACAGATGTGATACAGATTTAAACCTTACAAAAAGTAGTCCTTTTGGGGGAAGCTTGAAGTATTTCATCTTTGCACTATATCTCAACTATAAATAAGTGTTCACCTTCAATAAGACATGTTTCCAAGTAGGTACTATATACTATTCTTCAGTATTGCTTGGCCCATTCATAGGTAGATACTTCTCTACTCTCTACGTTAAATATGTCTGAGCAGAGAGATAGGCACAAAAATGTTCACAGCTGTCAGGAATTCTAAACAGGTTTATTACTTATATCTTACTATTTTTGTTCAAGTATAAGGATAAGATAAAAGTTCAGTAAATGATTGAAAATTATCCTGCCTGAGTTAAGCAGTTTAGAAAAAATGAAGCCTGCATACCAGTGAAAACAGGAAAATGTTGTGAAAGCCCTTGTAGCTGTCACTTACAGCCTGGCTGTAAGCTTTTGTAAAAATAACCCACTACAAAGTTCAGCTCATTCATATAATTCAAATTTACTTTTATTGAAATGAAAGGAGTTTGTTTTCTTTTCTTCTAACCCCAAACACAAAAAAATTCTGAGGCTTAAACCTAAAACTGCAATTTCCAAAAAGCTGGCTCTGAGCAAAGGTGAACCTTTAAGGGCTGTTAGTGGAGCCAAGTTGAAAGAAATGCAAAGGTAATCTGGTACAGTGAGTGAGTTAGGAGTGCTTGGCAGAAAATTGGTAAGAAATCTCTTTTGAAAAATACCTTCATTTTTCAAATCTCTCTGGCACAAATATCTTCTATAATTAAGGCAGTTGCAAAATCCAGGAGTAATTTTTAGTAGGCACCTTTATAACCGCTCAATTTCAAATCAACGCAGAGCATTGACTTTAAAATATGGTCAGACTTCCCACTCCTGCAAGACCTGGTGGTTTTCTGAGGATTGCAGACCTTCTCATACAGGTGCTGAGAAAGAGTTCTCGTTTTCCCTGTACCTTTTTACAAAGCACATTTGGAGGTAGGCCCTTGTGCCTCTGCAGCCACCGCCTGAAACACTGCCCATGGGGCCAGGGTCCTGCTGCCAGCTCTGCGAGTGACACTGCTTCCCCACTGTGCAGGCACCCAAACGGTCCTGCGCACACCAGAAGAAACAAATGGCAGCATTGCCAGTTTGCCACTGTGTTTGATTTGTAAATTGTTACTAACAGATAAATATTTTTAAAATACTGTATTTGATTTTCTATAAAAACAGTGACGAACAGGTAGTTGGGACACGGAGGGTTTGTCACTACCCAGCCACTAAAAAAAAATGGTTGTTTTTTACTCATGGCTGCAAAATGCAGTCCCTTGCTTGACTCCAAAAAGAGGGATAGATGTCACCAGGATTGCTCCCTACCATATCTATCCTACATATGCAAGGAATATCTATTTAGAGAAGGCTATGGCTGTTTCATGACATGGTACATATATACTTGCCAGTGAAAATGCCAGTAGTATCCACTGGTCCACATGTGATTCCAGCATAACAGTTTACGGGAGGGGAGAAAATGGGAACTCTGGGGGTTTTACCAAACCACAAACATTATTATTTTTGTTTATTTAGCACTGCGAAAAAACATGCTAGGTTTTTGGAACAAATACAAAAATGCAACTCCCTCCCAAAAGAGCTTTTTGACTCCAAGATGGACTTGGGCTGCACACGTAAAATGGTAATATAATAGGTGCCTGATGGCGATGCTCCTGTGAGCAACGGACTGTGGCTGGTGCCTTCTGTACTTGGCACGGCTGTAAGTTTAGATATTTAGGACTATTACGACTATTATTGCATACTGCAGGGAATCGTCCTGCTGTACTGCTTGGTGTAGTTTCACCTTGGACACTCTCTCATGACCTGTCTTAATGGTTTGGTCCATTTTACTTACCCATGCTCAAATGTTTTCAGGAAGGAAATGGCAAAGTTAGGAAGAATGAAAAGGCCCCTGATTAGCCACCACAGCCCTACTTGAAATGTACTTTTCTCCTCTCTTTTACAGACAACTAGCATTATTTCAGCTGCTGGTCACAGCAGTACAGAAATATTTCAGAGCAGCCAGGTGATCCAACAAAGATTTATAAATCCAACACCTCAAAATCTAAATATGTAATAGAAACAGATTTGTACTGTAAGATAGTTTTGGTTCTCCCAATATGAAGGAGAGTCTTTAGATGATTTTACTCCTGAATGGACTGAAAATGCTATGAATGAATGATCTAAAAAAATATTTTAAAAAATATTTCTAAGACCCTTAAATCAGAAAGGTTTGTCCACTGTAAAATCCTTGCCTTTAAAAGTCTTGTTGATTAAATTATCTTTGATCTATTTTTGATGCATCTTTGATCTAAATTATCTTTTGATCCATCCAGTGTTGGACTTGGAGCACCTTTTTCCTGTAACAACAAATGTTTTAAATGATCTACGTGCAGTATGTTCCATAAACTTCAGCAGCCTAAGTAAAAAATTCTTTACAGCATGTCTGCAGGTAAATGTATGTTATGTATACAGAGTTGAATTTTTGGGAGAACTTTGCTACTTTATGGACTGGAATAATATCCAGCAGTATTTCGTAGGGTCACATAAAATCTTATAACTTGTATCAGTTTTTGAACATAATAGAGAATTATTCTCTAAACTTTGTGGAGGAGTTACTGTTAATTATCAAGTCTGGAGAAATAAGAACAGTGCCACATTTCCTTCCTGAGCTGAGGACTGTTCTTAGAGAGATTAGGAGCTTAAAGTTAAGGTTGCTTCTAAAGAAAAATCAAGATTTTTTTTCTATTTTGCTTGCTTTGTTTTTACATTTTGGCAGTTGCTAACCCACTGAGTCTCAAATACCATTACTTTGCTTTTGGTGTGTGTCCATACCTGAAATAATTGCAGTATTTTTTCTTGAGACACTTTCAATAAGTAGCTTTGGGGCAGAGGTACCTTTGGCTGCGCTTGCTCTTTGGCTGCTGAATCACTTCACAAGAGAAGTCATCTATAATGAAGTATTTCACGGGTGTATCTGAATCTTCCAGTTGCCAGCGATTTTTTTTTTTTTAAGTTTCAAAACTAGTAACAGTTACATAATTTGCATAATTACCACAGTAAGTTTGGGAGCAAACCAGAAGGAAAACAAGACAACATCATAAAGACGTAGTTAGTAAGGGGTGGGAAGTTCAGAGAGTTTCTCTCCCTCTGTTTTCAGTGTAGTTCAGTCATTAAATAATGCAAGAGGGTTTCTGCCACATGGCCACAGCCATTTGGAATACCTGTTAGTCCAAGTGTGAAATAAATACGTGTTTGTGCAAAGTAAACACATATACCTAAACATAGATGTGTGTATGTAAAATACCTAAATACAGTGTGGTCTCCAACATAGAGTAGCCTCAAAAATAGAGTTCTTCATTCTTTGTGTATTTGTAGGTGTGGATAGTGTCTTACATATGCAGATATTATTAAAAAGGAAACGATTTGTTTAGCTAACTCCTAAGTAACAGATTGGCAAAAAAAAAAGAATCTGGTTTAACTGATTTTGGAGTGTGTAAGGGGGGAAAGAAGGTTCTTCTTTTTTCCATGTTTCCTCCAGTTATAAAAATTACAGTGATTACACATCATAAAGCCTATCTGTAATAAAACGCATCAGCTGGCCAAGGTTTTCATCGCTCACTCAATAATCCATTAATACAGCAACGCTGCCCAGGCATCTTTATAATACCAACTCGGAGGTAATTTTAATCAGCTAGACCAGCTGGTATTTAACAGCAGCTGCTGGAGACGCCACAAATATACTCAATAGCTGACATCTTTATTTGCAGTTTTTCAAGGGGAGAAGAGATCCTCCTGTGGTTACTTATATTAAGCTTTTTTTTTTTTTTTTTTAAGTATTGGTACCAGAGGGTAATACCTGAATGAAGGAGAGAATAGAGTTAATACAAAAATAAAAATTATATTCTTGGAGTCAGAGAGCTTTTTCATGAAGTCTTCTTCGTAAATGAACGGGGAAAAAAAGAAGAGCTGCTGGCTTTGTGGGAGTTAGTTTAGAACCTTTTCCCGGTACATTTACACCAATCTCAGACATTGCTTGCAGCATAAAATGTACTCTGCAGTGCTGCATCTCCCTGTCTTACTGAAGCTTTCCTGTCTCTCTGCAATATAAATATGTGATAAATAGTGTTCTTGGTAGGAAACGTGGTGCTTGCTCACATGTGTTCGATTTTAACTAACGTAACTTCTTTTGTCCTCAGTTTTGGTTTAGAGCGTCTGTATGCAGGGGTGTATGTGTATATATCTATGCTTAAATGCACGGTGTTTGTGTATGAATAATACACAATATGTTTATTTGTACTTCTCTTATAAGGCTAGAGATGAATTCAGCAACTGAATAAAGTGCTGCTCTCTGCAGCAGTAAATGTGGAATACTATTTCTCATCGGGGTGGGGGGAACAAGCAGAGGCAACATGAAGTTAACAGTCACAAACACATTATAAATAAAAATTTAATTACACTTGGGGGAGCTTGGCGTACAAAGCTCACAAATCCATAATGGAGCTTGCTAGTAATAAAGGCCTGATCTGTTTGTTAAACTCTAATATTCCTGTTCTGCTGTATCTCTCCTTTTGTATAAAACTTCAGTTTCTACATTGATTACCGATTGCTAAAAAGACTGACTTCACTGGTAAATAGTTTTGTCTGTCAGATACCAAATGCCATATTTCTTTATTAAGAAAACAGTTAGGGCTTAGATGGGGAAAGGGAGGTGCAATAAGAAGTGTATCTTTTTTCATTGACTATATATAATATGGCATAGTAGATGGAGTATGTGTGTAATATGAATTTGACTTTTTGGAGATATGTTTTTATTAATATATGAACAAATTCTAACATTACAGCCTCTTCATAACAAAGATTTTGAAAAATGCAAGTAATAGTTTAAACAGAGTTATGAATGCGGAAAAAATACAGTACTATTAAGCTTGTTAGACATGGAAGTATTCCTAGGACAGTAACGGTAAAAGTACTCCATAGTTTTCATTTTCTTTTTTTCTTTTAAATTCTCAGTCTCACAGCTGAAAGAAGTAAATAGACAAAAGGAACAAACTGGGTTTACATCAAAATACATGGATATAAATCCTTAAACAAATTTGGGGTTAGACTAGTCAATTGTAGGTACTCATTTGTTAGTCCCAGCAAGTTACCTCCTCTGTCGTCAAACACAGATCTGTCTGAGACTGTGATTGACTACTTCAAATTAGATTCCAGTGACAGAATGGATTACTGAGATTGCAATTTGACTAAAAAATACTTAGCAAGCATGTTTTCTCTTATTTGTAGTGAAAACAGTCTGTTTAAGTTTGTTTAGTGTGTTTGACAACAGACAGTTTGATATATTGCTGGGCACAGCAGTAGGTTGGACTTGAGTGGTATTAGCTTTCACTGTTTTGATTAATGGTAATTGTTTCGATGAAAAGGCATGTTTTACATACGACTCATAGTTCTGAAAAACAGAAGTCAACTTGTGAGATCTGTAATTACTGTTCTGAGTTAGCATATAAAAAAGCATGGAGAACATGCAGACAAATCACAGTAGGGTTTTTGTACGTGTGTTTATTTTGTACTGTATTGCATTTTTCTTTGTGTAGCTTTTACACACTGCTTCTTGTGTAAGAAAATAAATCTTAGTTTTTATCTCTTCTTAAATGCTGCAGTATGCTTTAAGACATATTTCTAAATTCCACAGTGTAGTTTGAATCTTGACATGATGAAATCTTTTCTGTGTTTTCAATCATCAATAACAACAAAAAAGGTGAACTTGGAGACTCCCTTCTCTCCTCTCATCACCCCGCACTGTCCTGTGGGGAAGAAAAAGGTATTTGTTCACCTTTAAAGTCTTTTTTTTTCTGTTTATAAAAACACTGCCTTATCCCACCCTCAGAATGTGTTTTCTAGTTTTCTTAGTATAGGAATATTTGGGGGGGGGGGAATAAATATTTCATTTTCATTGTGCAGCTAGGAAAATGGAAATATAATATTTGTATTTAGGTAAATAAGAGATTGTAATGTTATCTTCAGATGTAAGCCAATACCAGCATAGTAAAAGGTGTCAACTATTACTAGTAATATTATCTTTCATGTATGTAGTACTTTCATTCTAAAAGATCGTGGTTTCTAGAAAATGTAGATTTAAGCCAAAAACACAATTAAAAATATATCTCCTTCTCCCTGCATGTTAGCTTCAAAGTATTGTTTGTCAGTTTAACAGATAGTACCAAAATATCTTTCTTCTCCTTTGGGGATATGAAAAAGTACCATGAAATGAATATGCTGGAAGTACTGTTAAACCATCTCTAGAAGAAGAGAAAATTGGTTTTATAGGTTCCTCATTTTGTGACGTGCTTTCTTCTCAGATTTTAATACTTGGCAACACGTTCTGAAAGAAGAAATGAATGGATAGTGCATTTCTATATCTGAAACATGTAGGGGCATCACAACCTACCTGAATTGTTCCCTAGACAGTATTAAAAAGAAAGCAGTAATATCTAAATTGTAGAGGGAGGCAACTAGATTTCTAAGTGTGGTGCCAATGTTTGTAGTCAACAATGAGACATAAAAAAAATTGTAGCCCATGTCGATAACAGCAGGGTTGGAGGTTTGTATTATTAGAGCTGCCTAAAAGTATTAACACACAACTTATGTATAGCCTTTATATAAGCTATCTTCTATTATATATTTTGGGGGGAAATAAAAATCTGTAAAGCATGAAATTGTGGTGTTACAAAACGATTATTTCTAAAAGTGAATTATCTCATCTCATAGTAGTACGAGCTTAGATTGCTATGTTAGATGTCAGGTGGTTTATTTCTGAGCAAATTACAAATTAATAAATGAATGCTTTAATACTTACCTAAACTAGTGACAAGAAAATAAATACTATTTTTTATTTACCTTGCAGTTAACAACCATGTGTCATTGTGGCATCTTTTATTGAAAGGAACTTTATTTAAGTAGCATAAACTTGTTGGATGGGCTTCAATTAAATGATGATTTGTTAATGCAAATGTGTAGCGAATGACTGGTAGTACATCTGTCTCTTCATCCATAGGCCATTACTGTGCAGCATTAGCACATGATTGTAAGAAACTGGAAATCATTATACACAGGTAGTACATATTCAATCAATTCTGACCTTATGTCTCCGACGAAATAAAAAAAAATGTGCAATGTAAATGATAATCTGAACAAAAAAAGGGATGAGAATCTTTGAATATCTGTGATTCAAGCTGTTAGATGATGTGAGGTGACTGCTGTTTGGGATTGATTGTTATTGGTGGCCCCAGTGGGGAAGAGCCAGCACATTAATCCTGTGTTACTCCTCCCTCATGCTCCTCCAATCCAAATAGTATTTTTGTTTATATTAGGAAATAAATACTGTTCTGTTTATTTAAATTTTTTTTTTTTCCTGTTTTGGAGATTGAAAGGAAAAAGCTCTGTACTGATGACCAATGTTAGCCAGTTAAGCAGGCAGTGACAATTAATACAACAAAAAATCGTACAATTAGCTTCAGCTCCATAAGTGTCTAATGAGCCATTTGTCAGTCTTTTGGTGAAATAAACTACTCTATCTTAATTCTCCACTCTTGCAGCAAATAAATAGAAGTTATGAAACACCCGGGCACCAATAAAATATAATTTATTTTGCAGGGCATGGCAGAACTCCTTACATATCTAAAATGAGCATGTTATTTACAAACGACTTGTGATACTAATATAAAAAAGGATTTCAGTGTTAACTGCTTTCATTATGCAGTAGATATGTTTTCTTCCTGATTTGTTTAATCATTTAAATGTATAATTACTCCTAAAGGCATGTGAGTTAAAATGACTTCTGATGTGATTAACTTATAAAGCCAAAAAGAACCTCGGAAGAGAACCTGAGAAACGCCAAGGATCAGCAGTCTATAACTGAAAAATCATGAATGTTAGGAACGACAAAATACTAGTTCTCATTTGGGAATAATTCCTTTCTGCTGTTCTCTTCCCGTCCTTTTTGGCCTTGTCAGTTGTAGACACCTTTTCATCAAACTCACTACAATGGCAATTGCCCTCCAAATACCACTGCTGGTATTTAAGAAGATGGAGCCAACACAGTCAGACTGACAGAAGCTCCTCATCACCACACTTGTGAACAGAGCTCACGATAGTCCCCAGAGCTCTTAGTGCTCTGTCTGCCACAGCTTGTCAGAGGCAGAGAGGCAAAGTGTTACAATAACTGAAGGGCCTAAGGAAGGCTGTCTACCAAACCTTTTACTGTGAAGAGCAGGGTTACTCTATTATCCTTCCTTTTCAGGCCCTATGAGCTCTTTCTCACTCATCATTTTAACAAAAGTTTGAATATGACTACAGTTGTGTAATGTCTTTCTGGCAAATATGTTCCCAAGCTGTTTTTAAAATTGCCAGTAAATCAGTATTTAAAAAAAAAAAGGATACAAAGAAGAGGGAGAAGAGGATAAGCCAGAACGTGGCATCTAGATAAAGCTGAATTATTAGATCTCAAAGAGGGAGAGAATATTCCAAATAGCAGAAGCTGCAGAGGAGATGTCTCTTACTAAAGAGGCAAGGAACGTGAGGAACATGATAGCTGGTGCTAGGTAGATAATAAGAGAGGAGAGTGAAGAGGGAATATCAGTGTGAATGGAGAGGGACTACTTTTGCTGGATTAGGCTTGAAGAAAACCTGATTTTTGCTGGCAGGTTAAAATAAATGCTTAGATGAGAGCATAGCCACTTCCATTCTTTCAAGGTAGAGATGTGTTGCATAAGGGAAAGCAACTACATCTGGGAGTCTAGAAAACTGTGATTTGGGAAAGCCATACAAAGAGTTTCAAAGTTAAGATATAGTTTTAAGGTATATTGATCATTTCAAGATGGAATTGTGGTGGTTCTTTATACTTAGCCGCTTTTACAAGGCTGACAAGCCGGGTTCAGACAGATGTTGAACAAAAAGTATTATGAGTAAAGAAAAGTAAGCCCAGAAAATTGTAGACAGTCTTAATTTTAATAGTCTTAATTAAAAGACAGATTCTAAAGTGGTAATAGACAGACCTCTATATCAAATTAGCCAAAACTATTCAAGAGTTTGCTGTAAGTAGGAAGGCAGCATTTCTTTGGGTTCGGATGAAATAATTGAAGAGGTTGGTGTACAAGAAGAGAGAAAGATGTCCCTGGGGAAAATAAAATATTTAAGTTGTATGTTATAGAGATGCTTTAATAGATCTTTTGTATCCACATCCAGTTCTGAGCTAATCCAATAATATTATTCTGAAAATACTCTCAGATGAAAAGATGGAGCTCTAGTTTGTTGCTTTTTGCTCATTTCAGTCGTAGTGTTTTGAAGCCTATTGTGCACACAACAAAACTAGATTTGAGTTGTTTTCTTTTTTTCTTTTCAGTTATCTTTTGGGGACAATATTTTCAGGGCATAGACCTTTAATCTTGAAAGAATGTAGCATCCTCTTAGACAACACAGAAATATTAAGAATAATATACTTACTGTAAGGAAGCTTCCCTTAAAATTGTTCTGTTATGAAATTTTCTCTTTTGCCTAGTTCCCTCAGGATATAGCTTACTGTTGTAACATTAATTTGCAAATGGCAATTGGAAAGATTTTTAATGATGCCCACTATACATGTTACAATTTTTGTCACAGCAAATAACATAATTAAGGTTACAATTCAAGTTCTGTTACAAACTGCTGTTTCCACTCGTCCTTTACTCCAAATCTTCTCCTTTGGACTCTCTTTTCTCATTTTTGTTCTTAACCCAAATTATTCTGGAACTTTAAGGGAAAGCTGTAATTAGTATTCAATGAGTAACAAACAAGTCATATTTTCTGTATCAAATAAATGATAAAATATAGTACATTTATATTCTAAAAGTATTTTATTTCAGTATTTATATAAAACTCAAATTCTTTCAAGTATCTGTCCTTGAAAAGACTCAAATAAGGACTAGTCACATTACTGCTTTTAAAGGATTTAGAATTTGTAACTTACTGACATTTTAAAAACTAAGTCTGGAGTGTACTCAATAATTTTTGTAAGGATTTAAGAACTCAAAAATAGATTTCTGGCTAAATAGTATTTTATGTTATATATTGTCACTAGGCGCCAGTAATAGTGATGTCTGTCTACATAGTCAGATGAAGCACAACTGGTAAAACACATTGGTACAGTGGAAGAAAAGAAGTGTTTTTCCCTCCCTATGTTAGACTAGCATAGGCTGAAAAGTTGGTAACAGGATGACAGTGAATCATTGATTATCTAGGAGCCACCAAGTTGAAGAGCTGTGAAAAAGGCAAATGCTGTCAGGCTACGAGGATTTTCAGGAGAGACAGGAAATTGTTGATGCCGTTGTACCAGCCACTAGTGAGACGTCATCTGAAATACCATATATATTTCTGGTTAACTCTGCTCAAGAAAGAGGAGTCCAAACTGCTAACGTATGGCTGCTAGGCTCCTAGCTTCCCCATTCCTCTGATCATCATCATTTTACAAGAGGAGCTTAAGAGAGTTTAACCTATATAGCCAAGTCAAACAAAAGGTGAGAGGATATGATTGGTTTCTAGAAATGCATCAGGGACTATGAGGTAAGAAAGTGAATGAGTTAACAGACAATATTGACAAAAACAAAATGAGATAAAGTGGCCATAAGTAAATTTATATATTGCTTATCACAAGCCTTCTAAATACTGTAGGAGTGAGGTTCTGGAACTGTGTGGTGACAGGAGTAAGAACAAAAAACATCAGTACTAGATGAATCTTAATGAAGTATTAAAAGTAACCCTATAACACAGTAAACCACAATCTTAGAGAAGTAGACAAAAGAGTTGGAGCTCTCTTCCAGCTCCATATTCCTGGAAGAATCCTCTGTGGATCTTTTCATCTGTCTTATGATCAGGGATGTCCAGTTGACCTGGATGTATCATTTTCAATTGGCAGTCTGATCAAAGACATACCTTAGTATGTATACCTGTAAACTGTAGCATTTGCTTAATGATGAATCATTCTTTTAGAGTTGCAAAACAGTTTGATTTTACTCTTCATCAGAAGAGTAAAATTTTCATAAAATTTTCTCTTAGTCTTAAATGTGGTTTTGCTGGTTTTTCCCCAGGAAAACTCCTTCAGCTGCATGTGATTTTGGGGGGGAAAACCGCATTTTTTCCACTTTAAAAGTTAATATTACATTTATTATTTACAGATAGTTCAAAAATGGGCATTGCATAAAGTAATTATTTTGGAGAATACCCGCCGTATAGGGAGCTTTTTGTGTTGTCTTTTTCCATAAGCCATAAAGATATAATGGAGTTAAAAGATCATGCTGAATCTGTGCTAAGGCATCTGCTAAAACTTTCTAGCAGAGCCTAATAAAGCCCTGCCCCATTTGTGACATACCAAATCACATTCTCCTTGCCTGTGCTGACAACCACAGCTCTTAAACAGCTGCTGGGGTAATTTGCATAAAGGAGATTGTAAATGTCTCATCGGAACGCATGCAGGGAAATCCACCCAAAAACCACTGCCTGAACACCAGGAATAGAAGATTGTCGTCATAAAAATTGTGGCGCTCATGATTTTAGATTATGGTCTCCACAGTCTTGCAGCTTTTGCAAATACCAAGCCTTTGTTTAAAAAAAAAAAAAAAGTTTCATTTACTGATATAGAACAATACAAACAGATGCAATGTTGCTCTCTTGACTCAGTCTAGCAGAAAATTGACTTCAGCAGCAAAGGTGTGTGCTGACCCCTCCTCAGTTCTTCACCCCAATGATAAGTGAATTGGTCCAATTGAAACCATTTAAAATAACATTAGTAAAAAACAAATCATTTTTACTGTAGCAAAAAGGAAACAAATAAAATGCAAAATACAGTTAATGCAATGTAGAAGATTCAATAAAGAGTAAAAAATGCAGAAGTTAATACAATATGCTAATTGCATGTGTCTTTGATGCATATTTTAATAGAAACTAATATTAAAATTATGCATATTTTGATAAAAATCAGAACTAAAGGAGATGTGTGGGCAAAACTAGTGATTTCACAATGTGATGAGAATTAGGTTTATGTATTTACTGATTTTTAACTGTGTAAGTTCAAATTTCAGCTATGGAGCATCTTTCTTTGCCTTGAATGAACTATAATGGAATAGTTTGGCACTGTACTGAAACACAGTGTTATATGCATAACTATACGATAGAAAAGTCATTAAGCTCCACAAAGTTAGTGTCTATTTCAGTTCAAGCCACTGGGTCATTGATTCTGTACTCCAAATCACAGCTCTGCCCAATTTGTAGTGCAGATTGAAGCTCATTTGAGTGGTGCCTTCCCAGTTAAAATGCTTCCACCGGTCTCAGTTGCTGGAAGCATATTTCATGTTTGCAGTGAAATCAGTCTCAGTTGCATCATCATTAATAAGTACCAAATTACTAATAGTAATAGAAATATATTGTTGACACCTTCTTTCACTCAAGTTTTCAGTTGTCCAGGGTGCAGGATTATTACCACCCACCTCCTATATTCTTGCAATTAGGAGTTTATCTGCTGTCTTGGTAAATCTGAGTTTCCCATAGGCAATATTATTGCATATATCTGTGAAATCGCACTACTGACAGGAATTGGTTCAATGCCATTGAGAGTTAACACTCATTAGCAATGTTAAATTAAAGGGGATTTGTTGACAAAAGGTTATTGAAGGAGCAACCTCAAAAAAAATGAACTATTTTGCCTTGTGTAAATTTAAACCAGTCTAGAGAGAGGTTATCAAATCACTTTAAAGATTTGACCTCTCCCTTTTGTATAGCAAGATGTGTAGTTTTAAGGTAGTGATGGCAAATCAGTAGTTCCAGTGGAAGTTTGGCACCAGTAGAGCAGCAGTCTGGCTGCAACCATAATAAGCTATTTTTAAAATAAATTTGAAATTAGACACTAAAATGATTTGCCATCACTATTTCAGGAAGTTGTATGAGACACCAGGTCAAAAATGACTCTCTCCTGAAATTTCTTCCTCTCCTAGTTAGGATTGCTGACCAAATACAAGAAATACTTATCTGAAGATATATGCTTCATTAACTCATACCAATAATTATACAGTTCTTAGTGACAATGTTGTTGTAGATGTGATCGGCTAATGACATAGCAAGATAAGGTATGTAGGTAGTAGTAAGATCTTTTATTAGAACAGCTATTACAGTTGAAAAAGTATGCAGGCTTTCAATCTCACAAACCTTTTTTCATTTCTGAAGTAGACCCAACAAATTGAAAACCCAAGTTTGAGTTAGGATTGTTTCTCTGAGTTTAATGACGTATCAGCTAGTGCATCTGAAAAGTATTTGATACCTGTGGAGTAGGGGTTTATTGGTGCAGGACACAAGTGGTAAGGTAGTTTTTGCTGAGGGATAGGAGAGAGGTGACTTACAGATTTTGAAAAATGAGGTTGCAAGAATTGGTAGCATGCCATAGAACTGTTATCTCTTGGTTGATTTTATGTTATTTTGTTTATCTATTTTTAATGTCTCTAAAATAAATATACATTTCACCAATCAGCCTCCAAAGGAGCACTTTGTCAGTAAAAGAATTAAGTGTTTCTTATATCTTGCACCATTCTTGCCTCAGATATGTAGCACCTTCATGTCTTGACATGTGTATGTGAAAGTTGATTAGAAGACCTCAATTACATTTATATATCTGAAGGGCATATTCAGATTCAGAAATTGTGACCTTTTGTTTTCTGATATTGATCAGTGAATTGATAAATACTATTCTCATTCACTGGAGACAGTGCTAAGAAAATAATCTCACGTCCTTTATACATATGAATCTCAGCCACTGGATTTGACATGTGACAAAGCATATATATCCTGATATTAGTGAAAAGTTTATTCATAATTGTTTGATCAGTAGTGCTGCAACGGTGCAATATTAAAATATAGCTTTTTAATTTAAGAGTTTTCTCAATAAAGATTTTAATGATTTTGATGAAAGTTATTATGCTTATCTTCCATAAAGAGAGAATGGTGATATGGGACAACAGTTTGCCTATATCTCCTGATTCCTGAATTGGTGCCTCATCCTGCGGATTAAGTTTGCTTCCCAAGAGGGATGTGCTTTCACTTGTTTCTTTTATTCTTAGTACTACAGGTCTTACTGTCCTCCCCAAGTCTTTTCTTAAAGCTGATGCTGCATTAAACAAATCATCAATTTGTTGCTAAAGGTTGAGCAGAATCAAAAAGAGCTCCCAAGAGTCCACAAATTCTCATAAAGCCCAGATGAATTCTGAGATGATGTGCATTTGCTGAAGATAATTTTCAGAGACTATACTTCAACAGACAATTGAGTATGAAATTTAAATGTGATCAGTTCAGTCTTTTTTCTGGTACCTGTTGTTTTCCTCCACTTATGTATAGGTGAGGTCTTCAAGTATAAACCTCTGGGTTAGAGCTTCTAACAGAAAAAAATTAGATTCTGCAAGGATAGCCCACATCTGGAAAATGATTTTCAGATTCTCTGATCCAAATCAGAGCTGTTGCTGAGTCAACCTGTTTGGGGCACCAAATCCTTGCTGAACTCTCTATGAATAGATGCGTTGGAGACCATGTAAATTCTGTATGAAAGTAAAATCTATTAATAATTGGTATCCTGAACAGTGACCTTTTAAAAGGAGGCATGGAATCACATATTTACTAAGATTGTGGAATGTCGTCTGTCGCGGGACGACCGACTATCTTACAGTCCCGGACCGCGTGGGTTTCGTGTGGCGCGAGGGAGGGGAGGAGGGGGAGAGCAGATTTACTGCATGACTCCACAACTTGTTTCAAAGACCAAAATTTACTACAGAAGCTGCAGTGGTACAAAGCAAGAATTCTTGTTAACAGAAACTCAGCTCAACTAGAATACTTATTTCTAATTACACTAAAAGTTATGCTAACAGTAACTACTTAGTAAACAGAAAAGGATAGCTAATTTATACTAACTGTGAATACCCAAATGAATGAACTAGGCAAACCAACTCTGATCGATCTTACCCACACGTCGCCTCAGCAGCCAACGTACACTCAATCCCAGGGATGTAACTGCGGGAGGGCGTCCCCATCCCGAGGGGCTCCGCGAGCTGGCAGACCCGCTGTCATCCGCGAAGAGCCAAAGATGGCCTCCGGGGCCAACCTCTTCCTACCCTTCAGGGGAAGGTGGAGGTGGAGTTGCTAGGCCAGCTGCCGTTCTCTTCACGCAGGCGCAGTCGCTGGCTCTTGGCTGCTGCAGGCTTCAACTCTCCTCCGTCGTTGTTATGACCATCGCACCCACAGTCACGGGTTGGGGGGGAGGGGTGGCCAAACAACCCCAAGGGCAGGCTAGCTGCCTCGCGCATTCTTCAGCACTGAAGAAAGGAGTCTGAGTGTCTGTGAATGACTGTTTGACTCTTGCAGTGGGGGGCCCAAGGAGAGATCCCATAGCTGGGCTGAGGAGGAGTTAATTCCAGTCCACAATGGGGAAAGCAGTGAAAGCAGGTGTTATCTCTCAGGGTCCTGATGAGGAGGAGACAGTCCTGACCACAGCAATTAACACTGCCCCAGCAGTGAGAGGAGGCTTTTGTTTCTCAAGGTCCTGGGGCCCAAGCAGGCCTTATCTCAAAATCTTGACATCCTCCCTTTTGGAGTGTAAAACACAGGAATTCAGGCTACTTGTAACTGGTACCAAATGTGTATGGGGGGGGGGGGGAAGCTGGGAGCATCCCCCCACATCATCCAAGGTAATAAGAAAGGTGAATAATGATTGTTGGCAAGCATTTTCACAACTTCGTTCAACTGACAGAGATAGATGCCACCTCCTCAAAGTATGCATTCTACCTGTCACTGCCAGCTAAATACCCACTAGCTTAATTTCCTTCAAATAACATATTACCTACATCCCAAGCAACCAGGAGCAAAAATTCAGTGTAGAAAGATATGCCTAGATGAGCTGTTGAGATTATCAAGGGAGCAAGGATCAATGCAATCGTTTTTAGAGCACTACTCTGTTTCCACAAACTGAAAGAAACATTTAAGTCAGTCTGGTGGGTGGTTTCCAGTGCTCAGTACTGTGCTGCCTGGGATGATCTGTTGGTTTGACAGACAAATGCATTTGGCTCCACTAGAAAAGATGCAGCACCGGATATGTTTCTGGCTTCTTACCCTTCAGCCACAGTGTGGCATCATTGTGCTGGAGTATGGAGGAGCACAGTCAGATAAATTAGCCTTTAGACACAGACCAGTATCTGTTTCTCTAAAAGCTAAGGAGCACCCTGCAAAAGAGCCTGCCTACATTCATGAAAATGCCTGTGATGAAACAGGCGTTCACCTCTATCCCTTCAGATTGACACTTTCCCCATCTACACTTGCCAGCTGTGGGAAATGCCAGAGGATTAGGATGTCAGGTCCATTTTCAGGCTGCCTAAAAGGAAAATGAAATGTCCCTTCTGCACCTCTTACATTAGCATTGGAAAGTGGTAGTTTCAAAAAAAATTATTTCTCTTCAAAAGTAAGTTAAAATACAGTTTTAAAGAAACAGATCAAAACATGAAGAGGACAGTAGAATTCAATTTAATGTCATTTTGAGATATGTATTATTTCAAACGTGCAATAGATTTTCTTGCAGAGAGGGGGATTTTTCATGTCCCATCTCTACCTTGACATTTTTGAGAAGCATACAGAAAATTGGAACTGGAATTCCTTTCTGGAGGAATACTTCTAATTGGTAAGAAACAAATAATAAAAAGTATCCTTTTTCTAATTCCTGAGATGGAGCACCTGTTTGAGGTACAGAAAGCTGTAAAACCTGGCACATTCTTTGTTGTTTGGTCTGTAAAAATAAGTTAAACAGTGAATTAGCAGGCAACAGTAGTGTCTAGAAGTTCCGGCCAAGATTGCAGTGCCAAGGATAATCAGAAACCCACATATATGTAATAGAAAGATCCTGAAAATATTTGATCTTGTATAAATAAGATAAAAATGAAGAAGAAATAGCCCTCAGTATCTCTACAATGCAGACTGGAACTTGGGCACAAAAGCTGTCTAAAGCATGGCTTGCTATATGACCTGTTAGGGCCAGTTCCCGATCTTTGTGTGTCAGTGAATGAATGCTTAAATCTCAGGACAACCCAAACTCTCATGTTCCCTATTCCATATCACCTTCCTGCACTTGCCAAAATCCTCTTCCTAAGACAGAGCTTCTTCCTAGGATAGAGAGTTGGCAGAGAATGACTTTGGCCAAGGAGGAATGACTCTGGTCACATCTGGTCTGGAGGTATGGATATGATTTGACCTTGGATGTGGAGAGCATAATTTTTAATTCCTGTTTCATCCTCCTGGGTTTGCTCCAAATATTGAGTGCCAGTACTAGCTAAAAATATAACATACATTCAGCCATACCTCATCCAAAATTTGTGGTTGGATAACAAATAGAAAGCAGACTTCTGTGGACTCCAGATACAGCATCTTAACCATCAGACCATGTTGTCTGCAATCTCATTATTCGTTTCATTGTAATCACAATTGTATTCTTGCAATGGTCCGCAAAATAGAAAGCGAATTTCCAGCATGGCAAAGAGTGAAATGCAGTCCGAGAGAGCAGCAGTTTTGCTCCCTCAGCAGAGTGAAAAGACTCCAGTTCCAGGCTTGTCTCTTTGCCTCAGAAACCATGTGATGGCCGAAAGTCCTGCAGACACCTTTGAAGAAAGTAGTCAGCCCAGCTTTGAACAAGGCCATGGGTTGCTGCTTTCCTGGCAGCCTCCTGGCTCTACCCACTGCAGGCAGGGAGAAAGCTGAATCCATTGCACAGGCTGAAGGCTGAGCACCCACACTGCACACCAGTTCCCACTCAGGTCGTCTGTCTTGTTCTCCACTTCAGCTAAATTTTCTTGCCTGTCCTTCATCTCTCACTTCCTTCCTACCTAGGATTTATTTATCTTTATTTCTGTCTTGCAGTCTTTTGCCTCCTTTACACCCTATCCCCCTCCACATATGAATGCGTGTGCACACAGAGGGGAATTCTAGGACAGTCATTATATAATTTTATGCAAATACCATTGTTTAAAAACAAACCTGATTGTTAGTGTAAAGCTCAATCAAAAAGCATGAATGGAAAGAAGGATTTACCAAGTTTTTCAGCCTTTCAGACCTAGCTTTCCATTACAGTTTAACTGTCTGGTGCTAAGCAGATCCATTACTTCCCTCCTTTTCACTGATAACTTTATTTTCCTGATGTATTCCTGTTATAGTGAGCTGTGAGGTGTGCGTATTGTTCTCATTTTCTTACACGGACATTTGTCAGCAAGTTTTATATCCAGAAATCCTATCAACTAATGTTCATGTCAACTTTAAATAATGTGTTAAAAGTAGTTAAAAATACTACACCTCAGAGTCCTCTGTCTATTTTTATTTCTTTACAATTACTTTTCTGGTTTTAAACATGTATGTCTTCTCAGAGTATGTGAAAGACCTGTAAAGAGGGGAGATACCTATTATAAAAGCGAAAACTACCATTAGAGTTGAAGTAAATATATTGGAAAAATACATGAAAAATAGCAACTCTCAATGTTCTACTCTTCCTAAGAACTCTTTGCAGAAATTACCTGTAGTGTCATTTTACTGTCATTTCCACAAGCTTGGGTGATGGTTTCCTCCTCTCATCTCCAAAATATGTAAGCACAGCTCCATCAATTGTATATACAGCATCCCTGTGTAACAAGATGCTAATTCTTTGGTGCTTCCTACTCCTTTTAATGAGGACTAACTTGTTGAATCTTAATTGTGAACAACTAGTCAAGTTTGAAGATGTCTTTGATTATAAATATTTTAATTTTGAGTGACATGCATATATAAACACATTTGTCCTAACTGATTTGCAAGAAATGTTAGAGATGTGGTAAGTCTTAACGCTACTGCTGTACTTTAAGGGGAAAAAAAAGGTTAGTCTTCCATTGATAAGATTTATTTTAAAGTTCTTCCTTGTGTCTTAGAGATGAATTTGGAGCAATTTATTCTGACCACAAAATGAAAAGAAAGGATTTAAAAAAACATTGTTTTTGAACATATGCATTGTGTTTTAAAAATAAGGCTCATAAAAAATGTCAGCTTATGTACCTGTCAGTTCAGCTGACCAAAGTGACAGTATTGCTGCCCCATGGTCCCTCTGCTTGTAGATATACATTTCAAGCATACTGCATTATGTAACTCATAGGTGTATAAAATCATAATAGAGCATTTCATCACGTCTAAATAAGGGTAGGTGCATGCTGTCTGAATGGTTAACTGGTGAAAATATTCAATACAAGACATTTGGCACTAATTTTACTGGTCAAATCCTTCTCTGAAAGAGGTGTGCCTTGACAAGCAATTTACTAGGTACCTTTTGCAGAGAGCGAGCCTGGCTTGATGGGTCGTCGCGTAAGCTACTTGACATTTGTTCCCAGCCAGACCGGATGCCACATGAAAAATTTACTCAGGCAAGGGGCTCCCAGGAATAAACAGCTCTCTAGTGTTGCTCACAGGGGACTCAGCAAGGTGAGCAGAACTTCAACTTGTCACGGATGCACTGTTCTGACAAACATAAGTAGATGCTAATGGCTAAATCGTGACAGAATAAAGTCCCACAACCATATGGCTAATTGCCACAACAATATCTTCAGTGTTATTAATCAAGTTTTCATAGTGTGCCGTGATAATTGGAATAATTGGAAACAGCATAGGCATTGCTTGCCTCTGCCACGCATACTGCAGACAGGGACCTGGAAGAACCGCAGTTGCACTTTCTGTACTGTGTTGTTTAGTGCTTTCCTTTCCACCAAACACTGTGGTTAATTAATGAATTAGCTGTTTGCCACCAGAGTGCTTGATTGCTAGCAGGGCTTCTGCAGGGGCACATAGGTAGCTAAATGAGACCACTAAGTCCCATGTGCACCTCTTAAAAGATGCAGCATTCCCAAAAGGCCACAGCTACACAGCAAAAAACTCCTCCAGTCACAGATACTTTGGATTACGAAAGTTAAAGTTCTTTTTCTTGTAACTAATTTGTAAAGCATCTTCTTTAAGTATGTACAAAAAGGATAAAAGAATTTCCAAGTGTGTGTTTCCTGGCTTTTAACAATTTAAATGAAAGCAAAATCCTCGATAACAATGATGTAATTAACTTATTAGGCAACAGAAATTGAACAAAGGTGGTTATGTGTATACAAAATGAATACTTATTTTACTCTTTTTTCAGGTGGCAGAAACTAAAAATTAGTTGTAGTTGTATCTATTTCTTGATATATCAGTATTGCTGAATGTAAACAATTATCAAACAAAACTAATCGACATCTTTTTTTGCTTTATCCTGCTTAATGATGGAAGTGGGCTCCAAAATTATATTCTGCCTCTGAACTAAGTTTATAAATAAAATGGCGATTCTAACATTTTATTTACCCTAAGCAGCTAAATCATCAGTTTGTGTGCTTACTTTTGGAATAGCCTCACTTGATTCTGATGTTCAGAGGTATGATAGCACGGAGAAAATGCTTGTGTTTCTTCAGCGCATGCATCAACATGTAGTTGACTGGTCACTAAAAACTGGCAGATTGATGAAGATGACTCTCTTTACTGGATGTATGAAGGCATTTAGCCAGACTAATGGATTGAAATGGACTGCTGCATGTATGGCCTCTGAACAGCTTCTTAATTTAGTTTTAGAGAGTACAATAGATGTAATACTGAATTCAGGGATGATATAAATCTTCTCTCCCCCTTTCAAAAAAGAAATTTCTACTCTGGAGTTGAGAGTCATCATGACAAGGGATTTTGAAATGTTATATATTTAATTATAAAGAGGTCTGCAGAAATAAGCCCCTTATTCAGGTGATAGGTAGGAATTCTGATGAGTTTAGGTTTATCGATGTTTAATTTTGACTGTTACAAAGAAAGCATCTTTGAAGTAAGTCTTTTATACTGTAATGAAAAGGAGGATTATAGTCAGGGTTCTCTCCATTCTGAGGACTGCCAGGGAGGTGGTGTGGTATATTTGTTGCAGCATGTAGGATCTCATATTGGTAATATTGGTAATTTTTATGTTTCAGTAAAGCTACAGAGTATCTTTTACTTACTTCCTAGATTAAGACCAAGATTCTGTCTCCAAAGGCCTAATCCCAGATAACAAAAAGCACTAGGCACAGGAACTGAGAGCTGCCAAATCTCAGCCTAAATGTTTTCCTTTTGAGAGATTGTGGTCAGACTTAAAATGTTAGAAGCTTGTGATATTAATGAGGAGGACTCATATTGTAATTTTGCTTGCATATATGCTATTTTAGGTGCCATTTCTCCCACTTTTTTCTATACATCTATACTTTGAACTTTGTATAGTATTTTTCATGCATTGATTTGAGTGTGTTATGAAGCTAAGTGTCATCACCTTTATTTTGTGTACTTAGGAATACTTTGCTTGGACAGCTAATTGGTTTACAGTGGCAGACTGTAAGGTAGCGGTACAGTCAAAGTCATGTTGCCTTGCTAGTTTGAATACAACATGTTTTCCAGTAGCAGTTCCATTGCTTGACTTAAGCAGATAGCCTTTTTTATATCTTCTGAAACTAAACCACCTGAAATTTTTAATGTAAGTTGTATTTAGTGTACCAGAAAAGTTAATTTATTATAACAATGTAACACAGAGTAACGGAAAAGATGGTTCAATTCTAGCTATCAATTTTATACAGACAGAAAAGTCATATTTAGTATTTGCGATAGAGAAGTCTCCAAGGTAGAATATGAAAAAAGAAACTTCATAATATTTTATCAGTACTTATTTGGTTATTTTAGAGTTATTAACAAAATTACATTTCTTCTTTTTATTGTAAAATAGGTGTCTTTTTGATTAAGTCTTGTCCAAGTGTGTTCTATGGAGAAATGTAATAACTCTATAGCAGATTTAAAGTTATGGGCCACTAAAACATGATGGGATTCCTCTTTTAAAGAGAGAGTGTACAGAAGGATCTTTGTATCATTTAAATCCACTACATACATCTTGAATCAATGGATAAAGCTATTAGCAAATTTATTTTATCATCTTAAGAACTGTGCTTTAATTGCAACACTGAGAGTTGTTTTTCTAATATAATTTCTCCACTTTAAAACCAAATTTAATCATTGCTGTTTAAAGATGGAAAAGTTGGGGGGGTGGAGTTCCTAATTGCTAATAGCTGATATCAGTAGGAACTTCACTAATTTATAAGTGCCTCTTTTGTTTCAATAGGTTTATTGCAGCAAACTGTTTAAAATCATTCACCTGTAATTATTTTTGTTAAAAAAAGAAAATGTTTTCGCTACTATGCCGTGATTTTTGAAAGAAAATATGCATGCATCATCAGTATTTAGGACTGTAAGTTTGAAATGAGTGTAAGCAATGAGCCGTAAAAGTTCAGTAGGTGCACCTTCAGATTCTTCCTTTTTTTTGCTTTGAATGTCCGTGTTGGTCATTAAATTATGTTTTCAAATAGGTATCAGAAATGAAATCCTGCAGCTTGCACTTAATGGGTGTTTACCTTTGACTTCAGAAGGTTTATTCCAATAGAATGTAACAAGTCTCCTCTGGTCCTTCCAGTTTCTCATCATAATTTTGTCACAGTGAGCATTGCTTTATAAATTTGGTTTTGCCTGAGCTGTTTAATTTCAGTTGTTTTGCAAACACACAGCGGTATTCTTTAGTCTTTTTCCACTGAATAGAAGCACAGTATAACCCAGATCATTTCTAAATGAATCATGGTAAAACAACTGGAAGCTTTATGTTGTTACCTCTATATCTTGGCCAGTATTTAAAAAATGGATGCCTTGACTTTATCTGTGATATCTCTTGTCAGCTTGAAGCACCTTTTTTAAAAATCTTGACCACGTGTCTAGCACATCTGTTCTTTGTAAAATTCAGTAATGGCTGAAATTATATTTTTTATTATGATTATTCTTTGTATAGGTAACTACTGGAGTACAATAATTTTATTCACCCGTTACAGTAATGAATGTCAGTAAATTGTTATAGTCCCATGACTGCAAACACATGCTATCAGCGTTGATGCTATGCTTGTAATAGCTGTTAATTGCTAACCCTTTATAAAATCTTACTTTTTAGGAGGAATGGAAGAGGAACTAAAAGTGTACTCTTCTGCCACTACAAAGACTTCCTTTAAATTTAATGCTCTTTTCAGTGTAAATCTCTTATCTTTTAAGAGTTATATCCACAATATAAAAGTCCACCTAAAGATACAGTTTCTCTAGTCTCTACCACTGAGAAAAGTGGTAAACTTGTTTCTATAGTTCCTCTTCTAAACACATTCAAGCTCTCAGCTGGGTTTTTGAAGCTTTTAGTGCTATGGAAAAGCCAGTTGCAGACTTCTCTCTGATAGTAATCAAAACAGTTTTCAAATCAGTTGAACAAACTACTGAGAGTGCCTTATTTTACTCTTCCCTATCCCACAGGCTGACAGCTTTATAATATCTAAAAAACAAAATAGCCTCTGAAAATGTTAAAGGGATGAAGTGGAAAGGGAATGAGTATCTGTAATCTTAACCCAAGATTTAGCAAGCTAAAAATGAGGGAGAGCAGAACTGATAATGAAAACAGTTATTGTGTTCTTACAATGTGTTAGTTTACAATTACTGTTACAACAAATTTAAATTCAAGCTTTTTCTAAAATGGCTATTGCAAATTTGATGTGGGAACCACTGGCAAAGCCTGATAATAAAACAGCCTCCTTAAAAAGGATTTGAATATGCAGAGAAACTAGAATTCTTTCAGAGAAACAAGTATAAAGAAAGTTGATCCATAAGATAAAGAAAAGGTAAAACAATGCCAAGTTAAAAGCTTGTTTCAGTCAGTCATATTACTGGAGTTTTACATTAAGAAAATCAGTCAAATAAATTGCAAAATCAGAACAGTAACCTGAGATTATACAGGCTAATAAGGTTGATTAGTCTGAATTCCTGCATTTTTAGAACTTTATCAAATAATCTCTGAATGAGATCCAAGCCTATATGATATATACCCAGTATAACGTCCAATCTGGATTTAAATATCAAGTGTGGATAATTACCACTTTTCTAGACAAGTTTCTCCAGTGGTGTACTTGTTATTGTGAGGTTTTTACTTTTCTTTATGGGGTTATTATGGCTTTTGGGGGGTAGGGGGAAGCCAGTTGTGGTGATCTTTTGCTGTTTATTTTAAGTGCCTCATTGCTGGTATGAATTTGTGTGCATTACTTGTCTAAATCTGCTCACAAAAAGGTGGAAAATGGCTGTAACAGTGTGGAAGAATTAACATGCACCAAGATGAAATAGAACAATGTTACTAGCATAATTCCTGATGGAATTGGTTTTATTAAATATTACTTTTTTCCATTTATACTGAAAGTAACAACTGGATAAATTTAGAACTGTTGAGTTGAAGTTTAAAATCAGGAATAGGTTTTAGTGAGTTGGCTCACTGGTAATCCCTTTTGTAACGATGTTTTTTAGAAGTTCCTTATCATCGGGTGTATACTACAGCAAGGTGAGATGACAGGATAAACGCACACTTTGCAGTGACTGCATTAAGGAACAAAATAAATCACTTGTCAGCATTAAGTGGAACCCCGTAAACTTGCATGAAACAGCTCCCAAAACAAATTCTAAAGAACAGCAAAATAGGGCTGTCAACATTTGATACAATACAACAGGCTAGAACAACTTGGTGGGGGGAGAAGGGAGGGAATGGAGTGAGGAAGTGAAGGAGAATTATCCTTCTAGCAGAGGCACCACCACTTCTGGTGAACGTGGCCAAGGCATCCCTTGGGAAGACAGCTGTAGGTTGAGAGCAACCGTCGGTGACAGTGGCAGCTAGAGAAAGTCAGAAACCAGGGTCAGCACTGATGCCAAAATGTGTCACCTGAAGTTCCTGGAGCAGAAACGTGCCCAGAGCAGGCTGAAGGGTGCAATACTTTTACTGTAGTGTATTCCTAACAATTTTCAACATTATTGCTACAAGGATTCAATGGCAGATTTTTCATTAAAAGCATTCCTGCAAGTCAGTATATTACAATTGTTCTGACTTAGGACAGCAGTAAGTGCTTTTGCCAAGAAAGGGCATGGACTTTGAAAGGACATAGAGAATGGGAGAGGTGCCTGAAGACTGGAAGAAAGCTAATGTCACTCCAGTTTTCAAAAAGGGCAAGAAGGAGAACCCAGGGAACTACAGGCCAGTCAGCCTCACCTTGATCCCCAGAAAGGTGATGGAGCAGCTCATCCTGGATGCCACCTCTAAGCATGTGAAGGATAAGAAGGTGATCAGGAGTAGTCAGCATGGCTTCACCAAGGGGAAATCATGCTTAACCAATCGGACAGCCTTCTATGATGAGATGACTGGCTGGGTAGATGAGAGGAGAGCAGTGAATGTTGTCTACCTTGACTTCAGTAAGGCTTTTGACACTGTCTCCCATAATATTCTCAAAGACAAGCTCAGGAAGTGTGGGTTAGATGAGTGAACAGTGAGGTGGATTGAGAACTGGCTGAATGGCAGAGCTCAGAGGGTTGTGATTGGTGGCACAAAGTCTAGTTGGAGGCCCGTAGCTAGCGGTGTCCCCCAGGGGTCAGTACTGGGTCCAGTCTTGTTCAACTTCTTCAGTGACCTGGATGAAGGGACAGAGTGCACCCTCAGCAAGTTTGCTGATGATCCAAAACTGGGAGGAGTGGCTGATACCCCAGAGGGCTGTGCTGCCATTCAGAGAGACCTCAATAGACTGGAGAAATGGGCAGAGGGGAACCTTGTGAAGTTCAACAAAGGGAAGTGCAGGGTCCTGCTCCTGAGGAGGTGACTTCACCACAGAAAAAAGCCCTGCATTGAAGCCATCTAGCAGTAGAGTCATGATTCATGCATTTTGTGCAATGGTACTCCAAATCTTTATGCAACTATACAAGAGAAGAAGCCAGATGAAATGAACACTTCATATGGGAATGCAGGACAGGCCAATACTACCTAGATCAGGATAACACCAAAGCATATATGTTATTCTCTGGCAGAATAATACCTCACACGCAAACCTAAAATTACTAAACTAAGTAAGGCAGGTGTATGCATGCATGTTAGAAGAATCTTTTTCTGTGTACTTTGTATTATCGCTAAGGAGAAGCTGAATAATTTGTTAGATTTTGGCACACATGCTTTTCCTCCCCCTTATCACTTCCACTTCTGTACAACCAGCGTATGCTGCTGGAAAGGATGTGACAGAAATCTGTAATAGTTTTAAGATTTTAAGGTCTGAGGAAAATCTTGTGATCACCTAGTCTGCCTTACCAAATGACAAAGGCCATATAGTTTTATCTAATAAATCCAGCACTAACATTTGAATTTATGGTTGAAGTAAACCCATCTTGTAGCAAGACCTGTTTTCATTCACTCCACAATTCAAGGAGAGTAAGGCCAAAAGTGCAACAGACACTGTAGCAATGACAGTGGACGTCCTTTATGGGTGGCATGCATATGAGGGTATGCTGTGTGTAAAATTCTAAGTATTTAGATCAAATACATCAGAAGTTTCTGTAAATCCCTGAAAGTCTGATGAGTTTGCCACGCAACTTCTTATACCAATTTTTTGGCTTTATTTGAATTTCATATGCTGCTTTCTGTTCTGAAAAAATACTGGATTTTAAACAGGCTTTGTTTATTTTAGAAATGTCTTTTTGTTAATTGCTACACTTGGCTTTTTTGACTTTCCTCTCATCTGTGATCATTAAGAGTTTCTCATGCATCATGAATGCTACCGCCCTTCCAACAACACTCATGTAGAAAAGTAGCTGATAGGATTGCTGGAAGTAGAGGAGAAGAGAGAAAAGGAAAAAACAAATTGGGATTATACTGCAGGCATGTTTTCTTCACTGTCTGTATCATTCAAAGGTTTTATTAATCTCTTTAGGACATTCCATGCAAAATTCCCGAACTGTATAAAACCACAGGAGTCTTAATAAAAACAAGATTTATTAAGAAAGGAGACAGAGCACTAGAGGAATGGACTGTGTAACAGGTCTAATCTGAAAAGTTGCTAAAGCTTGTCTTGATTGGTCCCCTTCATGTCGTTAAAGAAAGTAAACTATCTTACATTGCTATAAATTTCATCCTCAGATTAAATTTATCTGTCTCCCCGCTGACTGACTTTGGCAGCTAGCAAATCTGGGACAGTTTCTGATACCAAATGTCTTCTTTCGAGGGTGCTTTTGCTGTGTACATACAGCTGTTTCCTCTTCCTTCTCATCCATAGAAGTGCTTACTAGCATGGCCACAGGATTGATGCCTCTGCATTAGCCTTACAGGGGCAACAGGACACTTCTGCAGCCACAAGGCAGAATGAGAGTCACGGAGATGCACTGCCTTCATCTGACCATAGCCCAGCCTGTCAGCATCGCAAGCATCCATAGATTAGAAACGTAGATATCTGAAATGCTATCACAGGTGTTAAGTTGGTCCTGAGTAGTATTCTTTGCTTGGGATTCAACTCTTTAATTCCTTATTTTCTGCATAGCTTTAAGTTCTTTTGAAGGTGTGTGCAAAAGTTGTTTCTCAACTTTTTCTTCTTTTTGAAAAAGCAGATCATATTTAAAAGTCTGTCTGCACTTTTCCTAAATTATTGACCGTGACTTTACATATTAAATTGCACTGGCTAAAAATGTTTGCTTGAATATAATTCATGATAGAGTTTAAAGAGACAGAGCTTACATATAGTTCTCAGTAAGTGATGCTAATTTTGGCATTTCTCTGCTTCTGAGTGTTTAGTATTGAAAAGATAGTGTTCAGTTCAGTAGTTACTATCCATTTAAATAATTACCTTATTAAAAAAAAAAAATTACACTTTTTCCAAAAGACTTCCCTTAGTGACTCTTGCAAGGGTTGGGAATGAGATAAACAGCAACATTCTTCATCACATGAGCCAGATGACATTAGCCACTGCACATGAATGATATACACTTATAGTGTCTTTGCCATTTCCTAACTAGGAAAGAGTATGCAACTTAATACCTCCTTCTATAGAAGAAAAAACTCAAGTGCTCAAAGACACTTCTGTTAAATCTTTCTCTTACCTTTTTCCCTATTCTGTACCCCACCCCCACCCACTTATTTACCAACCATGACTTTTGCTCTTTCCCCATGCCTTGTGCTTTCTTTTCCAGTGCTTCTGTCCTTCACTACTCTAAATTCATGTTTCTTCCACTAAAATTGAGCTCTTCCTACTTTCTCCATGTTTTTCTCTCTTCTGTCTTTTACCTAAATACTGCATTTCTATCCTCACACTTAAATCTATAAAGCTTCCCCCCCGCTTCCTTCCATGCCAATTGGAAATACTATAAGAGCAAGGAAGGCTTCCTTGCTCCTGTTCCCCTGTGTGGTGTCACTGCCTCCATGACGCTCAGGAGAATTAATTTTAAGTAAAATTTTGCTCAGCTCTTGAAGTTCTGGGATGAAGGGTGGTGCGCAGCTAACAGAAGCAGCAGTTTGCGCAGAAGGGCGCACGAAGGAACCTTCGTTTCTGTTCCCTGTGGTGTACGCTTCCTCAAGTATGGTCGTGACACGCCGCACAGTGCGTTCCCCAGTGGCTGTTGGAGTTGCTGTGTCAGAGGCTGGGACCCAGACCGACCCTCTGACAGCAGATGCAGCCCTACAGGTCTCGGGCTGCAGGGAGTGCTTGGGGCCTCTCCGGGAGGCCTGGGCTGGCAGTCAGCTCTCCTGCAGGAGGTGTGCTGCTGTTGATGAGTTGTGTCGTCAGGTAAGGGAGTTACGGGAGGAGGTCAGTAGGCTGCGCAACATCCGAGAAGATGAGCAAGAGATAGACAGGGTATTCTCGGAGACTGTACAGCTTCGGGAGTCCCAACCCCTCACAGCAGTGGAGTTGCCAGAGGGCTCTGTGCCGTGTGAAACGGTACATCATAGCACCGTAGAAGAAGGCTGGAAACTGGTCACTGCTCGTGGGAGGAGAAAGGCTCCTACTCCTCCCAAAGACTTGCAGCTGAAGAACAGGTTTAGTGCCCTCCAGGATGAGGAGGAGATTGGCATGACTGCAAAGGAAGTACCTGGGACAACAGACCCTGTGCCTTGCCGGAACGCCCGGAAGAAGCGGTGGGTGATGGCTGTGGGGGACTCCCTGCTGCAGGGGACGGAGGCATCTATTTGCCGACCTGACCTCATGTCTAGAGAGGTTTGTGGCCTGCCAGGGGCTCGTGTGAGAGATGTCATGGAAAGACTGCCAAGGCTTGTCCACGCTTCGGACTATTACCCACTGCTGCTCTTCCATGTGGGCGCCAATGACACCAAGGGCAAACTGGAGACCATCAAGCAGGATTTCAGAGCTCTGGGGATGGTGGTCAAGGGTCTGGGAGCCCAGGTCATCTTCTCCTCAATCCTGCCAGTGAGGGGGATGGATAAGAGGAGGAGGAGACGGACTTTCCAAGTTAACGACTGGCTGCGCCGCTGGTGTTGGCAACAGGGTTTTGGTTTCTACAACCATGGGACCCTGTTTGAAGATCGACAACCGCTGGGGAGAGATGGGATCCACCTCACTAAGAGGGGCACGTGTGTCTGCCAACAGGTTGGCCAGCCTGGTAAGGAGGGCTTTAAACTAGGAAAGACGGGGGAAGGGGAGAGTTATAGTGACAGGGTAGTTGGCAAAAGACAGCTCAAGTCAGGACGCCTCCAGCAGGTGAATGCAGCCAGGGAAGTGCGCATGGGATGTGGCTATGGAGGATCCTCTTGTACCCCTCCTGGGAAAGCTGCATGCTCGATCACCTCTCTGAAATGCCTGTACACCAATGCATGCAGCATGGGGAACAAACAGGAAGAACTAGAGATGTGTGTGCGGTCGCAGGGCCATGATCTCTTTGCCATTACAGAGACATGGTGGGATAGCTTGCATGACTGGAGTGCGGTCATGGATGGCTACGTGCTTTTTAGGAAAGACAGGCCAGGAAAGCGAGGTGGTGGAGTTGCTCTTTATGTGAGAGAGCAACTGGAAAGTATTGAGCTGTGCCTAGGGGTGGATGAAGAGCGAGTTGAGAGCTTATGGGTAAGGATCAAAGGGCAGGCTAATAGAGGTGACACTGTTGTGGGTGTTTACTACAGGCCACCTGATCAGGAAGAGGAAGTCGATGAGGCCTTCTACAGACAGCTGGAAGTAGCCTCACAATCCCAGGCCCTGGTTCTCATGGGGGACTTCAACCACCCCGATATCTGCTGGAAAGACAACACAGCTAGGCACAAACAGTCCTGGAGGTTCCTGCAGAGCATTGGTGACAACTTCTTAACACAGGTGGTGGAGGAGCCAACAAGGAGAGGTGTGCTGCTGGACCTCGTACTAACAAACAAAGAAGGACTGGTGGAAGATGTGAAGGTTGGGGGCAGGCTTGGCTGCAGTGACCATGAGATGGCCTGACCTGCCCCAATGCATCCTCAGCTCTTTTGGTTTTTAGTTAAAACGAGTAAGGCTGGATCATTGCCTTATTTAATAGCTTTACCAGAGCACAGTTTTCTCCTGCTTTCTCTTATTGTAGAGGTCATTAATGAGTCATTATCTATTGCTAGTAATTACTAATCTCTTGAGAATATTGGTTTAATTATATAAGAATCATAAGTAGAAGATACAGTAACGTATTCTACAATGCAAGTAGTAGTATCCTTGATGTGTTATGGCTTTAAAGAATCTGGGGGGCAGGGTTTGTAGATTTTAATTGCTGAGTATGCCTGGTATATGAATTATTGTATTATTGCCTGTGATAAAAGGTATACTATTGTGAGCTTCACAGTCTGCAGGTGTAACAGATGTAAGGCAAGATTAACAGGACAGAACAATAATTAAACCACAGACAGCCATCTCAAAAAAAAAAAAAAAAAGTTTATTCTGTCCAATGTGATTATTAAGTGTCTTGAATTCTCTGCAAATATTTGTAAAAGCAGTAAAAATGTGTTAGTTTGAAAGGCAGCATCTTGATGTGGACGCTTACTTTAAGGAATTAAGATACCTTTTTATGGATGTAAATGCTGACTGAAGTCCTGCCATATGGCAGCATGGTTCATAGGCAATAAGGTCCTTGGTTTATAGATGCTATGAGCTAAATGCTGCTGGAGAAAACAAGAGAACAGTTAGTATATATGCATTTACAACAGTATGAATTGCTTACTCCCTTTAGGACAAGAAGGTTCAAATAATTGACGGTAATATTATGATTGGAAAAGAAAGTCCAGTTGTTCTTCTGCAGTCTACATCTGTGAAACATGATACCTCTGGGGACTGAGATTTAATTTTCCCAGGAGAAAATATAAAAGCAGGAGAAAAAAAGGAATGACTTCTGCTTGATCAGAATAAACCTGCATCTACAAACGATTAACACTGCATAATGAAGTAGTAAAGAAGCAAAAGAGATTTCTAATAAAAGACTAATAACAAATCCCATTACACCATGGAGTATTTTTTCCCTTGAAGTGTATTAGAGTTTTAGTAAGGCTTCTGAATGAGATTTTTGTAGTTGCAAGCAAAGTCAGCTCAAATGCTTCAAGCTTTGCTGAGTTTTCTCTCCTAACAGTTTGTGTAACATGAAAGTTGTGGTTTTACAGGTGGGAGGGGTTGTTAATGCAAGTAATAGGCTTCCCACAGCGTTTCGGTAATGTTTGTGTCACCATAGGATAATAGTTTCCTGTAGGCTAGGCACCGTAGGGTAATGTGCCACTATATGTTAAAACACCGTATATAGAACAGAGTTGGTATTAAATGTACTAGGTAAGCCTTGCTTTGTGTGAACAGTTCTTCTGGCTTCTGTTTCAGAGTGGCACCGAGGCCTGAAATTAAGTCCTCGTAGGAAAGGGCTTTGATGGGAGAGGCAAATTCATAAGCAGTTTGTATTTTGCTATAGCTAATATTCTAACCTTTATAATTATTATGCTAAAGTCAAAAGTTACAAACCTTAAAAATATTAACGTTTGATATAAGAACATGAGGATAAGAAGATGCTATATTTTGAAATCGCTTATTTTTGTTTTTAAATTGGGACACATCTTGCAGGGAAAAATAGTCTAGGTAGTGATCTTTAAATCTGTAACATGGGCTTTTTGTGGGTAATACAGTTCCCATGGTGGGGGGGCGGGGGATAAAATTTTAAGTGAACAAAACTTTGATTCGCAAAACAGTACCTTTGAATTTCTTTTATAGAGATAGTCTTTCTGCACAAATTGCTGCTATCTTAAAAGCATGTGTTCAACTGATGTTTGTTGGAATTATCTGTGCAGAATGAACTTTTAGTACTAGAGTCAAAAAAAAAAGCTGTACAACTACGCTGAGTTCTGATACAAAAGTGGTTATACATGAATTCTTGGAAGTGAAACTCTTCTTGATGAAATTTCTAGTTCTCTTTTTAGAAATTTTTGTGACTTAACTCTGAGTTTTAAAGAATGACTTAATTTGCTTAGCAGAAATTTGCAATCAATCTTTTCTTGCCACTGAATGAAAGGATTCCACATGGGTAGTAATTTGCATATCCCAGCTAAAAATGTAATTCATTATTTCTAAGTCCATTTTAGAATAACTATTTCATGATTAACATTGCTAACTATACTTTAGTTCTTTCAAATGTAATATTAGATAATCCTTGCTACCTTAAAAGGTGCAAAGCTAGTGGTTCTATTCTGGATTAGGAAAAGGAAAAAGTCAGTAAGTAAATCAGTGTAAGAGCTGGAACTGGAATTTAGAAATCTTGAGAAATAATTTTCTCATTTACTGCATCCCAAGCTTCCAATCTCAAACAAATATTGCATTTAATAAGAGAAATTTCCAATGTTTTGCTAAGTTTGAAAACAGCACAGATCCGAACAGGAATGAATGGTATATTCTATATGCAGATCATCACTAAATCTGGTAAAATTTTAAATTATATTTAATCAAAATAGCATTCATAGCATATTTTATATGGAGCTGCAAATGCTGTCATCAGTAACAGGAAAGAAGCCTTTTTAAAGTAACTGTGACCCATTCCATTTTAACTTCTAGTTGGTATGTGCCTCCAAACTGGCTTTCACTTGACCGGGCTTTTCAGGGGTTCTCATAAAGCACTGGTTTCATCCTGTTTGCTCTTGCAGGCTTTTCTCGCATAACGTCTTCCCGCTTGCGTTTTAGAACAGTATCACATTAAATGCTTGGAAAAGTGGTATACAGGATTGATTCGTGTTTTGTCCTTTGAGGTTCACCCATGTAATACTACTGGTCAATTAAAGCTTCTAGAGTCTCTAATGTATTGCTTCCTTTAACCTACATAACATTTGTACAAATACAGTTAGTTAAGCGATTATCGTAGACTTTCACACCTTGTAGGATCTTCCAGTAAAATTGTTTGGATTGTACTTGATCCTGTGATATGTATTTTGACATTATCGTATTTGGAAAAATAAATAAATGAAAATCATGTCCTTTTTTTTTTTTCAGGCGATGGGTAAGGCTCCTGTTTGGACGAGAATTCCCACTTCAGGACCTTCTAGTTGTCTGGGATGCTTTATTTGCTGACAGTATCACCCTGAACTTAGTTGACTACATTTTTGTAGCCATGTTGTTATATATTAGGGATGCCTGTAAGTATCAACTATCTTACGATCTTTTTAAAAAGAATGCAAGCCTATTTTTCAAAGAAAAAGAGGGCCTAAGAAATTCTAAATTTCATTGTGACTTTTTTAACAAACAGAAAATCAAATGCTATGAGAGGAGCCATTTGTTATGGGACATGGTCTGCTGTATTTAGGAAACAAATTCTGTGTTGGAGTTAAACGCAGGTTTATTTTCTTAGTAGCTCTGTGTTTTTGTGTGGAGTTGCAGATTTTGTATACATTTGGTGATACAGGTATGTACAGAGCTCCACCTTCTGACAAAGCCGATGAATTGGGTAAAGTCTGCCTTTGACAGTGAAAATATTTTTGTGCCGTTCTGATGTGAAAAATGTGAAAATGCACAAGACAATGATTCATAGTTTTCCAAGATATATCTTCAAGGAAATGTGCACGCAGAGATGAGTAGCAAATATAAAATATATTTATTCTATACAAGAGCGATATCTTTAAAAAATCATTTTATTTTTGTACACCTGAAATTTGTGCAAAGGTGAATTCTTATGGGCTAAGTTGAGATAAATAAGGAATCACAAAAAATTTGTTAGCACATATAATTAAGAATGGGAGGGAAAAGATATGTAATGATTAAGAAGCATTGATTTCTGGTCCAACATATTTTTCAAATAATTCCGTATACAAGCTTGCCACAAAAACAAGTATGCCTTTTGCAACAAGATGCATGTCTGTCATTAAATATATGAATTCTGTAGCATACTGTTCACAGTTAATTTTATACAATCTGTAAGTTTTAGCTTATAACAGGGTCACATATTTGACACAATTTTGTGTTCTAGGACACGTGAAGTTTTCATCTGTGGTTCCTATTTTAGGGCCCAACCTTGAAAACATAACATGCACGTACTTTACACATATTATCATTCCACTGCCTGCCATAGAACTACATGTGTTTTTTAAATTACTTTTTAATAAACCTGTAGCATATAGGGACCTTGCATTCCTCTCAAAGAAGTGGATATTTAATTCAGTTTAGAGGTTTCAAATGAACGTTTCCATTTCAGGATGATCTGATTCCAAGTTGTCATGTTCTGTAATCTCAACCTGTTTTATTTATGTGCATTAAGATGAAATAATTTTAAAAATTTTGGTATAGATATGTAGTGCAGATGCATGTAAAATATTTCTTAACATCATTTTTTTGGTATCATCCCCCTTTAAAAAGTGTACTTTAGAAATGTGTTTGTAAGCACACAACTGTACCTCTCTCTCCTGGTGGAGAGAAGGTTGTTTTGGGGTTGTTTCATTTTATTTTATGGTGCTCACATACGAGTATCAGTGTGAAGTAACTAAAACCATGAGCAAAAAATATGTTCTAGGCATCTGTATGAAATCAGTCTCCCTCTTTTCTCTAAAATCCTCAGGCTTAGTAAATAAAGTAGGAAAGAGTTTTAAAGTGGAGTACGTTTGCCCAAATAAGATACACAGTCAGCTCATCAGGACAGCTACTTCTTCGTACATATGATGTTTCTGTAAGAAATAACTTTTTCTTCTGTAGTTGTACATAATTAGTTGCTCTAAACGTAACAGGATGGTGAAACAAAATACCCTGTCATAAATACTGTAAAGTTGAATATGTTGTCAAACTTGTGCTCTGACTATAGAGGTTTTCACATTTCTTGATTTGAGAAAAGAAAGCTTTTCTTACATGTCTATAATATAGATATAATTTTTCTCTTGTTTTTATATTGTTGATAATATTGAACTTTAGTTGGAAACAAAAAATCATCCAACAGCCTCATGAGTAGCAAATTCTTTTGCAATATTTTTGAAAAGGTTTTCAAATAAAATCAGTTTATAAAGACTTCTAGTTATTCAATGGTAGGAAATGCTAACTCAGAACACCGAATGAAGTTAATCATCTGTAAATAAACCATCTGGAGAGTTTCGGTTTAAAACCTTTGAGTTTAAAAACTTTGGTACAGTGGGAATAATAATAGAACTCCTAAGGTACTATGTTATAAAAATGTCAAACATAAGAAATGATAATAATGTAATACTGAAAGCATTTGAGAGTTTATAAATGATATAGATTTTTTTATACCAACATGTTTGGGAGGGAGATTGCTTGTTTTGGAATTGCTGGCTTTTTTTGTGTGCTTTGTTATCATCTTCTCAGGGGCATGATTTTAAGAAAGTATTATTTCTGCTGTATTTTTCACTTCATTTTTATTTTATTTTTTAAATTCTCTATTACTCAAGATACAAGTTATTTAGTGGTGAAGGGAACATTTAAATTGTTAGGTAATTGTCTATGCACAGAAAACATGGTTGAAATGACCTGTTTATTTTACAGACTGCAAAATGAACCTGGGAGACCTGTCTATATTTTGCATAGTAAACTAACATGAGGCCATTATTATTGCACTAGGAGCTGATACTGACTGAACAGTGTTTGAATAAGTATATTTGTACTGTTTCCACTTGAAGACTAGCTATGGTCATTATTAGGATATATTTCTTCTTACATAAAGGTTCTCTGAATGTTTTGGGGAATATAAAGGAGCCACAGTCCCTACTCAGAAGAGCTGATTTAATATTTTTGTTGTATACTGTATGTTTAACTCAACTGAGTGCCTACTGAATAGAGCACTGCAATGCATAAAGCAGCAGGGGGAAATAGTCCCACCGTTCCTGGATTAGGAAATCATCTGGATACAGAATTGGCCATGTCAAACATCATACACTGAAGAAATGACTGATGGCAGCAAATAAGGACTTGACTGAAGATTGGCACAGTTAGTTTACATGTTTTCAACATCTTTTACTGCTGCCTGTGTCCAGAAATGGTTATCGGGCCCAGAGAGGAATGTCAATCTTGTCTAAAGCAGAAGAGAGAAATCCATGTGATGTTCGTCTGGGCATTGCATAGCAAATATTAGTCAAAAGACAATAAGACTCTCAATTCTCTCTGTGGGGGAGTTTCTCTACCCCTTGCCCTAGAAATACCAGTAGCATTCTTTGGAGGAGTGCTAACATCCATTTTATCCAACTCAGGATAAAAGTTAGATCTAGATGTGACTCTTGCCAATCTGATAAGTGAAGGAAAAGGACAGGTGCACAACAGCAAGCTTATTACAAGGCAGCTGACCACAGTATTAGATACTTCACCACTGAACTTGGGTAACATCCAACCACTGCGGAGACTGGAGAAATTTGTACTGCACAGAATCTCCTTCTAGGAACTTTATCCAACAGTTGATTCTTGGAAATCTTTTTAACACCAATATGCATATTCCAAAAAGGCATGTTTGTTTTGTTTCACTACCATTTTCTGAATCATTTTTAAGGAAATCGCCGTTCTGTTGGATAATATCATGCATTTTGTCCTAAAGAGACAAGAAGAGCTCACTCTTAAAACAAGATACCCTCACTCTAAAACAAGATACCAGGAAGCATTTCTGCAGCTTAATCCCTGTAACCCAAGAGTCCACAGCAAATAGGACGCTGGCAAGAACGCTCTCTTCTGTAAAGATTTCCACAGAAAAAGAGACAGCCGAATATACAGGGAAAAACGTAAAGATGAAATGAATATAAAGGTAGCAGGCCTGCCTCATTAAAGTTAACATAACTAGAGTGATATTTTTTTAAACCCAACTTTCTTCTGATGATAAGGTTGCATTTTAAAATATAACTTTTAGGGAGCAGAGGAGACACAGGTCATTGCCCAACAATTTGATTTTTTTTTTTGTCCAGTTATTCAATTGCATCAGTATTATACATTTTAAAAAATGAATGATTGTATTGTCTTGTGGTTGAAAATATCAATTTTGTCAATGTCTGATCTGCACCATTAAAAAAAAATTAGCATTTTTAATATCTACTTTTCTCTGTATCTGTAGGACAGCAAAGAACTTATCTTCCAGGAGAAACAAAGAAAGAATAACTTTAATCCATTTTACATTGCAACATAGAACACATACTATGTTCAAAAGAGAAATGTGTTGGTCTTAAAGCCTATATTTTATAAAAGTATTTAGAATTTACTGTCCATTTTCTGTATTTTTATTTGCTTTTGTAAAAAGGTATCATAATCATAACTGCAGTTCAGTATCTTAAATTTGATTTACATATGAGAATTTGATTGGCTATATAGAACGTGGGACTTGTATTCTACTCATCTGAAAGAACTCTGACTGAGACCATTGTATTGTGTTCATTATGCTAGCGTTGTGACTTCAAGAAGAAAAAACAGGTACCTGAATATGAACAAAAAAAACAAAGGATGGGAAAAGAACAGGCAGAACAGATAAAGAATGAGTAGGATAAGTGAGTGCTTTACAAATGAAAGCAGATGTATGAAATTACAAGCTGTCAGATCAACAACGGAAATGAAGATGATAAAGTGGTTCCCTACACAGATTATAATTATTCATTTTGCCCTGTCCTGCATTTTTTCCCCACAATCCTGTTGTTGGGGGAGGAAGGGTACAGAAGGATATGAGGTTTATTCACGTAAAAGAAAAAAGTAAAACATTTCAGTCCCTACGTCCACAAAAAGATCATTTATTTCAGCTTCCTATTGATTCAAAATAATTTTGTGTGCTTGCAAGGATCTTTTCTGGTGCAGAGGTCTGATTAATTAATAGTATTTGTTGCCACAGCTAAAGCTCTCAGAATAGTAAAGTTTCTTTAAAAATTATTTACAAATACTATTGTTGGAGGCTGTCTTGTTGGATGTTGCACATGCAAGCATCCTTAATAGGCATCACTTTGACAGCTGTGGCAGATGGATTGCCTGGATTTAGGTGGCGCAAAAGAAATGAAGTAGTTTACATAGACCTGCCTGAAAAGATGTCTTTAATAATTGCACTCATAATTAGATTGATTTGGAAAAAAAAAAAAAGGACAACAATGACAAGCAAAGAACTATAGAGTATATTTACATAGATTTGGATAAAATCAAGCACAATCTGTTTACAAAAAAAGATAAACTTCAGACAAAGCATGCCTGAAATTTCCTGAATAAGTAAGAAGTTCTACTAAAGTTAATGTTGTATTAAAGTATTTAAATAATAAAAACTCATGAAAATCCAGCATTTTTCCTTTGCCCTTAATGTTTCACAAATAGACAGAAGTATTGACTGAAGTATTCAGGAAAAGCAGCAAATGTCTTAAAGAAAATAGACTTCGATTTTCATTTTAGATTCTAATTTACAAAAAGAAAACAAGGAGTTTTGACATCAGTTTATATGTGTACATAGATGTGTGTGTGTGTGGTATCAAATTTTTTATGTATATGAAAGAGCATAGTCATGAAGCTTGATTGTACATTATCGTCTTTCACTTTGAGCACTGCTAGAGTTCTAAGGCACTGTCTGTGCTTAATGTGGGAAAAGGCAGCTGAACCTGAACTGTAATGAATCTACTGAAAAAGATACTGTTTTGGAATACCAAAATAACGTGGTAATATTTCACTCTTTTTTTCCCCCCATTTCTCTTTTAGTGATTTCAAGTAATTATCAGACCTGTTTGGGACTCCTGATGCATTATCCACCTATTGGAGATGTTCACTCCCTTATCCTAAGAGCACTTTTTCTCCGAGATCCAAAGGTGAGGTACTCACTTTGTAAATAATACCAATACAGGAAATAAATCTCTGTAATAAAATGTTCCAAATGTTGTGAAGTTACGAATAGCCTATGTTTTGGAGACTAAGCTGACGTTTCAAATTTCTTCTTTTTTGACAAACATTTTAAAGGAAAAAGTTATTAGACAAGAGTATTTAAAGGAAAAAGTTATTAAACAAGAGTAGAATACATGCTTCATTATTCTTGAAAGGGTATATCCCACTACTGTGCTAAACTTCTCCAGGAGCTCCTTAAAGCACTAGTCACATCCAGTATATAATAGTTACATGATGGTTTTCAATTAAAAATGAAAATCTACTGTCACAGCCTGAAAAGATTCACATAAATAAAATTGAGATATTCATAAATTTTATGTTAACTATTACTAACAGTGGTGTTCGATATGCTCATCTATAGTAAAAAAAACGTGAACCTCTTGCTGTTTTAGAGTGTGTATGTATGTGGATCTAATATACAGTGAATATCCACAGTATAGTGGATAAAGTGTTTGAGATAAAGCTGTACACAATAACCTTCTCAGTACTCAGATCTTTGGCAGATAGCAGAATTTGTGCTGTGAGTTTTGAGCTGTCTTTGATCATGTCCCATTAGCAGGCTGCCAGTGCACAATCTGATCTCCCTTGTCTTCGTGATGCAAGCCACCTTTGAAAGCGAAAAATTCTGCACTTCTGCACTCTAACTGCCTTCTGCAAAATTTCATTCAATACCAATGTTTACACTTTTATGGTTTAAGAAAAAAAAACTCTTTGTTTCTGTATCAGTTTTGTGCAGAAATTTGCATCCTTACAGCTGCTTTCTTCATTCCTCTTGGGCACAAAGATTTCTTTCATGATGAGTAGTAAAACATATCGTCTTTTCAATGCATAAGAAAGTTTGTAATGTTAGATCTCTGGAATTTTTCCTAAGATTTAGGCAGCAGTCTGTGAAATCAAACTACCCAGCTTTTATGTTTATGTACTCTCTTAGCAAAACAAAATAGAAATATTTTTTAGAAGGAAAGTATAGAGGAAGGGAAATTGTGCCAAGATATCAAACTAAATCCAAAATATAATCTGTGGTTTAATGAGGGAGTATGTTAAAAGATAGAATTTAATAATAATTAGTAATTATCTAGCTGTCCTCCTAAGCACCCTAGGCAGTATACAAGTCATCCTACCAGCGAAAGGGGGCAAAAATAAACCACCAAATAACTTCCTGTGAAGGAACTTTGATCACTGTTGTGCTCAAGTAACTTTCTTGTCTCCAATAGAATAAAGTTGTCTGCTCATAAGGCCTCAGTGTCCTATTAATTAACATGCTCAGATACTCCTTGAACTCCTTTCAGAGAGGTACTGAATGTAGTCCTTGCAGTATCTTTCAAGTAATTCTCTCTTCAATCAGGTGGATGAGTACTTAAAGCTCTTTCATGCAAAGACTGCTAGTTGTTTTTGTTATTTTAAATATGATTAATTACAATTGTTCGCCATTTCTGAACTGTTCTTATCTGCTTGGGAAATACTCAAAGGTTAGAAAGTTAGAATTTCCAGAGAATAAAGAGCCCTAAGGGAATTTTAGCAGCTTCTCACATTAGAGTGTGTCTTTGGGATTAACATTAACAAATCTGGGCTTCCTACAGTAAGGAAGTTAACCTGTTCTAAAGGATCTCTCCAAAGAAAAAATTATCTCCTAGTCTGAGAAAGAGGTATATTTTCAATGCTGTGACTTTGAGTACCTGTTTTTTATTTTTCCCAAGGTATGATTTTAAGTTTCACTTAGGTGTCTTTAAGCATATGTTGGTTCAACCCAACATATAGTCTGTCTACTATGGCTTATTGTTCTATGTGATGTAAGACCTTCATATAAAAATTTTCTGAGTCTGTCAAAATTTTTCATTTCGTAGAATGAAAGGGAAGACTCAACAAGGTATCATGGGTGTTGCAGGAGTCTAAAATCAGTATAAAGACTATATACCAGTATCAGGAAAATTACGATACCTTTTTTTTTTTCATTTTTTATTGCTGTCTGCATGAAGATAATTCAGTTTGCCTCTATTTCCTGAGACTGGAAGGAGAGACAAGATTTTAGTCAGAAGTGTAACTTGTGATGATTAAAAAGTTTAGTACTGAATGATTTTTCTGCCTCCTTTGATGTTTCCCTGTGCATTTCTCCATCACTGGCTTCTGGTTCCTAATGGGAAATTAAATTTGGTTCAGTGCAACTTAGATCTCTTGGGCCCGAGCTGACCTGTTGTATATGGCATTTCTCCCAAGACTCTGCATGGTTTTTAATGTGTGAAGTCATGGAACTCTCACTCCTTTCTGTGAGAGATTGTTGCATGGTCCAGTAGCTTGTTTCGTTATTTTGTTGAGCATAACAAAAATGGTTAGTGTCCGTCCAAATTTCTGAGAGACGCTTGTTCTCTGCCCCTCAGAGCTTGAAATCTCAGCCACACAGAAAATGCAGTTTAGAAATCATGGACAGGAACAAAAAGGAATTGGCCTCTTAAAGCTTTGTTAATATACATTTTCTTCGGGATTATTTTTGCAGATAGATGAATGCCAAATAATCTCACTAGGGTATTGGGACTAGAAGAAAGTAGCAATATGTTCATAAAACTAAAAGGTTCTTAAAGAACAGTTATGTCATAAATTATGAAATAGTTAAGAAGACCTAATATGGCCTTTCCTTCTGTAACTTTTGATTCTAGAGATACTCTGAGTTTGCACTTCTAATATCATCTGTTATTTCTTCTTCTCTTTCCTTGTTCCATCATAACTGATATCTTCTTACTTATTTGTCTTGTGGAATATTAGGTGAATTAAACTTTGGCTCGATGAACCCCTTGGTTTTTGTTTGCTGCATTTCACTGCTGTCATCACCAGGAAAGCAACCTATATGTCAAAAGAAAGCTATACTTAAATGACATGTGGAATTTTTTTCTTCTAGATGGACAAATACAATTTTCTGACCTGATTGTGGACTCAAACACAAGCCTTAGCATTATCCAATAATAATATGAAACACAACTATTGCTCACTACTAAGCTAGTGCAACAGCTCTCCTTTCGCCGGGGTAGATCCCAATTGGCATGAGAGGATGTTTTAGATTCTGCATCCCTGATATGTACTAGTGCCCTCAAAGAGAAATACAGAGCCTGTAATAGCTGAAGACAAATGACGCACCTGGCTATGAAGGGGGGCCTCAGAGATACTAATTTTTCAGGCATGAATATGGATCAGTATGGGATAATTGAATTTAAGCCTTTTCTGAATTTGCCTAGCTCCAGTTGTTATGAAAATGTAGAATGAAAACCTCAAATTTGAAATCAGTGTTGTTATCTTTGTGTAGGGAGATACTATTAACCTGCTTAGGAAAGTATTTGTTTCTCATTTCTACTCTTTCAACAGCTAATTTCTTCAATTATTTGTATAAAAGTTACTTCTATGCACTTACAGTCCTTTTGAATATAAAGGTAGAGCTTGATATGAAAGAATGGAGTATCAAAAGTACATATATGTGAAATGAGAAAGTAAAGCAATGATTTTTCTGTATACCCAAATGCATTGACTGTAGGTGTGTCTCTGTGAATTTAATATGCCATGAGTGGCCATTTTTCTTCATTTTTTTGCTTATCAAAACCACTGAGCTCTGTTAATTTTCAAAGCATATTCTATGAAATTAAGAAGTAGAGATATGGAGGGAGGGCAGTGGAAAAATAGAAAGTGATTAAAAAAACATAGTTCTAACCAGAGTTGTTCAAATAAAAAAAAATTAAAAAACCCAATTAGAAACAAAAGTCATAGAAAATGCGAACATATTGTGTTCCTTAAATAACCAGATGTTCTCTCCCTCCTGAAGGCAGCCAGGGCTAGGAATAAAAGGTTTAAAACTATTGTTTTAAGTTAACTGTGAATTCTGCAAATCTGTTTTCACCCTTTAGCAAATAAAATTCTAATACAGCAACATAAGCAAAGTAATTTTCATCTTTGAGTGTTCTTATTTGAACGTTGTTGTGAGTTAAGTGTTAACCTTATCACAATGACTTATTACAAAACTAAAGCACTACATAGAATATTACTATTTTACATTGCATGCTAAGAACCTAACAACCATCCTTTGAGAGCCCACTGTATTTATTCTTAGTATTTTTGTAAAATAAGTTTGCTTTCAGATATTTTAACGTGGCGAGTTACATTATTTGCTGAGCAAGCGAGCTGGGAGTTTAATTCCATGGAGACAATGCTGATCATAAGCCATCGATTAAAAGAAAAAAGAAAGGGCAGTTAGTCAATGGAAATTAAGTTTTTAATTACACTAATAATATTCTAGTTATTGCTGCTGATATTTTTTCAGCATTGTATTTTAAGTTATTTGATAACATTGAAAACGGCGATGTATTAATGCTAAATTGTAACTAAATCCATGATGAAGCATACATAACATTTCAAAGGAATCGTATAGAAGTTCGTCGTGACAGAAATTACAGAGATTGCCACAAGAATTAAGCAGTAACACATAGCTTTAAGGTCGCGATCACTCCTATAACGATTAGCTGGAGAAATTCGCCTTCCAGCTTTTACCGCGTTTCACAATCGGAGCAGTGAAGGGCGAGGGGAAAGCACATTGCTCGGAGCCGAGGCGCCCTCCCGAGGGGCCGCCGCCGCCGCCGCCGCCGCCGCCGCCCCCCCCGCGCCAGCGCCAGCGCCAGCGCGGTCCCGGCTCGCTCGCCGCGCCCGCGGGCTCCGGGCGCTTTCACTTTCTTCGCGCCCCGCGGGGAGCGGCCTTTGGGAGCCGCCGCGCTGCCCGTGCAGCAGGAGAAGCGGGGCGGGTTGCGTTGCCTTGTGTTTGCTCGCGCTGCGTGCAATCTGGCATTAATTACCTCTCTTTAATGACCACATTGCAGCCAATGAGGAGTTGGTAGCTGGCGGCGTTGGGGCATTAGCAGCTCATTAATTCGTACCCGCTCACGGAGGTGCTGGATGGGGTGGTGAGTTCATTTCTTCAGAGTAACAGCAGCAGTCTAAGGCTGCTGTAGCTCCCTTTCCTCTGCAAACGTTTGATTTTTTTCTTTTTAAGATTCTTTTCGGCTGTGAAGAACATGACCGATTTTTCAGAAGATTCACAATTATACATTAAGTAATTTCTTAAGGTGTTTCGGGTATATGAAAAGCAGGTAATTGAGGCATTCATAGATCCGGTAGTCACTATCTTGGATAGTGGATATCCCAATATGATATGAGCTGGTGATATGTGTCAGGTCACCTACGCTTTAAAGTTGGCTTAACAAGGGGTGTGACTGATGAAGGAAACAAGGAAGGTTTTCCAAAACTGAGAAATACACATCTCTGCCTGTCTGAATAGGGGGGGAACAATTAGGTGAAACAGGAAAGAAATGCATTTACTTTCAGTGATTCAGTGGTACCACACAAAGACCTCTAGTTTTATATCCACATTCAATTCCTGGTAGTAAACTGAAGCGTTTTGGTCATCATGACTTCCCAATTTGCAAGTGCAATAAGGTTAGATGTAATCTAAAGACCTCAGGTTGAATAAATTGGAGGGGGGGGTTTTAAGTTGGATGCTAGACTTTTTAATTTGGGTAATACAATTAAGATTTGCGTATATTTTACATCTAAAAATATATTATTAGCTTGTTCTTTGAAATCAGAAACTTTTGTTTTCCAAGAAAACAGGCCATGTTTTGTCTTTAAGAATTATTGTTTTATATTTTTTCTGGTATTGTGCTTCATTAATAGAATAAGATATGACAGACAGCTGTGAGTTTAATGATAAATTACTTGGAATAACCATGTTGCCATAGTACCACATAAAAATAGTACGTGTACCACAAATTAAAAATCCTCTTCCTTTTTTTACACTTGTTTCAAACCTACCGCTTCTCTAAAGCATCTCTTATGTCACAAGTAATATTTTCAGTAAAAATCCTTGGAAAGTGGTTCATCAGCCAACTAGTTAAGACTTTCCAAATTCCAAATCAGGAGTCCTTCACAGTCCTCCTCATTTCTCAGTATCACACGTATCACTGTAGTCACCAGTCTCAGAAAGGTGATCTCTTAGATTGTCAAAGACAGCGTTATTTACAATATTGCTTTCTCATTAGTATTGCATGCACAGCACAGGTGCTTGGTTAAGGACCCACAAATACTGGATCAATCCAAGTTAGATAGCCATCACATTTAAAGGTATCTGAAACTAGAGTGAAGTCAACCCAACATGAAGCAGAGCTTCGGGAGCAGTGCTGCACGCTGTCATCATTCAGACAAGGCCGTGTGGCAGCTAAGATGGTGCTGCAGCCCACTGCTGGGAAGGGGGACACAGAGCAGTGCGGAGGGCACGTTTCTTCATGGGTCTCATTGCCAATACGGTGTGATCCAGCAAGAGGGCTGCTGCCCTCCAGGGCAGTGAGAAGTCGGTGGCGTGGCTGGTAGCTGCTGGGCAGGTGCAATGGTGCATCCTGCTGCAGAGCAGACAGCTGCGGGCAGGGCAGGGGCCGCTGCTTCTAGCATCATGACTGAAGTTATTTGAATGGAAGCTGCTACACAAATCCAAATTTTCATATATTCAACTAATATTAAAGCAAGTAAATAATAGTGTTGTATAGAACAGCAAGTAACATGTCCACTGTTTAATGAACAGTCAAGACGGCTACTTACTGACGGTCAACCGGACTAAGAATTGCAAACATTTAAAAACGAAGAATATTCTTCTGTGGTGATCAGCATTCCTGGTAGTATTCATTGGGAATGCATAAGCTCTGTCATGAGACAGACAAGTAGTTTTGAGAGGCAAGGTGGAAGAGAGAATTGTTTTTAGAAACTGAAATTTTAAACTGTTCTTTCTCTTTGAGCAAGGTGATATCCTTAGTAGTACAAATAAGAGCAATTCTGATGGTATTTGATCTTAAAGTAAAAGGAAGAAACAAAAGCACTTTTAGCTAATTACTTTAGCCACCAGTAAAATTTACAGCATGTGAATTCTTGGGGCTGTTTCTTTCAAATGATTGGTTTACTTACATGTAAAAAGTCATCTAAAGCTACTGACCTTCTCTTAAAGAGTAATGATATTACCTATAAAATTACAGTAATAAAATGTATTTAACAGTGTTAGAATGAGGTGATTATGGTTCTTCTTGTGTGCAACCTGACAATTCAGTTAATCACTTCTAGTATGCAAGGTAGTTTATAAAAAGAAAGCACTTAAAATACTTAAAACACTTGATTCTACCTAATCAAAAGTTCTTTGTATCATAATTTATGTGACAAAAATTTGCAAAACAAAAACTGTGATTTATATAAAATTGGATTCAAAACTTCTCAATAATACATGAAAGATTAGGTAGTGAATCATATCCAGGTCCATTACAATGGAATTAAAGTTCAGTCTCTTCTGGTATAAGTATAGATATATTATTGGTGTATTGGCATATTTTCGTAGTAAATATTAATGTATTAATTGTTGTATACAAAAGCCGTTTGTTTTAGATAGCACATTGCATGCAGAACATAAATTAATCTATTTCTTTTCCAAGTAGCAGAAATAATCTAAATAATACCTTAAAAATGTTCTTTTTTCACTGATATATGAGATTTGTGTACAAGCATGTATCTGGAGAATATATAACACTGGAAGTGCAGTTATAAGGGTTTTATCAGTATAAGCTTAGGATAGCTGCATTACTCACAAAGCCATCAGTGAGTTATGCAGGTTGTCCAAAACGAGTGCCAATAAAACCATAATGTGGTGGCTTTTCTGTACATAAAGATGTCATATTTTAAATCTCGTCATTTGGAACATTCCTGGGTTTAAAGCAAGGCTTGCTGTGTGTGCCATTCAAAGGCCTTGATTTCTCCTCTACACTGTTGTAAAACTCCTGTTCCTAACTGTGCGGGCTGCAAGATGCCAGAGCATAAATCTGTCATGGGGTAGGGCTGAACACTGTCAGATTTATACCTCACTATTTAGTTAATTTACTTCTTAAAACCAAGGGTTCAGTTGCAAAATAGATGACTAAATTAAGAGGCAGATTTAAAAGGTACTTAAGCAATTCTGTTTATGCAAGATGGGGATTTTACGCGGGTTATGAACTTGAACGTTAGCAGGTTGGAGTCCTTTTGTCTGGAATATCGATAAAAGCTGATTTGGTATGATTTGATCTACCTGTTAAAATGCAATACAGTGTAAAACTATACATGAAGAAAAGGCTTTCCAATTAGTTAGGACAAGAAGCCAAAATATACAACTAGAAATTTCTTTCATTCAAGTCACTGACTTATTTATAAACCTCAGTTGGCATTTTTTCATTTCTTTATCTCTTGTCATAGAATGCCCATGTGAGAGAAAAAATATGTGTATAAAGTTAAAAACAGACCCTAATGCACGGTATTTAAAATATCTTCCTGGTATCTGAAATTTCTAGTTGCTGGGGGAATAAAGGATTGCCACGTAACAAAACTGAAGATAATTTATTTCAGCTTGATCGGAGTTCAGGGGTTTCTTCTTTCCTTGACCCAATTAACTAAATTTTCTTTCCTTTTAAATTCTTTCTGGGAATTTTTGTTGTTTCAGAAAAATAGATCTTCCTAATTTTCCTTATAACCAATTAAACATGATAATTCTTCATGCTGTTATTGCGTTGTAAATAAGAAGTTCTGCGATTGAGACCCACAGCATCTTTCTGAAAAACGTAAACAGGAAGTATTATTCCCAGTTTGAGGATTATGGTGTTTCTTTGCCAAAGCCAGTATTAGTGTACAGATCTCCTGACTCCTGTGATTAAAGGAAGTTCTTTATTAGTTCTGTGCATGATACTTCTTGTGTTGTTGCGCTACTCTCATATGTAGAATTGGTAGATGCAGACTATCAACATACGTATTGAATAATATTTAACTATTAGCATTGAATCACTTTGAAATTGGCAATAGCATATTATGTCCTCTAATGTCTCACGATTTGGTTTCTTTTCAATAAATATTTCATGGAGTGGTTTGTAGGTGGATGAAATACCTTTCATGCCGCAGTCAGGGCATGTGGTTTTGCAGAACGAATAACTAGGGAGGAGAAAAATTAGAAGGTGAAAGGAGAGCTTTGTTTTGGGAGTGGCATTTGCTCTGGGTGCTACCGAGTTTGGGGTGGGTTGTTTATTTTGCCTACAAAATATTTTGAAATGTTTATGTAATGGTAAGCCGTTGCTTATACTGTATAAGTCTAGTTGTAGAGTGGAGACAGCTTCTTGAATACTTGACAAAAGAATAAAGAGAAGAAAGGCTAAATTTTTTTTGCAATTAAGCTATTGGGTAGTCATTAATGTGCACTTCAAATTAATTATTAGCACATAATAGAAAAACTGCTGCAGAACTCAACCAAGTGTATTTCTCATCCACATTTAAGCTGTTATATTTCAGTTCTGTTCCCAATACAAATTTTGCTATATTTGCATCATTTTTTTTTGAAGAAAAGTATATGTGATGTAGAAGGTAAACCTTCACAGACCTCCTAATCATTAGTGAATATAGGATGATATATTTCTCCAACTTTACTTAGAGGCAAATGAAAGAAAAAAATGGTATTGTAATATAAAAATATCGTAGGCTTTAGGAGAATTATGATAAATCTAATATTGCTTTGTCAGCTAAGAGGGGGATATTATAGTAAGCTGTCTCCTTAGAAAAATTTGTTTAAATAAAAAGAACAATACTTCATCCTTATCATTTTCTTTTTTGGTATGTAATTCAGTCTGTTCTTTCTTCTAGGCTTAAAATGTTGTTATTTTAGGAATTTTAGATATATATTTGGCAGCACTTTTTAATATTAAAAAAAGCCTAGTTTAAAAAATCCTGCTCGGCACTAGTGAGATCATTATTTTAGTGAGAGTATTGCTGTCTGTGTGTCTAATTCACTGTTGTTGGTTTGTTTGTTTTTCCTCTGTTGCATTTAGGTTATCTAGTTTCAGATACAATCTATTAAGTGGAGTATTTTTCGGTCGTTGAGGTTTTCCCACCTGTCTATCCTAAAACACCTGCAACATATGTTTGTGTAACCCTGCAATGCTTTGTGTTTTGGGCCTTGAGAAATTGCCCCAGAGCTTTTTGCTTATAAACAGCTGAGCAATTCATTTCTCTAATGACGAGTGCTTTTCCCCTGGCACTGAAGCAATAGCATGTTCACTAAAATAAGTCTCATTTTTCATCAGACATACCGAAAATCTTTTTTCACTGTTGTCACTTATTCTGAACCTTCAGATTTTGTGCAAAATTTTATTTGATTTTTTTTCTGTTAATATACAAAAAAAGAGAGGGGAAAGAAAATACATGGACAGAGAAGGAAAAACCAGTGTTGCACAGATTCCTCCACTAGCACCTGCATGTAAAATTTTCCAGTCAGCGTGTATTCAAATGGTTAAACAATACATTGCGGCAGTAACCTGGTTTTCCTGATTTCCTAAAACAATCTTTCTATGACTTGTGTTACACAAGCTTGCTTTGCTATATCGTAGCAACTCTGTAGGTAATTATATGCAAATTATCTGTGGAAGCCAGGCAGGGGAAGGATGTACTTTCTTTCTTCTTCTTCTTTTTTTTTTTTTAATTCAGGATTGGTAAAATTGTTTAGCTTTCCCCCCTCCAGCACTGTACATCAGTGCAATGTGCAAGCGTGGGCAATATGGCTGGCACGTTAGATTTTTTGTGGTCGCCAGGAATAGGAGCAGCCCAGCATTTCGCTCGGTCTGAAGCTGTGCTAGAGGATGTAACCACAGGGAGCGGGGCCTCAACCGCTGGGACTGCTCAGAGCTTTTCAGCAGTTTATGCAAGTTTAGGATGGGCTTCCTTGGGTGAGATTCGGCTCCCTGCTCCAGCCCCTTGGCCGGTAAAAGAGCCGGTCGAGGGGTAACCGAACTCGAGACCCCTTCCCCCGGGAGGAGAGGGAAGTAAAAGAGAAAGTGCCCAGGAACTTCCTTCCCAGCATGGGAACCGGAGCAAGGAAATCTGGTTGTGACCGAGAACAGAATAGGGATGACAGGGTTAAGACTTTTGCAGACAGATGCATGTTTTTTTTTTTTTTTTTTTTGAACTATATAATGTACCTATAAATGAAGGGACTTAACAGGCTTCTCTCTTTTAAAAGGAGGAAGGGGGGATCTTTGATGCAAGGAGGGGCTCAGAATCAGGAATACCTAAGAGATACCTGAAGCATTTTCAGCCATCTCTTCTATTTGTGCTGCAGGTAGTACACTTGTCAGAGACAAAAGTCCAAAATCCTACCGGCTTCTACATGTGCTTCTCTAGCTGTATTTACTATGTTGTCCTTTCAAAAGTATTAATTTGGAGTTTTCAACCAGTTGAAACTAAGCTCACTCTAGGTAAATATGTAAGAATAGAAGCAGAACTGTAAAACCAGCAGACTGTTACTACAAAATGGGTGGGGGGAAAAGGGATTTATAATATATTTATAATATATTACTAGCCTAAGTAATTAAAAACATAAATAAGATCATTCTAAATCACACTGTATAGAAAAAATAGGGTTACTGTGAATATTTTAGTCAACACAGCTATGTTTTGATGTAAATCAAATTTGTTTAATCTTCTGTCCTAATGCATAGAACGTCTGATGCAGGGGACAGCTGAAACTGGATGCTTAGGGAGAGGAATTAGTTTAAAGTTGTTAGGGAAGAGACATTGCAACTGTATAGGTTTTCCTTTATGCTTCTTATATAAAAGTTATTGAAGGGGTTAAAAGCAGTGTAAAAGATAAAGGAAGTGTTATCATAATGATTTAAACATAATCTTAATAAACCATATTTTTTGCTGTCTGAAGTGTGGCTTTCAGGAGTATTTAATATTTCTTTGTTACTACTTTGCAGATACTTGCCCGCTAATACATATACCATTTTCTTTAATAGAATTTTCTGAAAGGGTATCTTTGTAGTGTTACAAAAGGATTTCCAGCGATAACCCTTGGTATTTACTGTCTTGCATTTCTAATGTTGTTTTTTCAACATTATTTTTTCTGAAGGCTTTTTTGACTGCATGTAATAGTACTTTAAACTGCTTCTTCCTTTGATACCTTTAAACCTCATAGGAATTTAAATAGGCCCCTGTGAAAGTGATGCTTGAGCCTCATTCATATGTTCAAGTTAGATCATTATTCCTATTAATGGCTTTAAGTGCTTAGATAGTAGATCAGCCTTTCGTGTCTTGAATTGCTTGTCATTTCTGCATAAATATGTTTCAAAAAACTGTTCCACATGATCTTTTCCTCCTTTTATTTTTTTCAGAAGCAAAGTGTAATCATACTGTTGGTTTGCTGGTTGGTGGAAAAGAAATGCCATTGTTTTTGCTAAGATTAAAATATATAGAGTTACAGGAAACGATTTGTAAAGCTGGACTAGCAACTGTTGAAGTGAATTTTTCAAAGGGCTGCTCTGTGAATTAGAAGTGCCAGCTGTTTTAACCTGGGCTTGTTCTTGTGCCTTGTTGAAATGGTCATCAAGTCACACAGGAAGAAAGTTATTTAATTTAAGAGAGAAAAGTTGCACTGTTTGATTACTTGAACAGTAGTCGCAGAAGCATCGGTTATCCTCATCACGTCAGTTTGGATTTGATTATCATAGAAATGCATTGAATTACCAAACTAGAGCAATAGTAACTAAAGCTGATTCATTGTTATTGCTGTCAGTTGGTGAGGACTGACTTACAAGACATATGAATGGGTAGAGTTATGCAAATACTGTTTTTGTAACAGGAGAAGAAAAATGTACAGCGGCCATTACAATGTGGGTGGTAGAATAGATAAGATTTTTTTTGATGCTTGTCTAATAGCTTTTAGTTGTTGTTTCATTTTTTTCATGAACATTACAAACAAGATATCTTTAAAATGTGTTTAATGCCTTTCCAAAGAAAGGAAATTAGACATTTCATTCAGGATTAAGTCTGACAACATGAAAAGATCTGGAAATTCCCTGCCTTAAGTTTGACCCCAGAGACCATCCTTGGCCTTTGATATCTACCACCTCTTCAAATCTTCCTCTCTGCTTTTATGCATATGCAATATTTTGGTCATTAAAATGCAAATCCTACCTCCTCCTCCAAAAATCAGAATGTTTATCAAGGAAGGAGGATTTACAGCAGTTTCTCAAAAATCAGAGGGCAAAGTATGGATACTTCAGTCTATATTGAAATTAGGAGGGAAAAGATACAACATGTGAAAGTGAAAAAGAGCTGAAAAATGACTCCATCAGAAATAGAATATACTTTCACCTGTGAACAACTATTTCAGAAAGGTTATTGCATAGTTCATTAAAACTATACTGTGAACAGGGCTGAAGAAAGTGGATCAGAACACAGGGCCTATAAACGAATAAACCTTTAAGCAAATACTTGAAAAGTATTTAGAAATGTTTTATACAATACCTCTGATTATTACCCAGAAAAGCTGAGGAGTATTTATCGTTTTCTTTTTGCTTATACTAGAAATAGATTATTTTAAACCATTGTTCTTGGTAAATATGCATATATGTTTATATGTATTTATATATATATGCCTCTTTGTAGCTCTCTATTATTTTGGTTGAATACATATGCTTTTTTTTTACTTTAAAAATATTTACCTAAAATTTTCTATTTTCAAATGATGTCCTTCACGATTCATTAGTGTAATGAAATTTCTTTATACATATACTGTGCTCTACACCTAATCAATGTTTGGTGGAATTTTAGATCCAAAAAAGATTGTTTCAGTACTACTGAAGGCAGTGTGCTTCAGTGAAATAGTTTCTTTATGGCAGAGGTGGAGACTAATAAATAGCTTCTGGTTTCAGTATTAATTATATACATTATATTACAAGAGAACAGGGTGAAATTTAGACAGAAAAAAGGTTCCGTGTGCCATCTAGTGGCTATGTTGAGGTTGTCTGGCTAAAAGTAATTCTTTGCTTAAGCAAGACTTAAACCTGCATCCATTTCAAACTGTAAGCTAAGCTAATAAGTTTGTTCTTATTATTATCATTTCCTTTAAAAACATCTCATTTTAGTTCAAAGATGATAAAATTCTGTGTCTGAGTTCAAGGAAGGACAGAACTAGATCTGCATCTGAACTTTCCCAGAAATTATAAATCTAATTAGAAACATTATCACTGCAGTCCCATCTCGATATGGAAGAACACTAACTAATTTCTGTAAGCGTGGAGTAGACTTAATGTTAACACTTGGTATTATTTTAAGACTTCACTTTATATAAGTAGCATTGCTGTCTTTAGAAACCATGGTCCCAGGAAAAGAGAAATTATTCTTTAGATCTTTTATCTTCATTAATAAAAATACTTCTACTCTGCTCTAAATCGCCTCGGAAAGTTCCAGCAAGGTGTATATATATATATATTTTTTTTTTAATTGTAACACTTCTTTTCTTTAGAAAAATCCAAGACCAGTGACTCACCAATTCCAACAGAATTTAGACTATTACAAAGCACGTGGAGCAGACTTGATGAATAAAACCCGGTAAGCTCTTTCTGAATATGTTTTCACTGAACTAAGACTTTACATAAACAAAACGTTCAATAAATTTCTTTTATCCCAAACAAGAATTATATAATCAGTATTAGAAGCACAAATGTTTACTGTGTGAATCTTTACATTACCTATTATTACATGAAGAATGAAGGCTTCGCAGGTAGTGCTATATTCAGTTTGCTGGCATTTTTCTTTTAATGCCTAGGTTATTTGTACACAATGATCTGTACGCTAAAAGCAAGGGATAAAACGGAGCCAGTGTGGGTTCTGTAGCTGAACTACTTCTGATACTGCCTCTAATTTCAATCTGCAGTATCAATTTGTCAGAAGCTGCGTAAGTTAAATAAAATTAATATAAATCCAGTTTGCACTAATTTTTACTAAATCTTTTTGCAGCATTCATCCCTTCTTTTAGAAATGGCTTGTATCAATACTGCTTAAATTCCCTGTCAAGTTAATTTAAACTGTTGGTAGCTGGTGTAGAGGTGCCTATGCGCTGCCTGGACAGCCACGACGTTGGTGCTGATTGCTGGTGGCTGTTGCCTCTTGGCTGTGGGACAAGGCAACACAGCGCCTTGTGCTGGCGCAGTCGAGGTCAAACAAATGGTGCCTAGGATTGCCCACGGCCCCAAGCGTACCCTGTGCCCACTGATTTGCAAGAACTCACTGGCTTTAAGATCCCTGCACCTCTGTCAAATGCAGTTCAAATCAGTTACTTTTAAAATTAGTTAAAACTAAAATTGAGTCGATTAAAAAACCTTTAAAAATGGAATAAGAGGCAGAAATTAATGTTAAATAGAGTGACTGCAGAAGCTTCTTTTTTTTTTTTTAGGAAAATTAGGCTTTAAAGTTGGGAGGGTTGTGGCAAAAAACTGTATTCTATTATATTCATTTAATGTTTTTATTTAAAATTATAAGAAAAACTGATTTCAAAAGCTGTTTAAAAATGAAGAATAATTTATTTGAAAATGCTAAAAGAAACAGTGCAAAGATTTTAAAAACAAAAAAACACATGAAGCCCAAATGAGAATGCGGCATGGTGGAAACTTAAATTCTAAGGGAACAATTGGCCACCAAATCTAGGTAAGAAGGTAAGTTCATTGCATACATATATGCAGGATATGCACCAGAGAGAAGAGGAAGTTTTTTAGAGTAATTCACATTGGGGAATAACTGGGAAAATTCATCTCAACCCAGAAACATTTAGAGTAGGTCAAATGTTGTGAATCTGTTTAAGGTTGTATGAAACAGAGAACTGGAAAATAAAACATTAGGAAATGCTTCTGCAGTGAGCAAAGAGATGGATTAGATAAGTCTTTTTCATCTTTAATCTCAGACTCAATAATGCATTTAGAATATCTTCACAAATCTCTTAATATGTACTGCTTATTTTATCACTTTTATAAAAGTTTTTAATCTGTCATATTCATAAATTTGTCTCTCATAATGGCTACTTACTGAAGAGAAAATGCCTTTGAATAAGCCTTGCTTAAAACAAAACATTTTCATCTTAGCAGAAAACTGCAGAGATTGAATCATCTTCTTACAGCTAGTTTAAAAATACAGCATTCATAGTCAAGGTCAATGATGCTTATTGTGATGAAACAAAATTGTTTGCTTCATAGATGGAATTCACATCTCCTTGATATTTTTATTTTTAAACGGATGCCTTACTTTTAAATGCATCTGCTGATAACTCTACAACATAATCAATCACCATTTTTCTTGTAATTGTTGTGGATATCTGGTACATTTAGATGGCTAAAATGTAGACATTGATCCATGTTTAATGGCGCTAATCATCCTTTGCATTAATATATCAGACATTTAAATGGTAAGAAATAGCTACACTGTTCTTATTTTCCTGAACTTCAGTTTAGTTTTAACATACTTTTTAACATACTTTTTCCAGAGATTAGCACCTTGTTCATTTTCTGAAGCTGTGATTTAGAATAAATCAGAGAATAAATTCTACTTAAGGATACTTTTATTAAAAACCATCTTTTCTTAACAAGAAATTTAGATAGCTTCATTATTTACTTTTTAGGTATGTGCATGTGTTCTGAACTGATTGTTAGCAGTGTCAGTTCATAGAAGAGCCAAATCACATATAAGTTTTTGAAGCTGGAATAACTATCCTTTCTAGTTTTCAAATAATTTTAAAACAGTATTACATATAATACTTGAAAGCCTTTTTTAAATCCGTATTTTGGACATATAGCCTAGAAAAGATTTTCTGGTGTTTATTGTTCTGTAAAATGAAGTATCTCAGAAAGTCTTTTTTCAACCATCCAAAAATGCAAATAAACTAACATCTTCTGGGTCTGTGTATATGTCAAAGCAACAAATAAAACAATGTAGAAGGCAAAGTAATACTTTTTATTAAGCAAACATATAATGAAAAAAAAAGCCTGGTGGGCATACCCAAATTTTGACCAAGGGCTTCCATACCTTGAAGCTTTCATGAACTCAACATTTTATTCTATTCTGTTTACTTCTTCATGAAAGATACACCTCCCTATAACTTTGTCTCATGTATCTGTAGGCCATTGTGTTTCCAATGATGCTATTGACTCAAAGCATCCAGTGGCTTTGTTGCTTGGATAGCCTGTCAGAGAAAAAGATGCCCTTTCACTAAGTATCGGGTTTTGTTCACAGTCGAGCTTCTTTTTATTGACTGTCAAAGACTCCAGACTTGGAGGCAACGCAAACCCAGGGCACAATGTGTAACCCATTATCTTTCTTCTAGGGTGATGTTTGAGGTGAATTTAACACCTCATCCTAGCTGATTAGTTTCAAAGGATTAAGGGGGGAAAAAATGCCAGATGTAGTATACTCACATTCAGATTTTTAATCTCATCACATTTATTTACTGGTGTGCTCCCTGGAAGCACTGATGCTAATAGATTCAGTTGCAGACTGTTGATATCTGCTTAGGCAGCGTTTGACATTTCCTCTTTCACCTTCAAAGCTATAATCTGTGTTTTCTGTCTGGGATGGAGAAGACATTAAACAAAAGGTCCTGTGCTGACTCTTCTAATGCCACATATATGTAATGGAAGAGAAAAAAAATCCCTTCTTTTCCTTAAGTGCCTGCAATCCTTAGGGAACTGATTAATAACTGAGTTTGCTAGGTAGTAGCAGAGCAAAATTTTTTAATAATAAACATTGTAGCATGTCCTCTTCTATGAAATCATTAGGACTATTGAATTTACTTTTGAGGCCATCTGGGACTCCTGCAAGTTTGTTGTGAAGATATTCTTTCTATAGCTACTTTGTCAGTCATTCTGAGGTGACTACAGAAAGACGTTTTATATTATCAGCAGCAGTCAATAAAATGGGGAGACGGGAAAATGTTCTACAATCAATATTCAGCAGCCATTCCTTTCCAGCTCCCATAAGTTGGGAAGCAGCAACAGGAAGGTGGAAGACTAGCAGGAGACAAGCCTTAATGCCCTTTGCGTCTCAGTCTCTGCACTGCTATTCCTTCTGAAAAATGCAACATGCTCTCTTTCTTCATCACCGATATGGGGAAGAAGGACCCCAAATAGCTTAAGGCTGTATCTCATGAGTATGCAGGCTCACATACTTTCTTGTGCTTCTCTCATTTTCACATTACCTCTTCTGGGTCTAAACAACTTAGCTGTGTTATTTTCTTTATATCTGTGTGTGTGTGTGTGTGTGTGTGTGTGTTTTTATACTGTATATTCAAAAAAAAATGTTCTGGAGATAAATAGGGAAATGATATGGAAAGCAAAACCAAAATTATTTCTTCAGGTGCATGCACAAGTGGCAAGTCATCCATACTAATTCATTTGTAATTTATGTTTGAATAAACTTCCACAAAACAGAGGAAACTTTTTTCCCCCAGTACAATGATTGTCCTGTTTTTCATTAAATGTATTTCTTCAAATTTTTTAAACACAGCTATGTATATCATTGAAGAATAGATCATTAAAATAAAAACTCAGGTGTGGAATGGTCTCTGTGATTGTTATATGTTTCTGTGAAAGGTATTTCAATCATTAACTATATAAAACAGGAATATATTGCAAGAACAAATAGAAATGACTTTGCTGATGTCTCTGTTATGTGAACACTTCTACTGGGAGCTAGAAGCTGCTTTGCCTCTTTATTTTAAACAAATTAAATGGTTCGGCAATTTCTTCATTCTTAATGTTGTATATAACTGAAATGAATTAAATAGCCACTGTAGTTAAAAATAAAGAGAAACTGTGATAAGGATCATGATTCAAAGCATGGGTTCTATCCTGAAGCAATTCTTCAGCCAAAATCACTGTTGAAGTCAGGGTTTCCTGTTATAAGTGCTTAGCCTGAAATGGCTAGGCTGGGCAAAAGGTGAAATAAGAGCAAAGGACATCCAGTTTTACCAGCCTCAAAATATAAATGAAATGAAAGAGTTGTTTGGGTTTGAATTATGTTTATATTTACATTTAAGGGAATTTAACAGAGGTAAATAATAAAACAGGTTTTTTTGATAAGTACTAAAAGTCAAAGCTTTCTAATGTTTTTGACCATTTAAAGCTTGGATTTTTTTTTTATCGTATCATCATTTTTTGTCATTTAAAAAGGCAGATCAAGAAAATTGCTACAAACTTGCTTTGTTTGGGTTTAGCCTGCATTTTTCAGGAAGAAAGGGCCAAAAATATTTGTCTACTACTTTATAATGCTCTTATCTTTGATATTTTCCCCTGTTTTGGGAAAACAGTGCATGTATTGCTATATCTGTTGTCAAGCTTGTGATAATTTCTTTTTTTTTTTTTTTCAGTGCCAGTGCTAAGGTTACCCCACTGAACATTAATAAAGTCTCCAACAGCTTACTCAACTTTGGCCGAAAGCTCATTGCTCCAGCGATGGCATCAGGTAGCGCTGTGGGTCCTCCCAGCAGCGGGAGCGGCGGCAGCTTCTCTCCCGCAGTGATGCCCGTCAGAGGCACAGTGGAAGCCCCCCAGCACCACCACCACCACTACCACCACCACCACCACCACCACCAGGCGCAGCAGCAGAGGATGATGAAATCTGAAAGCATGCCGGTCCAGCTGGGCAAAGGTAAAGGCAGCCTAAGGCAGTTGCACAACAGAAGAAAGCTTTGTCATATGCCTTAAGGACTGAAGAAAGTCCTTTTTTTGTTTTTCTATAGAAGGATACATATTTGGAGGACTCAGAAAAAAAAACTTTTTGGTAACTAGTATGTATATACCACAGCACGTCTGCAGTGTAATACAGAATTAGATGTTACTGTCAAGAATGTACAAACACAGAAGGTTTTGAACCTTTTAAAATATTAACAAGAAATTATGTCAGACATACCTGCAAACAACATCATTATCATAAACATTAGCTATCTCTCTATACATTAATTTTTCAGTCTCTCAAATACAATGCTTTTTTAACTGTAAGATTAATTTCATACAGGTTTTTTACAGGTTATTGGCACAAATCCCATGTGTAACAATGTTAGCTAAGTACAAGTGAAGAAAGTTAGGTCAACTGCAGAGTCGTTTATGATAAACAAAATAATATTTCCTTTAGAATATTAGGGACTTATTTGACAAGTTATTTGAACAATAACATATATTTGCCTTTTAATAATTTGTGATGGTCCTCTGCACTTTCTCTGTTTAATGAATACCACTTTTTCTCAAAGCTTTTCTTTACATTTCTTGAGGACAGTTTATTCAATCAACAAAGTCACGAGCTCAGCTTCAGCAGTTGTTTCCTATACTCTGCTAGGCTCAAGATGTAGTTCTGCTTTTCATCCTAAGACAGCCTATGGTGATATGTTCTTTGCTAGAAGTATGTAGAGTGATACTACGTCAGTTTGAAGGCTGGTGCTTGTTCCCCTGAGCCACTGCATAATATTGCATCTTTTTTATTACTATGATTGTTATTAACCGGATTTGAAAGTATAAGAGAAGGGAAATAATACTTTACACCTCTGTTGGTGTAAAGCTCAAGTTGGTGTTCTTTTTCTTTCCCGTAGCACCCATATGGTCCAGACTCAGTCCTGTCATGATCATTACGTGCCCCAGCAGACACTGAGTGTACAGAAATCAAAAGTGCAATTATAGCAATGTTTCTTTCCAGCAGAGATATGCAGGCAGTAAGGGTCACTACGTTACCTGACAAAATCCAGATAAGTAGCTTCTCTCTGAATCCTACAACAATCTCAGAAATTGCTCCCAGCCAGCCCTCAATGCTGGGCAAACACAAAACTGAAAAGAAGGGGTTTTTTTTACCTTTTGGGTGGAAGAGTAGTCCTCAGGTGGTGGTTTTCTTTTCCTTCCTTCAGGTGAAAAGACAGTAAAATTTGAAGCAACTTCTATAGATGGAATCAAGTGTAATTTAATCTTGATCTAGCTGGTCAAGGATGACCCTGTTTACACTGGATCGTGCAACATGTCAGCTAGCATATATAGAAACACACCTTATTTCTGTTATTGCCGTACTTTGTGTATACAAATCGGAATAAAAATTTGCAGTTATGCTGCAGTCATTGTCATGTACAAGCTGTGCACATATTTCTGTATCAGCAGGAATACTGAGATTTGGTAAAGTTATCAAAAATATGCAAATTAATGATGTAGTAAGAATAAAACCTACTGTAACACCTAAGTACCTGCAGTTTCCTCTCACCCTATGCTATCTATCCATATTTGGAGCAACACTTGCAGGAGTAATTTAAAGGCAACAAAGTGTAAATTTATCTTTTAATGAATTGAGATGAAAATGAGTTTTGTTTTACATATTAGTGCCACGCTCATTGTTCCAGATTATACAGTTATCTGTATATAGCCTGTAGTCGGATCTGAATGAAGGCTGCTAGCTACACTTGCAAGTGCTGCAATTTAGATTTTTAAAGAGAAGTCCAAATGGCAGTGAAAATATAAAGTCTCTTGGAAGCTATCCAATGACTTCTCTCTGAAGTTTAAATACAGGAATAGCTTACAAAAAGAAATTCCTTATTTGCAATGACACAGTGGTGGAAACAGGCTAAAAAGAGCCCTTTGAAGTACAATGCAGATACATTTGTGAACAACATCATCAAGTCTTAAAATTAAGTCTTTTAAGTTCTTTGAGAAAAGAGAGTATCACCACCTCAAGAAAGTGCTTTTAAACGGTTGCCACTCTTTGGTAAGTGGAACTAAAGCCCTAAAGCTGCATCAGACCAACAGCTGTGCTGACCAAGGATCTGGCAGCAAGCAATGTGCTTGGCTCTGTGGAAAGTCTGAGGAAGGCACTGGCAGTAAAAAGTCACTTCCCTGCAGCCCTGAGTGAAGCGCTTTGGGGGACTGGGATTTAGGACATACCCAAATTCTGAGAATCTTTTGCTCAGCTCATTCTGTTTGTGCTGAACTTCTGAAGTGCTTTTCCACTTGGTATACTGGCTTTTTTGGAACTCTGGATTTTTCTCTAGCTTTTGGGTACCTAAAAGCTACTTTGTGTGATTTGTAGCCATAAGGCTCCAAAGTTATGGACTAGCTCTAATTGTCTTATGTTTCTGTTCGTTATTGTGTTTTCAGTTCCGCTTAACCTCCTGAAGCTTGTTTCTTTAGCTGAGATAGGCAGAAGCTTGGATTTAGGATTTAAATTGATAGACGTTTGTGCTTCCAGTAGGACTAATACTCACACGTGCTCAGGTGGACAGTGTAAGAGACCGAAGTACTGTAAATCTGAGAGATGTCAAATCAATAAAAGAATTTAGCCATTTTTCTCAGATTATATTTGCCCTTTCAGGTTTTGAATGCTCAAGTAGTGTTGATAATTTAATTTAACTTGTAGAGGGTTGCTAAATTCAAACAGATGAAATTGCCCGCCTTAATCTACTTTGCCTTAAGGGTGAGGAAGTCATTGGAAACAAAACGTCTTGCAGGACTGGCAAAATAATCCCATTCCCAGTTCTGCAGCTTTTCCTCGACGCACTTACCACTCAGTTCACAAACCAGCAGCAGCGACAGATGTCACTGATGCTGCTACTTCTAAGGGATTGCTTTTGCTGTGCTCAAAATGAGGGTTGGTTGCTTTATCTAATCAATAGTAATTATTTCTCACTGTGTTTTTGTACTTGCTGAATTCCTATTAGAAAAATGTATATAATTTAGATAATGTAAACAGAAAAGCAGCAGACTAATATTAAAAAAAAACATAATTGCAAGCCCGTAATCCCAGATCAGTCTTCACCATTACAAATCATAGCTGAACGAAGTATCTGGACACCTAATTGGAAATCAGTTTCTCCTAATAATATATAATATAATATATGTATAATCCTGTTCAGCCTATCCTTAGCACAGGAGGAGATTGGATATCATTACTGATTACTTATGCAAGGTAGGCTGCAAATAGAAAGGGATTAAAATAGTCTCTTGATCCTACACAGTGGAAGAATTCACTGACACGAAGGTTAAATTCAAATCTTGAGTTCACTGGACTGTAAGTTGAGCTCGTCATTTTGAAAGACCAAAAAAAGTGGTAAATGGAATGTCTCCAGAAAAAAGCAAAATCGTTGCCCTTTGCAATCCATAGGATTCCTGAGTGCTCAGAAACTGCATAATGTTTGCTTACCAACTGGCAATGTGTTGTCAGAAAAAAAAACTTTTCTCCTTCACGTCTTCCCTATGATGTTGACTCTACCCCATTTCTGTATTATTTAAACAATAGTACAAGATACAGTTTTCCTTCTAGATCCTTTCATTTGATTTGAATGTCACTTTATCACAAGGACATGTTAGAGGACCGGTTTCAGAATGATGTTCTGCCAAAACTGCGGTCAGCTATTTAGGGAGTTTCCAGACTACCGTCTGCTTTTATCAGTAGATATTTCTGAGGTATTTGTTGTAACACAAATAGAATTTTCAGTCACCTAATATGCCCTAAAAAAATGCACACCATATTGAGAATTATTTATGAACTGTGTGTCTAGAAAACAAGTAAGCTTTTTCTGAAGGAAAAAAGAAGTTGTCCATACTGATATCAGCAATAAGTAGTAATGAGTAACATAAAACACTGATTAACAAATGCTTTTTTCTTTTTTTTTTTAATATAAATATGCATACTCTAATTATGAAATGTTACCAAGAGTAAGTAGAATATGATACTTCCAAATCAGAATGGCTCTGTCAGGGTGAAGTACCAGGAACAAAATGTTTTTGATTGTTTTAGCTCAAACTTTCATGTAAATCAGCCTCCAAAAAGCACTACTTTTTTCCCTGCGGATATGGCATATAATACGCTGATCCTTAAAACTTCCCATTCATTTTTGCCTAATCTTACACAGCTCTCTCACAAGATCTTCTGTGTTGGAATCAGCATCTTGCAGCAAAAGCAGAAGTTACAGGTCTTTACTTCAGTGATTTCTGTTTGCTGGGAAAACCTTCTAACGTGTTTATTTGTTTGCCAGGAGATGTAGTTACGGGCAGCGATGCTCAGGTGCCTGGCCCTGCGCCGCATCTCCCAGCCCAACCAGGTACGGCTGCCGTGGCAGCGGGGAGCGTTTGGGAGCCTGCGGCGTCGGCGCTGGGCTGCCGAGGGGCCGCCGGGTTTCTCTCACGGGGGGTTTCCATCTCCAGCTCACTGCCATTGTCCATCCACCGAGCGGCACTGTTGGGTAGGAAACAAAAAAAGCAGCTTCATTCCTTCCCTCCCTGACTGAGGAGCGAGGCTGAGACTCCCCAGCTACCTTCCTTGTCTGCCAGCGTCCGTCTTTGTTAAAAATCTGTGCTCGCCATGTAGTTTGTACTCGACTTCGCACTTTGTCGTGTGCGGCAATTTGACCATGAGTGTCGCTTTTAGTTGCACAGCTTCCCCGAGGTTGTATTTGAGGCAGGTATTTTGGGCTGAGCATCTGCTTTTGTGCTCTTATCTAAAGAGAAGCTAACCTGCCTCAGTCTGAAATACTAACGCACCTGTTTGTGCAATGAGTCGGTTTAAATAAATAAAAGAATACCTGTGATTCAAGTCTTCGTTCCAATTTCAGTGCAGGAAAAAAAAGGGAAACTGTAATTTGTCTGAAGTTTAAAAGTTTTATAAAAATCGTATCATTATTTTTGCAAACTTTAGCACTCTACATCCTGACTATGGCAAATACAGAGTAACAGATCAGCAGATCTGAATGGTTTTGAATTACAGATTGTGCCTGACTTGTGTTCTTTTTGGTATCTTGTCCTTCACTGTCCTTCAGCTATGAAAGCTCTTCTTTTCCACTGGAAGGGCCAAATTGGGGGTCAGCCTCAGTTTTGTGCATTTTTGTGCATGTCTTTGTCTGACTCAGATGACCTAGATTTTAGCAGAGGCCTCCAGAGGCCCCTTCAACTTAATGTGAACGTAGTAAGACCTACAGCTTGTCTTTCTTTTTTCTAAGTCTTTTCCACTCCTCTTGTCAACATCTTTTACTGTGTCCTTATCATAGATCACATTAAATTTAAATTCTCCCTGTTTCCAAGAGCCTGCATATCCCCACCCCTGCCCTGCCAGCAGTACCAGCAGTTCAGCTTCTTTTCCCACTACCACTTCTGTTGCGTGTTTTCCAAATGGTTTTGAAACAGCCTTTGTAACCCTGGGGTCAGACAGAGCCCCAGCAACCTTTAGCAACAGGCAAGTAGTGAGCCAGCTAGAAGCCAGCACATGGAGGTAACACTGCTCCTCTGTCTCAGAAGGGTATATATTTTTAGTGCACCAAATACTGGGAATTGTTACTGTGAACTATTTTTGTGTGCATAATGCATTTTTTAAGACATCCTATGTGGTGTTGTGTGCTGGTGACTTACCTCAGGAGTCCTTAGCTTTTTGTTCTGTGTTCCTTAGAAGCATTTATTTGATTTTCATATTTGCATTTTCTTCAGCCTGTTTTGTATAGGCTTTAGGACCCTCTGGTTTATGTTTACATGGTCAGAGATTAGATTAAGAACATGCTACTCTAATCTTCTTTTAATGAGGTGTAATGTATTTATCTGAGATTGATAGAGCGGAGGAAAATGAAAGTTTTGATTAAGTGATATTCTCAAGTTGCTGACTGACTTGCTAAAGAAGAAGGAGGTATGTTCATCTAGTTGTTAAATGTAGTTTGTTGTATCATTTTATACGTGTTGGTTGTACATGGTGGGTAAGGGTCCTTTTCAGGGTTTTTTTTCTCCTGAGGAATACTCCAAAATTAGACACTCTCTTGAATGATCTATGAGCTGCAGAGTGAGGAGGACATGCCGTGCTATCATTACGAAGCGTGCTGAATCAGCAAGACGTGCTACAGAGAGGAGGCAAATGGCATTTTGTATTTAATCCTCCTAGAATCCTGAAATCTATTGGTGTTACTGTATTTCCAAAATTATATACGGGTTGTTAATGCCTCCAAAATTGGTGCACACATAATACATCTAAAAGACTTCAAAAGCCCTGTTGTGACTTCAGTTATGCAAATGTTCCTTGTGGCAGCTCCACTAAACTTCTGTGTTGCAAGAATTACAGGTAGCTTTCTTCTTACATTAGGCAAAATATGTATGATTGGTATAGCTTTCAGCTTTCTTCTTATTTCCAGTTGTAAAACTGATGATATCTTTGGAAACTGGAAAAGCCTGTTATAATGCAAGTCTGCTTTATGACTTGGCGACACACTCTGTAATTCTTTATATGTGCTATTCTTTCTGTCTTATTTAATTCTTAATCCCTTCCCCCAAATAATCAATGTCACAGTGGTGTTCACAGGGTTGGAATCAGCCTAAAATTTTAAGTTTCATGGTAATAAATTTCTCAGATTTGCTTATTTGTGTTAAACAGTCAGATGCTACTGATTGGCATCCTAAGCTTTCTTCCTACCTGCCATTTGGTTATAAAACATACAACAATACTATTTTTTATAACTTTTGTTTCAGTGTATCTCTTAGTTTCATAACATCTCATGTTGCTTTTATTTTTCATTTTCATTATATTTTATAGTTCTTAAGAATCAGATTATTCAAAGCTCTTAATTTTGTTTGAGCAAATTCCCTTTTGGAACAGCACTATTCTGTCCACAAAATCCTTTTATACATATTTCTTCTCTTGTTTGGGTATGTAAGTAGTTGCATATTTCATTTCTCTAAATTGTGATCCGTCTTTTGCAGTCTAGATGTTTAATAAGCAAAACATTTACCAACAGCATAGTCAGTCTTTTCAATTTATTATATGTCAGACTTTTTTTCTTAGAACTGAGAGAATGTAGAAGAGAATTCATTTCCTTACAAAGCATTTTTCTATTATTTCACTAAGTTGTATTTTGTTGTATTTTATATGCATACATTCCTCAAAAATACTTAGTGTCCCTCTCTTATTGACTATATCTTTGAAATTTTACTGCATAATCTGCTTATTGAGAGGTGAAGCGGGCTAAGCACAGGCCATGCAGTGGAGAAGTATGTGAAAAACATACATTGCCACTTATTTACCAACATTTTTCTTATTCTTAGTTTTAATCCAGTGTGATATCTTCTCATTACTAAGATGGGAAAGAAAGCTCATTTAGTCTAATTTATACATAATAAAATATTTTTCATTGTAATTTATTCTGTCCACCAAATAGATTTTTTTATATTTAGCATTTATATTTGATACTCTGTTTAGCTGTGTATGAATTTCTTTTATAAACATTTTATTTGTTAAAATATGACATTCCATCTGTCCCAAAAGTATTCATAAGTTTTACCTAATGTAAAACCACACTTACATTATAAATTGCCACTGTGAAATGCCTGAAAAGTCACCTTCTTACATGAAGGCAACTGTAAGGATAATGGTGTTTGTTGCCAAGTGACATAATTTTATCCTAAAACTAGAAATCCTCTTAGAACTTCCTTGTGAGTGAATTATTTCTTCTGTTAGCTATGCAGTGCTTTTTCCTTTTCCACCTCCAGAATTATTTACAGAACTGGAGATTCATGTTCACCTAACTAATGTGTGTCCCGTTTTTCTATAAAATTTGAAAGGAAAAGTTAAGTGAACTTTTATAGCCTCCATCTCCTGTGCTTTAAGGAAGCTGCTAAGGGATGTTGTGTTCAGACAAAGTGGTAAGTGACAAAATGAGGGCTGGGAAGAAACGGGAGAATGCAGAGGTGAAGAAACTTGGGTGGAGGGGAAGAATATGGAAAAGAAAAAGTTGGGACAAGAAAGTGAGAGAAGTAGGAAAGGTGATGTGAAGGTGTCTGAAGGAAAGGAAGAGGCAGACAGAAGAGTGCCACAAGGGTATGAGAAGGACGTAAAGTGTAGGAGACTCATGGGAGAGAAGAGCAAAATAAGGCACTAGAGAATGAAAGAGAAAATGGGAACCAGTTTATGTACCATCTTTCTTACTTCCAGGAAACTCTGGGAATATTAAACCCAGCTCCTTTTCTGTTTTTTTGTCCTTCTTTTCAGTCGGTTTTGTCACATATGATGTTTTATTCATTGCCAGATCAATCTGTTCTCATTTAATAGTGTTCTTTCTAAGATCAGCTTTTGAATAGATCTGCATTTATTGCCTTTAAGAAAACGTGGGTTGCTGGTTGCATGTGGCTGTGCCTGTGCAATGCAAGCTTTGGTGCTGTCCTCAGGTGGCCCCAGCCAAGCGGGGCCCCACTTCACTTCCACACCTTTTAGGAGACAGTTGCCATTCTAGATCTTAGACGACTGAGTAATATTAAGATGTTTTCTGTAGGAGTAGTTTTGCTAGTTGTTTACTTTTGTTTAAAATGTGCGATCTCAACATACCTAGTTCCCTTTTGTATCTAAATCTGAATTTCTTCCCATGTTTTCTGCAGCCTTTTCTGTCTCTGTTTTTTTCATTTCTTTGTCTTTTGGTTTTCTTTTGTTTCTGTAGAAACCTATGTCAAGGGGGAAGACTGCAGTGCACAGTGATGGGGAGACTCCTAAGCTGTTCCAGAAATGGAGTTGTTTTTGTGTTTTCAGAATTGTTAGTGCATCCCCCATGACAAAACACTAAGCTCACTAGAAGGTCTATGCAGTAATATGTGACCTTTCTGAGTAGAATTGACACAAAAGGTTGGAGCAGTAGCAGCTCAGGCCAAAGAATGATGAACCCCTGGCATCTGGAAGGGAGGCATTGGGGATTTTGGTGCCCTGTTTGGTTTGGGCCTCTTGCAGAATAAAGTTGCACCTGTAACATGTGAACTGTTTAGTTTCAGTGGATCGTTCTTGATGCTATAGCAAGTAGCATGAAAAGCACAAACACACAAAAGGAACAAGAGGGAAGGTGAAGACTCATGAATCAGGATAGCCAACAAAACTAGAAAAGAGAAAAATCTTAGGACTTTAGTTTTCTGTGTCATTTTACTTCTTTTCAGAATAGGAAATTCTAGAATTGTATTATATCAGCTAGATTGACTTCCGCATATACATAATGGAAAGGTGTTCTCAAAACTAGCATCTGTCCAGATGCAAAGTTTTCTTAATTAAATTTAATGAAAACTGACATACTGCTTTTAATTTCAGAGCTATTCAAATAATATTTTAAGTTAAATATCTCAAAACTCATTGTAGGCCTCAACTGGAAATAGTGGTCCTTATCAAAGACTGGTTGGCTATATATAGCGTCATGCTGTAACACCTCAGGCATCTGCCCAGTCAGATATCTTCTTGATGGTGATGGACAACACTAGATCCTTTAGAAAAGATGCATGAAATGACAATAAGCAAATACTGACTAGGCTTCATCAAAATCTCTGTTAGGTGTTAGACTTTAAAATTTGAAGCATAATAACTTATGTTCTTTCCCAACCTTTTCTTACTGTTTCCTGTTATAAGTCTAGATGTCATCTAGATGTTAAACATCCAACTCATTCTTGGAATCTGCTGTTTTTGTTCTCCGTTTTGTTTGTCAAGTTTTATAGCTATTTGTTGGGAAAAAAAGGTTTTCCTTTCCTTTGAGGTGTCCTTTAGCTCATTATGAAGTAGAGAGAGAAGTTGTTCCTCAGTCTATGGATATAATACAGTGTATATATAAATGGATTGTATTTTATATATATAATATATAGTATATATGTATATACTATATATATATAGTATGTGAGTGTGTGTGTGTGTATATATATATACTGATTAAGATTTTGTATTTTTCTCTCGCATAAAGTTTTGTGTATATCAGAATAGTTCTGCAGTCTCACAATGCATGCTGACACGCTTCAAAATTTCATTCTGTGTTGAGCTGTCTGTGAATCTCACTGAATGTCAATTGAGACTGGAAGTATTTACAGGAAAAAGAAACTGCCCATTGATTAATTTTTTTATTACTTTATGCTTATTTTACAGGCCAAAATTCAAAAAACATCAGTTCATCTCCAAGCATAGAGAGCTTGTCTGGAGGACGTGAATTTACAGGATCTCCTCCTTTATCTGCATCAAAAAAGGATTCCTTTTTCAGTACAATCTCCCGTTCCCGTTCCCAAAGCAAAACTATGAGCAGAAAAGAATCTGTGAGTTCTTTAACTTTCTAAGCTATTTTAATGTCACACTGCATTGCTTGTTAGAGCCATTTCTCTCATTCATTAAGCACTTGCACTTGAAAATGTTTCCCTAAGCACAAATTAATGGCAAAAGCAGAACTAAGCTATTTCAACTGTTTCCGTTGAGTAACATCTCCATTATGGCTTCCATCCCATAATCCTACTTAAAATGAAACTGTGAAAGTGCCTGATGCATCTGATAAGGAGGAAGGCACTCCTGTAAGTTTATTTGCTTCATTAGACTTTTGGTGTAGTCCTGAAGTTAATAAACAGTTCAGTGGGGAGCACGAATGCTTGACAGATCTAAACATGTCCATCTGTTGTCCCTGAAATTCTCTAATACGTCAGAGGTTTCCCAGTGTCTGTAGCATCTGCAGTCTGTAGTCACAGTTTTATTTCCTGCACAGTCCTGACCTTCCATCTAGCCACAAGAAACTTTTATTTAAACAGGTTGTTTTCATCCGAGAAAATCTGTTCTTATATTAAGTGAGTGCACACAAAAAATTCTCATCCCATCAAAGAACTTCTAGGAGCGCTAATTTGATAAACTTCATATGCATATGTGAAGGAAGATTCTTGTTTATTAGTTATACATAGGTTCCCCACTGCCTTTATGCTGATTAGAAACTAACTACGTAATAGACAGAAAAGGTTGTATTTTTTGTGAGGTGGAGGCAGTGTGTTTTTTTTCATTCCATTTTCACAAATTTATGTTCATACAACTTCCCATGGATTTCAGTAAGTAGGAATTGTAATAGCAATATTTCTGTATTACATCATTCTTCAGGTGTTGAAGATCTGAGAAATACAGTGCTAAAAATGGTGTAAAAATTTAATCTGAATATCTTAGCATTTTAGTCTTTAAACAGAAGAATCTTTAGATTAATACTCACACCATATTTTCAGTTTGAGATTTTAAATGTTCTGTCCTAAGGGTGTTCACAACTTTGCACAACTTTGTTCAGATTTTGTTCACTAAAAGAGAGGGTTTAATTCTTTTTCCATGTGTTTTAACATTGCCTTAGAAAAAAAGCTGTGTTTTGAGATTAATCAAGAGGAAGCTTTAATTTTGGTTTGTGGGCATCTCTGAGGTTTTGAACTGAATTTAAAACTAAAACAACAACTTAATATCTCTCTGCTTGTTAAAGAAAAATAAAAATACCAATGTTATCCTTTTTTAACATGGTTTAACAATATCTAAATCCAATTTTCATTAACAGACTTTGGCATGACCAAAACTTTTTTTTTCTTGCACTGGTAGAGTTTAAGAATAATTTTTCTTCTTTATTCTCTAATAATAGATGTAGAATTTTTCATGATACCACTCATACTCTATTAGAATCCATTAAAAATTTGTATGTTTTTCAGTTAATTCATTTCCCAAATTTGTGAAATTTTATTCATTTTTTCTAAAGATTTTGGAAAAAGAAGTATTCATTGGAACAGACAGTAGTCTTTATGGTAATGCTGAGTGGATTTGTAATCATTCACAGCATAAATTTTCAAAAGCGTTCTTTGAACTATGTGATATACTTTATAATGTAGTTTATGGTAAGTAAACAGGCAGAAAAGGTTTTAGACTACCAAAATCTATTTTCTTATGTTCAGTTTTTGACTGCCTTGTTGTATAGGAGAAAGGAATTTGTAGCAGGTCAACTACCAAGCAGAAAAGGTTTATTTAAATGTCGTCTTGATAGCTGAAGATGATGATTGTTTTTTATTTTCCGCTATATTTCATGACACTTAGTTTTCCATGTAAAGAAGAAACCACAAAGACTTAATCCTAAGGTCCCAAAGAGTTGCATCTGATTTCACCAGTCTTATTTGCCTGGAAACAAATGCTAGCAAAAGACTTTAAAACATAATGAATTGACGTCTTTGTTTTTTGTATAAAACTGAACTGATTTAGATTTTTACATTTTTATTTAGAATTTGTACATGTTATGTTAATAAATAGTGGGGAAATTACCTTTGCTGGAACATGGCAATGCATCAATCACTTTATAAAAAGGTATTTTTTAAATCAGCCATTCTTGGTGTAATCAATGAAGGAGATTCCATTTCCCCTTCATCTTTTTACTCCTAATTAATGCCTTTACCAAGGACAGTGGGAATGGAATACATACATAAAAATATGACTTGCTACATGGGATTAAAAAAAAAGTGATTACTACAGACCAGGAGTCATTTATTGTTGTTGTCACAGAATGAACGGGAATGTCATCATCACAGGACAAACTGGAACGTGACATGTCCGAATTTTTTCTCCTAAAGCCTATGCAACATGTTGGACTTCTTGTAGAAGAGTTATAGTCAAAATTGATACTTGATTCATTGCCTCCAAGAATAGGATGCCTCCATTTCTCATATTGAGAACTTCTTAAGATAGTAAAATTTGTGTTAGGTTTAGTTTTCTAAACTTTTATTTGCTCTCAAATCCAAAGACCAATGGCTGTTGTCAGAAACAACATTATTTAGTCAAGTTAGTGAATCTGCAGCCTCAGGGCTAAACACACAATGTCTGATCATGTTTTGGTAATTCATGGCAGTCTGATGTTTTTCACATTGCTATTGAGTGGCACTAAGGTGTATGTTAAGGTGAGGCCCACCAGAAGTGTTTGAAACTCTATTTTCCACTCAGCAATGAAATGGTTCCCTACCTTTTTATATATGATACTACTTTCTGACAGCCATAACATGCAATTTCCAAAGCGATCTTCCCATAAACCTGAACAGGAACAGGATAGACCATTATTGTCTTAACAGGACCTTTATCTTCTGGCAGGGTCCGTAGTGCTGGCATAAAGTCCTAGAAATTTTCCTGTCATTGACTGCCTACTACCTCCTCCTTTTCAGCCGAGTTGGGGAATGGGGTACATTTGTAGTCCCTTTATTTCTCATTCCATTTCATTTACTTCTCCAGCAAGCGTTAAGGACAGTCCATTCCTCTTTTTGCCAAATAACAAAGCTTTTATTAGACCTTGATTTTGGCAAATATAGTTGGCTAGTCTCAGTTTCTGGCAGAAAATCCTGTAAATAGCTCTTGGTCATAGAGATATGCCAGAGAGGGAACTGTTGGGTCAACCAACATAAACATTTTAAAACTTTCATAAAACAAAAGCAAGAGAAAGAGGGTTTTGACTGAATAGAATGTTTTGATTTGGAGAAACTGTATATTTTAATAAGGTAAAATTCTAAATAAAAGGTTTCAAGTTAAGAAAAATCAAATGGTACATTTTGAAAATATATTAATTTAAAGTTCCCAAAAATGAAACATTTCTAGAGAAACTCTGGAGAAGTTTGTTTTCTTTACTGGAACAATTTGCAAACATGGACACATTCATAAAATAATTTGAGCAATCAGAATCTTCATTTCTTAGCAAAAAATTCCAGAACAAAAGTGTCATGCATCATGCTGATTTTGATTATATAGACCTGTTAATTAAATCAAATTTGACAACATATGCTGTTGTCCCCACAAGCAGGTAGAAACAACTGTTACTGTCTGTGATTACATAGCTAGTTTGACTGATTTGAAGTTAGCTATGAGTACCTCTACTAATTAGAAAATTAATGTATGCCATTATTTTCAACTGAATAGGCATCTGTTCTACTGATTTAGGAGCCTAGTTTTAAGCATACAAGCTTGACAGTTTTGCTCAAACAGTAGCATAAAAAATCAAAGGGATAATACAAATACTAGAGACCACAGAAAATAATCACGCATGCAAAAATTCTTTTGAAGAAGATCATGCCTTTTGTGCATGTTACGCATCCTGGAGACTTTTTTATTCCCATATATCTTTTCCCTGAACTATTCATTCTTTTTAAAACCTCTTTAAAAGGTTTTGAACAACATATTTATGTCAGTCCATATTTATTCATCATGCACATTTATTTGGAAATAAGAATGCAGTGATGGAGAATTGCCTGATCAGGATGTTGGATTTCCTGGCCTAAAGTTAAAGACTTGATGGTTGTTCTGAGTACATTAAGTTTAATGAACTTCAGTGCCTTAATGTTTCACTGCAGTTAATACTGTAGGACATTTGTCTTTGTTATTCCAATGTGATAGGCCAAAGTCAATTCTGACACCTGAAAAATGTCATTTATTTAGTATTTCAGCACTAGTCTAATTTTAGAGGTAGACCAAAAGAATATTAAATCTGAGGTGCTGCCAGGTCATTTGAACAGAGAAATATCACTGAGATATTTTGGAAGTGTGATGCTCTTCTCAGTTTCCTTCCTCAGACACCCACAAAATGCTATTACTCAAATAGAAGAGCTGTAAAAGGAAAAATAAGCTGCCTTTTAAAGTTTTTTATTAGAAATACTTATAAATTTCATATGATTTAGTAAGAAGACAGCTGTAGGCATGAGTGGCAGCCTTGAAGTCTAATGCTCCTTATCTTTTTTGAAGTAATTGATTTCAAGGAAAAAAAACTGTACTGTGATAAAAGCAGGAAGTTAATTGCTTAGAAAAGAAGATGAATAAAAATCCAAGTGGCTCTGCAGTGCTTTTTCTGTCATATTGTGAGCAATAAACATGTATACAGAACAGATCTGTGGGGCCATTTGGAATCTCAGGGCCATTAAAATGACAGTGTAAACTGTTGTCTTTCTCTGGCTATAAGAGATTCAGATAAAAGCAGCTGAATTTTACATACCAGTAACTTCTGTGTAGAAGCAAGTTAGAACTACATAATTTGGAAGAAAGCAGTAAGAACTTTTTAAATTATTGGACTATTAAGGAAAATGTAAAAAATATCAAAATCACTAATGACTGAGACTATCAGCAATGTTTTCAAAAGGATCAAAGTCACTTAGGAGCCAAAAAGTGTGATCATTAACTCCAAAGGAATCATGTCACCACCAACACTGCAGGTATAGGAATTTGCTCTGTGCATGCTCTTTCCACAGATTAATCAACGAGTTAATGTTTCGGCATCCCAATGGCAAAGGGAAATAAAACATTTGAGCATCTAAAATGGCTCTTTTCCTTTCCATTGGCAATCTAGACAACTTCTAAAGAGCAAATTCAGATGAGATGAATCACATCTTTTGGGTTTTAAGGCTCTTGATGGGATTTAGCCTGTCATGTATACATCAGCTTTGAAGCAAGCCATAAATCACTGTATTATTTAGGCTTACACATATCCTGCCATTCTGTCCCTTCACCCTACTCTTCAAGATAACACCAAAAATTACTTTCCATTTCTGTGAAGATCTCAGAGCTCTGCGTTGAATTCTCACCAAAAACACAGACATGGGTGAGAGACATCTTTCTAAATCTTATTTGGGTTTTTTTGAGATGGAAAGGGCTTGTGTGTTTGAGGGATTTAAGTGAATATGAGTTTGAGTACTTTGAGAGTTATTCATAAAGGGCTGTGTGTATGTTAAATTGTAAAATACTTATTCAGACACCAAAATTAAGAATCATTACATAAGTGCATCACACCCAATTGCCCATTTCAGTAACATTCAACCAAGTATTTTTGTAACAATACTGAAGCATGGAACATGCACTTTATACATTGCAGAATATATGCATTCAAGAATACTTATTACATTGTTTCAGAGAGCTCTAAACTCGGAAAGTGTATTTTTTTCTCATCCTATCACTGTTCTCTTACACTTTCCATAGCAGGCCTATCCAGTCTTCGAGGCCAAAAATGTGTGTCCCGAATGGGCAGAAAGCCAGTCACACGTGGTACTGAAACGTAATGGAGGAAATGCAATTCTCAGTTGCTTGTGTGTTTATTTGTAGCTATCTCCAAAATACTTGTGATCATGCAATCAAAATTAATATCTCTGTTGTATTATTTATGCAAAAATACTACAATATAATTAAGAGGCAATGTCAGCAGCAGTATTGATCACTATTGCCTTTTATCAGGATTTCTCTTCGAAGGGATCATTTCCATTTCCTCATAGCTCTTTCTGTTCTCCGATTTACAAGTGAAATAGTACATATTTTCTCTATTGTTCAGTACCTACCTCTCCACAATCAATTACATGTGATTTTGTTGCATTCCAAGCATTAAGGTCTCCTGCCTTTCTATGGTTTTGTTCATAAACTGTCTCTCCGTGGTGCTGTAATGCAGTGCCAGCAGGTGGAGTTGTTCAGATAGATGCAAGCCATGATAACTCCTGCATGTCTTGTGTCTGCTTGAAAAGCAGGTTTCTTTCTGTCTCTACTTTCTTTGTCTCTAGACAGGAGCTCTCTCCGTTTCGTACCTTCAGCTTTCTCCATCTTCTTGGTAAAGAGCGGGTGTCAGAGGGCAGGAGTTGGTATTTTTAAGAGCAGAATATGCCCAGGCTAGCTGAGCCTGAGCCCTGCTCACGCTTGGGTAATGCGGTTGCGGCAGCAAGGCTGGCTCACCCTGAAGTTGTTTCGGGAGCACGTTCAACAGTGGGAGCCAGTTTGGAAAATGTCCAGGCCAATGGTCCTTTGCCACTTACCATCTCCCGGCAAGGTGAAACACGACAAACTAAGCTGCCTCCAGCAGCGTGAGCCTGGCAAATAGGCTTCAAATTGTTCCAGCTATTTTTTCTGCTATTTCAAAATGCAATAGATCTGTCAGGGGGATAGGGAGCTCCTCCAAGGCTCCATCTTTCACTTATTTCCAAATGTCACTGTATCTAAATACGTTTAGCTTTAATTGTTTTAGGAGACCGTAAATCATTTAACTAAATACTTATAAACGAACACAATGAAATGAAGTATTGTGCCTCAAAGTCCCTAATCCATTAGTAAAGTTTATAAATAAAAATTTTTACTTTGCTTTCCCAATAGGAGTTATTGACTAGTCTGTTCCATGTCAATGCACTCTGAAAGGATTGACTTGTTCATACCCACCTTATAGAACTAGAGGGCAAGGAAGAGGCAGAGAGACGTACTTTTGTTTGGAAGAAGAGGAGAAATATGTGGCCACTAAGCATTATGTATCTATTTCAGAAAAGCCACAGATAGATAACACATTTAAAAAAATACACCAGCAAAATATTTCACTCATCTTCACATTTAAAGAGAGTAAGAAAAACATACTTTTTCTTGCATTTAAAAAGTGAGGGTCTCCTTGAACTATGCTAATTCTTGAGTGTTAGAAAATTGAAGGTTGGAAGAAACAGTTCCTGGGTCATTGTCTATCAGAATTGCAGTGCTTTGTTTGTTTGTTTGCTTGCTTGCTTGCTTTTTTTTTTTAAAGTACATTGCACAAGGAGGCGGAATTTTTTATTTATTCATTTAATCATTTACCAATAATCTGTTGGTTCTATTTACGTGTACATAGCTTAGAAAAACATTATGTGATGCCATGCCTTTTTCTGTTGTTACTGAAAGCACACAAAGGAAGTCAGGAGTGTACTAATGCTCAAGAATATGTGCCTTTGCAGGTGAATGCGTTCTAAAACTTTAATTTATTGGCAAATTTTTCTTCGTCTCATCCTATTTGAACATTTCTACCTGGATTATAAAATTTCTTTCTTGTTTTTGATTCTTACATTTCATCAAAGCACTCTGAACCGAATAATATTTTTTGCAGTGTTGGTCTATAACCTGATTTAGGTTAGCTAGTAGGAGTTGCACTGAATATTTTGTTGACCTTTCTTATATGCTTCTTTTTTTTTTTTTTTTCCTCAGTCCCATTCCCCCACCCCTTCCAGAGGGCTGTCACTGACATATCTTCAGTTCATTATTTATCCACTAAAGTCTATGCAGTTGCAGTTCTGTTTCAGGTTTCCAGATAGATAATTATTCTCCTGAATTTACTTCTTTGAGCAGACAAGAATTTATCGTGCCCTGAAATGTTTCAGTTTTGACAGCACAGAATTTTTAACTTACACTTCTAGGATTACTTTTTAACTAGTTCATTTGTGCTTCCTTCTGTGTATTTTGATGGATTTTGAAACATACGGTACTACCAAAGAGCAGAATTTCCATCTTGGAAAGCAGTAAATCAAAGTAATGGTCAAGACAGGGAGAAAAGAGCTAAAGAGTATGGCGGGGGGAGTATGCTTCCATAGGTTTTTCAGCCCCCTCATCCTCCTTTAATGTGGATATCTATTCCACTGTTCCCTTTATTAATCTGACAGAGAATTTTCTTGTGCTTTAAATGTTCTGATCTAGCAAAGCATTAAAATAAATATGCAACTATCAGCAAGTATATAATCCTATTTGCAACTCTGAGCATCTATGCCTGCTGGTAATACATGTGAAACTGAGAGAGGATTTTAAAAACATATGAAGAAAGGAAAGACAGACATTCCTACTTAACCTTCATCCTACCATCCTGGAATGGTACAAGCAGACTGGAAGGAGTAAAATGGTGTAAAATAAAAACCTCACTGTGCATGCAGTCTATAGGAATTAAATTTATATTTGTAAGATTTACCTGAAAATACTGTGCTTAAAGCGTTGAATGTTATTGAAAATGTACTCAAAAGAATATAAAACTGGCTGCTGTGAAGATGGAGAAAGTATAAAACATGAGTAAGTTTTTTATGTTTGGAGGTATATTAGTAGTGGAGATACTTCAACTAGCAGAGGGACACAGAAATACTGTAAGCTGATAGTCCAGCACAGGAAATCAGTAAATAACCTCTACTTCTCTAGAAATTGAAGTTTGAAGACAATGTTTGAATGTCTTTGTGTTCTCTCAAGGGTAATATGTTCATATCTGAAGTAAATTCTAGCTGCAAAAATTTCACAAGTAACAAAATTCTCAATGTAAAAGCAGAAGTATATATTCCGTCACTGACTAGGATATGCTTGGTGAACCTCATCAAGGACAAGCAACTGTGATTGCATCTACTCATTTCATAGCCCCTCCTATTCTGAAGAAACTTACTCTAAACATCTGCAAAACAAATGCCTTTTGATACTTCACAACTCCCCTCAAAATTTCTCTTTTCTGCTGACAGCAGTTTGGTTGCTAACATGCTGAAGCCATGCCTAGAAGCCTGACTAATATTGCCATATTGTTTCCATGTCCTCCCCCTATGTGTGTTTGTAGCCATCTGTTGTCTCTTGGCTTACACTGTTAAGTCCTTTAGGGTAAGGGATTTTTTGCTTTGTTTTTGTTTGTATGGCATCAAGCAGAGTGAGGTCTTGGTACTGATGAGGGCCGGTGAGCGATAAAATTAAGTAAGAAATAGAATTTCATCATTTTCAGTTTTAAATTCCACTGTATGTAATTCATTGTCCAAAACCAGTGGTTTCTGGTTTAAATGGCAGCACATGCTGTAGGCTCTCGTGTGATCATAAAGAAATTCTGTGGGTGTCAACCAACAGTCAACTGACAGGGTTCAATTTTAGAGATTAAATCCTGTATTTAATTGCATTTAATTGTTAGATTCAGAAATGGAACTGAAATAAATTCTCACAAAGTGAAAACAATAACTGCTGGTTTGTACTCCAGAGAAATTTGCATAGAATTAAACGAGAAAGCAATATATTCATTTTTATGCCATGCATGTGAATCTTGCTTGACATGTAAAATACAAACAATATTCTAAATGTATACCCTGTGTATATTTTATGAATAAGCACTTAAGTACTGATAAGACTCTCAGTAAATCTCAGACTTCAGGATTTCCCCATATCAATTTCATTTTTCCCATTCTTGTCCTCTAAATGTTTCAATACCTCATCAGAATTATTTTCTAATTTGCCCTGCCAGTTTGCCAAGAGCTTAGGGGATGCTTCTTTAATGCTCTTACTGTGAATACTGAAAGAGTTGAAAATGTGACTGGGCAAATTAATGCAGGAAAAGTCCAAGGGCTATTAACTACAAAGAAAGCACCTCTAGCTCAAGAAATCTCTGATTTACAAATCCATGGGGCCTGGGAGAGTGTTTTGGAGAGTACCATTACATGCTTGTATCATTACATACTTGTTTCCTTACACTTTAGCCTACCTGTCATTGGCCACCATCAGACAAGACACCAGAAAGACTAGGCCTTTGCTCTGACACAGTTCAGTCACTTTCTTTGTTATGTTTTTAATTGCAGCATTATTGCTTAAGCACCTTAAATATTATATAACTTCTCTTTGAAGATAGTTACTTTTCTGCTGCACTTAACACTTGGTAGTGCTGCCAAGTTAATTCAAATTCAGGACTATTCAGGTGTAACATGAATGGAATTTTACCATTCCAAGTGTTCACGAATGAAATATTTGGACATGTATTATTGTAAGCCTTAGACAGCAGAGAGTTTACATTTCCTTGAGTTTCTATATGACAGAAAAAAATACAATTTTGCTTTCATCTCATGAACAGTAAGAGTGAAAACTCAGTGTTAGTATGAAAGAGAGAAGTTATAGCCCTGATTTTATGCATTCATATTCACAGCTTTCCAGGCCTTATAGTTCTGTGTTAAGCTACATGTCATGTATTTGGGAGAAAGCTTGTTTAAACTAATAAAAACAAAGCTGAGAAAGAATGACTTCCGGCAAAACTATTTTTCTTCACACCTGGGCTTGTGTAGGATGCTTAACTCCAGTGACCTTAAAACCTGCAAACCTTATAGCAGCTTGTAAAGTGATGAGCTGTGAAAGGACAGGTTTACAATGTCAGAACTGTAAAACTTTCTGTAACCTGTTCTTACAGGTGCTGACCACTTTCAGTTGATCACAGCTGTTTTTCTGAAACAGTAAAATTTGATGAAAAACAGGGTGTAGCAGAGGCATCATGGATCTCGTTATGAGTCTACTTAGTTTGGGATAGAAGGGAGGACATAAAAAATTTTATTTCCAGAGCTGTCTTTTTATAAGTGAGAAGAAAGATGAAAGGAAAGGTAATAAAAGAGAAGAAAGTTTTGGGCAAATAGCACCAGAACTGCATAGACTAAAAAAAAAGACAGATCATTAATCAAAAATGAATTAGTTTTCATGGCAAAAGAAAAAAGGAGATCTAAAAATGTAAGCCAAGTTCTGGATACAAATAAAAAGAAAGAAGAATATGGGAAACATAAATGTAAGTCAAGTTTTGTGCAGATTTCATCTTACCAAAACAAGGAAAATAGTTAGAGACGTGTATAGTCAAACCCATTCTTGCTTTGAGTGGAGACATAAATACTAGGCTCCTTTATATTGTTAGTGAAATGTGATATCACAAATAATCTAATTTTTTTTTTCATTCTTATATTCAATTCAAGATGTTACTAATCATTTGTAAGGTTCTAAATCATCTGAAATGTTGAAGGTGGGGAAAAGTCTTTTGAGGACTCTGGGACTAAATTTTCAGAGAATATTGATAAGCTGTTTTACTGTGAAATTATGTCATTAAATTTGTGCATCTTGGTCTTCCATGTCAGATGCAGTGATTCCTGTATTTGATTTACTGCTTGATTTGTTTTTCTTTCTCAGTGCAGCTCCCAGTATTAGAAAATGTTAAGCTTTTATGTTTTATAGTGCATGCTGTTCAGTAAGTTATTACAATGTCTTTTTGGTTTGATTAGTTATTTAGGTGATTGATTTTTCTTTTGTGGTGAAGTGGTTAACCTTTAAGAGTTATGGCTGAATGAGTTTGAATCACTGTTCTCCTGTTTCTGGTACTGTGTCCATCAGATTAGCAGGAAGTTCAGTTTCTCAAGGAATCATAATGTCTTTCTTTTCACTTACATTTATCCTGCCCAAAGTATCTATAATCTCATGCATAAGAGGGATCAAATCAGTAATGCTACTGTACAGACAAAATAAGAATGGTATCCAGGGAACTCACTGTCTCAGCACAGTGGAACACAAAAGTTGGCACTTGCAGAAAAGAGTCGTGAATACTGTCTGGCCAAGAGTCAAGGGCATCTGCACAATACTAGCTATAAATCAGTTGTTTCATTTATTATTGCTAAAGGTTTTGACTTCAGAATACTCAAAAATGTCCTCCTTTTTTCTGAGGAACTTACTGATTTCCAGTCTTATCTTTACAAAGCATTGCAACATTCATAATCTGCAGAAAAAGAATTTTAATACTTCAGTGGAAAGTTTTAGTAGAATTTTAGTACATTTTTGGTACTGTAAATAGATGAGTGTTAGAAATGTTGGTTGGAACCAACCAACCTCTATTCGACCTGCTGCTTGGAGCAGGACAATCACTAACACTGAATCAGATGAATGATTTTGAGTGGAGACTCTACCATTTCTACGAGTAACCTCTTCCTGTGCTGCACTGCTCTCCTAATGAAGAAAATTTTCCTAATGGCCAGTTTGAACCTTCCAAGGGGCAGTTTGTGGTCATGGTCCCTTCTATATCATCTGCCACTGCCAAGGAGAGTTTGGTTCCATCATCTTTGTAACACTACACAGTTGCACACTCCCTGTAGATCTCCCCTTAGCCTCCTCTTCACCAGAATAAACAAGCTCAGTTCCCTCAGCCTGTCTTCGTAGATCATGCGCTCTAGATCGGTAACCATCTTAGTAGCCCTGTACTGGACCCTCTCCAGTTTTTCAGTATCCTTCCTGAACTGGGGGCCCAAAACAGTATTCAAGGCAAGGCCTCACACGTTGTGAGTAGAGGGGATAATAGCTTCCATGGATCTGCTGACCACACTCCTCCTAATGTAGCCCAAAATACTGTTTGCATTATTCACAATGAGAGCACTTTATTAGTTCACATCCAACTCAGCATCCACTATGGCCTCTGGGTCCTTTTCAGCAGGCCTGATACTTAGCAAGATTCTTCCTAGACTGTACTGATCCTTTGGGTTTTTTCTCGACAGGTGCAGAATTTTGCACCCCTTGAACTTCCTTGAACAGAATCCTCAGAGAGGTTTCTTTTGCCCACTCCTCCAGCATCTCAAGGTCCTGAATTGAAGTTCTACCAAACAGCATGGCAACCACACCTCCCAGTTTTGTATCATCTGAAAATTTGCTGAGAGTGCATTCTGTCTCCTCATCTGAATTGTTGATGAAAATACTGAACAGTATCTTCATAGCAGTCCATGGGTTATTCTGTTTGTTCCTGACCACCAGCTGGACCTCAAGCCATTGATTACTATCTTTGAGCCTGGAGGTCTGCCCAATTTTCAGCCCACCTACATTTCTTTCATTCAGCCCACACTTCCTCATGTTATTATTGACGATACTTTGGGAAATAGTGTCAAAAACCTCATCAAAGTCAAAATATATCACAGCCACTCCTCTCCCTTCATCTGCATGGCCAGTCATTTCATCATAGAAGGCAATAAGGTTGGTCAAGCATGATTTGTTCTTTGTAAATCTGTGCTGACTTTCCTTGATTATTGTCTTTTCCTTTACATATTTGGAAATGAATTCCAAGAGGACATGCTCTACAGTTTTTCCAAGAACTAAGGTGAAGTCAGCCATCATATAGTTTCATAGATCCTCCTTCTTGCCTTTCTTACGTATGGGTGTAAAATTAGCCTTTCTCTAGTCATCAAGGATCTCCTGTAATTGCAATGATTTTATAGATAATAGGCAGTGGTCTTGCAATCACATCCTCAGCTTTTTCAGCACCCCTGGGTGCATCCCATCTGGCCCCATGTATCTGATACTTCCAGCTTCTTTACATATTCAGTTACTCATTGCTCTCCCACTCTTAGCCATCCCTCTGCTTTCCATGCTGTACTGGTACATGCAGAGGTCTGGGAGCAGACTTTGCTAGGAAGATTTAGGCAGAAAAGGTATTGGATTTTGCAGCCTTTTCCATATAATCTGTTGTGATATCTCCCCTAATCAGCAGTGGACTTGCATTTTCTTTGAACCTCCTTTTGCTACGTTCATATTTGTAAATTTCCTTCTCATTACCCTTTATGTCCCTCATTAATCTTTGCTCCAGCTGGGCTTTGGCCTTCCCAATTTTGTTCCTGTGCCCAAGCAATGCCTATATACTCATCGTTTGTAATCTGTCATTGTTCCAACACACGTACTCTCTTTTTCCATTTTAGTTCATTAAGAAGCTCCTTGCTCTGCCAGATGGGACTTCTACGTACCTTCTCCATATGTGCTACTTCCTCATGTATTTCTGGGTTTAGGTCCCTATTCTATGACAGAGAAAGTTTAAAGCCCTCCCTGCTAAGTTAGCAAGTCTGTTCACAAAGATGTTCTTCCCTCTCTTTGCGAGATGGACCTATTCTCTTTCTAAGTTGTCCTTCCTCATCAGATGAGATGCCACAATTAAAACAGTCAAAGCCTGATGACACCAGATATGTAGTCAGGAGTTGGTCTGCTGGATGCATCTGTTGCTATCTAGTCTTTTGCCTTTAACCACAGCTAGGTGGTCAAAGAGAGGCACCAGTAGGATTCCTGTCCCCTTCACCCTTGCCCAAGAGCTTTACAGTCACTTATGAGGTGAAACAGTTTCGCCTCACCATGTCATTGGCGCCCGCATGAATAGACAGAAAGAAGTAGAAATCATTATGCTGGGTGAGCCCAAACAGTCTTTTTGCAACATCACAAATTGAGGCTTCAGGCAAGCAACATACCTCCCTGGATGATGAGTCTGGCTGCCAGATGAATGTTTCTATCCCATACCCAAAGAGAGTCACCAACCATTCGCTATCACTCATCACTTTCTCTTGATGGCGCTCTGATGTGTTGTCCAGCCTGGATTCTTCCTCCAAGAGAGCTTGTTCTTCCTGGGCCTGAACAATTTAGCGTCCTTCCTGCTGCCAGAAGTCACAAGCTTCCAGTTTCCACCCTCTTGGGAGTGCATGTCTTCTTCCCACTCTGTCTTGCCTCAGTTGCACCTTCCTTCTCAGCCTTGTGCATCATAAGTTTTTTACATTTGACAAGTCTCTTCAAAGATACTGTCAGTCTCCTGTTTGCCATCTCAAATAGACAAAAGCTGCTCACCTCTTGCAGCTCTTCACCTGGTGCTGCAGCAACTCCAACAGGTAACACTTCCTGCAGTGGCTGCATCTGCATAGAGGGTGCCACAGCACCATAGATGACTGTCCCAGCAGGAGCTGGAGTCATGTCCTGTAGCACGTCCTTACCATTTGGGGGTTGTCGTCTTATGCACACAGCATGCCTGGGCCCCTCATGTGCCAAATGCCAAATTACCCATCTTGCTTATTTGCACATCCTGCTGGCAGCACTCCTGGTTGTTGATGCCATCCCTGAGGGTGCCAGATAAATAAGCGCAGTGTGCGTTCCCTCACCCTTTTGCAAGATTTTCCACTTGGCAGGAAACCTCTCGCACTGTCTGTGCATTCCTGGCACTCCTTTTGTGAATGCTGGGTCTTCTTCCCATGCTAGATCCCAAATGAGCTGAAAGGTCCGTGGAGATCATTTACTTCAGCACCAGTCTCACTTGCTAAATGAAGAGGTACTTTTGTATAGTTAAAAAGGTTAGTCTTAGAATTTGCTTAAGCAGATACAGCTGACCAAAAATGTTTTAAAATCAATTTACTGCAGTTCTGATCCATGAATAAGAAAAAATAGTTTGGGAAACATGTAACTATTTATTGCCAGAAGTTAAATTTTCACATTTATTTCTGGGCGATAAAGTGGGTTTAAATTACTGGCTAATGATTTTAGAATTTCATTAGATGTTATTTTATAGTAAAATACTCAAATATTGTCTCCTTTCCCTATCTTATAGCTTGACTTGCAATGCACCAGCAAAACATATGGTAGATTTCTTCTTGTAATCACTTGTAATCTTGTAATATGTATGAGAAAAAGGTCTTCTTCAGAGACATTACTTGTATAGGAATAACAATGTAAATATGCTTCTATAAGCTGCTGGCTTTGAATGAGGTTAATCTTTCAGCAACTATTACACTGGCAATATAAAATCAATCCCTTTGAGGTTTAAATAGTCAAAAGTATAAGGTTGAGAAAGATAAGAATATAAGGTTATAATAATGTAAGGAAATGGTAAAGAAAAAATGTTTAATGTTTGTAGGTTGTAGATGTGAGGAAAAAGTGCATAGGGAGAAAGGGATGTGGTAGATTTTACAAATTGCTACCCTTAAATTACTTTTTATTTATCAATTGCTTTTGGATGTATGCTATTTTAGTGCAAAATTTCCTTTGATTGGTTCTGAGTCTCAGTTTCTGATAGAGATTGAAATTGATTCTGCATTTAAATCAAGATTTTGTTTATTTTTGCCAGTTTTGTTTTGGATTTTTTCAATTAAAACTTAGTTCACGCTGTAACTTGTAGCAATCTCCATCAAATAAAAATATGATAAAACTGTAAAGCTACCAAAATAGAGAAAAACAGCAAGCTAAAAATTACTTTGCCATTGTCTGCTTTAATTCAGTTGCATTCTTAAGCAAACAAACAAACTTCATAATACTGTATGTGACTAAACTGTGCAGGAATTCTTCTAAAGGTATGACGAATTTTCTCTGCAATAAGGTCTTTAAAGTCAAAACTAGATACATTAAAAAAAAAAAAAAAACACAAGAAAAAGAAGTTCAAAGAGCAGTAATTTCCGTTGCATATGCAGGTCATGCAGCTAGATAATAATGCTTGTTTGGGGCCTTAAACGCAATAATATATTTGAAATTTCATATTTTAAAATGCACTTAATGCATATTTATTAAAAATAACTTGATAATTTAGAGTAGCTGTTGTACAGTATATGAGGTGAAAATAGTTTCACCTAAGTATTACATAAAAAATTCTGTGGAACTGCAGTTAGCTTGTCAGAGAAGTGCATTTTTTTTAATACAGATAGAACATGTTCTGTTAGTTACATAAATAAAACACCAAAATATATGGTAATAATGCATCCTTGAGGTATGAGGTTAGGTCCTGTTAAATATGTGCCTTGAAATTCGAAAGGCATTTTTTCTGGGGTTTCAAAAGAATTCCTGTGGAAATTAGTCTGCTAAAAATGTGAATTTTTCTCATTTGGTGAGTTTTTTCAGCCATTGCTGTTTTACTGTTATGTTTGCACATGCTGAAACAGGTAGCTATTCAGCAAAAGAAATATGAATTGTTAACCTATCTTGGATCAATGTATGGGAACATAGACAGTTCTTTGATTGACTCTCTTAAAAAAAAAGAGGGGTAGAACTAAAAACTGAAACAGTAACACTAAACCCTATTTATGTGAAACAACAGAAAAAGTAAAAAAGAGGTAATAAGTGCAGATGGATGCTGATGCTTTTTATTTCCAAAATTTGCTCAAGAACAAAGGAATAGGAAAAATTAGAAGTCTAAACATTTCAAGAGTTAGCCTACCAATTTATATTATAAAAAGGATTTATTTTTTTAATATTAATAACCTCTTAATTGTAGGAGGAGGAATTGGAGGCCCAGATCTCATTTCTACAAGGACAACTAAACGACTTGGAAGCCATGTGCAAATATTGCGCAAAGATGATGAACACACATCTTGGTAAGTGCAGTACCCTGTATCAACCTGCAAATCTTTGTGAAGGTTCTTTCCATTTTGGCACTAGAGCTAAATATTTATATAGTGCAGTGCATATTATTTATAAGTCACAAAGAAATTTGGTTTAATGTGCCCAATTGTTGTAACAGGTACTGCAAACCACTCTACCTTTATGCTGTCATACTTTTAAACTCGGGAATCTGTTAGCCACTGATTATACTAAGAAAAAAGTAGAGGCATTTTAGGATGGCTGGCCTGTGTCTGTTCCTGAGATTTCTTACATTGTAAGAGACATGCTAGAACTCATAGCTAATTTATAAGCCCATTTGCAGTTCAGTGGTCCCAGAATGATCCTTGATACATTCAGTGATAGTTGTATAAAATTCATATACTTCCCGTAAGTGTAACATCTATACAATCTATGCTGATTACCTTCACTGTGTAAAAATATGTTTCTATAGGCTGACTGCTTTGTAATATTTTGGTCAGACTAGGAGAAATATTTTAAGGTACGAGCCAGTAGTTTGGGAATGGGATCAGCAAAGAATCCAATCTATAATTTGATTTATACATTGCCAAGACAAATCAGAGAAAGTAAGCAAAGAGCTTCAATTAATTCAAGATAGGTGTAAATATATTTAGCTATGCCTTGATAAATGCAGCATTTTTAACTGTGTTGAACCAAAGTCCAAATGTTGCTATATTTCATTATGTATCATTGTGCAAAGCACTATTATTAAGAAATCAGGGCACACCTGAAATAATTTAAGGTTTGTTTGTAGTCTGCAAAATCATAGTCTAAGCAAAATAATTTAAAGTTGAATATTTCAGAGGGCAGAATTAAGTATATGATACCTACCTCTGCCTGGTCAAAAGATGAAATGTGAAAGTCGTACTGTCCTGGAATTTTCATTTTCCTTTATGTGAGTGTCCATATAATTTTAATAGCCACAGTTATGAGCTTAGCAAAAGCTGTAAATCACGTGTTATTGGAAAGTTTGGACTCACAGCCTTCAAAAACCGACTGTAAATGTCTAACCCCAACAGCTTTATTCTGGTGTATTATACTGCTTCTGTGAGGATATACGAGAACTAATGAGACTGGAATTAAACCCAAGGGATAAATTATTAGCTACTGAAATGATGGGGGAAAACTACCGTGTCTAGAAGAAAAACTATAGTCTCCTTCCTTTAGGAAAACAAGCTGGAAGTGTTCAGTAGAAGTATCGGTTCAAGTACAAATATAAATGTTTCCCCAGCAGACTAGAGGTCAGAAGAAAACCAGACAAAGATACTTGAAGTAGTCTGTTTTTCAACAATGGATACATGTAGGGAAGGCAAAAGATCTTTAATAATCTCCAAGTGTTAAATGGTACTCCCAAATATATTAGAAACAAAAGCATTTGGGCCAGTAGCCTCCAAGAGATTCATGGAGCCATTTGTTACTCTCACGAGACAGCGAAAGCCCTCTCCTGTACAGCTGGGGCTGTGGGTGAGCACTGAGCACGTCCTGGCACCCGGCAGCCCTCCCAGGACCTTCCAGCTATATTTTCTTCTAGTCCAACTTCCTGTACTTCTTGACAACATCTCTGCACGTCTTCCCAACATCATGGGCTATTCATTTTGTAAATTTGGGTTAGAGTAATGCATTTAAATCCTATCGAGATTAACAGTTATGTGCTGTAAAGAGAGTACAAGAGAGGCTGAGATACCACCAGCTTTCACAGCTGCTGTGTTTGTAGCAAACTGAGGAGGTTAGATAGCCCCAAGTTATCCGGGACGATGATCCACAGGAAGGCAGATTCTAAGATTCTTGGCAGTCTGACCTCTGCCAAATTCCTCTGAACCTGGAATCCGTCAATCAGGTTAATTCTGGTCATCTGAGTAGCACATGCCAGGGGGTGTCCCTGAAAATGATTCCCTCTAGCATCACAGAACCGCCCCTGGGGATTACCACCAGCCTCTGTGTGCTGCTCATGCTTCAGAGGAGGGCACCAAAGCAAAACTCTGAGTGTTTCTTGTCATTCATGGCTCAGGGGAAAGGTTAGAAAGGGCTGCTATCACAGCTAGTTGGGTTCTTCCCCGGATGTCTCTTACCCATGGAAATGACTTCATTTTGGAGACCGCAGAGAGTTCTCCCGCTCCCCTTGTAACCTGCTGGGACACTTATCTTCAAGGATATTACTTCTCCCTGTAAGGTTGGGCTTTGCTAACTTCATCACCCAGCTTTTGTCTTTTGTTACATCCTTGGCAGCAAGGTCGAAAATCCTCATATAACTTACCTATGCACAGTGATCAAATGATCTCTCAACTCTGTCTTTACTGGGTGGAACACTATTTTAGATTTGTTTTGTATGGGTTGCTTTTCAGACGTGCTCATTTTTGCACTCTTCCTTTGAACTCTTCAGTGTTTTCATATGCTTTTTGAAGTGGCTTAATCAGATATATGTGCTACATGCTGTACTAGCAATGGATTCAGCAAAATGGTTGTTTATCAAAGGGAAAGTCATCTCTACTTTTTATGTGACATTTCTCTTTTTAGACATTTTTTAATGCAGCATCACATTGCTGATTTTTTATAGAGTGATAGGTTGAAGTGATAATCCACTATGACCTTTAAAATTTTGTGAATCACAGCTTTCTAAACAGAGGGTTTTATCCTGTAGGTACAATCAGGAAATGTTTCCTTTTATTTCTGTATGTGTTACTTGCATATAATATTAAAATTTACTTGTTGTCATTTGACCTTTTAGCTGAAATTCAGGTTATTTTGCAATGTGCTCTGTTATCTGCTGCCACTCTCACTGCAAAATTTACAATCGTAGGTTTAATAGTTGTCTAAATTATTGATAAAACGTATGGATATCGAAAACTTGAGGAGCCCCTAAGGACTCATTTCTTTAACCAAGAGTTAACCAACCTTTTAAAAATTATCGATAAGTCAGTTTTTACTCTAAGTTCTACCTTTTAAATTTGATAAAGTTTGTTATTTTTATTAAAAATTAATTTTAGATGGACATTTTAAAGGTTTTTTTCAGGCTGTATTATTCAATCAATATACTTTTTTCCCACATGAACTGTATTATATTTGCAGGTCAGTCTTGAACAAAACACAGTATTAATTCTTGCCTGTAAAAATTGCATATCCAGCGACCATTTGCCACAGAATTATATAATTGGTACAATAAATTAGAATGTCAAGCAATTATAGAATATTCTCTTTGCTATTTCCAGTGAAACAATTCAGAATTTTTCAGGTTCTTTCAATTACAAGGGAGTATCCTTATGACAGTCAGGGACAATTACTTCATGACAGAGGATTTCACGTATCAGAATTGTTCAAATTGTTCAGAATTGATCAGAACAACCATTAAGTCACCTATTCCATAGTAATTTATAATCTATTTATATCAAATCCAATTAACTGAGTTGTATTTTTATGTGATATCTTTTTAGAAAATAACTTTGTTTAAATAAAATCTTAATCAGAATTTTCCTCTCTGTCATATAATGATATCACATGTCTTTACCAAAAATGTTCTATTTCTATAGCTTTCAGCAAATATCTGCTAATATTGCATTTTGTTTTCATGGAACATGAGGAAGGACCAGAGGGATAGAACAGCAGTTTCTATTTTGTTTATATATTCAAAAATGCTTTCATTAAATGTTTATCTACTTTCATAGATTAACCACACAGTGTACCACACAGCAAAGACATAATTAACTGCTTGTAATATCAAGGGATGTTACCATGGAAATGAATGATGGTTCAGGAATATTACTACTTAGCACTATGTGTAGAAATTAAAAATAGGCTTTTGTTCATGAAAATGGAGGAAAGTCATTCTATGATCTTGATCTCCTTCTTAGGGCTGTGCATTAGAGGAGCTTCAATTCTCCTCCCCCTCTCCCTTCACCACTGAAGAAAGTCTGCTAAGGTATAATATCTTTTAATGCCTCCAAGGGCTAATGTTTAAATTTGTATATGTAGAACTGGCAGGTAAGAATGTAGGTTTTAATTCTGTTACCACACTTTTTCACAAGCTGGTCATAGCTTTCAATTTTTTTATCAATAAAATGAAGATACATCCAATCTTGTAAGCCTGTTCTGCAGCTTTGTTCAGAATATGAATGCAGAGCATTACTTCAGCTGCTGGTGAAAATTTGTAGTTGCCATAGCTATTACTGCTCCAGCATTATCACAGATACATTTTCTTGATGTTTCTTTTTCACATGCACTGGCCTTTTTCAGGAAATAATATTGTCTGTGGTGCCTTTAGTAATATGGTAATGTTCTTCAATATTTTTCTTTCTATAAGGTACTTTTCTGTTAGTGCACCTCAAGGCTCAATGATTCAGAAAGCTTTAATATACTGGTTAAATATTACAATATTATACCCTGTCATAATGTTACTTACTTTTTGAGGAATTTTGATTGTTTCTTCCTTTCTTTGACTCTACGGAAAGAAAAGCATCAACCTAGCAAGTGCATTCAGAAGAATGTTCTTCCTGGATAAATGTCACCTCTGTCTGATGTCTTAGAGCAGATCATGAGTTATTGGTCTAAGTGATCTGCACCCAAATGTCACTAAAAAGGTCCTATAGTGACTGCTGGAAGGCTCCTCTGTTCTTCTTCACATTTGACATGGAACTGAGTGTGATGTGTTGATTCAATGTGAAGTCGGGCTGGAGGGTTTCAAAAAGCAAAGCTTTATTATGCCCCAATCCTAAGGTACTTAGCGTACTTAGTGTGTTATTAAATGGCAGCTCATATGCCACCAGTTATAACACTGCCGTCTGACCCATTCTGCTGCTTTAGTACTGTCAGAGTTTGAAGCCTGCCAGTGCATGCTGGCAGGATTCCAGCCCAGGACTAAAGCACAGCCTCTTAATGAAAAATAAATCAAAACTCCTGAGAAGTATCAATCCTCCATAGGTAAGAACTAATGTGAGAGGTGGTGGAGGATGTTTATGAGCTTGCCAGTTCTGTTCCAGAGAGAAAAGAATCACAGAATCACAGAATGGTTGAGGTTGGAAGGGACCTCGGGAGATCTAGTCCAACCCCCCTGTTCAAGCAGGTTCACCTAGAGGACGTTGCCCAGAACCCTGTCCAGATGGCTTTTGAATATCTCTAAGGAAGGAGACTCCACAACCTCTCTGGGTAACCTGTTCCAGTGCTCAGTTACCCTCACAGTAAAGAAGCTTTTCCTCCTGTTCAGATGGAACTTCTTGTGTTTCAGTTTGTGCCTGCTGCCTCTCATCCTATCACTGGGCACCACTGAGAAGTGTCTGGCCCCATCCTCTTTATACCCTCCCTTCAGATATTTAAACACATTGATAAGATACCTCCTCAGCTTTCTCTTCTGCAGGCTGAAGAGTCCCAGCTCTCTCAGCCTTTCCTCATATGAGAGATGCTCCAGTCCCTTCATCATCTTAGTAGCCCTCCGCTGGACTCATTCCAGTAGCTCCATGTGTCTCTTGTATTGGGGAGCCCAGAACTGGACGCAGTACTCCAGATGTGGCCTCCCCAGGGCTGAGTAGAGGGGGAGGATCACCTCCCTCGACCTGCTGGCAACACTCTTCCTGATGCACCCCAGGATACCATTGGCCTTCTTGGCCACAAGGGCACATTGCTGGCTCATGGTCAACTTCTTGTCCACCAAGACCCCCAGGTTCTTCTCCGCAGAGCTGCTCTCCAGCAGGTCGGCCCCCAGCCTGTACTGGTGCATGGGGTTATTCCTGCCCAGGTGCAAGAGTCTGCACTTCCCTTTATTGAACTTCATGAGGTTCCTCTCTGCCTACTGAATTTTAAAACATCATCTGTTTATAAGAGACAGAAACCAATCCATCATCAGTGTTCTTAAGACTGAAGAAACTAACATTTGTTTCCAACAGAGACTTTTGTTTCAGACCTCCAAGTAGTAAAAGTTTACCAAAGTATTAGACATGTAGTACAGGAAGTCGTTTTCATTCGAGGCAATATAAAGAAACATGGGTTCAGTGTTAACTTGGATATGTGGGTCTTTATATAGAAACTGTTCTTTTGTGATGGGCAGTTTATCAGGTTATGAAAGTATAGAAACTAAGCTTTTCCATGCTTGGGGCACTATGTAAATGTAGACAGGTTGCCTCCACAGCTAGCTGAGATGCAGAAGCAATTTAGCTGCTTTCTCACAGCATAGAGCCTCAGTTAATAAGCCCTGAGGACTCAAACCAGCTCTGCAAAGAGTTATCTCACATGGTTCTGTACAAGACCCTAGAAATGTGTGCAAAGATACTCAATTATACAGAATAAACATAAGTCTGCCTGATTTTATTAACTTCATCTCCATATCAGCACTAGCAAACTTGAGCTGGCAACTAGAGAGACATTCAGGTGGATCTCTGTAATATGTTGCTCAAAATCCAGGTTTTTAAATGACTTATTGTCTTGGAGGCTCTGACCCACATCTAGTAACTTTATGCTTAAGCATGCTGGCTCCAGCTGAGCAAAGCAAATTAATCCTCTGAGCTATCTATGCAGAGCTGGTTGGGTTGTCCTTAAATGCATTTTCTAATGTGACTTCTACTGTGTGTAATACGTTACTCTTTCCTTCACCAGTATTCAGGTACCTCTCTGCCCTTCCACAAGTATATGGATCATGGAGGGCAAAAAGGAAAGGTGAAGTTTTCATTCCCAGTTCTTCTAAGTGCCACCGGCATTCTGCCACTGCAGCGGCATGCCAACTCTAGGCTTTTGTGTGTAGCCTGTAGACACTGCACATGTTTACAAAATGCCAGGAAGTTATGGCATCACACTGACAAAAAATGAAAGCTAGTGTTTTACCTAACCAGATGATTTATTGTTCACATAGAGCTCTTTGGATGAGATCATAGGACATGTCCCTGCCACGGTCATCAGGCAGTGCTGTCAATTGTAAGATTCACATTACATTGCCTGACATCTCCCGGACAAACACTATTTGGAAGGCTTATTCAACATGGTTCAAAGCCACCTTTTCACTGTGATTATTGCAAACACAATGAGCAAGAAATGAAAAATGTAAAAACACATGATCAGAAACTTATAGGATACAGTTGCTAGTATAATTTTAGTGATTGTGTGAAATAGCACCTTTAAAAGCTTAATTAGATAGGCTTATAAGACTTCATCTGTTCCACTTTTAACAGTCAGTGGAATTATTACAGGGATTATTATAAAAATCATTTGCAGTGAGGGAGGGAGAGGATAAAGTTGGCTTAATTGCTGGTTATTTAGAAGCTGATGTGTTGCCCAGTATAGATCTGGATGCAGTAGTTATAAAATGTGTGCAATGTAGTACTGAATTCTTGTTTTATGTTTCATGGGATAGGATTAAAGGTTATGAAACTTTTGTATGGATAAACCGAAATGGAAATTATTTTGCTGCCCTGGGTTGAAATGAGATACTTTATTATTCACTGAGGTAATAAGTGCATTAAATAAGTTCCCTTATGCTTGGGACATACATAATATAATCCATACTTTATAAACCCAGTGTGATTAGAGGTGCTGGAAGTAAAAAATGCCACATCGAATGCAGCGCTGTGAGTCTAAGGGGATTGTTCCTTGGATAAGAAAAAAGATGTAAAATACTCTATAAAAAATCCCATACAAATAAAGAACATTAACAAGTTTATTAAACTAAATACAGGAATGGTTACTGTGAAACAAATATTTGTTGTATAGTTTGGGTTTCAGACTCCTGCTTCTGTGCATGTTCTGTTTAGATATATGTAGGAACAATAAAAGTGTAGATTTCTTTCTGCGTCAACTGTGTTAATCCCAGCAGTCCAACTGTGGTAGGCATCTATAAATCCTTTTACCCCGGTAGTCTTCATGAAGCAGAGAAGATTAAAATATTAAAGCTTATACAACTCATCATTACCTAAATTAACATCTTTCCTTGCAAGTTTTAGCAAATTCCTGTCACAGTTCTTTCTTCCATCAGCCTGCTGCTTCCTTCCATTGGCATAGTGAACATCTCCCTGCTGCTGTTGGACACTGACAGTCCACCTCTTCCTTCCCAGCATCTCCTGGGCATTGATTTCTCTTCTGATCTCCAGTTTTGAGGAATAAAACCTTGATAGAAGCTAGGTTTTGTCATGACTAAATTGTTAATTTCCCCATTATTTCCATAAAGATCTTTGGTATTCTTATGGCTGAGCCTGATTGTTGCCACTGTTCTGTTTTCTTCAAGGTCTGCCTTTGATTTAACGCATTATAATCATGTTGTATAATACCAACCAGGTGAGCAGGGCTGTGATATGTTGCTTTCACTCTTCACACTTGTGTAGCCTTTCATAGTGCCCCATCATTTCAAATACATGCCATCAAATGGACAAGCCTTATGTAACTTCTTTGATTTTGAAATATAAATTTGCCTGACTAGCAAAATGTATTAGTTCCCACAAGCTGTAGTGGTTTATCTTGTTTCTTAAAGTTAAACAGACTTTAAAAAAGACACTGCTTTAAATTAAAAACAATATTTACAACTTTATAACCAACTGCATCATAAAATAAACTAGTGTAGTTGTCTCACATGGATGATTCACAAAATATAACAGAATACCTCGTTTACTCTCTCTCTTTCTTTGTTCAGGGAGAACAATTTAAAATTTATCTCTTTCCATAAAATTGCAGTTTGAGAATTAAACCCTTAATTTGAATGGCATTTTTAGAATGCAGCAAAACACGGTGTAGATTAATGTATTGCCCTAGCACAGTGCAATGACGCAAAAGGGAGGATCTGGTTTGCACATCAACAGATCTGTTTGCACTGTAGAAGTTCACAGTACTTTCCTTGTACCAGGAGTTAGACATATATTAAGACTGAAACAGTTAATTAGCACAAATTTGATTTCCTAGGATAGGTCTAGACATATTAGATGAATGGCAGAGGGCTACTTGAATGGCGCTAGAGAAGACTTGTTTTCGCTGAAGAGGACTGCAGTAGGTAGGTGACACTGAAAAGTCCCCATCTTCAGAACAGAGCAGCGTCATGACTCAAAACTATACAGAGGTAGCAAACAGAAATCAAATCTGAACAAGCCACTGAAATGTGTAGGGAATAAAATTAAGGCAAACAAAGGGAAATAACTTTCCTTTTACATGTATTTCTAATTATTTTCATTAATGGGGATGTAACTACACGGCTTGAATTACTTTACTTTTCAGTTAGAATCCTGGCACAGATCCAGCACCACTGTCAATAATCCATCCTAAGGATTTCTGAATAAGCGATACAAATAGGTCTCAGAGCTCACAATAACTCTTTTTTTTTCCAGTGTAAATCAATGTTTAGCGTAAATTACAGTTTCTTCTACCAGACAGACAATTTGATATGCAGCTACTCACACTGTGAGTATACTGTACTCTTCATTCATTTCTGACATCAGACTTCTCAAGGGCAATAAAATGAAAAAATTAAAATAAAAAAATTGCAGTCATGTTGCCCAAAATCCAAATACACTCCATGAATTCCTAAAAAGCCTCTAATAGCATAACATTGATTTTAGCAGTTCTGCCCCATCTTTTCACAGCATCTTTGACACTAATGTATTCTTCTGTTACAGAAAAGCCATAGGTGTAAAAGGTTAGAAACAAGTTTGTAATGAACAGAGAAAATATAGTTAATAGTAGATTGAGATTTTTTTAAATGATGGAATAATCAAGGGACAATCATAACATACTCAAAAACTTAAAGAAGTTATAGAATACACAGGGTTAATAAACACAAAATGGTTGGGATGATGCATAGTGAGGTTTATAAATCGCCCCCACTCCTTCTTCCCTGCCTCCTGGAGATGGCAGTTCAAGCAAATCTCTTTGCTATAGCAACCACTATCCCTACAGAGAACAGAAAAATCCCCATAGTTTTAATCAGGGTCCAGAATTTCCTGTTTGCACTACCTTAAAATTGAAAGTGCTTGTTTCAAACTGAGTACTCCTTCCTAATAAAAAGTAGTCTTTATTAGCATTTAGATGCTTTAGCCTTTTTTTCCAGGCTAGCATAGCTGTGAGAAACATATTAGTCACTGAGGGAGCAGCCACAGTAGTTGAGCTGGTAATACATATTGGGTGTATATATTGTCTCCTATGCCAGTATTAATTGTCTTCATTTACGTTCAGTTCACCTCAGAAGAATCAAAAACTATCCAAGATTTAAATCATGGGTATTCTGTTGATTTTAATGGGACATAAGTTGCAACATTCTTTTTTTGAATGGCAACACAGTTTCAGCAGCTTCAGAGCAGAGGAAAGTATGGGTATTTTTTTTAACCGAGAAATGCAAAGTAGAATTTTACATGCAATATTTTGACCAGTAATGGTCCAATATATTGCTATTTACTTAGGCAAAACTTGCACAAACTAAAATCAACACACACATCCCAGTGCAAGTTATTCAGTTATGGTTATTGAATATCAATTATTCAGTCAGGTAAAATATTTAAATAATTTTAATTTTGATGTATTTGATCAAAAATGTGGAGGTTGTCTGAGGTTTTGATGCATTACGACTAGTTCATTGAAGGAGTTCTTTTGAGTCAAGTGAGCACTTTTCCAACTTTCTGTGCCTTAAATCTGGATGAGGGTTTTAATTTACTGTCACATCTGAGCATACATTCTGTGACCCTAAATTGTAAAAAAATAAAGTATGTGACTGTAGCAATTGGTAATAAAATGTTTCCAGTGGAAAAGAGCTCAAAATGCTGCAGGATGTACTTATTTCACACACATGAATAGCCAGATGCATAATACTTGGACATTAGGCAAGTTTCTTCATACAGGTCAAAAACTAAAGCTAACTGGAATGAAATAATTAGGGTGCAGTGTTTTTCAGTAAGTCCTCACCATAAGTAATTAGCTTGGCAGCAAAATGGAAGCTAATAACAGCAATAGTATTTTTTGTACAAATAAGCAAAAATCTAAACAGTAATAAATTAAAGGAAAACACATGGTGATATATTCCAAAGTTTTTATTAACACAGGTTTGAGATATCATAATTCTCTAATGGAGAAAGTGATGTCATAGAAAGCTTTAAAAACGGCTTTCACAATTTGCTGCCATTTATTCTATATATGACATGAATCATAGAAAATGTCCTTTAAAACAAAAATGCTTTAAGTGGAATTTCAGACATTTATGGATGTTTGGTTTCAAAACTCTCAATCTGTCCAGGTTTTTATGTGGCATTTACCATAATGGTATTTGAGTAAATCATTCTGCTTGTAAAATCAGAAACAGTGTTAGTGAGTTCAGCTGTACAAGAAGCAGAAAACTTCACATTTTAGAAACCTACACATGATCTACAATAACTGTCTTTTACACAACCATCACAATTTTAAGGTGTAATATCTACAATCTAGTGCAGTATGAAAGAAATGTTTAGATTGTAAGGAAGTGAAATAGTAAAGTTTTCCCTTAGGATAAGTTGCTATTTCTTACAGCTATTAAGTTTGTCACTTATGCAAGACAAATTCTCATTTGCTTGTCACTTCACACCACAGTAATTTTTTTTATATCTAGGGAATGGAAACAGCAACAGGAACAGAACTATTCCACAGAAGGCAAGGGAGAAAACACTTGCTTTGAGCTTTCAGAAGAAAACATTGCTTGGAAGTGCTCGGAAGCTGGTGGTGCTAGCAGGAGTTGGGCAAAGAGTTTTAGTAAACAGAATGCAGGTGAAGGAATATGTAGTGCATGAAATAGTGGTTACTATGTGGATGTCATTTGCCTTAATTATAATCAGCACTGTCCATTCATGTAAGGAGGGCGGGGTAGTACCTTCTGTCATCATCATCAGGGCCAAAATTTCACCAAAAAAATTAGCTCTGCATAAGAAGAGCATGCCCCATCACCTGCCATGGGAGACACAGTGCCTGTGCTTTTCAATATTCTCTTTACAGGCACAGGATGTCTGGGAATACACTCTTTTCCCGGTGCATCTTGACACTGATGGGGACATAAGATACACGTTAAGCATGGTTGGCTTTTAATGTGTCGATTATAGCTCATAGTTAGATCCTGCCTTTAAGCAAAGGATGGACAAAGTGACCTCAAGATCCCTTCCAACCTCATCCTCTGTAAGTTTGATTCTGTGCATTGCTATGAGTTGATAGTTGGTGACTTATTACCATGTATTTTGCTGTAACAGAATAACTGATGTCACAAGTATTACTGCACATTAAATATTGGGTAAAGTGTTGATGCTTTACACATGACACATATAGATGAATCAGAAGTACATACTACATAAATACACGATTTATATTAAAATAAGTGTTTTTTAAACAATGTAATACTTCACAAAGGATTTAATACTTCACATTTTTAAGATCCTGAAAATGTTTGACATTCAAACATTACTAAGTGATGCTTTCAGTATAATGCATGGTTGTTATAATAACAGATGCCATACACAGTGAGATAGGTAAATGAAATCCAGGCTACTTACTGATATTGCCTTCATCAGCACTAAAATCACAAACTCTTTAGTTTGAGGAGGAAATTTAACTCCTATCACTTGTATTTTTAATGACAGAAAGAAGTGTGAATGGATAACATGTTTTCCTGCTCAAACCCCAGTCCAGTTCTAATAGAAATGAGTTATTTATTGTGAAAATTTTATTGAGAAAATTTGATTAACAGAAGCTAAATTCCCAATCCACATGTTCCTGTTTTCTAATATTAGTAAAAAAAGAAGTCGTGCTATCACTAGTACACTCTACAGGAAATGTTGGAAGTATTTTCTGTAAACACTGCTTTCATAAAAAGGATCAGACAAAAGATTTGGAATGTGTAACTGTGTAGCTGTGTAGCCTGAAACAGAGTTGATATCTGTGGGGACTTTCTTCCTTTTTTTTTCTTTTTTCCTCTCCTTTTTTGGAAATATGTAAACCTGAAGTAATACAGGTCATCTCTCTTTACTGCTCACTACCTCAGTAATAAGAGTGTGCTTTTACATTCTCACTTTGAACAGTGTTCTCAGCAATGGCAGGCAAGGATGAAAAAAGTAGATTTAACATGCTTCTGGCACTGTTGATTATTTACAAATCATTGATCAGGAGCTAGCACTGGAAGGGCAGCAGTCACAATACAGCTTGCAGCTATTTCTAGTTAGCCTCTCTCAGCAGGTGTCATCTTCCTGGAAAGACCCCATAGACCAGGTTAAAATGAAAATCAGTAGGAGACAGATGTGCTTCAAAAAGGCAGTGGGGAAGCACAGGAGCAAACAGAGCTAAGAGAACAAGGACATTAAAGTTATTCTAAAGTTTCTTCTACGTGTACAGACACGAAGAGATGCCTGAGAAGACCTTGTCTCCCACAGACTAGTTTTCCTGCTAGTGCCACTGCCTGTCTTCATTTAACACAGCTCTGGATGTTTTTTTTGCAGAATCTGTATTGAACATCTGCTAAATTTTCAGTCAATTCTATTTGATTTAATAGGCAACTAAAATAATTAGGCTGAGCATACCACTTTTTCCACCCTCAGAGAGGAAATTTGACCTCTAAATCTAATATTTTTTACAGCCGCTTTCCCTAGTTGGGGAAGTCAGCAGTGACTATGCACATCATCATGCAATGTGTAGCAGTTCAGTCATCAAAGAGCATAAGCCTTCCCTAATTTTACTGCTAGGAGCTGCTGTGGATAATTCTACTCTTTCATCTTTGGACGGAGAATGATGGAATATCTTCAAGAGTTTAAATTTTAGAAATTAAGTTAGGGAGAGGAAATAGAAATCTGGATTTTTTATTAAATAACTACTTTATGGTGAATTTGCGTGTGAAGTTATTTACAGTTTGAGATAAGTGTAAGAGTAGGAAATGAAAAATACATTTTGTCTTAATTCGTCAGCTATTTCATCTAGCCTATTGCTACCCAAATCACTACAAGATACCTGGTTTTCTGTGTTTTGTAGAAAAGAACAAAAATGCAATCATTTGCATATTATTCCTCTGTAACTCCAATTGCCTTTAAAGTGTATCTGGGCCGTCTATCACAGTATTAATCAGGAAATAGTTATTGATTAATTGGTCCAATATCTGTCAAACATAAAGGAATCTGCTCATTTGACAATGAGTATCCAAACTTAATTCTAACCAATTATATAAAATACGTCCACTAGCTTATGTGTCCTGGTTGAGGGTAGCCTCAGTAGTGGATAATGGAGCTGACTTCTGAAAAGAGTAACTGCTTTTATGGCCCTAGTATTTCTGAAAAGTACAACCAGGGTTTGACAGTTCATTTTGCAAAACTTACACTTTTTTTTGTGCTACGCTGGAACAAATCCAGAGTCATGCAACGTGTGTGTCTGGGATCTCCTGCATCTCACACCAGTGCTCTGACATTCAGAGGATGGGATGCAAAATTCACCCTTTGTCTTCCTCTGGGATGAACTTCACTGAAACAGAAATCTCTGGAAAGCATTTGGCGGCAGCTAAATGAAATTTTGCTAAAAGAAAAAACAAATCTAGTCAAAACTAGTTGAATTCAATGATCCTTTAAGTTCTATGGAATTTTGAATGAAAACAGCTATCTCAGTAAGATTGATATTTATAGCATATAACCAGATTGAATTGGGTTTTGAATAGTCTAAAAGCCACATAATCAATTTTTTTGATTCATCATGTCAGTGTTTGTTTTACAGGTAGGAAGGTGTTCTCAGTTCCTAGTTGATATCTTCTGCATTATTTTTTTCAAAAAGTTGTTTATTGTTTTATGAAAAAGTATTAATTAAAACTGTGAGGTTTTATTATAGACAGTCAGATATGGAAAACACTAGGGAAAAAATCAATATATGGCCAATTTGTTGATACACATAAGTTTCTCAGAAAACATAGTAACATCTCTTGTGAAGGAAGAATAATTAAGTGATACAACTCTGTTTACTTAATATGAAAGTCCTTCAGCTGAGTAGTATCGTATCAAATATACTGCTTCCTTAGCACTCCTAACAGAGCTAGTATTTTTAGAATGTTTTCAGTTATAAAGATACCTTTTGAGCTACGAGAGGGTAACATAAAAGGAAAAGGCTTTTGTCTGCACTCAAGAGCTTAGTTTCCTTGTTCATCTCAGTGCTAAGTCTCACTGCCCTGCAAGGTGTCCCCAGGAGAGGGTCAGGGCTGGGAGGCCCCGAAATGCGGCTGCAGAGGTGCGTACCGAGTCACTTGCCCTCTCTCCTCTTCCTCCTACCTCTGCTTCCAGCCCAAATGCCTCGTCAAGGGTGGTCCCAACAGGAGGATGTGGGGCGAAGGCATTCTTGCAAATGCAGATCGACTTTATCCTTTCTTCTGAGGCAAAATTTTTAATTCCTCTCTACTCATTAGCTGGGGGAAAAGGAGAGTGAGCACGGATAAGTTTGGGCTCCATACTTATCACTTACTTATTTAGTAGGTAATAAATTCTGCATTCAAGAGGGATGAGGGTAGTAGATTAGAAGCCATTTACACTTCAAGGGCACACTTAGAAAAAGCAAAATCCATTGAGAAATTCCATAGGGAAACTTTCAGTCTCTTTCCTTGTACTACTGAAAGAAATTCCAGTCTATAACCTTACATCTCACCTGTTATGTACTTGGGGGGAAAAAGTGCCTGATTATAGTGCTTTGCATCTTGGCACATTTTTCTGTGTTAAAAGGAAGTGTGTTCCTTGAGTCCAAAATAGTGTTTTGGAGCAAACTGAGTGATTTTTTTTTCAAAAATACATTTTAACCATTTTAACTGATTAAAAACAATAAGCAATACATATCTAAGACGTGCCATGCTGCACATTAAAACAAACTGCAAGTTCAAGCAATAGCTTTAGAAAATCAGCTGAGTTCATTGATGATTAAAAAATCTTACTGTATTTCCAGTCTTTTCTCTCTTAATTTTTTCCCCTGAGACTAGTGTTAAAATCCATTATTAATCTTGCTAAAGTAAATATGTGATGATATGACCATTTTTATTAATATTTACTGCTGGCTAACTATCATAGTTCTATTTATAAGTTGTTAGACTTCTCAATATATTGGCTTTTCAAACAGTTACAGCTCTTTTATATAGAAATAATGTTTTCTTTTTCATTCTTTTGAAATACTGCCTTAAAAAACACCTATAAAGAAGAGAAGTAATAGTAGATTATTTCCACATCATATAGAATGACTTTCAGCTTTTGTTTTCTCTTTTTTTCCTGATATTTTAAATTTCCAACATTTGGTCTTTAACAGATTTGAGGCATGTTTTGAATTATTTTCTTGCTCCATCTGCTTAGTCACTATGCATTCCTGAGTTTTTAATGCACATTTTTAATATATGTGGGGATCAAACACTATAGAAATCTTTTTAATGCTGAGAAATGGAAAAGACAGTTGAATTCAGTGACTCGGGCTGTGATTAAACATTGTTTACCTGCTGAGGAGGACTTGGACTTTGGACTTCTGATGTTCAAAGTTCTGAACCTTTTAAAAGAAGTAGAAAATTATGCACTGCTTGTTAAACAGCGGAAGTCAAGATTTAAAGTAGTAGTTTTGTAAGTAACACATTTTAATACTTGCCAGCAAGTTACCTTTTATTTACTGTTACCTTTTATTTAGCAAATTGAGAGACTAGACAATTAAGATATACAATGTAAAAAACAATAAATAAAATGGTGAATTAATTATTCTTTCTGTCAATTCATGATGCTACATATTTGTTAAAAGATAATGTTTTACATTATTTCTAGCCTTCATAATGCAATGTCTTTATGATATAGCTTGTCTCAAGATTTGTACTTGATATTGTTCAAGTGTACTGTGTTTGACTTCATTGCTGCAGGATACTGCTGCTGTTTTATGGTACAAGTGCTAAATAATGTAAACTTGGATCTCCTTGTTTAGATAGGCTGCTAACGCAAAGCTGAGTTATCATACCCCCCACCATTGCCCTTGACCTTGATCACACCTTCTTTCTTGAACTCCCATCTTCTACTGCTTGTTGTGGCTCTAACCTCTTTTATTCACTTTAGTCTTGGATCCTATCCCTTCTTTGCCCTTTCTGTTCTTAACTTTTACCAACTACAGATTTTCTTGCCCACCCACAATTTCAAACTTCTGTCTTTATACGTAAGTTTTAAATCTGCTTTTCTCCTTGTAATCTATCTTCTCCTCGTCCAGCCTCCTTCATCTCATGCTTTCACTATTTATTCTGTAAACACAAAACTTAAGCCAAATTGCTCAATATTTTTCCTTGAAACCTGGTGTTGTGTCAGAGTTGTCAGCAGCATCATATTCATCCTTGTCAGCATAATCTGTAACAGTGTTTTTGGCTTTTCACTGGTTTGGTCCCTCAACATGTAGGATGTGTTTAAAAACAAACAAAAGCAATGCTTGTGTGGATTAACAATACAAAGCTCTAATTGTTGAACACCTGGGATACTGCGATTCAGACCAGCAAAGCATAGTTCCCAAGCGAGTGTCACTGAAGGATTTGTACTGAGCACTATGCAAGTAAGACAGGAGTGGCACAAAAGAATATCCTTTCATCTTCAGTTGACAGATACCATCTCAGTCTGTAAATCAGTTTGCTGAGAATCACTGCTGTGAAGGGAAGGGAGGAGTTAGGAGCCTGGGGAGGGACCTAACGTGGCTTAAAGAGTCTGCAGAACTATCTGAGCTATGGACTGGTTTGGCTTACAGCATTGCCTGGGATTTTTACAACATGGTGTGTCATGGCTCCATCTCTGAGGTATTAGCCAGCCTCCAGCCCTGCCCCCAGCAAGCACCACATACCAGTGTACTGAAGTGCAGTCTTGCAGGACTGGTCTATAGGTAGAGAAGACAGGGGTCTTCTGAAGTGCCAGTACTGTACTACACTTTCTGTCAGATAGGAGGTTTTGCTCTGCCCTGGGTCTTTTACTTAATATAAAGGGGTCAGATAGGGAATGACATTTTCAGTCTTGTTATATAAAACGAGCATCTGCAGTGGCCACAGGATCTGAACTAAAATTGCTGAGCCTCCTACCTTAACCCATCCCAAGAGCTCAGCAGATTCCTGTAAATGTTCTTGAGAGCTTCCAAAGGATTCACAGAATCAAACATGTATGCAAGTCTGTGAGCCACAGAGGCCAAATTGTCTTCTAGAGACCAGTAGAGCAAGAGTCCATTGGTACATTCAGGCAATAGAAGTCCGGCAGCATCATAGCGTTATTGTAGGAGCCTTGACAGCAGTGACAAGCTTTGCTTGGCCTAACCCCCACAACTAGTGAAGTTGTCACCATCTAGGTCAGTGTGTGAAAATGCGTCTGCAAGTCACAGGATTTGGTTCTGAGAACATAAGTCAACTCAAAGTTGGCAGTACCTTAGAGATTATTCAGGAAGTTTCTCTTTTTTTGGTGTTGCAGGAAATATTCAGGAAGTTATATTACAAGAACACTTGGAAAAAGAAGATGAAATTCTGGTTTCCCTGGCTGGTTTGAAGCAGGTATAGCTATTGATTAACTTAACCTTCTTGTATCCCACATTGCTATTAATCCTTTCTCTTTTTTCCTCCTTTTTTATTCTTTTTTTTTATACTGCTGTTTTGTCTTCTGTTGTAGCTGTTTTACAAATACTAATGTATCAAGCATTGCAGAGTACTTTTATTTAGAAGGTAAAATTCAGCTGTAAGGAGTTCAAATGACTTGCACATTTTCCCCCTGAAAAGTTGTGGCAATATCAAAGTAGAACTGAGGCAGTGCAATTCCAAGTTCTGGATTAATAACACCATCATTTTTCTTGATGCAAAATGTACATACTAAGCATGTACTACATGCTTCTGACCACATTATTTAAATGTAATGACATTTGAATGTTATTCAATGTAAAGAAAAAGTACTATAAAATGAGAATGCTACTGAGCTGAGCCTTGAAATACATTTTATCAGGAACAATGTGGCATGTTAAATCTACAAGTGTGATATAGGGAATAATCGTAGCAGTTTCATTCTTTTTAACTTTCTTGGATACTTGTTTTCCAGAATCTGATACAATCACATTTCACTGATATTTATATCTTTAACTAATATAGGTAATAATATTGACTTACTTCCTATCTCTTCAAAGCAAATATTATGGGAAAATGATGTGTGAAAGCATTCTGCACTGAGCTACAGAAAATTTAGAATTGCTCCAAGTTTCTGACTTACATTCTTTCCCCTCCCGTTCAACAACAGATCAAGGATATTCTGAAAGGTTCCCTGCGTTTCAACCAGAGCCAACTGGAAGCTGAAGAAAATGAGCAAATCACGATAGCAGATGACCACTACTGCTCCAACAGTCAGAATAAGGGGACGAGTGATGTCCTGAAGGGATCTGTTACAGCAAAGCAACAGTTCATCCCAGGACGTCAGGTAAGATACAAATATCTCCAACAGGCCATTGATAGAGTTAGCCTTACATTTTTGAAGACTTCCTTTAGCATGTCCAGGCATTACATGAAAATACACCAGTTCCAGCACACCTCTCCTGTAAAAAAAACAGGGTTCAGTCAGAAGCATAACTTGTGTCTTGCTAAGTTGTCATTTGCACTGTAAGCACTCAAATTCCCACCAGAAACCCAGGAATGCTGCTGCATGTAGAGCTGTGCTTGAAAGTTTCTCTCTAACTGCTGTGCTGCTCCCACTGATTTTGTTGGTGCAAGCTTATGTTCCACGCACAAGTAATTAAGTCAAAGTTTTATACAGTGTTTGGGGGGAGAGTGTTTTTTTCAAATCGTTGAGTGCTTCTTAACAAGTCAATTTCACGTAAAACGATGTAAAAACTGGAGGTAAATGGCCCCATATCAGCTGATTATTCTCATTGTTTGTCCTCTACGGTTCCATTATGTAACAGCTGATTATCTGCATTGCAGTGTATCCATGTAAGTGCCAAAAAGGAAATAGCTAGGAGGTTACTTTTACCTTCTGCTCCATTTCCTTGGTAAGAGTTCTTTGTATGGACTTCTTGACTCAGTAAACACAGTTTCCACATACAAAACGTACAGTTACAGGACAAGTTCACACACAAAGAGAGTTTTTCCTTCATGTTAAAAGGTATGCATAGGTGCCTCTCTGTCTAAGAGTTAGACTAATTCAGATGTGATCTTAAAAACAAATAACTTTTTATGTGCACATTTCTGTATCCTTTTCCATATTAAAGTTCTGAAGTTAAGTCTGCCATGTCAATACTAATACTCACACTTGTGAATCAGTGGCAACACTGTCACCTCAGTCTAACTAAGTCTGCAATCAGTTTTCTCTTGACAAGTTTACTTAGAAGAAATATTTCTTGATTTTCAAATAGTGACATAGGTTGTTTTGATTTATTATACACAATCCCCCAAGTTAGAACATTTTATTTTAAAAACGTATTTTAATTGTATTTCAAATTGTTAATTTAAATAATAATCGTAGGTTCAAAGAAAAAAGTTTTGCTAGAACATAATTGCTCCTTTAGCTTTTGTCATTACAGTCAGTAGCTTCTGCTGTATTAAAGGCATAGGTTAAACTCTGATGGTAGCATATTGGAGTGTTCATACAATAACCTCCTGGTATTGCCTTTTATCTCCTTGCATTTTACACAAAAGTGCCTTTGGCTTTCCCACCGAAATGGCAAATAGCACTTTGGTGGCAATTTTAACTTGGATTTATTACAGAAACTGGTAGGTAGAATGTAGTATAAAACAACAACCTGACGAATTAGTGTGTGCAGCCTTTACTTTTGCTGAAGAAGCCCTTACTCACATGCTGGTCTAAATGTGTGTCACTAAGCAGAGGGGCTGGGGCATTGCATGTGGAGCGCTGGGAGGGGACCAGGTGAGGCACACCTCCTTCCCTGCCCGTGCAGGTTTCTTTCCAGTGGAAACTTGAGGGGGTGATGTGTAGTGAGGTCTCACCCCAGTATGGAGTCAGAGTATACATCCAGAGAAGGATTTGTGGGTCCCACGATTTAGATGTACCCTGTGATAATACTACTTATAAGGGAACTATGAACAACGTGAGTGAAGGCTGTAGGATCTGAGCTAGCAGAACACTTAATGAGGCTTCAGCGCTGTGTGGTTTATGTTTGCGGATACAGTACACTCATACTGATTAGCCTTCTCTAATCTTATATTCTGGAAGTTCCAATTATGATAATGAGAAACAGCCTATTACAGAAAGAAAAATAAAAGATTAGGTTTAGCACCGCGCATTGTGGGGAAGCAGCACTGCAGTCCAGTAGGAGGGTTAGCATCCCACCAGCCGCTCACTCAGCGCTCTGTCTGAGCCTGGCTTCTTTAACTGCAGCCTTTACAATGAAAGGAAAAGAGAAAAGCTTTTCACCACACCTTTTAATAAAAAGGAAGATGAAGTTGCTAAGTTTAGTAGGCTGTGAAGTGAGACTGTTAATTGTTGGAGGGGGGCAATTTCCACCAAATTGGGCCACAGCCCAGCCTTTTATTCTAATGAGGAAAATGGGTTGTAGTGATGCCTCCGGGTCAAGCTGGGACGGTCTTCTGAGAGCTGCAGAAGGCTTAAAAAATTCTAGCCATTTCTAGCCCAATTACTATATTTCTTGCTAAATAAATTTTACCATATTTACATTTTTTGTAACTCTGAAAATGTGTGTAATTCTGTTTAATATGACTTACTTTGTAGAAATTCTACTCTGGCACAATTATAGGTATATTTCTAGGACTGCTGAAAAAAATTATGATTTACTATGGTGTAAACAAAATTGAAATCCGTTCTTTTGTGCTTGGTTGTTATATAAGTACAAGGTATCTATCATTTTTAATTTATTCTAAAAGTGCTCATCCTCTTTTTTTTTGCCTCAATGTCCTTTTCCAGAAAGTAGGGATAGCGATACAGTGCTTATTTGCAAAGATGAGAACTAAAAATATAAAAAATACGAAAAAGGCTCAGAGAAGTACAGCATTTGTGAGAATGTTTGTCTTTAGTAGCAGTGCACAGTTGACAAACAGAAGGCTTCTGTTGCTAAATAATGAATGATAATTAACACATTATCTTGCCTTTATGTCTATTCAAAGAAGGAGGCAAAATGAGCTGCTGTTCTTCTAAGCTTACTTGAATTGTATTCTTACAGTGAGTTTTAACTCATTCACAGTATGAAAGCAATTGAAATAAGCCTGGTACTAGTAGCTGATATTCATCAGGAAAAAATGTTTGGAGAAGCCATATGGCAATGGGCGTAAGGTTGTTAACTTTCAAAGCTACTGGAAGTATAATTCTGTCATTTTTCATTTATTCAGTAGTGGCAGCAGATGGGAGAAAACATGGTTCATGTCAGCATGAGTTTCCTGAAACAGAAACAGAGCAGAACAAGAAGGGGGGAGGTGTTTTACCTCTGGAAATATCACCACCAAAATACCAGTGTATTCTAGGGATAGGCAAACATTTGCAGCAGGCCCTTTTATGTCGTTGTGATGTCAATATATATGCTTTGCTGCTTTTCAGATACTTCGGTGAGGTATAGTTCTTAACTGATAGCCAAAAATATGGGTAGAACAAAAAACAGTGTTGCAAAGCACAACACTAATGAAAAGAAATTGGTATGAGCGGGTTTTTTTCCTTTCCCCTTCTTAAAGGGCAGGATTTTTTTTAAGTATGCAAGAGCACATTTGTCGAAGCAGAACTTAGGAAACTGCAACGCCAGCACAAAGTATTAACGACTACGGGCTCTTGCTGGGATTCACTGCCAGAAGGCATTCAACCTGTTGGCCATCCTTGGCTGTGCCAGCAGGGAGAACACTGACCACACCAGGTGAGGGTGCCGCTACATAACGCTTTTGTCTCCTTATGAAAAGTGAAGCCCTCTTGGATGTGAGGGTTGTGAGGGCGGAAATAGTGCGATCCTAATAGCTTGGAATAATTAAGTGTATAATTTTGCAAAAGAAGGCTGTATTGTGTTCATTGAGAGCTTTTAAATAGAAGTGTGAAAAGAAGCCAGGTGAATTGTGTCAACAGTTGTTGCTTAAAGGAACTGTATTCCTGTTGCACAGAGGAAAAAAGCAGGGAAATATTGAAGGGGCATTTAGAGCTCCCGAAAGAGCTCCAGTGGCCAGGCCTTGTCCACAAAATCAGTCAGCCGCCTGCTAGCACCGTGCTGGAGCAGAGCCGTGCTTGCACGCTGCCGGCGTCTTCTGGCCCCTGGAGGTGGCAGCAGATGAACTGACAGCTAATGAGGACACTAATTCAAATAGACCAGATGAAAGCAAAGCACTAATTAATAACGAATGATGTCTTAGATCAAAAGTGCTTAAACAGTGAAGCATCTCTCCTGGTAGGATAAATCTGCTTGGTTTTAACTTCATGGTAAGTAATTCAAGTTGTTTACTCACTTTTGAACTACACGCTTGTATACAGTACAGGAAGATTGGACTTAATTCTGGTAGCATTCAGTACTGGTCAGTTGTTGATATTTTTAAAAATAATCTGCTCGGCTACATTTGTATGAATTCTATAAAGTCTTTTGAGGAAGATGAGTAAGTATCGAAGAATAACAGATGTAAAATTGGCATCAGTCTGACAGCTGTCTTATATTGGGACCTTTCAAATTGTAACCAGTGCTCCGAACTTCAGATATTTCCCTTTGAATGAGAAAATATTAGAACGTGTTATTTACAAAAGACAATAATAGATAGTATTATTGTATTTAGGTACCATCTAGATAACATGAAAAAAACTTTTTTATAAATTTTATAGACAGGATATTTAAAAAATTTACTGCAATGGAAATATCTGAATTCCCATTCATATGACTTTTTTTAAAGAAGCAAGTCACAATTCTGTATTTGAATGTGCTTTCACATTCTGGTGATATTTATTTTGTGACTTTTAGCAATTTGGAACAACTGTGTAAATAATAACCAAAAATTTACACCTCTCTTATTTTCTACTACAGTTTGTTCTTAATGACTGGTGGGTTTTGCTCCCTAAGCAACTTTACAGACCCCTTTCAAGAATATTCTGCTCTATAATCAGTAATCTAGGCAATGGTAAATGGTTTTCAGATGTAATAATAAATGTGGTAAAAAGTTTTGCTGGAGGCCATGAACGGCTTAAATCCAGGTTGCACTTGCTAGTACCTGTGATGACCTCCATAATTGTATATACTGTGCCATGGGACTAACTTTATTCAGACTCTTCCCCTTCTTTCTTCTTTTTTGCTAATGCTTCCTTTTCTCTCTGACTAATACCTGCCATCTCTCTTTTACTCCAAAGTGAATTTACATTTTTTGTTTGGTGAAAGACTCGCAACAGAAGGGCTTGTATTTGACACACATGTTGACACACATTTCTCCAGCAGCCCCTCAACTTCGTCTCCCTTTTCTCAGCATTAGTGTAATCAAATATATTGGTTTCAGCAGTGCTGGACAGGGGATGAATCCATCTCCTGCAGAAGAAAATAGAAGTTGTTGTCCATTCGGGTTGCATCCTGGCTAATAGGCTGCCAGTTTTGTCAGCAAAAGAGAATTCCCACTCTACTGATTAGGACAGTCTTGCTCCTAATTACATTTTGCTCTTTATGTTGAAAAACTGGACTTCTCCTGAATACAGCTAGTCTAAATATAAGATTCCCAGTTCACAGAGAATTTGTTGCTCCTCTGACATGTAGCTTTATTCCTCTACTAGAGTCTCAGGGATACACATTCCCAGGGTCTAACCAGGCAGAGCAAGGGGTTCCTGGAGACTCGTTTTCTGGTGGAGTTAGAAGTGCTCAGCCCCTTGCCCCACGACACTTAGCCTAGAAGCCCTGGGGGCTCCGATCTGCAGAATCCAAACTGTTGCACACTGAGCCAGATGTATGTACAGCTCTGATTCCAGAAATCAGAGTTTTATTAGGAAATTTTGTATCAAGCCATTCTGCAGAAGAACTGCAAAATGCCATTCTGCCTATAAACCAGCAAAAAATTCTGTAATACTGCTTAGTGAATGACTATAGGAAAGTAATAACAGTATGAATATAATACCTAAAATCTTCACAACCATAATGTGTGTATTAGATGCCTAGCCACCATGATCACTACATGGAAGTACTATGATAATGAAACATATTAGACCCCTATGCTCGAGAATGTCTTTTTGGAGTGTTAGCTTGTATACTTTTGTAAATAACAAATTTTTTCATCTTAATTTTTTCAGTTAATACCCACTTTATTTTTAACTTCTTGATTTCGGCTATGCTATTTTTAGATATTGATTATTCCTATTTCCCATGCTGAGAATTACTGGTGTGTGTCATAAACCTTTTTAAGTGGTAAAAGTGATACTAACTTTTAAGTCCTTTCTGTACTGTTGTCTTACAGACTACAACTGACTCAAGCACTAGTGAAAGTAAGAGTGCTGATGACTATATTCTGATTTCCAAAGAAGAGGAAGGAAATAGAAGCACTGCCCAAGAGCCAACGCAGTCCCTTCTGGCACACAAGGAGGCACCAGTGAAGCAGGAAGCTCCATCTCGTTCTTCTTTGATATTCTCTGATCCGCTGATGGGCTCCATTTCAGCCTCCTCCAGTAATCTGAGCTCAAGCCCTGATGATGACAGCAGTAATAACAGCAAAGATTCTGATTTTACTATTGTCAGCCCCCTGGACCTCTAAAGAAACAGGTTGGGACAGATCGTGAGGTCAGTTGTTACACCTCAGCTCAAATTGCTTTGATTCCAGGGGCTGGATGATTCTTTGGATTAGAAGGACAGGCAATAGATAAAGGTAACCCACTTCAGCTCCCAAAAGCCTAGATTTAAAAAAATAAATAAATAAATTCGGTTGCAACTCATCAAAAGAATACAAACCTTTTAAAGACTGCCTTAAATAAAAATCCAGTAAACCCGAGTTCTAATATACAGTTATACTTAGTTATAGAATTATCTTAGGAGCTTTATTACTATAGAACTGTCGCTTTCCAGGTACATAGAATAGTATGTGCTGAGTACTGTAATGGATTAGGAAATATGTAGATACTTGGCATCAGACCTTAAGTGGCAAAGACAAGCCAGATTTAATAACTTCCTTTTACAAAATATGCCAGACTAGGTTTTCTGAAGGGGAAAGGGTACTATCTCTTCAGAGATTGTGCTTAGCAAAATAGAGGTTGTATATCAGAAAGATTAAAAGCATCATCCTGACACCAGGTTTATCCTCAGCTGAGGACTCCTAGTTTCTTCATTTTCATCTGACAGTAACTTGAGGTGTGTTAGAGGCACATGTTTGTCTTCCATTTTTAGTTGTTCCTCAACATTGTGTTAAAGTAGTATCTGTTACAAATTACTTGAGGATGGAGACCTATACAGTAGAACCTAATTTCCCTTTGTCTACTCTTTTTTCCCTTCAGAAGTTTCAGTGCACCTCTTCTCCTCATTATGTCTGACTATTTTTACTCTCCTTGGCATGAATTAATTTTGGCTTTACTGAGATTATTATGGTTAAAACAGTAGGTGCAAGGGCAATTACAATATCTAATAGTGTAGACTTGAGCCAGTTGAACTAAAACTAGCTTGAGTATGATAACTTACCAGGGAAGGGTGCAAAGAGATATGAAATGTTCATAATTAAAAGCACTTTATGTCTCATTACTATTACCTATAGATTCTGTTTACAAATATGCCTATATGATGTCTACATTTCTAGTCAAAAAAAAGATAATGGAGCAGCAACATTAACCAAGTTTCTGATGAACTCTATAACTTGTTCTTCTATGGAAAAGTATATTTCTTTCCCATCAAGTACATAGTACATCTAATAAAATTTTTTCAAGTAGATAAGATTTTTTTTGTACTCGCTGATCCTTTAACTCTTTTGGAATTCACAAAAAGAAATTAGTGGTAAATGGAAACCTGTTCTTTCTGGACCTACAATAGAACTATCCTTATAAAGGAATGCTATAAAACTACTCTATTTATAACAACAGCAAAAAAAAAATGTATTATTTAATTTTATGGTACATATACAGTATACCATGCAATAACTTTGTAATTGCATGGCAAAGCTTATGTTAATAGGCAATTAATAAATGGTAGTTATTTGCTGATTAGTCTGTAGTTGTAAATGGAGTTAAGCAGAGTCTTCCAGGATGAGGTGACATGTAGTTTGCTGGTCTTAAATTTTACAAGGTCTGAGTGTCAGTGACTGAAATGAAGAGATAATTGTCCTGTAATTACATAGTAGCTGCCATATCCTTACACACTGAAAAGCCACCATGTAATTCTGAGATTATATGTGCCTTGTAAAATGATAAAATACTAGAATGTTATGAGCAGGCATAGCATCATACCTCTGTGTGACAGGCTGATATGAGCAGTCAGATGACTGTTTATTCAGTTGAAAGATCTTAAATGCATAACATTTTGGAGAGGTGTTTATTTTGGTTTAGTTTTAAGCTTGATAAAAAATCAGTTCAGAATTCAACATGCATGTCTGTCTTCAGGTTTATTTTATTTCCTTGAGCTTGCATGAATGCCAGGGGATTAAATCAGTGGCTGATGATTTATTTAGGTCTTTCAAGCTTTTCTAGCCTTAACCCATTCAGCCAGGCTTGTGCCACATCAACAACAATCTGTTCAAGAACTACCTATGGAAAGAGGGAAGAAATATTATGGAGACAGAGGGAAAAGAAAAGTTTTATATTCTGTGATACATAAGCTTTCAAAGGCTCCAGTACTTTGGCAGGGGAAAATGTTTTTACTTTTTTTAATTTTTTTAAGAATCATTCTTTCAATATCTGTTCTGTTTTTTTGTTTCAGGGATCACATTGCAATTTTCTTGAGCAGTCTCATTGCCAATAAAATTGTGATTTGTACAGTTCTTTTATTTTTGTAAGCTAGTTGTATCTTTAATATTGCATATTTTAAAGCAGTGCTTAAGGTATAAAAATTTGTGGAGTTTCTAACAAGTTTTCACTAATCAGTGAATACCAATGAGCTGAATGCCTGTCATGCCATGGGATATGATAAAATCTCTAGGAGAATAGAGGTGATTATATGAATGAGATTAGAGTGAATTGCAATAGATTAATCCACTTTGGTTATACCATGTCCTTCCACATCTCAAATATGTAGTCTCTGATACTTGGTCATACTGGGAAGATAGTTAAAATTTTATGTAGTCATTAAGCCAGAAACCTCTAAGTTGGACAAAATGTCAAATCATCACCTTGTCTTGTCTTATGGTAGGAATATACCGAGAAAGAATTGTCATTTCAAATACAAGATTATTCTTTTTCTTCAAAGATGGCCTGCTCATAATGTTCATGGATAAAAATAACCAGATAGAAAATTATATACATTGGAAATTACTGACGAAAACTAAAATGGGGTAAGATGTGTATCTGAGACTGTTGGACTGGATCTCACATCTGTAATTTATGACTGTTTCAGATCTCTTGCATGTCATATCAATTGTATGTACTGCAGAAAGGCAGTGTCATATTTTGACTGGGTATTCATTTAGTCATGGAACTTTGTGTCTTTACTCTGGAAGAACATCTAGCCCGCTTTATTAAAGAAAGAATTAACAAATTTTCTGGGCTGTGTTTGTGCTGTTTTCTCAAAGAGGGGGGAATTTTTTTTTGACTAGAATATTGGAAGTCTGATTTTTCAAAACAAAGATGCTTAAAAACTTGAAAGCTATGCTATCATATATATATTATTATTATCTTAATCAGATTTTATGTATTTGATCCAGGAAATCAAATTGCTTGTTATTGTTCTCACCAAAAGAACACAGAACATTTCCTGTCTTACCGTATTTATTGTATTTGAAAATAACAAGCTAAAATGTAAAGAAGTATAACTTCCCTGCAGTTTCCTTCAACTTGGTATAGTTACATCATCTTGTCCCAATCACAACCCCAGTATCTTTACAATACTTTTCTAATTCTCAGTACTTTATTTCATATTCTTAAACATTTGCTGTGGTTCTGCAGCACATTCTCCTCACTAGCTGTCACTGAGGCAGCTATTAAAAAGATCAAACTTCATATTTAAGGTTGGTGGTATGCTTGTGCCTGGCAGTTATAACATCAGCTGTTCAAATATGGACACAGTAACGTTAACTTGAACAGATTTCCAAGTTCTGGGTGTCAGCCCTTATATAATACTTTTGCTTTTGTGATGCATGTGTTGGTCGTGAGTGAATGTCTATAATGGTTTATCGGACTTGAAAGGGTGCAATTTCGTAAAATAAACTTCATTTGGTTACAGGATAGTAATCATGCTGTCTCGTAATCTGTACTGTTCTTTGAAGAATGATTATATACAGTTTCTGCATTAGTATTTCCTGTGTCACTGAACCTTCAGTAGCTGGCTAAATTTAGAGATGAAAGAGCATGAAAGAAGGTCATCAGAGAAAAAACAACTTGAAGCGTGCACATAGCCAACTTGTTTGCCTGCTGCTTGCAATATATTTAACCACTAAAAAAGTGCAAGAGGCTTTAGATATGTAGGACGACTTGTGCGAGAGCTAGAGTAAGGGCCTACACCTAGAAATAGAAGATGAACAGGAAGGGATGCAGCACAAGATTCTCAAATATGAGTTCTTTAGGGCAGGAACCACCTTTTCACCTGAGTTTGTCTAGAGTTTCTAGTACAGTCTGCAATGATCCCAGACATTATCAAAATTCAAATAATAATGAATAATATACTCATCATTTCACCTAGTCTTGGTCTTGCAAACAACTAACTATTAGCTAGATGTAATCCATGATATAACTCAGCTGAGAGCAAAAGTGTCACATCAGAGGAGAATTTGGTCCCAAACTACTGAAAAAATGAGTGGAATTGAAGAGCAGTAGTTTAAATTAATTAATTATACAAAAAACAGGACAATGTTCCAGGAAACAAAAAGCTGTATTTACTTCCAGACAAATATAAAACATAACCAGTATTTTCTAAAATGTGCCTCATGTAGTATTTGTGTGCCTTGTTTGACTGTGCCAGGCAAGTTTGTGCAAACCTGTCTTTGCTTTTAATTTGCAAAATCCTAGCTGATGTTTAGATGCAGGAAGAATTAAAGGTATCAGCTGCAGAGGAAAGACGCTGAAGTTTCACTTTCCGTGAATGGTAAGAATTTGAACCTTCAAGTTCCACTGTTTTAACACTTTTACTGTCTTTCATGGTGACAACATGAAAAACCCTGTAAGCATTATCAAAACACTGATGGGAACTCTGCTACTTAAATAGTCATGTGCAATCACAGGGCTAGCTTTGAGCTGAGCAAGTTTTCACAGCTTGCCTTTCACTGTGAGTCTCAAGGACTGTGGCAAGATTAAGTTCTTTCTGAATTTTTAACTAGTATAAAGAAGCATTCAAAGATGCTATAATTTATCGTGTCAATATTTGAGACCATTTGGAATATAAATTGGTACTTGATTCTGAGATGGAAGAGTAGTTGTCACAATATCTTGATTTCCCACCTGTCATGTTAATTGAATCCAGGGGACTGAGGGAATATACTAATGTTTTCAAATCAGCATTAAATTCCCCTTTAAAAAAGAGAAAATATCAAGCACACAGCTATTAAAAGGCAAGCTATTAGAGGTGTCCTATAGCTTGCTGGATAATGTATGTCTCTGAGCAAATTCTTAGGAATGTACAACATTTTTATCCATAAATATGGAGACTTTTAACAGCCTGGAGCACATTGCAGAAGAGGTATGCAAATGTGAACCTGTTCTTAAAACATTTTTAAACATCCAAGGATTAAAATAAGTCAAAATGTTAAATGCTGAAATGCAGACAAAGCTCATTTAGGCTTGCAAAGATTATCAGATCTTGGCAAAGACTCACCTAGTTTGAGTAAAGTATTAAAGTTTGTATTAAAACCTGATTATTTTTTGTTCCACAGTGCAGAATTCCCATTACCACCAACACTGCTGTCTAGGTTGCTGCAATTTTAAACCCATATCCAGATTTAGTACCACCCTCTCTGCCAGCGGCCACGTGGTTTGGATGGAATTAGGGTATGTTTGAGCATGGGCATTCCTAATGTTACTCTCCACAGTTATTGCTTTCCCCTTGCCTTGCTTACTTGTTCCTGCCTCACAGTCCCTATCCGTGTTATACCCACAGGTGTCTTTTCTTAATCGTGGCCTGTAAGGTCTGCAAGTCTTTTGGGATCACACCTGCGTCACGGCTGCAGCAGGGGGACCCCAGCCTCCAGGTGATCCCGCCGTGCAAATTATAAAGACACAGAAGTAGGAGTTTTGGACCACAATGAACTTCTTGTATTTCAGAATTATACTTCAGCCCAATAACTTTCAAAATCTGGAGAAAATGGTGACCCGATGAACTGCATACGTTTGCGCCGCTGTGAAAAGGTTGTGATGGGGCAAGTCCCCAGCAGGCTCTCTTCCTAAATTCCTTTTGTTCTCATTGTCCACAGCGCAGAGCATCCGGCAGCGTTGTGATAGTGGGCGTCACCCCTAAGAACTTGAGCTGTTTTATCTTCTGAATAAATGAATTCTCAGTCACTGCGATCAAAGTTAACCATTCGTCGTAACAGGACTTCAATACTCTTTACCTCGAGCCTGGCCACCAGCCCAGCCAGGGTGCTCCTTATTCTAACGTAAAATCTGAAATCTTATGTGAATCTCACAATACTTATACAGCAGGTGGTATCCATACTCAGTCCTCATAACATCCCTGTGGTAAGATTTACTGTAAGTTTTATTACCTAATATTTTCTCTAGCCACACTTTCTTTGTAACTTTTATAGTCAGAAAAAAGTAGAATAAAAATATTGGCCTGACTCAAAAATGTTTAGCTTTTCTCTTTTAGCCTTTTCCTTCCTTTCTTCCCTCTTCCCCTCACCCAGAAAAATATTTTAGTTGAGGATTTTAGGGTTCTTCTACTTGTGAAAAAGCTTATGTTTGTCTAAACCTGTTATGAAATAGTGTTCTGATATGTTTCATCTTAAAAATGCCAAAGCAAAGCTTCAATTTCTCCAAAACTGTTTCCATATTGAGAGTTGAGAGAGTGGGGCTAGTGCTAAGCATTAACTTAGAAAACTGTAATGGGGAACAGTGTATATTTCAGTTTCTAAATTTATTTATTTATTTATTTATTTATTTATATATGCACATAAGCATACTGGACCACAGTTGGGTCAGTAATACATTTACCAAGATAAACTGTTTCAAAAAATAAAATAAAATTCACTGTTCCTGCTGGTGAGGTGAAGAGGAGGGAGAGCAGTTGCATGGCTGTCAGCAGTTTGGAAGTGGCCGGTTTAGCTGCACCCTTAAATCTCAACCTATACCAAAAAAACTGTACCGGCAGCCGCGCTGTGGGAAGAAATGAAAATGTCGGGGGAGAAGAATAGACTGTGGAGATGATAGTTGTCCATTTTGGACTTTAATTTTGGAAAGCAACACGAGCGCGGGGGCTGCTGTGCAGGGCCTCGCCTGGGGAGGAGAATAAACAGAACAAAAAAAAGAGAAATAGCCAATTAAAAATGGCTGTAATCTAAGTGTTATTGTTGTTTCAAGATGGGATTAGTACGTTTGCTAGTTTGTACTGAGTAAAAAAGCAATGTCTGTAAAGACATGATGAAGAGAGGCAAAATTAGAGTTAGATATGAGGAATATGGCTCCTGCAGATTTTTTTTAAAAAATCAGAACATGCTTTTGCTGATAAAAACACTGTTGTTTTCTAAAATCTTTTGTTCTCTTTAAATGCCTTTTGTGGTGCTTTTCTAAGGTACGGCAAGAGTTTATTTTCCCTAGCTGTCATCCTCTGTTATGCTACCTCGGTATCCTGGTGTGCACCTGTCCTGCCGAACCATCTGATTTTCTCCCCACCCCTTCTTCCCCACATCGTGATTTATGAGCGTTTCAGTTGCAAATCATTTTTGGAAAACAACAAAAAAGGATGTGAGGGTATGACACAAATTGCAGCCTGACACAGATTGGCAAGTCACGCCCTGCAAAAAAGCATTGGTTTGTTCTGACCTTGCAAAGCCACAGTCATAACAAGAATTACCCAGGAGCCCAAGGTCTATTTTTTTGTTAAGAGTAAACATTCACAAGTAGTAATCTGTACAATGGTGCTGCATCCCATTGCTTGAGAATAACTGTATCCTTTGCCATCAAAATCAGAAAACATAAGTCTAACTTCTACAGAGTTTGTAAAATGGAAAGTGAAGACCTCTTAGGCACAAACAGGCACCCCCCAATCCTCTCGTCACATAAACCCTTGTCATCAAGCAGTGCGCACCGCGGATGCTGAAACGATCAAGATGAATACAAGCACTGAGAGCTGGTGTGAAAAATTCAGACTCTGATTTCTACTGCAGAACACCGATAAGACCAAATAGAAACGTCAGGCAGCAAACAGTTGATTTCAACAAATCTTGAATTACCGCCCTCTCCTTCAAAAAGAAACTGAAATAGTTTGAAATATCCTGTTTTGATATTCTCTAAAGGAAATTAACTTTCTGTTTCAAAATTATTTCATTTTGAAGTTTGAAGTAATTCTTGGTAGAAAGTAAGAAAAAAGTGAAATATAAACAAAACATTTCAAATTCATCAAAGGATTTCAACTTATGAAAACTTTAAATGAGGTCATCAAATCACTGATTTTTGGATGTAGAGAAACTTGCCTTTAGTAAGAAATAAAACCTACATAAGGATGATAGGACAGGTTGTGTGATATGCCGTGGGAACAGATTCGGGCAAGGTTAATGTTAAGAGATAGACTGGTGCTTACGCCTTACGCACTCATCACCAGGACTGGCATTTGATGGCGCTGGCTGCTGTCCCTGTGCATAGTCCTCTAGGAGAGCCAGGCACCAGCATGGTCAGAGCCAGTTCATGTGCTAAGGCAAGTACAGGTGTCTGTTGCTGCTCATCCATCTGTCTATATAATAGAGGATCCTGCATTATTATCCAAACCACAAGCTATTAGACTGGCTTGCACAATGTTTTGGATGGAAGAGCATTAGTTTCATCCAAAGTTTTTATTAGCGGGCTGTGCAGGTTCCTCTCTCTTCAAACACGCAAAGGCCAAGTTGAGGTAAATCTCTCTTTTCAGAGCTTGCAGAGCAGCCTTCGCTGACGGTGTGACCTTGCCCAGCACAGACCCAGCCTGCTTGTGACAGGTTTGTCACGGGGGCAAAGCAGCATGCCTCATCAACCTCGGTGGCCACAGCAGTTTGCTCAGCCCCAGGTTTACCCCTCTGCCGCACGACCACCGCGGTTCCTCACAGGGCTTGGGGTGGCAGCGCAGCCCAGCAAGTCAGAGCCAGGCAAGAGCCCTCCAGAAACGATTCCCCACTGCAGCCACTGAGGGGATTTTAGGACTCTTTTTAAAACCTGAGTGCTTTACAAAGATTGAAAGTCAGAGAATTGCACTTATTAAGAGCATTTTACATATCAGTGGTGCTGCTGCACCTGTGACTCGGGTAACCTACACAGCAGCAAGTGCCAGGATATTCGGCCTCCTGCGGATGTGAAGGGCTCCTACAGGTGGCAAAGAAATGCTGGGTGTTCGCCCAGCTGCTCCACACCAGCAGCACAATTTGGGACGGGTTCGTCACAGGGGTAAAGCAGCACGCCTCCACTGACCGCCGCGGTCACTAGGGAGCTTCTCCCCCAGGCAGGGCTGCAGCGTCTGCGAGAGGGGAGGGTGTCAAGGAGGTACGCTGAGAGCACCACTGCATCTCCTCAGCCTCCTCCTCCCTCTGGCTGGACCAGAATAACTCTGTATTAGCACCTGCTGATCTCTGCTGGGTGGCACGTGTCACCCTGATTTAGGACGCTCGTAAAGACAGAGGGGTCTTCGTCCTGTTCGGGACCACCGATCACTTGGAAGCCGGCAGCTGCTTTCGGAGAAAGCCCACGCCGGGGCGCCCGCCGCGAGCAGCCGGTCACATGGACCGGGAGTTCAGCCCCCGTGCGTGCGGGCCGCCCGCCCTGACCCCTCGCCGGGCTTGCGGCCACGGTATCCATCGGGGAGGGCCGGTGCTGCCGTACGCCGGCTCCGACCCGCTCTGCCGGGCCTCCTCCCCTGCTCGCCTTGCCGCTGTGGTACAGCAGCCTCGTCGGGGTATCGATCGCTCTTCAGGGGCTGCTGTTGTGGTAGTGGCAGGTTTACAAAGGATTTCAGAGTAAATGGGCACTGGGCCTCACAGAGATGGATGCTGTTTAATTTTCATGAATGTATCTATTTTTCAATTAGATTTTATAGTGGTGCAGGGGGGGAAAGGTTTCCGTTGCGGTTGTAATTGGTTTATTGCTGAAAAATCTTCACAGGTGTGTTCTTGGGACCTGAACTCAACAAGACCTTTGCTCCTTTTATTTTTTTCTCCCTGCATCCTTCAGTCTTTCAGGCATTTTTTTTTTCTTTCAACAGTGCAGGGACCCACCTTCCTAGCAAAGGACACACTACCTGTTGGACATCACTAATCCTTGCACGAGTGTTCACAGGTGGCAGACGTGGTCCCGCAGGACGGGGCGGCTTCGCTGGCGGCAATGCCATTCACACCGGTGCCTTCAACACTAACCCCTCCGCAGCCCTTGTCCGCAGGGAGCACAGCCTCCAGATTTGTCCCTGCACCAGAAACTTTGCTCAGCTGAGCATAAAGAATCCCGTTATTAAACATCCTCTTCAGAAAAGCTCTTGGGCCATGGCTGCTGCCCTGCAGCCTGGAAATGGCTAAAAGCAGACTGAATCTGTGCTGCGTCAAGGCGAGGTGACCTGAATCAACATCAAACAAAGCTCTTGAGATACAACATTTGGGAAAGGGGAAAGATCTAGCATAAGTTTCTATTTACTTCTGACTTTTGCATTTTTAATAATTTTTTTTCATCAGTAAAAAAGAGTTTAAGCAAGAAACTAATAGCTGATTAGACTGTTGTTATGGAGCACTGGGTTTAGCACCATAATTAATACTGCAGCTAGAGTTTTCCTGCAAGACTTATTTACATTTCATATCACTTAATCAAAGTGGCTGAGAGATTTCTTTGAAAATGCTTGTGCAATATTTATTAGGAGGACGATATTAGGAATGGTTAGTAACTAGAACACATTTTCTGTTTTGTAAAAGTATTTCTTCTTTTTTTTTAAATGTTATGGGTGTGACCTGTGACTCTGTGGCCTCCCTTCTCAGCTAAAGACTGAAGGTGAGTTCATTCAAAGAAAAGACCCAGGAGGGAAAAAGAGATAGATACTAACAGTACCAGAATAATAGAGGGAGAGCATGAGACTAATGTAAAGACCGTTAAGTCTAGTTGCCTCCAAATAGGTTTACAAACAAACTGCTCAAAGAATAAATGTAAATACACACCAATAAAATTTTTTTTGTCACATTAGGGTTTAATAAAGTGCTATTTAGGGAACAGCAGCTTCATAGCACTGTCCCTTCAAGAGCAGTTCACTGAGATGGATCTGACAGCACATCCTCATTTTTCCTTTGTCCAGATACATGGGCTGCTTAGGAAGGGAGATGAGGATAGGATAGCCATCATCGTTTTAGGATTACCTGCCTAACGGAGGAAGAAAGTCAGAAACTGTCCTGTAGTATCTGTGCTTTGCGAGATGCTGCTTCACCTTCACTAAATTCATAGTGGCCATTAAAGTCAGCAGGAGAGCCTGGAGGCTGGACCTGCGCACAGCTCTCCGTTTGGGTAGTGCAAGAAGCACAGGTTGGCGAGGGGACTCGGCTGGGCAGATGGACACTACCCAATAGTTATCATGAAACTGCCTCAGCGCAAGGTGAAACGTGGCCTTTTCTGCCCCACTTCGGACATGCATCCATGCTGTTTGTCCTTCTTAGATGAACTGCGACTAGGGAGGCTGTGATTCCCAAAGACCAGTACTGCCGTTTCTGCAATAGTCCCTACAAAGATCATGGAAACAGGGATTATGCCGTACTCCCAACCCCGCCGGACAAAGGTCTCCCAGGTACCCAAGTGTGGCACAGAGCATCAAACGCTCCAGCTTCACTATAGGAAAAAATCAAAGTGAAAACTTGGCAGCAAGCTAAAAGTCTTGCCAGACACCAAGTGACAGAGCTGCACAAAGCAAGGACAGGAGCTGGTTGTCCTTTGGCTTGGTTGTCCCCTGGGAAGGGCGGTCTCGTGGGTGGGATGCTGACCTGGGACCAGGGTCAACTCAGTGCTGTATCACAGGGCTCCTGCAGCCAAGAAATCACCATGGAGCAAATTTTCTGAAGCAGAAGGTGCTGAAAATTAAGAGAGATGCTTTTGTAAATCCCATCAGTTGGCATCTAAAGGGGTTGCATGCTTAAATATCACTGGAATAGATATTTGGGCTAAATATGTGATGTGCTTTGCTGCTTCTGAAAATACTGCTGGCAGCTTTGAAAAACCTTGTCTTTGCTGTTCTGTACATCATATCCCAACCTGCAGAAAGTATAATTATAACTCTTCCCTACCACTGCATAATAAATGCATGAAAAATGATATCCTCTGCTTCTAAGGTAATGGGGATCCCTGTTATACTTCAGATTGATAGCTAGAGTGGGTTTATTGATTGTGACATTTCTGAGGAGTTTAAGCTTAGAAATTACAGGAAATGAGTTTACTATGGAGGTAAGTTTAAAGGTACTGTAGATATATCCTTAGTGTCACATACTTGTCTGACTCTCATATAAGCTCTTCAAAAAAGCTGCAACGGCTTGGATGCTGAGAGTGTGCATGATATTCTTTGCTTTGACTCTCCATATTGAACAGCCTGTGTCAAATAAGTACACACAACAAAAGTAATTGGATGAGCCTATTTTTCCTACATTTGAATAATGTTTCTGCCCTGACAAATTGTTCTGTGACTGCAATAACTCTCTGGGCATGGAAATATTGACTGATAGATGCGTAACTTCTGAATTGTTGCTTGACTACATGTGATAATGCAGAAAATATAGACACTGCCTATTGTTTGCCAATGACTGGAAAAGCAATTCATGCTCTTGGTTAGCTTTGTGGTTTTTAACAATAAAGGCTGGACTAGCTTTATGCCTTAATTAAGGAATAATCCAGTACAGAGAGAAAAGGGTGTTGGATACATCAGTCTCTGTTATGTGCGAATTTAGAAATATCATGTAGTGCAATCTCTCTGCAACATGAGGGAATGAAAGAATTTAGAGCAGTTTCTTTCTCCCAGAGCCTGTCAAAAAGCCTCAGCAAAGCACAGCTCCAGTTCTTTGCAATTCAGCCTATTCTGCAAGAAGGAAGAAGTAATTTTGTGCATATGTGTAGTTTGTTAGTTTGGGGCGAATATTATTTTTACAGAAAAGTACTAAACTTTATTTGAATTCAGTAGTTCATTTACTTTGCTGGACAAGAAGTTCTCTGCAAAAAACCTGAGTTGTAAACTGTGGGTAGAAAGCATGGACTACAGAGCCCATTCACACCTATTTCCTTGCAGTCATTTCTGAAGAGCCCTTGAAGCAATTTAAAGCCTGTACAAAACAAATACGGTATGCTTGGGTATTTGAATCTGGAAACCAAGATTTCTCTTTTTAGAAAGCCTGAGAAAGAATACCTATGAACTCTAACATATGGGATGTCTTTATATAATCTGCCTTAGGTCGGAAATGTCTAACGTTAACAGAGGGCCTAGTATCTTTGGAGAGCATAAGCAAGCCGTTATGCAGCAGCGAAGGGTGTTCAGGCAAGGATGACCTGTCTGAGATCAAAAACCAACCTATTCCCAATTGGTTTGAAACATTTTGGCAGTTGCTAAGTTTTAACTTGTTCCCTTTGTATGTAATGAAAAACCCTAACTAAAACAACAAATAACCAGCTTGCAATGTTTATCTGGCCTTAAATAAGATGTTAACATCATAATATTTTACAGTCATCATAATTATAGAGAGGGCTGTTCCTTAGGCTATTAACTACTTTTAAGAAGCAACTCCCTCAGTGTGAGGTTGAAACAGTAAGTTTTTCAGGATGCACTGAAGAACCTACTGCCAGATGCCTGGCAATGTCAGCCCCATCGCTTACAGTGGTCTTTACCCGACAATCTCAGTGTTTTAAACTGCTGCCCATTCCTTCATATCTGAGCACCTTAAGTAGCAACATCCCTAATGGACTTCCCAACCTCCTTCTCATCCATCTTCTTAAGGTAAAAGACATCACAGGGTGCAGAAACTATTTTGTTGCATCTGATTTTTGCGTCTCTTGGGGAGGAACAGGAGGGCGCCTTTGTGGTGGAGAAGGATCTTATCAGCATTGCTCGAATTGTCCTTGCAGCAGAGCGTTGTGTCCCAGAGCGTAGCCGGAGAGCATCTCCTAAAGATTACCTCACCCCGGGAAGCCTGTTCTGTAGCTAAGAATGACAAAAAGGAAATGACACCTAACATGCTGTTTTCCCTAATTCTTTTTGTTGTTGCTGTTGTTGTTATTGCTGTATTTCTTACAGAATACCCAATTTGATTGTGTATGAAGCCTTTGCCTTTTAGATAGTATTATAAATAAAACAGATCAGGATACTTTTAGCGGAGAAAACACCACCTGCTGAGAGTGTCCTTGATGATGCACTAACAAGTGTGTCCTTCAGGAAGTGGGGAGATGTCACCTCGTCTGTTATCTTTCGGTGTTTCCTGTAGGGCGCAGCATGCTGGTTGGAGTAAACAAGGGTACACCCAGACCGTTGCTGCAGGTTACTGTTCATTTAAATAGTAGGTAGTTCATGTTATTTATGCAGAAAGTTTCAGTTCCTTAATAGAGTATCAGATCTTGAAACTAGGCTTATTCACCTCTGTGATACTTGGGAACAATGTTTGTTTCTCTAGGAAAGATTTCTCAAGCAAAACCGTATGTTTATACTTTGATAATAAATTCTGTATGTTGAATAATTTATGTTGACCAGGATTCTCAAATACAACCAGTGAAAACACAAATAGCACTTATTCCTTTTCATTAAAAAGCTTCTAAGAGCATATAAATATTTTGTTAGAAGATCCATTTCATCTAACAGACCTCCAGAAATCAGGGCACTGAGCTGTAAACTTCACATCCTGGTTTTTTTCTTTTATACCATGTGGAGAAAATAATAGAAGCAAGGCTCTACCGCCTTTGTGCAGATCATGCCAGGGATAATGGTGCGAGCAGAAAGGCTGTCACTTGCTTGGCTGTGTTGCGAATGGCATCATTCATGGGAAGCCTAAACCTCGAATTAATCTCTGAACTGTGCTGGCATTATTTTCAAAGCCTTAGTCGTGATTTAAAAGCTATATGTGACTTCAGGTCCTGGCTGCCTGAGACAGCTGTGATCTATAGGTCCCCTCGCGGAGGCCGCATCTCACCCAAGTCTTCGCTAGCAGATGCCACACTCACTCACCGCCCTTGCAGGAAAAACGCAGAAAGGTAAATTTGGGGCTGGGCTTTGTTCTTCCCAAAGGTTGCAACTGTATCAATACCACTGATGAGTTTTGTGTATTATACCAACGAGTAAGAATATTTCCTTTAGACTCTCCTCAAATTGCTAATGTGCACAGCCAAAGTATTTCAGAGCATCTGAGAGACTGACATTGCAGTGTTACAGGCAGGGGAAAGCTATCGCTGTCTTGGCAAGAAGGGATTTGAATGTTGCACAGAGGCAACAGCAAACCAGTGAACCTATTTTGTTACCTAATTCTCTACCCTGCTGAAAAGAAAATAAACTTTTAAGTCTTTTCAAAAATGCAGCAATGGAATAGTTCATGTTTCCATCCTGGTCTGTGTTTTCACAAAAAGACTCCAAAGTAGTTACTGCTAAACACTTTGAGTTTTCTTTTTTACATTTAATGTAACAGTAATAATATTAATGGGATGTGAGTTTTTGTTTGCTCATTAATCAGTCAGCAGGAGCTCACTTAATGGAGCACAAACTCACAGTTATTATATTATAACTTAATTATTTGGGGCTGACATCACTGCATCTTCACAGCAGGCACCCTAACAACTCTGAAACGGGAGCATTTTGCTTCAACTTTGTAAGCCCTGGTGAAAATCGGATAACAGCAGTGGCTGGAGCCAGCTGTGGTGCAGATTGATCCTACTTTACTGCATCCAACCTTTTATGCAAACCAGGCCATCAGCACAAAACCTGAGCCCCGGGAAGTTGTTGTGAACTGGGGCAGTTATAGGGAAGAGTAATCAGTGGAAAGGCGCTAACAATAAAAAGGTCACATTGCCGTGCAGCTGGTCTCACTGAGATATTTTTAGGGTATTTAGTAAATAGAGAGGAAGGGAGGAATGGGTGTTTTTGCAGTGGTAAAAAATTGTTCAGATAAATTTCCTGCAATCTCAATTCTTTTGTAGGGCCACAGTGCACTACAACATCATGAAGCAGCTATTCTTCAAGCAAAGTTTCTAGCATAACTGTCTGTGGGGTTCAGGGGGAGTTAGTTGTTCCTAGAGTTTTTTCCAAATGAAACAGCCTGGAGAAGGGATAGGCTGCACAAGGCACGTTGTCTCATCTCTTTGCAAAGCACAAGTACAAGGGAATGCTGCTTTCTGACGGAATCTTTGAGTTTTTGTTTTCATGGTGGAGCTTTAATTGCAGTTTTTTTCAAACATCAGGTGTCACAAAGAGCAGATGCTGCACAGAGCAAGACTTGCACAGAGTCACTCTGTAGATCTCTTTAGCGGCTGCCAATAACAGCACAGCCAAAGCCAGCCATTGCTAAGGTAGTAAAATTGGGCTCATCATGAATTAGGTTTGATTCGATGTTGTTTAGATCACTGGAGAAAATGTGGAAGAGCTAGCAGCAGGAAAATAGCCAGGAATATTCTGCTCAAGGTTTTTTGTTGTTCTGTGCAGAGGAATATGTTCTCTTAGTACTTTCTCATGGGAAAAGAAGAAGCTCTTTGGGCAGATTGTCCTTTATGGAAGTGGTTGGCAGTTTGGTCTCTGGTTACTCAGCAGCACATGACTGCAGATAAGTGATTGCTTGTAATATAAGGGAGCAACTTTTGCAGAAAGTCCTGAGCATGGAAACTTTCAAGCATCTTGCATTCAGCATTGAGAATATACAGCAATGGGGGAATTAGACCTGTGAAGTTTCTGGCTAAGACTCTGCAGACTCCTTTTGTTGCTGTGTCACTCTGAGATTTAGAGACGATTTTAAAGGGTGAGGTGCAAAGGCAGAAACAGTTTTGTTCCGTTAACGTTATCAGAGTGCCTTACCTCTGTGCTGAGCTTGATGGCTCTGGGCTAGGGAACGTGTGGGCACAGAGGGACCTGTTCCCCCCATTCGCTCCCTATTCACCTACATATCCTTCATTTCTTTATTGCAATTAGCAAGGCAACAAATTATAATCCAGGAGGTCATTACAGTTGCTACACTCCAAAATGCACGGTTTGCTTAGCAGAAATTATTCGTTTTCTGTCACAAGAAGATTGTCTGAGAAGAGAAAAGCAGGAATTTGGGGGGAGGAGACAGGCAAACCACTAGTAAGACATCAAGCTTAAGAGACTGAAATTTTTTTGTTCAGTTTTGTGAACTGCCTCGTCTAAATTGAATTTCGAAGAAGAGTGATCCAGTGCCTCTAGATGTGGTTTGACCTCTAGCTACATAAGAGGTTATTGCCTGGTATGATTTTGATAACTGAGTCTTTCAGTTATTTTGGCTAGATATTAGAACTTAGTACAAATGAGGAACACACAGCAGGTGTGTTAGATCCCTGATATATTACTGTGTGGTCTGTGTGTTACCTCTGTGCACTTCATACTGAAACTCATGGGCTTTTCAGGAGGAAAAGGTCCAGCAGGAGGGAGCTCCAGGCAATACCGATGAAACGGCAAGCCTGGCAGGAGCCCGGCAGCAGCACTGCAGCCTGTGCCTGCCGATGCAGGGTTATGAACCCCACACCAGCTTTTTCTGAAAAGATGCCTTAGTTGCGGGTTTAACCTAGATTTGGGTCTAAGCACCTGGAATGACTGAATTCAGGATTAAGGAACTACACCGTCAAACTGTCATATTCAGTCTTGTGGGGCTTAAGGCATGCTGAAACCGTTCTGTTCTTAACATTGAATTAATCAAAGTCATCCTATGACTTTTTGTTTCCCCCATAATGTTTCTTTTGGATAAAGTTGTCTGGCCACATAGGCAGACATGGTCTTAATCCTCTTATTCAACAAACTGTTTCTGGCTTTCTGTCTATAGCTTTGTTCCAGCGGAAAAAAAGCTATAAACAGCCAAGGCTGGCGATGACTTGTACTAGCAGTTGGCATCAATGTAGCTCTATTTTTGCAAAAAGCAGGAGGCAGCTGCTAAACCTGGGACACGCTCGGGCAGTCCCTGCAGCCAGCAGCTGGTTGCCTTGAGAAGGTAGCATGGACCCAGCAGCCTGCAGATGGGGTTTGGTAGAAGTGACCTCCAGTCCGGAGGAGACCGGATGCCCAAAATGCAGGCATGAGATGGAAAATGCAAATTAGGGGTGGGCTGACCCCTGTTACTGGGGCAGATCAAGTCCGATCTTAAATGCTGTTTAAAAGTTAGCATGTGTTACCAGTGGATGGGGAAAAGACCTACGCTGAGAACAATGTTTAACAACAAAAGTGCAGAAGCGCGACCAAGTTTCAAGTTTTCCACAATGGTCAGAATCCACTCTGTTTTATGCTTTATACATCGTAACTTTGTTCTGACTTTCAACTAAAAATAGAACCTTTTACGCTCACTTAGTCGTCATGCTCCGGTGTCAGGCAGAATTGTGACTTGTGGCCTTGTAGGGTTGCAACCGATGCTTTTGAGCAGTGCATCAGTCTGGGCCATTTTATGCCTTATTTCACAGTATATCGAGATGAAAAAATTAACAGTCAGCTGGTTTCGAACGTCACGCTGCCTTGCAAGTGCTCTGCTTTGAGAACGTACCTGCTGCCTCGCCTCCACGCAGAGCAAAACCCAGGCGGCGTTGCTTGTATGTGTTGGCTAACGGGGCGCCTGTCATCCTCGTTGCACATGAGACTGCTGTGTGCAGGAGCGGTAGCCTCAAGAGCACAACTGACTGTCTTAAGTGCCCCTTTTACCACAGGCCCAGAGTAATGCAGGGTGATAAAGAAGCCGCGGGAGGTGAAAACAATCCCTGCGACAGCTGTGCTTATGGCCATTGGAAAAAGGAGGGAGGAAAACGTCTTGCTTTTTCTATATTCATATTTAGTGCTATGAATTGCTTAAGGGAAATTAATGTAGTCACTTAAAATGCTCAGATATTAATATTTTCCCTCATGCAGATACTGGCTCCCTCTAAAGCACCCTGGTGAGCTGAAACAGGGACCCCCGCCAGTGCAGCCCCACTCCGGTCTTTGCACAGCCACTACATGCTCAGTTCCTCTCGTTTATTCCTGAGAGGCCGAGACAAACCAGAAAGTGATAATTATGAGCTGACTGCCTTTATTAACCTGCAGTGACCCACTGCTGTGCCTGCGCTGGTTGGGAGCCCCCCTCGCTGCGTCGAGGGGGAAGTGACAGGGTGCCACCAGTGTCGGCCGTCTAGCACGTGGGTGCAGCCATCTGTGCTCCCCGCTGAGTGAACATGTGTAAAATATAAAATTAACATGATGAAGGCAGGCAGGGGGCAGGTTAATGGGAAGCTGGAGACAGGCTTTTTCTTCCCCTTTCTTCTTTCATTCTGCTGGTGTTTTGCCATGTTCCTTTAAAAGGTTTTTATTTTAGGAGCTGCTTTCCAGAAAGGCACTGCCAGGATGGAGACGAGAGGCCCTGCCAGCACGCTGGTACCCCCCATCCAACAGCCAGGCATGGGCAAACTTTTCCTTTCCCCTCTCTCCCCCAAAGACATCCCCCCCCCCCAAAGCATTGGCAAAGGGTTGGTGTTGTTGCAAGTTATTGCCTTGCTACAGCTGGGGAGGAGGACCACAGCCCTGAGTGCCCAGCACGGTTCCTACCCGCCGCTGGGACCGGGAAGATGGCCAGTCCCAAACCTGTGGTCTACCCCTCAGCGAGTCAAAGGTGGGAGACAAGGCCGTCCACAGCCAGAATGTCTCTGGCAAGCAAGGTTAGCCCAGCGGTGGTCTGATCTCTCGCTGTCCAAACCGGTGTGCTGCTTTTTGCAGGTCCCTCTGACAATGCTTCCAGGTACGCTGGTGCCTGCCTAGAAATTCTGGGCTTAAAAAATGGTCATTAGTCAGCTGCCTTCTGGTGGCTGGTGAGAGATTTCAGCCACAGAAATTCCACCTGGAAGATAAACGGGTTTCATCCACATACACTGAACTTGGAAAAAACACAGCGGTAATGTCATGCCACAGCCTGCACTGTAGGCGGGCACGTAAAGGTTGTTAGCCTGATAGCAAAAATTAGCCAAAGGCTGTAACCGTGTAAAGTGCTGCTGATGATCTGCTAGGCAGAACGTGAAGATGCTGCAGCCGCTCACCAGCCCTTGACCTGCCTTTGTTGCTTCCATGGGGAAAGTAGAAACATTGCTCTTTTCTCCTTTAATCCCTTCTAGTGGTTGCCATCACAACTGGCTAGATCCATACTTTTTGTTTTTAACCTTTTGTTCTCCACACAGCAGTCTCTCCATGTGAAACTGAGTGGGATTACTGGAGATACACTCCTGGTTGTCTTGGCTGTCCTTCCCTTGTGGCCCCACTTGAGTCATTGGTCATTGTCCATCAGTGCAGCTTGGTTTCTTTGGCTTCCCCTGGAGCTGTGGGACATGCCTGCACAAGCCATGACAGCACGGTCCAGAGACCTCCCAGTCTTGCAGCAAACAAGCGACATCCACAGCTGGAAGCAGTGGGACTGATGCTGAGACGGTGTTGCACCAGGGTTAACTTACCCCGTCTCACGCGAACAACCTTGAGAGTACAAGCAGTGATTTAGAAAGCTGTCACAATCTTTTTTAATATTCCTATATAGCATCCACTGCTGCTCTAAATCATATTTCCGCAAAGGACTATCCTCAGGAGGAAGTTAAGACCTTATTAAGCACTTCTTTTGTAGACCTGACTTAGCAAGACGTCCACATGCAGAATTCCTGTGGTTCGTGAGACTCCTGGGTTTTAAGCTGAAAATCCAACTGGACAGGGATCCACTACCTGCCACAGCTGCAGAAACAAGGAGATTGTAGCAGGTTATCCAAGGGTTTCTCCAGCCTATTTGGCTGTCTGGGTTTTTATGGATTCTTTTTCTTTCCATTGCCCAAAATGTTATCAGTTATTTAGCAAGTTATTAGTTATTTAGCAAGTGTGCCTGCAATCCAAGAAAGTAAATTTGAAACAAGTGACAAATGCTTCCCCTGCTGGTTATGATGGCATGCATAATATATTGCCTCTGTTAAAATGCTGTAGAAAGGCACTTGCATTCTAGTCATGAATTATCTTTAGATATGTAAAATGGCTTCATTTAAATCTTCTTCCTACATGGTTGGCTGGATTACCCCCATTCACCAATCTTGTCCGTATCAGCACATATACCTTTACTCCAAAGCAGCAGCTGAGGAAGACTTTGAGCAAGCTCTAAGTATCTCATCAAAGGATGCTAAGGTACCCTTAAACATTTGTACAAGGACAGAATAATTTTACTTGTATGTTCTGACCTGATCTCGCTTCCAGGAAGGTTGGTTAATGAGTGCAAGGTAATTTATTTTGACTCTTTGTTTCTTCCTTCCTTTCATTCTGATATTCACGTTTTTTCCTTTAAAATGCAGGGGCACACACAGACAACTTTGCTGTCTCTTCATGGATTAGACTTTTATTCTGAAGAGGAAAGGAAGGTTAAGATGCATAGAAATGCACAATCTGAAGCTGTTTTCAAAACGTACTCCCTCCTACTCCCCCCTAAAATCCAAAATTGCTAATTTTGCTCAGTCATGAGGCATAGAAAAAAGACAGGAAAGATCAAGGTATTTTAGGCAGGGAACTTGAAGGAAACAGAGACCAAAAAGCAAATGAATAGCTCAGTTAACTCTTATTTAAGCAACATTGGTAGAAGTCCTCTGAGTGACCTCCACGGAGCTTTGCTGAAGCATCCTTTTATACCCTTCTATAAGATTAAAGTTAACCTCCATAGCTTTAAATATCCTCTTTCATAGATGCCATATGCTATCATTCTTGATACATATAAAAGAGAGCTGATTAGAGAACCACCTTGAAGGCATGACTTTACTGAGTCATCCAGTTTTGGAGATACATAAAATTGTGGCTGGTTTCTAGGCGTTTCTCTTGAAAGGGTGAATGAACTGATTAGGCTGAAACTGTCATTGGCTCTTTATTTCCTGTAAAACCAGCCATTGCCTGGAGCAAGAAGACAAAGGTGAAATGCTGTGGGCTGCTATTTTAACTCCACTTTACCAAAGAGATTATGCAGGATATGTCTGACATTGAATCACTGGCTTGTGTAAACATCAGACATGAGTGAAATGCAGTGTCTTAAGTGTTGTGTTTTGGCCAGTGACAGCAACGTATTGTTTAAAGATAATGCTATTGTTACCTGCATTTGGTTTCCATATCTGCAGTGCCTTCCCTGTGGCGGTGTACATGTTCGTTGGGGATCACTCTTGCTGGGGCGCCTGCAAGCACCGGGGTGCCTGAGGAGCACGTGGAGTCAGCAGGGCTTTGTAGGTGCTTGTGTGGTCATGGGCTATGAGGAGGAGATACAAGATGCTCCTGTGAAACTGCTAGTGGTCCCCCAGCACATGCATGACTGCACCTAGGACTGGCGCCTGCTCCTGCACGGCCCTGCCAGAGATTTGCTCCTGGAAGGGCTATGAGACACTTCATCCCCTCCTTTCCACCAAGAGCTACGTGACCTACCCACACCTGGTGGGGCTGCAGAAAAGCCACATGCCTCAGGGCAATGATGACAGCAGTACACTGCAGATATGCTCTGGCCAGGCAGCCTGTGGTGTGGTGTGACAGTGTGCTCCTTTCCCCCCCACTGATGTGCTCTCTCCCCCTCAACCTGACCTCCCTCTAAACAGCACGTATGTAGGGGCTAGTTGAGCATGTGCCAACTAAGGCCCGTCTAGTATGCAAATACGACTATGAGTCAATCATCTCCCCCCCCAATAAATAGGGGGCAGCCCAGAGCCCCTTGAGCTCTCCTGCATGGCAGTGGGCTGCACTGCAGAACCTCCCCTTCAGCAGGGACGCCTCTCAAGGTTACTCCTTGAGGTTGGGAGATTCCTTACCCGCAACAGATCCTCGGTAAGTGATTAATAGCATGCTGAACTTTTGCGAACTTCATGAAACTTTGCTGAGTTATATCTCTGGACTAATTGTGCACATAATCTCTTAGACATAAGCCGTTGACCAAGTCTGAGACTAGGACTGGATCCAGCCGCACCTAGGCTCCTCTCCGAAGGAGTTTAGAAAGCAAGGGGGTCCAGTCTGAACCTCGTGACTCAACGGGAGGGTCTCCGTTGCACACGCATCTGACCCTTTCCTTCATGCAGTAAATAACTGAGTGAACCTTGCCAATCGAACCTCATTAAATTGTTCTTATTTACGATTGAACTTTGTTAAGTCGCTGTCTTACTGCAATAAACGTAGTGCTGCTTCCCTCTTACGAGTGAAGTGCATTACTCCTTTTGCGACATGTGGCCACCCAGGGTTTTGGGGGAGCATTGTAGGTGTATCTGCATGGGGTGGCCAACAACAGAAGCAACCATGCTACAGACTCGAAGGCTGCACTAGTGGTAATAATTTTGCAAGCAAACAAAAATACCATTGGGTGTATTCACAGGTAAAGGCTGCTACATGGGTCAGACAGTGCAGAGAGTTGACTGGCAGGGAATCAGTGATACATGGTAGCCTTATGGATTTAATCATAGACCCAACATAAAAGACGTCTGAAAAGTGAGTTGGAACTGCATTTTGGCACGGCCCAGCCAGGGTGGGGCAGGTTGTCCCCTCCAAACCGTCTGCTTTGGGGTTTCTCCATAGGCAGTGCAGTGGGCAATGCAGCGGGGGGCCGGTAGCAGTTGCCCCCTGTGGCAGCCAGATGCTGCTCTCACCTGCCTTCAAAGGGGAGGAGCAGCAGCAGCAGCACTTCGCGCTCAGCATGACTCCTGGCTCATCCACAAAGCCGTGCAGCAGTTGCAGACGATGCCTGAAGTTCCCCAATGCTGCTCCAATGTGAGAAACATCATTCAATTAGCTTACCTAAAAGTTGGACTTAGAGGTCCTCGGTGCTAATATGTGCCCCTTCTTGGTCAAAGCACGTAGTTACGGACAGTCATTAATCCGGCTGCCGAAGCGCTGTAAGTGTCTTGACACTTTATTAATCACATGTCAAAATGCTGGGTACCTGTTTAAGTCCCAGCTTTATGTAAGCCATCTGGGATCTGTGCAAGCCATCTGATAGCAGGTTTGCACCACTGGTCTGTTAAACGAACTTCGTTAACCTCCCACTCTCTAACAGCGAGCAGCTTTATGCAACTTTCTCTTTCTACCAAGCAGTTCACTGAATTACCAAACATGCGAGACAGCCACCGTTTGCTGAGCCTGGAAATGGCTGGAGAGCACCGTTTTGATTACAGCGATCTTGATGCTGCATTCTTTAAATTAATCCCCTGTTCCCTCTGGCCTCTTTAAGACAGGAAGGGTTGCAACTTTCATTTTTATTACTGTGGCACCATGTAGCAAGGAATGAACTGGCTTTTCCATTACAAAGCACTTTTTCATTTCTCAGCACACTGAAGCCTGGCACACAATGCCAAACCAAGATACAGGAAGTTTTTTTAGCAGCTTAAAGCAAATTAAGCTTTTTTTTTTTTTTTGAGTTTTGGGAGCAAACAGGGTTGTTTATTTCTGAGGGGAAGAACTGGGTGTTTTTAGCTGGAGTCTGGCAAAATGGTGTATATATAGCGCCAGGAAAGCCAGGTTGTTTTGCTGGCTCTAAAGATACTCTTTTCCCTTACTCTGACTAAGATTTTATTTTTAAAAGCAGACAACATTCTAGCAAGCTCTTAGCTCTTGCTTTGAGTAAGTTCCCTCTTTTTGGTTCAAGTTTGAAACTTTTTTACTTTGCATTGCCAGTTCAACTCTGAATACAGATATCCCATGTCCTAGGTATTAGCATGTGTTGCAGCATATTAAGTCACGTTCCCGTTGTAAGCAGACTCTTTGCGTTACCCTTAGTGCAAGACCCTTTGCACGACATGACCAGAAACACGGCACATCATATCCCTGCCTGATTTCCCGGGAACCTAGCAAAGGCTCATGCTGGGCTTGCAGTAACTTTCCCAGCACCTTGCCCTGCTCCGTGAAACAGTGTCAATGTAATGAGGAGCCAGTGCAATTATTTCCAATTTCACTTGCCTTTTCATATTCCTCAGCAATGTAGTTATCATCCTCCGAAGAACGAGGGGGCTTTTGTCTCCTCTGTTGCTTCTACTGAGAAAACGTTAGTAACATCATTTGTAAGATCATATGCTATGGGGTGAGTTGTCTCCACTTTATTTGTGAAGTATTCCAAGATGCCTGAATAAGTCTAAAATACCCTCCAGCCACAAGCTGCACTTGAGACAAATTGATTGACTGAATGCAAGTCAGAGGAAGTAAACAGTGTTAAGCAAGATATATGAATGTATAAACTGACTTCTTTGTCCACCTGAAGTTCACAGCGTAACACAGATCTATGGTCTCTAGTTTAGTTTTGACTTAAATTGATTGCTGACTGTGTATCAAATGTTATTTTCTTACAAAAATGATATATTACATAGAACTGGGGTTTCTAAATTACTGTACATCTAGTTCCCCTGAAATCACATATACAATCAGCTAAGGCATGGGTTTTTTACTTCTGTAATACCAAGACAACAGCAGAATTGCCCAGTGTGTACTGCCCTCTGTGTGCTGCCTCCTCCTAAAGGCAAAATCATCCTTGGGCCTATATGAGTAGTGAGCAGAATGAAAATTTTAAAAGTGAAATATAAAATGCTGTATTAGGTTGACCCTCAAAAACTAAACTAAGCCAAACTCCAAAAGGAAAATAATTAAAAACAAATGTCCCTTTTCTCTAAAACCAGAACATGAAAAAAGGTTATCCTTCTGTAAGGTTAACCCTTTGGGTTTCTTAGAGTCTGTAGACCTAACAGCAGTCTGCCCAGGGGAGTTTTCACCCCTGCACTTCAACCTCGTTTAACAGTGGGAGGAAACTGATACTGCCCATCTGGGTCATTTTTGAGGTACAGAGCGTAGAAAAGTGAGATGCCAATTTGCCACACGTAGTTTGACCTGCTGAATGACCATGTCAGGAAGAGAGCCCAGGTCTCACGTGCATCGTGCTGCACATGCTAGAGCCCATGCAAGCAGCCCCTTTCCCCTTGGTGCCTCTGCTACAGGCAAGTAGCTGAATAAATAGCCTTGAGGCTGCTTCTGGTCTCAGACCAGCACATCATTCAATCCCTCAGAAGAAAGTACTGCTGAGAGAAGTTACAGTTAGTATAAATGTCCCATAGGAGAAATAATGTCTGGTGCACAACTTGCAGTCCCATTTTTCAGTCCCAAATACTTTAGGCTTTAGTCTAATCCTTTTGACTAATGGTATTAAGTTTGCTACATGCAGGGCCTCTTGTGACATCACTTCTGAGTCTTGTCAATAGTTTGTGCCACTGAAACCACACTGAACACACACCAGCAATAAAAAAAGAAAAAAAATTTTTTCCTTAATTTTGTCTGAGCAGATTTTGCTTTTCATGCAAACAAAAACTCTCAGTTGTGGCCATAGCATTATGCAGCTGCCTCTGGTGATGGCACAATCAGATTTGCTGAGGCCCTTTCTCTATTAATGGCATGTTGTCCGCAGCTGTGAAAACTTTGACTGAATACTGCAAAGATGGTGGAACTAGAGACTTGAATAAAACCACCAAAACCCCTATAATGCTTGTTTCTCATTTTAAGAAAAACTCTTATTCTCTTCCTGCATTGCATGAAGTAACTTTCTAGCTCTAAGAGCCAAGGAAAGAAATCCAAAGAAGTAAAAAAGGCTGTAATTGTATGATGCAAAGAAGAGAATACTTTTAGCACCTGTATCAACAGCAAACTCCCAGTTAAGAAGTGACCATGGAACTGTGGTAGGTGTTTGTGGCCATATATTCCCTATAGCAGTGTAAAGGCTGGAGCCAGAGCAGGAAACTCGTGCATTTTGAGTCAAGGTACCTGCTAGCAATGAGTTCAATGGATCCAGACAGGAGGATTCAAATGGACCCACTTGGGCTTTTTGCCACCGTCTGTTATCAGCACTGTCAGCCTGCAGACTCCAATTCACTGGAACTAGGCTAACAGCTCAAACATGCTGCAAATGAGCCTTAGCATTGGATGAGAGCTTAAAATGAACCAAAACATCCTGAGATTTTTCAGGCCGGCTTCTTGCTCGTGCTTGGACCCTCTTGTTATGCATCACCTCGTGCAAGCATTATTTTCTGTGTGCTTCCCCACACGGGGCAGATCCTTGTGCAACAACGCTGGCACCTTTCCCTGGCGCAGAGGAGGCTCCTCAGTGGATGCCGTGCCACTGCCTACCCCGCTGCAAACAGTCCTCCTTGAAGGATCGGCACTGGTTGAAAATAAAAGAAGGACAGAAAGTAGCTGTCTTTCCTATGAACAAAGAGATATTTCACGCAAAGGCAGGAGCTAACAAAGAGCTTTTACCCACCAGGTCGTGCTGAGCGGGCGCGAAGACAGAGGCCCCTCTCTGGCCGCGTCCTGGGACGCCGCGAGGCAGCAGCAGGCACCGAGCCAAGGGAGGGAGGTGAGACCCAGCAGCAGGGAGCAGCTACGCACCCTGTCTGCAAAGAAAGTCACGGTGCTGCTGGAGCAAAATTGAGCATGGGAAAATTTTCCACCCGCTGCTGCAGAAACCTGAATTTCCAGGCCTGTTCGCAAGCCCCTTGAGACTGCTGGGGGGCCCCATGTGGGTCTGGCTGCTCCGTGGGCAGCGTTGTGCTGGTGCCGAGCTAGAGCAAACTCGCTTCATCTGGGGCCATAAAGCGCTGGTGACTGCAAGGTGCCTCCTTCGGCAGGGACGTGGACATGCATGAGCTTCCAGGGACCGAGACCCCAGTGCGTATCCTCCTGCAGGCAAAACAACAGCCTTTGCCAACCTTGGTAAAAATGCCAAATATCTACTTCCATGTCCTGCTCATCAAAGCTTTAAGGCTGGCAAGACTTACCATGGCAAGCTCACCCTACCTTTTCCTCAACTTACATTTATCTTATTACAGTCAGGCTTTCTTGTATCCTAACAGTAATGAATACTCCAGCAATTTAAACTACATTTTCCCAGCCTCCCTAGAAACCATTCCAAGCATCATCATTTGCCTGATCCAAATCCTGTATTATTTTGCTGAGGTATTTCCAGAGTGCCCTTGATGCCTTCAGAAACCTTACTTCTCGACCTGTAGTGTATCTCGCTAGACAGTAGTTGCTCTTCTTAAATGCAAGCTTGTCAAAGCAAAGCACAGCAGGTATTAATAACCAGCTGCAGCATTTCTTCTCCAGTGAAGCAAGGAGAAGCTGCTGAAGATCTGTTTACATGATTTTGCAAAGGCAAAGAAGTTCTTCTTTCTCCCTAGAAGCATTATTGAGTTAATTGAAGAACTCCCCTGGGGGAGGAGGGTTTGCTTGGGAAAGGTTACAGCCTGTTAAGAAAAAATTATCCCCATCAATTGTCAGCTCTTTAACCTAATGATGACAATCGTGAATAGTTTGCTCTACTCTGCGAAATTACATACAGCACTTAATTAGATTAATTAGCAAAGTAGTATTACCATAAAGAGTCTGGCTTTATATTCCAGTGCCAGAAAGGAAGGTGCAAAAAAAAAAGGGCAAGTTAGTCTGAATGAGACTTGTCATTTACTAAATAGTCACTGGTGACTGCTGTGTTACGATTACTGAAAACTCATTTTTCATGCCTGTTCCAAAAACTGCAGAACGGGCTCCAAGACTTGTTTTTTTGATGGATACTTGCAACAAGCAAAATTCTAGTTTCACTTGTTGCTGTTCTTCCTAGTACTGTGCAAGCTGAAGCACTCCAATTTCTTCAGTGTAAAACATAATTAAGAAAATAAAAAATACATATTTACGTAAGTGCATGGTCTTAGCCCAGCCTGAGACTTGCAAGACTCAAAGGACGCTGTTTTGTGGGTTTGCAGTAGATATCAAAGTGAGTCAATGTTACACTTCGTATTTCCTGCTGGGGCGCCCCAGCAGCCACGTGACATCCAGGCACAAGAAGCAAACCCTGCGCTGGGCTTGCTTCGCTTTCTGATCAAAAACCCACAGCTCACCCTGAAAACGGCGTCTGCTCCTACCACCCCGTCAGGTGTTTTGTCCCTTCTTTAGAGATGCACGGCATCACCTCAGCCAAACACTAACAGATAAAGTAGATGGTACCCTAAAGTAAAAAGAATGGATTTGGATCCCTCGTTTCATGCAAAAACATTAAAACAGTTTGTAGAAATCTTCTGAACCTTTAACTTGTCGTGAAGTGTGATATACTGAGAAAGTTCCTGGGGCCAAAAAGTCAGAAAAGCAACAGTACTCTAAGGGGGTAAAGCCAGTGACTGCAAAATCTCTGCAGTCCTGGAAAACAGATCATAACAATTACACTAGTCAAAATTTGGCAGGGGAGGGGGGAAAGAAATCAAAGGTTGATGATGAAAATTTTCAATGAAAATGATTTTACTAATCAATAGGTCAAGTAAGTTTAACTTCTTATTTGATGAGATTGTAATTTGATAGATAATACTATTGTGTTGATATCCTATGTCATGCATGTTATCTTGAATTTAAAATAATTAACACCACCTGAAATCAGTGTAGCGATACCAATACCCCATTAATTTTGAGTGGGTAGTTATCACCCTGAAGCAAAGTTTCTAGTGCAATGCCATGTAGGCCTGGTTGTTGCTTTCAATTTCTTTATACTGTTCTGAAAGAAAATATAAAATAATTAAGGACAAAATTTACAGAGGACACACTACTGGAGTGTAAATCAGAATGATCTGAAGTCATTTGTAGAGATGGACTAACATTGCTCAGCTGCATGACAGCATTGAAAAAATAGTTAAGAAGAAAGAAATTTTGATTGTAATGTGTGACTAGCAATGAGAGCGTGTGATGTATCACTGATAAGAACCGTATCTGTGTCATTCCTGGAGTACTGCCCATATTTTCATAGTATGAACACCAAAATTTGTGTTGAGAAATCAAAAGGGGTTAACAGGGAAGGTAAAAGACTGACTCGAGGTCTTGACAGTGCACTTCAGGGAGATACTTCAATTTGGTGCCTAATGTAATTTATGTTTCAGCATGATTAGATCACAAGGAAGATTTCCAATCGGAGTGGAAAATGTAATCTGGTCATGAGTCTTTCTCAAGCTAGACAAATTCAAACTAGAAATAAAGTGGAAGTTTTACCATGAGAAAAATTAGCCTTTGGAAAAATGTAACCTACAAAAATGGTTTGATTTTCATCATTTGATATCTCTTAGGGAGGATACAACGTAGATTTAAAGATCTGCTGTAGGTCAAGAGTGTTTAGGCAGGAGACATTAGGTGAAGATTTATAACTGGTATTAGGCAGACTAGATTATCAGGAGTGTTTCCATATAAATCTCTGAGCGCTTCTTTTTCTCATGTGTTGATGGGGTATTTGCCAGAATTTTTCAGTAGAGTGTAACTGAGACCCACTTAGGCCTGCACAGTGGCATCTTTTATGCCAAGATGTATCTGACTGATATTTCCTTTGGTTTCTAGCAGAGGTACCGAATAAACAGTAAATGCTAAGATCATCAGTTGAGCTGCATGGTGACTTTCAGGTAAGGTGGCAAGAGTGTTATAAATAGGGGCAGGCAAACCAGCTGAGACAGAATTAGAAACAACCTCAGCCTGGACTACAGACTAGTATTTATACAAAATGTGTAGAAAAATTAGAGTATAAAAAAGTTGTCAGTTACTAAAGCCAGAACATTTTATATGAGGAAAGTACCAAAGTACCCCAGGGAAAACGTTTGATGTTTATTATTTGTATCATGACTGACGTTTTTCAAAGATTTTCAGTGGTGCAACTCTGCTTAGAAAATTTTGGTCTGCCTGTAGCCTTTCCTAACAAAAGTGGTGATATCCATCTGGACTAGCTTTTACTCGCCTGGGGCTGAGTCCCTTCTAATCAGTGCATGAGATTTGTTGGCTATAGTAACGGCAATATTTTAGCTCTGCCATGGTATCCTCAGAGAGACAATCCATTGCTCAGGAGACCAGAGGCTTCTGCTGCAGGGTAGCCAAAAATAGTTTGTGGTGCACCCTAAGTAACACAGCTATACTTAAAGTACACAGGGCCTTTCTGCCAGATCCCAGTTCACCAGCACTCACATCCTCAGCCCCACAGACATATATTCATGTGCTCAGCCGGGCTCCAGAAAGCAGAACAGCTTGAGGCTGAGGCCTGCAAAAGTATATTTCTCTCTCAAAATATCTCCAAGCCATGTTCACTGCGATCAGCCTGCCTCAGCTGGGTCTCTGAGCACCACCGAGATTTCATTTCTCTTCCAGATTGCAGGGCACCGCAAGCACACCTTGCACCAAATACTTCTCCATCTACCTGCAATTTGCTTCCTCAGGGAAACAATTCAGAGAAGCTGATTTCCGTTCTCCTCCAGGCGTGCACATATTCCAACTGGCAGAAGACCAGAGATCCCCTGTACAAGAATTTCTTTCCTTTCTTCCATCAGTGAAAACAGCAGGCTCTGAAATTATGATTAATGTATGCTTGGATGAGTTATGAGCTTCAGACTCACTTCTCCTTGTTTTGGAGGATGACCTCACTCAGTTTGGGATGCGAAACACTGGGACTTCTTATGTCAGACTCTTTCAAGCACGTATCATTACAATAACTTTTCCTATAGACGACACCTGAAATTTCTGCCTAAAACAATCTTGGTATTTTGTATGAATCAACTTATTCAGATGAACCATGGCTTGGAGCAACTTTTGGCCCAAGGAAAAACAATTGAGAGAGGCTGCTTTGTTTCCCTTAAAACTTGGCATGTCCAAACATTATGCTATTTGGAAAAGGATGAAACTGTTTCTTAGGTGGGTCTTGGCTATTCTTTGCAAGTCAAAGCACTTTGATTTCACAGCTTTCCCATCTCAGTGAAAGGATAAGGAGTGGGGTCACTTGCAGTGCAAACACTAGACACGGGTTGCTGGGTGCAGCCAGCACTGCTGTGAGCGGACTTAGACACTGAGACTAGGAAGATCCCATGCTGGATTTCACCTCAAAATATCTCTGATGCACCCTGATACATGCAAGATATAGGCACAGGGTCTGCTCATACCTATATGATGTTGCTATGCCCATACATAGGTTTATATATTAGGTGCTCCATTTGCCAGGGCAGCTGCATCTACCTAATACTACCTAATAGTTGCTGGAGCAAGACTGAACATCCTCATCCTTGGTGCTCTGCTTCAGTGTTCCTCTGCATAGAAGAAAACTAAGGCGAGCATCCAAACAGGAAAGAAAGCAGTCACTGGCATTCGTCTGGATTTATTGTGCTTTCCATTGCCTACCTCCCCGCTACGCAGTTTCCAAATCTCTGTGTCTCCCCATGGGGGGAAACCTGTGATCAAGGAAGGTGGCAGTGGTGGTTGGTCACCTCAGAGGTGGAAGACATCTAGGATACACATACGTGTCAGCTGCTGTCAACACGAAACTAAAACCCCTTTCATGGCTGGGGAGCGCAGTGGCAGCTATACAGGCAAATAACATAACTTGCAAAACCCTTCTTCCCTTACTGTATTATCAAAAAGGGAAAGAATTAACCACTGTTGTGCCCCACTCGGGGCACGTTTGCGTGCTGCTGGCGTTACGCTCGGGGCAACTGCTGAGCTGCCGGTCGGTTTTGCCTGCCTGCCCCTTGCTGTTGCATTGGGATTTTAAGCACTGCAGGGGGAACGGTTAACGACACAAGCACACTCCATTTCTCAGCTGTTTGAACTATTTCCACTTGTGTCAGGTTTCATTTTACCAGCCCCTAATGCTGTGTCTGAAACCAGCTGGCAGTTTGAAGCTTTTGAGAGCAGTTTCGCAATGGATCACCCAGTATGTGGTAATATCTCTTCTAAGATACCAGACTAGTGTTTTGTATTTCTTCTCTTTAGATCTTCCAGCTGAATTTGAATTTCACCTTGTTTTCTACACATGAGCCCTTCCAGTGGCAGAGGGACTTGGATGCTAGAAACCGTTGGAGAAGCCTCAGCCTTCGGCTCCTGTTGACAGGTTAGGTGGTTACAGCGACTTACATGAGACATAGCTGGCAATTCAGCCCACTTTATCATCTCTGCTTCTCCTGCATTGTTAGAGCTGTTTCAGGCTCCAAAGAGCTATGCACATGAAGAGAACAACAAAGTCCCACTGCCAAGACATTTAAATGCCATAAAATGTCACAACATCAGATAAGCTCGAGGATCTTAAGAAAAGGATTAAAAGAGCAGAGAGTTTATTGGATGCTGACATGCAGTTAATAGCACTTTTGCATGCAATGACTTCACACAGTGTTTCTTTGCAGTTTTAAATGTCATGTAAGTGTATAAATTCTGTTCAGACATAACCTTTATTATGAGAGCATCAATAACAGAAAAAAATCTAATTAAAGGGTTGGTGGAAACATAACCTTTTTGGTATAACATTGGTAATGAATTAATAGAATTCTGTGAGGGATTTTATTTCAGATGAGTACAGACAAGCACAAAGAAAACCCTCCCTTCCGCAAGCCAGTTTCATGCAAGTTCCTCCGCCCTCCTCAGCAAGCCAGCCTCCTCCTTTCTCATCCGGGGTGAATTGCTCTTCCATGTAGCTGCATCAAACTACACAAAAACAGCAGCTGGACCTTCGAAATCCCCCCATGTTGTTCAACTCAAGTCGTTCACCCTGGGACACTTGCCACCTTGCTACAGTCTCTTACACCCAGGCCTGACTGATGAATTACAGCTCTGTAAATTGTCCTGCCTAGCAAATTACTGGCGTATGAGCAGGAACCCAAAATCATCGCTGGCGTTACAGGACACTATGGACAAAGTAATAGCAGGCTATGTTTCCCTCGTTCAGTGCTTCCCCAGTAAAACTAGGCCACGGTGTCCTTCAAACCATAATGAGAATTACTATTGAGAGGACTGTCAATCTACATAACAGAAGAAATGAGGCTTGACAGGTCAGAAAATTGGGGATAAGTACAGTAACAGAACCAATTACCGGAAAAGGACTTATTTTTTCTCCATATTCAGCCTGAAATGACTAGAAATGACCCAGGCCAAAGCTGTTGTCTAATCATGACACTATCATCTCTGTACGTAGCTGTTGATTTTGCCTTGGACCACTCAGGATACGATAAAGTTCCATTTAGGGTCTGTCTTTCCCTAAACAAATAGTTAAATCCATGCTTGTAAAAATGAGGTGTGAACATGCTATATTGCACTGCAGATGGACTATCAGAATAGCTCTCATCCCTTTCTGTTGATTTTATTATATCCCTGTAGAATCACTCTAAGAATTTTTTCTTGATTTTGTTCTATTCATTTCCAAACTTCACTTGCTTTTCTTCTATACTGATTATTAAAAAATGATTAATTTTCCTTCCAACCTAATTAAAGATATTATAAGCAATTTGATACTTATTGTAGAATGAGAATTCTCATTGTCAGGGAGAACAAAGACTCATATCAAAAAAACAGAAGCTTTTCGGGTGCCTTTCTTTGTGACCCCTTTTCCCCTGACACTGCCAGGTCCGTAATTTCTCTTTCAGAAGTGCTTTCATGTTCAGGCTGTTTGCGACTCCCCTACCCTAATTTCAAACATCTAGTCCTCTGCTCTAGGCTGTCTCAATGGAGAGAGACGCATGAGAGGGAGCCTATGTGGGAAAATAAACTGACAGCTCGGCCCCTGGGAGAGGGGTCTGCCAAGGTTGTAAATGAAGCTGTGCTTGCTGCCTTCGCCCAGCATGCAAAGCCCTTCTCCTCACAGGCAGCCAGTAAAGTAGCAGCAACATCACAGGCTTAAGCAAGAAAAAGAGATTCAGAGATTTTTTTTCTGATCATCATCATCATATCAGCTGATAAATTCAATGAAGACTCTAAAAGCAGGCCTGCATGTACCCTGACTGGGTGCCTTTCATTGCTGTTACCCTCTGCCTTCTAAATGGGTTTGCCAGCTTTATGTAGTGGCCGTCAGCACCATGGCTAAGCTACAGACATTTTTGTTGTCACGTATTTCATGGATACTCTGCTACAGCTCTGGGAGAATGCTTTTGATATATAACCTGTTTTCTGTATTGCATTTAATAGCCAGGGCTTGCAGACCTTGGCATGACCAAGTGGTTCCACCTGGAACTGGTCTGAAATCTGAGTATAGTCCCTGGTAATTTTAGTAACACAGGGGAGGGTCTGGGTGTTATTTATCTTTTTTGCAGCATGATAATGCTCACTTTGAGCCAAGTGCCTTAAAGATATAATAGAAATATTTTCAAATTTACTCAAGAACACAGGATTTATCACATGACTTCAAACGTATCATCTATCTACTCCAGCAGCTTGTGTTGGCTGTTGACCTGTACCAGTTGTTTCTGTAGATGGTTCAAAGTTGTCTCAGTCATTACAGGTTAGAGATTATTTAAACCCTGAAGAATGAGATTTAATCATCCTGTGTTTAGTGTGATACACTGTAACTCTAAGAATTTGTGTTAATTGCAAGGACTCTAGTATACTTCCTGAGCTTGCTGAATAATTCAGCCTCAATGAAATCCCATAGCTGTGACTGCTAGCTACTATTAAAAAAAAAGCTTTGGCTTTATGTGTTTCTGTATTTGCCAGTCTTTCATCTTATTAGGCAGACTTTCATTTTATTAAAGGATTTCACCATTTACCTATCTATCTTTTCTGAATGCAAGACACAGCTAGCTAAGTAGAATCTAGGCACAGCAACATTTGAATATCAAATACAGCCATTCTTACATCGTTTTATATGCTATTCCTTCCAGCACAGTTAAAATAATTTAATCTGGTTCTTCTAATGAAAAGTCTATAGACAGAATTTTAAGTGTTATGGTCTGATTTTCAGAGAGGTTCAGCACTTGGGGAAATCTCATTGACGTCAAGTGTAGTGTTATATACTTAGGTATTTTGCAAAAGCTGCAATTCCAACATTACTCATGACTGTGTTATTTATTAACTGGCTTTCTAGTTTGAATCTGTATAAGAAAATAAATATGTGAAAAATACAGTACTACTTGGAAATTGGACTGAGGATATCTTTTCCATGTGGATTATGAAAGCAGTGAGAATAGATGCTAGAGCACATAGTTCTCCAGCTTGCTCTGTGAGGTCTCCACCGTGTATTGGCACACGTTACCTTTTCAGGGTCCTACTCCTTCTCGGATCCTAACACCTTTTGGAATGCGCCTTTCGTAGGCAAAGCATGTCATTATACTGCTGATTAGCTTCAAATACTCCCTTCACATTTGAACGCTATTCTTGCAGTTGTTAGTAGTTTTCCTCTGGGCTTTGAGCCGTGGCAGGGATTTTATGTGGGTAGAAAATACCATTTTTCATTTGCCAGAATTCATCTGGGGAGATGCTGTCAGAGTGCTGCATCGCCTGCGGTGCATCAGCACTTACAAAGAATTATCTCTAATACAAAACACAGCCTTAATCTCAAACTGTCACGTCTGAGAAGTCTAACCTGTGACATGGGGGAGGGAGTTGAACTTAGTACCTGATCACTCCTCTGGGACTGAATATATCCAGCCCCTTTTACCCAGTTCTGTCTCAAACTTGTAACCATTGCAACCTCCACTTTCTGAGGTAGCAGGTCTCCTCAGATACACTGACCTTAGGGTGGCCTGGCACAAGGGTAAGCTATGGTCCTGTTTGACTAACCAGCTTTCACACCAAAACTTGATGTCGTCACAATGTTAAAGTCGTTAGTGTTTTTCATGTAGTTGGGCTCTTATTCTTTGTGAGCTAATAGCTGTTAAAATCAAATTGGAAAGTGTACTAGATAAATGTTCAGACAGCAAATCACTACAATTCTCTTAAAGCTAATAAACTTTCTGAGTACTGGTCGTGGATCAAGGATCAGAAAAGAATGGGAAATTTGCTTTCTCCATTCCAATTTTTGATCCTGTCTGCTTCACACAAGCGCTGCTAGAGCTTGCCAGTTTTCATTCATGTCATAATTATACTACTCTTACTATTAGAAAGAATGAAACAGCACAGGAATGAAAACAAGAGTAAAGTAGAAGGTTCTTTAAAATCGTGTGCAAATAAATGTAAGCACAAAACACTCCACACTCAGTAGGATCTTCAGGAAATGTTATTGCTGGTCCATGCTTGCTAAATGCTGCCTGTCACAGACATGATGCTTGTTGAAACGATGGGACAGCCGTTATTCTTCTGGAAGCTCCCTGGACAGTTAAAGATTCCTATCCATGGCACAGTTCTGCTGTAAGAGGTGATCCTTATTTCTCCATCCAGAGAAATTTTGTCTTTATTTCTCAGGCCCAAGTATCAGGACTGGCACATGTTATGTAAATAAAAAGACTTGAAGATTTTGTTGCATCTTCATAGTTGAGAAATTTAATCATTATTGTTTAGGTACATATCAAAATCACAGGCATCACCAACTCTGGAATTAGGGGCAGAGATTGAGATCTAGCACTGAATCCTATGGCTCTTTCTAAGATTTTTTTCATCAATAAAAAAAATGTCTAAAGTGAAAGAAGTGGTTCTGCTGTGAGCCACAGCATAAAACCTGTATTATAAGACTATAGTGAAGTCTTCTTTTACTCTCTCACCAGACAGTAAAAAAATTTAGCTCCCTGATCTCTGTTTGGGATCCCAAACATGTATGCTTAGATTGTAATTAATTGACATGCTTTATATTTCAAAACTCTCTTCACTAATGAGTAGCACATTTGAGCACAACTGCTGAATACATGCCACTGAAAAACTATTTAGACATCAATGTACTTTGTAAAACAATCTCTAGTGAAACCTAATGCACATGATATTCAAAGACAAAAAAATGCTGCCTTCTAAAGACATCCTATTTATATGTCAGTTTATTTCATTTCTAGGAGGCTAGTGTGAGGGTAGTCCTTTCTTCCTCAGTTACACGGTATGTTTCTTCTGTTACTTCAACATGTACTAGGTATCATTTCCTCCAGACTGTCGATGGAGGAAACCAAGGGACAGAGAACACAATGCAGGCCTTTGAGCTCCCAGGCTCTATTTCCTGGCCATGCTGTTTTCCTTCTCCCCAAGTGGCTCCTAACTCACAGTTAATGCTGTTGTGAAGGTGCCTCAGAACCCAGTGGAGAAGGCCCTCTGCTTCTCCATATTTATCTCCGTGAAAAACAGATAACCAGTGCAACATAGAAGCTCGCTCAGAAAGCTCTTCTGTGGACTGCAGATGGCTTCCTGAGGCAGGATGGCTCTTGACAAAACATGAGTGGTTTTATGACAGCTGAATCTTTATTTGGTTGCATTTCTCCCACTCCAGCTCAAACTGCCTCCTTTCATAGTACCCTCCCACACCACCTCTTAAACACTCCTTTCCTTATAACACACGTACATCACTCTCCCCGCTTTCCTCTCAACTTCTACGTGCTAGGGAGCTGAAGAGGCACAAGCATGTATGTCAGAGTAGGATATGTAGTTGTGCAAGGAAAGCTAACATAAAGAGTTCATAATTAGCACCGGGCCAGGCTCCCAGGATTGCTGCCCTCTTTGCCACACCAGATAATATTGTCAGGGGAAGAAATGTTACACTTTTGCCAGAAGGTACCAGTAAGGTTTCTAGTGCCACTGGGGAAGCATTAGAGATCCTACAGGATGGCACCGGGACCAGGCCAAGGGCTTGTCTGTAATCCTGGGCTACAATTCTCTACTTTTTTGTACAGCATCCACTTTTGCCTACCCCCTGCTCACCACTGCTGCCTCAAAGGTCCTTAACTGCTTTTCCAACTCCGCCTGCTACAGTGGATGCTCCCCTGTGTCGGTGAGGGCTTCTTGTTGCTCTTTACTCAAGTCCCATTTCTAATCTCTCTGCTTTGCTGCTTTTTGCTACCCTGCCTTTCCACAGCCACCCAGAGAACAGAGGTGATGAGTCAGAAAGAGAAGTTTAACAGTGTCCAGAAACAGAAATAACCAGAAAACCTCAAGAGTTTTCTTATTGCGAATAAACAAGTTGTAATGAATAAAGAGAACTAAGTGGGTTAGTTTTGAAAATTATCAAAAGCTGAACTGTCCCACAGCTGCTCTCAAAATACTGAGAGGAAAAAATAATTGGGTATTTGTAAGAATTGCAGAGGGTTTTTTTTTTCCTATCATTTATAGGATTTCAAAAGACTAGATGCTGTCACAGGATACTTACAAATTTATTAATTTTTAAACAAAATTATTAAGTTTAATTAAAAGATTAAGTCTAATCATTTAGAAAACATACTTGGTCAGTGTGAGAGGGTGTGAATAACATAGAGAAAAGTGGTAAAGTCCTATACCCAATCAAATCAAAAGAAGCACACTGGTGTCTTTATCAGTTACAGAGTTTTGCTCTAGGTGATAAAAGCCCATGGCCTACAGGTCAACCCCCAACAGCAGCTCTCAAAGCACGATTAGCTATATGGTGGCCAAGATGATTTCACAGAGACACATGTTATTGTATGTGTATTTTGTGCCATGAATGTGGCTATACTACTGCCCTTTTTGCAAATACTGTTCTGTATGTTCATTTTGAAGCTTTAATTGACACAGGTTTAAAACTAGCTAGGCTAAGGCTTAATGATAGACTATTACATTGTGTACAGGACCTTGAGGAATTTCCTTGATTTGTGCAGCAAACAATGTATAATGCAAGAAGAAATCAGTATTACTGATAAAGTAACATTCATGCAGTAGAAAAGTAGGAAATGATACAAACGGAAGGGAAATTTCTGAATTGCAAGACTGGAGGATAGATTAGTTCATCTGATTAGTAGACCAGAGAGATAATTTTTAGTCAACTTGGAACTCACTTCCATTTTTTACACTGGCAACTCTGAATCATCTCTTTCTGCTGCTTAAACTTCTAAACAGGAAAAAATGAACATGGTAACCAGCCATGGAGCTTTATAAAAATATTCATGTGCTGTAAGAAATAGCTGCAAAAAGGTCTGCTCATACAGCATCTTTCACCATGTCTACACTGTGAGATTGTGTGGGGCACCCACCTAATGCTCACTGCTGCAGCAACATAGGAATGTGAACAGAGGGTAAAGACCATAGATAGATGGGAAATTTTGTAATTGTGCTTCAATCCTGATCCTGTAGATATCTTTGACATCAGAAGGGCCATGACTTCAGCAGTAGAACTCAGCCCTGAGCTCTACTTTGGACACTTTTGCTATTTGGATGGCATGAATCTCAAAAGGAAGAGTATCTGCCTGGGGAAGTGTTCTTTGGGGAATCCCCAGAGGACTGAGTTTTCTTCTGCAGAGGCCCGGCAGGTTCAGAGGGTGGCCAGCATGGTAACTAAATCTCCAGCAGCCACTATGTACCATACCAAGCATGACTGGGGTGGAGGGGTTTAGGCAGTAGGAACAAAGATGGTGCTTATAGAGAGATGCTCCTTTTTCAAACAGGCACTGTTTTATCTTCTGGTCAAAAAAGAACTCAGTGATAATCTCTACACAATTAATAATCTGTATGTGGATTATTCCTATTTCAAGTAGTATTTTCTTTTAAATTGAGCAAGATGTTGACTTTAATGTCCCCATACATACCCATACTCACTGCTTACTGTAGCCAAACCAAAACAGAAAAGGCAGTGTGATAAACAGCATTTTGTTTCCATTTTTCAAAGTTCGAAACTGTGCAAACAGTTCAAGTCTATTACAGCACACTTTAGAAAAATGAAGGCAAACAAAACTGAAAAGTCAGCCTGTGATTAATTTTATTTGGAATATTTCACCAGATCTTGGGTGTTTGTTCTTCTATATAATCTCAAAAAAAACCCCACTATCAAAAATGGACTAACAATAAAAACAAATGGCACTGTGGATGCAAAGAACTCTTTAAGAAAGTACAACTAAGAAGAATACGCTAATAAATTTGGTTTTGAAGTTATCATTACTGGGTTAACAACAGAATCTGATACTTTGCTTGCACGTGTTTATAGTGCATTCTTTTAACATACAATAGGTACACTTCCTAAAGGGTTTTTAGCTACATATCATCTTTCAAAGTATCTGCTTGACTGAGTTCATTTTAAGGCTTTATGGTACATACAGATCTGGACTAGGTATGAATAATGCATGAAAGTGATTTCCATTTTAAGAGATCAGCATTACATTAGAATCCGAAAGTATTTTAATAGTCACTTTGTTAAATATATATATTTTTAACTGTTTTTTTAAAGCAGATATGACCTAAGGATATTACTCAAAAAAAGTATTAATTTCCTTTTCAGCATAATAGAACAGACTGAGAGCAAGCAGAGTTATACATACTGTTGAGTTGAACATACAAAATCTGTCAACCCCAACTCATGTGCTACTCATTTTTCACTATTTTTTGCCTTAAAGTGAAGAAAAAAACCCACCAAACTACCTTATGTGTGCTAAATCCTTTCAATGTACCCCAATCTCTTTCAAGAAGGTAACGTACTAAATAGAAATATATAAATAAGAATGCCTAATCTATTAATTTTGATAACCTGGTTTAAGGAACAGACTCTATGGAAGTGCTTCATTTGTGATATAAATTATGTCATTCTGTAGAGGCCATATGAACACTGATAGGCCAGGACTACCAATAGAGCTTTACTGGCTTTTAGGCCTATTTGAGGTATAATGCTAATTGTACTGAAATTTTTTCAAAGTCTACACCTTTCCATTTGGACAAAAAGATGGTGGTAAAATTCCAGCTACCAAGGTTTGGGATTTTCTGGGAAAGTGAAATTGTCCTTGCATATTTATGGCCCAGCCAAATCTTGATGCAACATCAATTAGTTTCCTGTAGACAAGTGAGGGATGCATTTGGCGCTGGAAGACTAATTTAATACTAGCTATGAGTATGATTAGTAACAGTCAATATAATGTTGCTTCCCATAACTTCATGTGGAATCAGAAGACTCCCAGCTGACAACGTAGAGTAGGACTGTTTAGAAAGCAATGGTTTTAGGTGTTTACCACAGCCTAAATGTTTAATTTTGTACGACACACAGCAGAAGTTTTTCCTGGCAGAATCATAATATTGAGCCGTATGATCTGTCATTGGACACTAAAAGCGCTTAGCACCTTCTAAACTGCTTAGAAGCAGTTAGAACCCATTCAGTTTGACATTTAAAAATGCAGGTTCAAGATGTGGCATTTAGCATGCAAATTGTTTTCATCTTTTTTTCTTTAATTTTATAATGACTAGAAGATATTTAAGTCCCTAACAATTCAAATTAAATACAAGTATATTGATGTTCTGTTGACTTTTACAGGACTTTATATACACCATCTGAATGCAGAAAAAGGGTCTCCAATTGGTAAAAGAAAAAAATAATTGTAGAATGCATGTCTTGAAGAACTGTAATTAAAACAATGCTTTTCAACAGACATCAGCATCTCCCTCTTTTTCCCACAGCTGAACAAAAACTGCATTTTGATCTCTGTATGATTTTGTTTGTTTTTCTTCAAATTTATTAGCTTGTGTAATGATATAGTCCATTTTATTGTTAAATCAGAAACAGTAAGAGAACACTCTAGGCTGGTATAGTCATTTTTACAACGAGCATATTAGCTACGATACCATTATCTAATGTTGTCAGAAAACGAAAACAAACAGAACCAGAACAGCAATTTTTTTTGACAAACCTGCTTATTGAGATATCACCTATTCTGTAAAGAAGAAAATACTTGAAAAATGAAAAAGTTAAAATTTAGTTAAAAGCTTTACTTGTCTGGGAACAATCTCATAAAACTTTTTTTAATGTGAGCACTTCACAAAATGAAAAACTATTTACAACATTTTGCTTGCAGTTTGGTCACATTATCTACACACATTTGCAGAAGATCTTAGGCAAAATAGGTATGTATCTTCTTCTGACATAGGCTATCAGACTGATTGCACATTTTCCTTTTACATAATGGCTCTCCTATAGTGCACTGAAGTCAGTGATCACTGTCTAATTACATTCTCATTTTAATTTATGGCTCAACAACAAAATCAATACCACTTCAAACCAAAATATCTGAGCGGCTGAATTCCATATGGGGTTAAACATGTGGATTCTACTTTTTGGACCTGATTTTCAAAAGTTAGGTGTAAATAATACATCTCATTAGCACAGTTCCTGAATTGTGCGTAGAAACAAAGGAACTGCACATCTAATTACTTTGAAAATCAAGGTACTTTGTCAAATTCTGTGAACTGATTTCCCTCTAGATACAGATCATTAACAAGATGTTCATTTCCCTGTGGCATTACAATGAACTTTTCAGCACGCTGTTACTGAATTACAGTATCTTTTACATATATACTATGTTTTGGCCAATAATGTAATTTCCATGTTACACAATATCATTGCCTTCCCAAGCAGAATTGCTACATACATTCACAGTTTCAACAGATGATTGTAATTAGCTTCTCCAGTTGTGCTTTAAAAATTCCAAATATTTTCCAACAGTAAGTGCAAAGCAAATGTCCTATGCAGCTACAATTGGTCACAGAGTTATAAACTCCATAATAATGAGAACAGCATTCTCTCATTCTCCATTTTCATCACCTGCTTTTTCAGGTATGACCTCAAGGCTTCGACGGGGCTTTGAGATTTCTGCATTTTCAGTGCCTGGCTTATTGAGTCCACATGAAAGAGTGGCATAATGGATTTGTTTCAGGTTCTCCAATGCTTCATTTTTAGCATATTTGAGAAGATCAGCTTGTCCCTATAAGAAAAAAAATGCAGTTAGAACATAACGGGATTCTCTTTTTTTTTTCGTCTTCTCCCTTTTCCTTGTTTCAGACTAACGGTACAGGTGCCCTGTTCAAAAAAATCAAAACTGGATTACTTTTAGTTAATAGGAACCAAAGTCCTTGCTTGCCTGGAGCCAACTGTTTGAATAAACAAAAAAAAAAGCAATCATTTCTACGTAATAGCTTTCAACAAAGTAATCTGTGCTGTAATTTTAACCCATGGTGACTATACATGTTTATGCATGCAGAAATTTGTGAAGGCTAATTTTTATACTTAAGGGAGCAGTTAAACTGTTTTGAGGGGTTTTTTTGTTCTTTAAGTTTTTTTTCCTAGCAATTTGATTCATTCGATAGTAGCATGGCAAAGAATCAATGATTGTCAAAACATGAAATACGAAAAGAAAGGCCAGGAGGCAACATGTACAAAGGGTAGTGATGACAAAGACTTCACAGGATTATTTGCAGTTCTGAAATATCCCTCTTCACTTACAGTCTTACTCTTCATAGCAACTGAGTTTTAAGTAAAGCCATACTGTCCCAGAGTAGGTGATTTGGCTCTGTACTTCATTATTATCTATCCCATCTCTTCCTATTGATTAAAGCCCTCTAACAGCAACAACTTTCATTAGCAGTCTAAGGACTACCTTTACTGCAGCCATTAACTGCCTACCTGGCCATACGCAGTGGCCCAGGGAATGAACAAGCCTGTAACACGTGGTGAGCATGCATGTCTTACTGGCTAACATAGAAAAGTTCACAAACACTTGCAGAAAGGCTGCAAGTGCAAAAGTGATTGTACTGTGTCTGCACTCCCAAAGGAAAACTGCCTTGTGGCTTACAGAAAAGCAGAAGATGCTTCAAATATAGCAGATCTTAAACACTGTCATTTCCAACCGATGGGGAGGGGGAGAGTCAAGAAAGTCCGGGTACTGGGCTTTGAGTCCTTGAGACTCTCAGTTCTTATGGAATCCAATAAGGTACGAACACTGACTGCATTTTTTCCTGTAATTGGGGTATTCACATCTTTCATAGGTAAATTTTAGCTCCTAAAATTTAGACATTTCCCTTGAAGAGATGTCTCTTGTAGAGACACAACAGCTGTGATGTCTCTCTTCCTCTGCCAAATGAGGTGGAAGTCCAACTTTACCTTTTGATTTCAAAAATAAAAGAGGCGAGGTAGAATGGCAATCAATCAGACAAAACCACATGTGCACTCACACTGTGATACTTTAGTCTCACTTCTTTAGCAACTCAGAATATAAATACCATCTTACGAAATGAGCAGAATTACTTGTTTGAGACACACAACTTGAAAACAAACATTTTTTTTTCTGAAGAAATCAAACCACCAACCCCTATTCAAAACTGCAATTGTTTAAGTGATTTTTCTGACTATGGGGGGAAAAAAAACTAGAAGTTCGCCAATTGTAGCACAAGCTTCAATAATATTTTTCACCTTTTAAAGAAAACTGAGCTCCTTTTTTTTTTAAAATCACAGACTTTTTTCAAATTAACAAACAACTAAAAGCTAATTTAAAATGCTCCAGCAGACTAAATGAGTCATATCTGGAGTGCATCTGTTTCTAACTCAAGTTCCATTTTACATGGATTAGTAGAATACAGTTTTGGAACTTTAATCAAGTTGTTTGTTATAGGCAGCACTGGTAGCAACAGTCTATTAACAAGGTTGCCTAAAACATCCCATTAAAAAAAAAAAAATCTTTCAGTTGCTTATATGCTTGCCAAACTTCAACCACTCCAGCTGAAATTTCCTATGCAAGATTTTTGCTACTGTCAGACTTTATTATTATTACTGTTTAATATTATTATTTAACCTCAACTTCAAAAATATGGTTCATTCAGTTCTCAGCACAAAGACAGGAAAATGCTGTTGCAATTTTTTTAACATTCTTCCATCCTTCCCTTCACTCCCACTTTGGATAGGCACTTGCAATTCAAATGACTTAAGGAAGCCACAGTTGTGGATCAGAATTGTGAGTTTTAAACAAAAATAACTCAGGATTTCATTCTCAATCATTCTTCATCCCTTGACAGCTCCAGCATGGACAGACAATGCATATTCCACTCCCACACAATAATAAACACATATTAGAAGAAAAAGTTGGGTTTTCCCAGTATGGCTTCTCCAAGTTCGGCATTATATTTGAGAGCTTGGAAGCCTGTGTCTATCACTGACATCTGGATGAATGCAGGCAGTCTGAAAGCCAGACTGAAGGAAGGGAAGGAGGAGGGACTCTGAACAAGAAGGCGATGGGAAAAAGGAGGGGCAAAGAAGATAGGGAAAAGCAATCTCTGGGCCTGGCCTGGCTAGAAGTCTAGGAGTCAGGGAACACTGAATTTGGACCAGACAGGTCAAAGAAGAAAGAGAAAGAACAAGACAAAGAATAATTGGGATTTGAATACAGAAAGAAAATTGATCTGACAAGAAAACACAATGTGGGAAGAGGACTGAAAACAGTAGGCAAGTAGAAGGACTAACAACTCAAAAAGAGTGAGACAACTTGGTGATGAGACCAAGAGCTGGTGAGAGAGGAAGAAAAAAAACACAACAGAAAGAAGACTGCAGAATGCAATGAAATCAGGTAAGATGATGAGGAAACTGAAATTAAGACTCATTGGGAAGGATCTTTGGAGAAGGAGAAAAAGGGGACACTAAGAGCTAGAATGCAATAGGAAAAACTGCCAAAACAGAAAATTAGGGACCAAATGGGAAAAGAATACTGGATGGAGGAAGCCAGGGGTTAGTGAGAGTGGCCGAATTTTCAGCAGAGAACTGGGAGTGTTTGGACAAGACTACACAGGGAAAATGAACTGGATAGACAGGAGAAGGTCTGGGACAAGGAGCTGGAGTATTACAGATAAGAGGCGTTCCGATGAGAGAAAGCTGGACAAGTGGGATCAAGTTTAGATTGGGGTGAAATAAAAAGATGACTATGTGTCCACTAGATTCTTTTCTCCAAAACTTAGAATGAAGCAATTGATTTGTGAATGCCTCTCAACTCAGAAAAATATTTGTGAAACAGTGTTGACAATATCCACTGGTGTGTCTTGAGCCAGAGAGAAAATGAGAGCCAATCACGGCTATCAAATACGGCACTAGCTCAAGTGAGAGAGGTCTGTGCAAATGATGTAAAGTTCCTAGCTCTGTCGATGTACCATCATGAAGCCCTATGTCAGAAAAGAAGTTCAGTATGCACGTTAAAAAAGCAAGTTGTAGACATAGTGAACACTGTTAAATGGTAATACCAAGCATTTGAAAGGCGGAAAATATCAAAAAGTGATCCAGATGTGAAAAAGATTGCCCCAAACCCACAATCATAAGAACTCAAAGACCTTCCTGGTAGTTATAGAACAGATGTCCCTCGTCCAAGGGCTCTCAAGATTTAGTTGCAATTCTTCATATTCTATGCATTTAGTAGCTTTGTGGGATTGTGATTTTAGCAGTAGGTGTTTGATTCAAAAATAAAGTTAACAGTAAAGTCAGTTGACTACAAACTGGAACACAGGAATCTCTCAACTCTATGGGCTTCTCAGAGGCCTTTCACCTTCTTTCCAGCCCCAAATGGCCATTACTTGCTCTGAAAGTCTGTATTGTAAAGCCAATACAATGAACCTGTCAATGGCTCAAATCCTAGCCAAGCAGATTGATCATAAAGAAGTACAAGAAAAATTACATTCCAAGAAACAAAGCAGCTCTCAGCTAGCCCAAAAGTAAGCTGGCCCACAGAGACAACTCAATCCTGGAATTTGGAGCAGTTGCAAAACCAAACCCATACAGTATTTCTGGCTATATGGTAGGGCTGGTTTTGTCAGCCTTTCACCTTCTCAGGTAAGTCAAAATGTAAATGAATTTAATTCTTCAAATCTAGCGCCCTCTGGAAAACATGTCACAAAAGTAGAATTCCCTCCCACCCCTTGTGGTTAACAGGCAGTTTGTGACAAAGAACATGTGGGGATGGGAACAATACAGGCCTTGCATATCACAACTGAACAGCACCAAGAGCGCTGTCCTCATGGCAGCAGACTGCAATCTCTGCTACCTTTATTTCACAGTACTTAAAATTCATGAACGGAAAAGGTTACAAAACTGAGTACTATATTGCATTAATACCTATTTTGCATATTGATGCTTATATCCTTCACAAAATAAACCAAATGTACCAAAATATTTTGTAAGCAGATGTGGCAAAGACTATAAAGAACATCAAAGAACAAAACTGATACTCATTCATAAGCTTTCTAAAAGCAAAACCCCAAAAGGATGTGGATTAATGTGGAAGTCCAGTTCAATATCCTTCATACATTTCTGTTCTTATATTACCTGCTTCAATTACTCTGTTTTTTGAGTGTTTTTTTTTTTTAATCAACATGGAAAAATCACATTTTGCTTTGAAGTTTTAAGCTAAGAGGCAGCATTTCTATATCCTGAAAGGTAATTAAAAACAAAACCAAAATGGTTCCTATCAGTTCTCATGTCTATGAAACGAGATACCATATCAGAGCCAATCTGACATAGCAACAAACTAGAATGTCTCACCATAGCTACCTTTTTTTCTGGTAGGTACTCACTCTTGATTTTTGGTTACAGGTTCTCCAGGGAGAGTGTGAATGTTGAAGTAAAACTGTACAGTTGACTTTTGAAATAACTTCATGAGCAAGTCCCTCCAAAACTCCCAAGAAACTCTGTCACTAATGACTGGGCCTTTGCTCAGTTCCTGGGAGCCCAAAGCTCATATCAGGAAAAGTAAGAATCCAGTATTATCCCTTTCTTGAAACATTTCTCTAAACAATGGGCTATTAGGTACAATGGGGCAACTGCAGTGCTCCATGCCCAGCTGACTTGCTCTGAGTCTATTTACAGAATCAGGCCATAAAGTACTCAACTTCTTCATTTCTAAAACTCAGTTTAATTAGGAACCAAAATCCCATCCACTCTGGCAACATCAAGACACTAGTAGATTTATATATTTAAATTAAACTGGGATATGGGAGATCTTTTAAGTACCTACAGGAGTAAGCAGAAGCTACCAGGGGTTTTATGAAGGCACGTAACGCAGTGCTGCCTTAATCCACTTGTAGATTTGGTCCATAACATTTACACGAGTTTTCGAAAAATATATTTAAGAAGCTGCATCCCTGTAAGTGTCTTGAATGTTCCAATTATAAATACATTTATAACGATAATGCAGATGCATGACCACTGTCACTACAGATAACAGATGCAATGAACTGCATGGTTTGGGATGTCTAGAGTGTAGAAAGTAATTCCTGTTGTCTAATATGATATGTCTTCAAGTCTAACAAGTCACAGCTGAAATTATGCTCCTAACAAATGCTTGAATTAGGAGTCTCATCTTCCTACACACACAATGCACCATTTAGCAGAACATTCAAAGTACTTCTATCGAACTCTCTCTTATGTTTAGAACAGCTTTTTGTTACAGCAGCACCAAATTTAAAGGGTTTTCCTCTTCCTACAGGCATATTCTGAGCTGTTTTTTCAAACTTTTGCTGTGCGAGAAAGGTCTGTGACCAGTCTATAAATTGTTACAGGAGCTGTTTGTAGGAGTCTGCTTCAACAGTATTTAGAGTGATCTTCATTTCTTTAGCTATGTACTCTTTCTGGCAAGAAACGTGATTATCTGTATTTAGAAAATATGAGTACTATCAGTCTGAGTAAAAATTAAAAAAAAAAAATTACTAGCAAATGATCTTGCAAACTGGCTACGTGAAAAGGAGGAATATTCTAACAGGGTATCATCTCTAAGTCTTCCAAATAGACAAAAAAATTCACCAAAACATACTAGACTTACTGTAAGTGATGTTCTGAAGTTAAACAAATATATATTTGTGTGTATATGGAGTGAATAAGCATGGGAATACATGCATACACATATACACAGATTGAACAGAGTGATTTCAGCTGGATTCAGACATATTAATGATAAATTTTACCATATGGCTACAGATTAAGAAGGATAAAATCCTTCAGAATACTAATACACACACACACACACACATATTTTAATAAATATTAGATGTTCTAACAACAGTTCCTCTAGAATTAAACTGTCAGTTTTGCTGTTTTATCAAACTTCCCATTGCATCAACTGTAGCCCAAATGTCCCAATTAAAAAAAAACAAACAATGTGTACCTTGAGGGTGAAATGCAACTTAATTGCTTTGGAAAATACATCAGTCACACCACATGAGCATTCTACGATTCCTCTGTGAGGGAGCTGAGACTGGTGCTCATGCAGAATTATTTGGTAATGTCACACAGAGTCACACAGCAATTCCTAAATCACAGCCAAGAGACCACATAAAATATTATTCCTAACTACAAAAAGAATAAAAAGTTAAACCCATCTAAGCATGGCCCTTCAGCATGTTTGTTGCTCAGTTGCCTTGCTTGTTGAATAGCAAAATTTGGGGCCACAGAACAGACAGGGTTTTATTATTGCGCTATTCAAGAGGGAAGTTAATATGAAACAGACAGGGAATACAACAGAAAAAAAGAAATTCTTAAGGTGACCTCATAGCTTTTTATGTCCTGCTCAATTTTTCTCTAAAAGAACATGGGCTTTTACTTTCCATTCCTCATATACTTTTTAGAGAACTGGAAAAATGGAAGTGGAAAAAAGATAATAATAGATTGAAACTATGACTGCAGGTCTTTTCCTCCAAATAGGAATAGTAGTGTCTTAGAAACTGATAAACTCTTTCTGTTTAATTATGTCAGTCAAGACAAGTTATGTGAAAAAAACTCTGATATTTCCCTCCTGAGAAGGGAAAAACAGCTAACATTCCCATATAGTATTTCTATAAAACCATGGAAGATAAGATTTAGCATTCCAAAGTTAAAAAAATATTAAAACAAAATAAAAACATCAGAATAATAAAGTCTGTCTTGCTATAAATCATTTGTATCTATTCTAAGGGCTACTAAAGATGATAAACAAAATACACTTTTGCAATTATCCCTAAGATATCTTTAAAACCAAAACAAAATCTTAAATCCAATAATTTCATATCATTTTCAAGATGCGTTGGATTAACACTTGACGAGTCCTCTATGGTCACCAATATTGTGGACTTCCAGGACAATTAACTGAATGACACATTAGTAATTTTACATTTGTAGTTACTAGGATCTACAATATCTCAGTAACTTGATGGCTGAACAGAACTGTTTCTTACACCTAGTCAACAATACCATCAAAATTTCCATGTAAAATGTATGAATTTAGCTATTCCTTGCTAATTCCTTTTTTCTGGATTCAAAATATTCTCTAAATAGAAAAAAACATGCCTGAACTTATTCTGAGGAAGTTTAATTTTGTTTTCACATTCAGTAATCTGTATTTATGAGAAAAAATAATAACCTGGCACAGATTTTCTATTCAAGCCTTTAGGTACTTCCCTCACCTGTTTGTTATTTTTATTTTTTTTCATTTACAGTTGGATTTATTTCTGAAGCTTCTTTCATAGATCAAATGCCAAAGTACACTAGGTGCAGGTGCACTAGAGTTACTTAGCATTGAAGTTGCAAGTTTCTGAAATCAGTTAAAGCCTATAATTAAGAGCATGGAATGAAAATGTTCAATGTGTGCTACTTTGAGCAAATCACATGGCCTCTCACTTACTGTACATCTAAATGCAAATAACAATACTTAATAAATGCCTAGGTCAAATTTAATATTTGTAAAGAACTTTTAAGATGTAACAACACATGAACTTGCTGTAGTAACACCTCCTGTTACAGTTTGGACAACAGGCTGACTAGGTATCTGGGGTTTTTTGGTAAGATATTAAGTACGGAACAAATTGTACCTTCCTGCAGAAGGGTGGAAAGTAAATCTGGAAGTTAAAAAAACAAAGAAAAAAAACCTCCAAAGCCAATGTTGAATAGATTTTCCCAATAATCTATTCAAAAAGAAGGCCTTCTAACTTCTTAATCATAATATTTGTAAGGATACGTACAAAAGCTCTTCAGTGCTCCAAGCTATCAGATCTACCATGTGGTTCTCTGATTCACAGTTTATGCAGAAATCATTATTCCACATTTCAGTTGCTCCTCAACTGCAAACCCTCCCCTCCACCAACCCATATGCTCTGAATGGAAAGAAGAGATGAAAGCTAAGTTAGTGCTGTTTCAGGCAGCATTCAAATAGATTCAACTATCCAAACTGATATCTGATACCTTTGAAAGAAAAGTAAAGAAGGGATAATAATTTATTTCCTTGATATTTGCCCAAATCCACTGAACTGACTCTGCTCCCTTTTATCTCCTAAGTAGTACAGGAATTGTGCTTGACTCATCCTGTATATTGTCTTCAGGAAATTCTGCTCTAGTAGAGGAAAAGTGATGATCTGGTCCTTATATCTTTAAGCAGAACTTGCAAAATAATTTTTAGAATTTATTACCTGTACACACTGAAACAAATTTAACCTCTTTTTGATTCTCCTCTGCATTGGACTTGTGCAGCCTAACACAAGGAGAACTGGAACACCAAATAGCACAACAAAGAGCTTAACTGTTGAACGTTGCATGAAAAGTGGGAGGAACACCTGCATATTAATGCTTTTCTATAGTGGGCCACTGTAAGCAGAGGTGACAGGCAATTTTATTTTCAATACTTAAGAGAAATAAAAAAATAAAAAATGTGAGAGAAAATAAAAGTTATCTTTATAATTAAAAAAGATCTTAAAGTTTAATATAGCGATGAATACTTGATTGATTGGAAGAAAACTCATTAGTAGATGCAAACACAAAACTTGAAAAATTTGGGCTAGAAGGATAGTGTCAAGGAAATAAATTAAGGGAGACAGTTTTGCTAATTTTAAAAAAGTTGAGGTACTCTACTGAGATGAAAGACCATAAATGACAGATATGAAAACTGTTCTGCACTCTAGTTTGCTGAGGGTCTATAGCTGAAAGCTTTTCTATACTTCTATCTATAGTATCTTCTATACTTTCTATCACTTCACGTTGCATCAAAAGGTAAGCAAGTGTGCTTGGCAAAATGCAGAGAGAATCTCCACTCAAATATACTCTATTCTTCGAGTCTGGAGTATTAACACATCTTGTATGTATCATTAATTACTATTCATCACTGACTGCAACAGCAACAGCCTCCTTTTGTTTTTCTATTTCTGCATTAACCTTAATAGTCTTACTGCCTTTCAAATCACAAAACAGGGTTTAAACAGTGGCATAGCTTCCTCCAAGCCCTAGTAACCTCACAGAAATCAATATTCATTGTTTTAGCCATATACTCAAGATTACAGTGGATGCTGTTAAAGTCAAAAGGTTGCAAGAAGAAAACATCAGAGACAAAAACCAAATGAAACAAACCCCCCAATGATATAAAAGATGAAAAATTTACATTGACAGTCTGCTATGTTTTCAAGGTATATAAACTAAATTCATGATGATCTTAAGAGTAAAGAAATCTACTTGAACTATGACACATAAAAATGACCAGTAACAACATTAGAATGTCAGTTATGGATGGAAAAATACAACAGCTAACCAAAGGAAGAAACATTACCTTTAAAATTGTAATATTCCACGTAAAACTTTCTACTGATTTTTGCAGTTTTCTTTCTTTTAAGCCTTCTCTTGCTCCTATATTGTGCAGGTTTTCATGAAACTCCATTGCTGTGGAGAGTAAAAGAGGAATATAGTATCTCTTTATTTTAATGCATTTTTGTGACCACACAGTTAGTGACTTGAAACTAATAAGGCAAGGATAAGAAACTTATAATAGTAAGAGAGTATATCAAAGGGCAGTGAAAAAGCTTCAGATATTTTATTCTTCAAGCACAAATGTATCTGATCTAGTAATGTAAAGTTATACAACATGCCAATACATATAGGGGTGTCTACGCTGAAGTCTACACTGAAGTACCTGTTGGATCATTGCCTTACAAAGATGTAGCATGGAAATTTTTACTATACAAAAATATTGAAAATATTGACTATATAAAAAATTGAATTTGTTGCACTGTATGTAAAGGGCTTTTGTGAGTTGCTACAGAATAGAAGCAGTAATTTCATGAAATATATCTTGACAAATTTATTTTGTGCCTTACTCTTATATGTACTAAATTTACACCACAGCTGTCCAGCTAGCAGCTTGCATGCTGGGACAAGCCCACAAAACAGCCTCCTCACCTTACCCCTGAGTAGAAATGGAGTAACGCTGTGATGGCAGAGCACAAAGCAAACTGCCAAGCACACTCTACTATGCCCATGTAAGCTACTGTGTCCATGTAGCCTGTGGCCAACAATCTCTAAACCAAAAAGCCTGCTGCAAAATCCAGATTATTCTGATCTAAACAATGAGTGGTGTGACCAGAGCAGCAGACGTATCCCAGTGAACTGCACAGATTTAACTTTAAGAAGAACAATTTCTGCTATTCTGCTATTACAAGTCTCATAAATTTGAAACATATTGTTTCCTTCATACCGGGGAAGTAACATATCCTTTCATGGATACACCCAAAACCCAAAATGGATTACAGCAATTCTCCTATGGAATTATACGTTAAATTGTGCTCCGAGGATCTCCATTAGTAAAAACATAAATGGGTATCTTGAGGGCAAAATTTGGCAAGTGGGGTGTGACTTATGCCTATGAAGTTAAAACCAAGTTACAGCCTTGTTATAAATTGTAATTGTAATTATGTTCCTTCAGATCTTCTATCTGCCTAGTGAGTATATGTGCTTCAAAATTTATACAGAATTAATTACCATGGAATAAACATACAAACTTGTGTTGATTGTCAATCCTAAATTAGAGTAGGCTTTTAAGGACATTATAGTATCTATTTTTCTTTGTAATCTCATGTATATGCACATATGTAATTATATGTATATAAATAAACAAATATATAAAATTAAAAAGTGATTCATAAATTCATTTTAAAGACAAGATTACTCTTTTTAGCTTTTCTTACACTTTCAATTTGACTGCAAGGAAAATAAATGCAAATATTTTTGCTGAATTAAACTACTGTATCATTTTTATTTCAAAATACTTCTCCATAGGTCTATCTGAGTATCTAAACTAACTAGACTCAGCTAAACCATTTGTATTATATTTCCCCAAACCAGATCTCTAAGCAGGTGAAAAATTAAAGTTAATTCATCCATCATTGTTTCCAAGTATCTATTTTCCATTCACATCATGTAAAATAAACCCTCACAGAAAGATGCATAGATCCATATTCACGATGTTACATTTCTAGAGACACCATCAAAATACAAATTTTCTTATCTGTACCAGCAGTTTTCAAACTATACCGATAAATTTTTAGAGTTCTGTATTCAGATTCTCAGTAAAACAAATAAATTTGCAAGGTGCAAAGAAAATACACAGGTGAGCAGCAGAGGCACTTGTAACCATCTTCTCAGCACTAATATATTCAAAAACAAATGGGAATGGAGGTAGACAAGAGCACATGTAATGCATTTAAAGAACAGTAGTAATGATCTACTAACTTCATTTCCATGTTTATAAATATTCCCCTTCAAATCCTAACTCATAAGCACTAATGATCAATAATGATCTTGAATTGAATGCTGAGGGTCTGCATGATAAATGTGAAATTCACTGCTTTGCAAATTTCAGATTATTCTTATGTATACAATGTAACTAGATATTTAAACATGAAGACCACGTAACCGCATATTCTGCTAGCCAGAACAGCTCTTTTTGGTATGCTCAATACCTTCTGTTTTGACCCTGATGCTTCTTTAGATTCTTGTTATGTTTACATTTCTGTTCTGTAAAAGACAGAAGCAACCCAAGGGATCTAGGAGACAGCAGAGATTCTGGAGAGTTCCCTCAGACCAGGGAAATTCTCTGTTGCCATTTTTTCTAAGAAATGTCAAAGTATGCTCAGTAATAGACAGAGATCTGCATTTAAAGCATTCACAAGAATAATATAATATAAAAAATAAATCCATTATTCCACGGAAGAGTAAGATGGTCTGTGTTACTCCTTCCTTTGATGAGTTTCATATATATGAGAAGACAGCATGTTTCTTCTACACTCTCAAAAGAAGAGATGCATTTCTTGAGTCAATACTTTCAGCATTATCTATTTATTGAGGGTCGATATGAAACACACAGACACGAATGCAAGCAGTATACAGTAGAACAAAACTTCCTCAAAGGAAGATGTAGGGGGAATCAGGGCACCACGGTCCCTTCCAAGTGACCTCTGCATCACTCCTAAGTGTGTATCTGCTCTGTGCAGCAGAGTTGGCTCATTTTGCTGCAACCTGTGCAGCAAATAAGTACTGCAAATAAAGTTAGTTTGTGCAAAGACCATTCAGTGTCAGCTAGAAATCATCCCCCATTCCCACCCTTCTTCAGTAAGGTCCATCACAGATTAGCTCTTTAAGGCATCTTCTGCTGCAATATGCAGCACCACAGGATATCTACAAAATTAGAAAGCAGTTTTGCTTATTAACTCTGCATAATAGCATAACATCCCTAAACCAAAACTACTGTCACCAGTATCTAACAACAACTTAACATTGGGGTAGTGTTAATCTAACATTAAATGGAGAACTACATCTCTCAGAAGGTTATGGAAGTGATCTGTCTAAAGTTGAAATCTCTGGATTTAGGAGACCAAAACAAGGACTAATGTAACAGCTATAAATCTTCCACCAAAACATCTCTGCTTCCATCTCCAAAAATACAGTTTTAGCAATTGTCAGCAAAGATACTCATAATAATGTGTACACACCCTAAATTAGATAGTTATAAGATTTGAAACTGTGTCAGGAAGGGGCACAGGTACTTGACTTATCAGGTAAATTTGCAGAGTTAAAGCATTGAAAAGGGCTGGGAAATGCTCTGTAGAAGTATCTCTGTGGAGAGACACCTGTTTAAATGAGATCCACAGCAAAAGTTTGGCACTAGGAAAATTTCAGCTGGGAGGAGAGCGAGCTTATCTCACCCTGGAAAAAGTCATCTATAATAATTTGTTGGTCCCACTCATCATAATTGTATGTAACATGACATAAAACACAATGACAATAACAGTTGATTTCTTATTATCATACATATACATCATATTTGGCAAAAGATGTCAAGAACAAGCAAGAAGGGCTTTTTAAAATATATCAGTAACAAAAGTAAGACTAGGGAAAATGTGGGTGCGCTACTGCATGGGGCAGGGACCCTAGTGATGAAGGATACAGAAAAGGCAGAGAAGCTGAATGCCTTCTTTGCTTCAGTCTTTACTGCTCAGGCCAGTCCTCAGGAACCCCAGACCCTGGAGACAAGGGAGAAAGTCTGGAGACTTTCCCTTGGTGAAGGAGGAGTGGGTTAGAGATCATTTAGGCAAACTTGACATCCACAAGTCCATGGGCCCTGATGGGATGCACCCACGAGTGCTGAGGGAGCTGGCGGACATCATTGCTAGGCCACTCTCAATCATCTTTGAAAGGATATGGAGAACAGGAGAGGTGCCTGAGGACTGAAAGAAAGTTAATGTCCAGTCTTCAAAAAGGGCAGGAAGAAGAACCCATGGAACTACAGGCCAGTCAGCCTCACCTCCATCCCTGGAAAGGTGATGGAACAGCTCATCCTGGAGGCCATCTCTAAGCATGTGAAGGATAAGAAGGTGATCAGGAGTAGTCAGCATGGATTCACAAAGGGGAAATCATGCTTAACCAATCTGACAGTCCTTTATGATGGGAAGACTGGCTGCGTAGATGAGGGGAGAGCAGTGGATGTTGTCTACCTTGACTTCAGTAAGGCCTTTGACACTGTCTCCCATAACATCCTCATAGGTAAGCTCAGGAAGTGTGGGCTAGATGAGTGGACAGTGAGGTGGATTGAAAACTGGCTGAATGGCAGAGCTCAGAGGGTTGTGATCTGTGGCGCAAAGTCTACTTGGAGGCCCATAGCTAGCGGTGTCCCCCAGGGGTCAATACTGGGTCCAGTATTGTTCAATTTATTCATCAGTGACCTGGATGAAGGGATTGAGCGCACCCTCAGCAAGTTTGCTGGTGATCCAAAACTGGGAGGAGTGGCTGATACACCGGAGGGCTGTGCTGCCATTCAGCGGGACCTCGACAGGCTGGAGAGATGGGCAGAGAGGAACCTCATGAAGTTCAACAAAGGCAAGTGCAAAGTCCATCATCTGGGGAGGAATAACCCCATGCACCTGTACAGGCTGGGGGCAGACCTGCTGGAAAGCAGCTTTGGGGTCCTGGTGGACAAGAAGTTGACCATGAGGCAGCAATGTGGCCTTGTGGCCAAGAAGGCCAATGGTATCCTGGGGTGCATCAGGAAGAGTGTTGCCAGCAGGTCGAGGGAGGTGATTCTCCCCCTCTACTCAGCCCTGGTGAGGCCACATCTGGAGTACTGCGTCCAGTTCTGGGCTCCCCAGTACAAGAGGGATGTGGCACTACTGGAGCAAGTCCAGCAAAGGGCTACAAAGATGATTAGGGGACTGGAGCATCTCTCTTATGAGGAAAGACTGAGAGAGCTGGGCCTGTTCAGCCTGGAGAAGAGAAGGCTGAGAGGAGATCTTATCAACGTGTACAAGTATCTGAAGGGAGGGTGTCAAGAGGATGGAGCCAGACTCTTTTCAGTGGTGCCCAGCGACAGGACATGAGGCAACAGGCACAAACTGAAACACAAGAAGTTCCATCTGAACAGGAGGAAAAACTTCTTTACTGTGAGGGTAACTGAGCACTGGAACAGGTTGCCCAGAGAGGTTGTGGAATCTCCTTCCTTGGAGATATTCAAAAGCCATCTGGACAGGATCCTGGGCAACGTGCTCTAGGTGACCCTGCTTGAGTAGGGGGGTTGGACTAGATGATCTCCAGACGTCCCTTCCAGCCTCAACCCTTCTGTGATTCTGTGACGCAGACATACTGAGTAAAAGTCCCTATAGGACATAACTGCATAAAAATCATCAGCTTTACTGACTTCTAGAAATAGGTGAGATACAAGTGCTTCTGAATAGCTCATGAAGAACAACTACATCATCACAAAACATTCACATCCTGGTCTGATTTACACAGTTACCGATTATGCTACCAGGATTAATTTAATTAATTAGTGCAGTAGAAAGACTAGAATTTAAACCATCCCATTTGTCTCAATGTTGAAAAGAATTTTCACTTCAACACAACCACTAAAGAGATTATATAATCTTGAGATGCATTAGCACTGTTTCAAGCAAACAGGTTACTACTGATTAGTGACTTACCTGTCATTTGAGTTCAGTTAATTGAGGGAGCTCAGTCCCACTTGTGAATTAAAATGCATTGACCTACTCCACCCTAAACAACCAGGTTTACTTCATGTTTGTTCGAAATCCATGTATGGTCATCGCTGCAGTTTGCCTGACAAGTGCTAACTTGTTTAACTGTGGTAACTCTACTATCCGTGATAGTATCATGGGGTTTGAAATGTGGTTACTTGATTCACTTCTTAGTTTCTGCTTGTGGAAATATCAGGGCACATAGTCTGCATAAACTGCAATAATACAGCTGGTCTGGTAATCCCCTACTCCAGTGTAAGTAAGGGCTAGTTGACAAAAGCCATTCAATTTCCTAAGTGTTTGTAAAATAAAATCACTTCCATCTTTTATGATCTGGTCCAACTCTTTCATACTAAAGGGCAGCTTTTCAATGAATCCTTCACCCCAACTATTAGAACATGTTGTGTAAACATATTCTAATTAATATGACAAAACATAACAGAATAGCAATAGCATGATTGAAGAGCAGGCTTTAAAACTGAACAAAATGCTTCCAACCACTTTTCCCATTCATAATCTAAGATTTCACAGTGTATCTTTCTCCACAGCACTTAAAAGCATTTTCATAATCAATCCTTCAGTACTTCCAAATAATTATTTTTCCCACTTAATGCTGAATCACTTTCTGGTTCCCCAGTGAATGCTGATTAGTTTAGTTTGAATTTCATGAGTCCAAGTCTCTCTCTCTCTGTCTCTGTCCATCTCTCTCCGTTTGTCTCTCTGTCTCTCACTCTCATAAAACCCTGAAGCCCTAGGATGTATTAGATAGCTCCAATGCTTCTTTATACCTCCCAGAAATACCTTATCATTCAAGATGCCTTTCTGAAATTTTAGGTACAACTCTGTTCACCGATTTTCAATAAATTCAAACACCATAAGGAAAAGAGAAGTGCTATAAAGATGATGAAAGCAATATGAAGCCTATTTCATCTGAGGAGACTAATAAAGATTTGCTAGTTAATCTAGCAAAAAGGAAACCAAAAGAGGAGCAATTGTTCTCTGTAAATATACCAGTCAGGTAAGACCTTGGGAAGGCAAGGAGTCATTTCAGCTATGGGGCAATATTAGTATAATAACAAATTAGTATGCATGTCCATCAATAAAATGGGAAATTATGCACAATTTACACCATTGTAGATGTGGTTCTGTAAGCAGTGTTGAAGAGAAGGAAATGACTCCAGCCAAAAACTCATAATCATTTTAAAATAGAGCTTGATGTGATCAATTTACAAAAACGGTATCTAGGAGTAGACTTGAGGACCTTCCAGTTCTGTGTTTCAGTAGCCATCCAAATCCTTGACTAACTGCAAAAGCTGATGCATCTTATAAATAATATTACATGGCAGACCACAAACTCACATAATTTATGCCCAGCATATTCTGATGGACCAGACAGAAAGCTGAACTCTGCCAACTAAACTAAACAAGAATGGATATGACAGTTTACATACTGGAGTGTCTTACTATATACTTTAAAAACAAAATCTCTTTCTTAAGTGAGAAACTATACAAGGCGCTACAACAATCTTGACTAGTTGATAAGAATTTTGAGCCATTACTTGTCAGAATAACCGTCAGATTAGAATTTTAGGTTTATTTTATGGTCCTGAACTCTGCATCAATATTTGAACTATCACAAATACAATCAGAAAATACAAAAGCTTTCATAACTTTCATATGCATGTGAGCTTATAATATGCATGTTATTTTTTTGCTGATGCTTGACATGCTGAAGCAAGGAAAACGCATTTCATTGCTGTCCTGTGTATTGGATACATTGGTTTTGTAGTGGCAACATCATATCTTCAGGGAAGAAAAAGTTCTTCTTGGGGATATGTTTCATAAACAACATCTTAGATACTATTAAAAGTTACTCATCTTCAACTGTATCCAGCTTGGGAAAAGTATTTTCTTAATTCTTTCCCAAATGAAATAACCTCATATGAAGTTCACTGTCCTTAATTATTAGGCCACCTTAAGTCACTGAGCTGCGTGTATTTATTTTTTGCTTTTTTACAATACAACACATAAATCTTTGTTGGAAAACTCTCATGATAATCACATTTTTACTAAAATCATGATGTGAAAAGAGATTCAAACCTGAGGAAGAGAACTTGAGTATGTGTGTGCATTGGGGAGCAGTTCAGGCTGTTTGGAACTCTGGAGTTTGTTTGCTTTTGTGAGAGTTACTATCAAAGCCCTAACACATAAGCTCAGTTTATAGAAAAAACAAACAAACAAACAAACAATTTCTTTAACTGAGAATTGAGATACTGTTTTTTTTAAGAAATCCTTGGCAAAACAGTCAGCACAACACTTGCTGTATTATATTTCTAAAGCCAAGTTTATGTGCTACATACTAGTTTGTTTTCTTTGATGAAGGCTTTTTTGCCAAGAACATGATTTACCACATAGTTGAGACATGATTATAAAGCAGCGGGGCTTCTCTTGGTATATGTTATTTCTCTTAACAAAGAACTTTGTCAGTGAAATCATCATGGTGTAACTTTGGCAATAAATGTAAATATTGAGTAGGCCTAATATAAAATGGATAGCAAAGAATATTTTTCCATATCTATATAAAACACACACTGATAATACCGTAGGTAGGCACTTACTTCTGCCAGGCTAAATGCATTTTATTTCATTCTTTATATAGCACTTTGATTTAAAACAGAAGAAATAAATTCAAAGAGTAATAAATGTGTAATAAAAAATTAAATAAACATTAAATATTTTTTAAATGCAAGCACAATGCCAAACAGCTCTTATGAGCTTATCATATACTGCAACTCAATTATTATGTACACTCATCTCTGATGCTTACAAAATTTCTGTGAATAATTTGCATAAACAAATGTGTTTCTTATAAGAAAAAAAATCTAAGAAAGCACTTTATGCATGGACTGTATAGCTTAAACAGTAATATAGGAAAGAAAAGAATTCTAAGAAATAACTTAACCTGAGGCACCCATTTCCACACATAAATATTTCATCTGCACATACAACTGTTACACTTGCTCACATCTTTGAAAGCCAGGACTTTAATTTTTTTATAGGACTAATTATGTTTCTTAATATTTTTCTTTCATATGATATTCTTTAAACACTCAGGTACTACAACCTCAAAAATAATTTCTTCATAAGACAAGGTTTGTCAGAAAAGTGATCTGGAAAAGAGTCTGGTTACCAGATCACATCTACAATAGATCAAATATGATCTTATTGGAGAAGCAGCAGAAATCAATATACCTGTAAATCCTCATATATTTTACTTGTACACAAAGCATGTGTGTAAGCACACAAATCTTCCATACAAAGATTTAAAGTAAACTTTAATAAATTTTTAATCCACCTCTGTGTTATCTAAGTATCACTATCACCTGCAAAAACTGAGTCATAAGAGGAACAAGGCTTAGAATCTCAAGTACTTGCAAGCACCTACTTCCCAGTGAAGTCCCCCCAAACATTTAGATCATATCTAGAGAATTAGAATTTCTTTGCACATTCTGAGTGTGTTGCATTTCAGCCTCAAGAATCTCCAAGTCTGCATTATTTGCTTTTGAAATATTTAGAATAATACTTGACTAAATAATACATTAACTAAATTAGTAGCTCAGTATTTTTAAATTATTTCTACCTGTTTGGCAATGTGCAGTATCTCCTTAGGAAGTAAAACTGTTCCACAAACACCAATAGCCATATACTATTAAAAATACACTTCAGTGCCTACTGTCTCCTTATTTTTTAGAAATAGGAAAGACAAATCCTCTGCCTGAAACAGCCTTCTTACTCCAACTTTCCAAATGATAATGGCATCACAGCCTGGCTAGAGCCATCCTCTGCAAGGAGAAGATTAATACTCAGTCTTTTGATTCAGACTCATCCAGTTCCATACTCAATCACGGTAATTCAGTTTTCAACATCAGATGCTTTCTTTCATGCATGGGCACCACTAGGACATAAGATGGTCCAACAACCTGACAATTATTTTATAAGCCACTGCCAGAAGGGATTCAAAGTAGCTGCAGAACCAAACATATGCTCTTAGGAAGTTACAGAGGACATCCGAACATCCAGACTCAATTTAATCAAATTCATTTACTTCCAAAGAAGTTCAGTAACCTGCTTCACCTTCCTCAAACACTTTCAAGAGCATTCCTACAAAAACATTAGCTTTCTAGATACCAAAGCCAACACAACATATACTGAATTACAAAACAAACAAAAACCACAGACCAACACCTTTTGCGTACCTCCACAAAAAGTAATTCTACAAAATATGTAGAAACTAGGCCTTCACTTACTAACACATTTTCTAGGAAAAGATGACTCATAGTATCTTATTCCTGATCTGTGAAAACTTTCATCCACAAGGACACTCCTCCAGAGAGACAGACAGACATTTCTAAATGCAGGTAAAGTTAAACTGCCACCATGTACCAGAATGAATTAATGTTGTTAATATAGAACCGAAATACAGAGTTAAGAGGAGGGAGAATATTTTTTCCACAGACTACTGTTACCATCTTTTACTTATCAACCTTGATCCTCAAGGTAGACTAATAAATCTAAGAAAAAAAATCCTAATTTTATTGAATGCTAGAAGGCACATACTTAATAAAGATCTTGATTTATGGCACATTATAATTTCTCCCACTCTTCAGTTCCTGCTAAGCCCACGTTGTTTCACTGGCAATAGTAATTACTATCTCTTTCTGTCCCACAGGAATGTTATTTTTCCTTTCCTTAATATCACTTGCTGTTCTATAGAAGCTGGCTATCTTTTCCTTTCAAATTGTCTCATTAACACAATTAAGCTAAACCCAGAGCCATTTCCCCAACCTGTATTTAACTTTAATTTGTTGTTATTCTTTAAGACATGAAAAAGGGAATGTATGTCTGAAAGCCTGCCCATCTTTTTGAAGTACAGCACTTTAACTAAGGAAATATATTACAAAATTTGCCTTTTGACCATACTGATTATAACACTTCTACTAATTCTGCTTTTTCTTACCCCCAACTACGGATATGTTTGAACTGTTAGTCTTACTCAGCAGCTCTTGTACTTCTTGCATTGTCACATGTAATACAGATAGCCTGACAGGGGAATAAAAGGAAACCTCCTCCTTTCCTACTATTTTGGATTGGATTGTAGTTAGGATAACAATGTAGCCCGTGAACAGATCTCAGCACATAAAGTGTCTGATGTATTTGTGCACTCTGGCATCTCTCATTTTTTCTTGAACTTCTGTATATCTCAAACGATATAATTTGTCTTGCCTCTTAAATCATTTTAGCAGGCAGAAGACAACTGCTAAAAATATGAACTACAAACTAATATCACAGATTAATTTTGTAAATATTTCTATACTAGACAAAGACTATTTAAAAGTAAGACTCTTATTTTAGTCTCCTGCAACTATATTCTGATACAGAATGTGCTAAAGAATATACTACATTCTGAACAGTAGAAAAAAACAGCCTTATGTGAAAGGGTAAACTCAGGAGAACGATACAGAAGTCTGCATTAGTGGTGTTTGCCCTCTAGAATCTTGCAAGTTCAGCATTGATAGATACAGCTATATGGCAAAATAAACTTATAAATGAAGTTTAATGTAGCTATCACAGAAGAGTACTAGCATGTGAAGAAGGGCAACATAGGCTCTAGATGTGTTAACAACCAGAAAGCCAAGTCTCTAGCCTCTAAGAACATATTTTAGCTATAAGCATATCCTACAGCCTGTGCTATTGCATCTTCATAGTCACATGTGCTAACATGTGCTGGAAGTTCAACAGATGACTATCTGAATTGTGAAGATAATGCTGAGATATATTTATCTAAGATATGCTTATCAGAGAATGACAGCACACACATCTCCCTCAAAGAATTGTTAGGAGAGTTTCAATCTACTCTCATCAATGTACTTTTGAATGGCAGCAGCTCAAATTATTTGATTTGTTAATCAGACTATAGCATTTTGGATCAGAAACTAAAAGGCAGGAAGAGGAAGCTGGGAGCAGAAAGTGAGATCATCAAGACCATCTAAGAAAGTATGGGAAATGTATCCTAGCAATCATCAACCTTTGCGAGTTGCAAGATATACCAGATTCACAGAAAAACCAAGACCATCCATCTAAGGTATTACAGTGAGCTATGAGAAGCAATACATGAACAAATACTACATGATTGGAGAGAATAAAAATAGAGAGGGACTTGAGCATAAAAAAGAGAGACTAGTGATCTATTCAAATGCTACTGAAGTCCAGCTGTTCACTTTTTTTTTCCCAAGGTAGAAGGTGGCTTCACGAATATTTAAGGCACAAGAGAGGGACAGAAATGCAGAGCTCGGGAGTGTATGCAACCACAGCATAGCATGAGCTGCTGTGGAGCTGTACTTGGAGATGCTTAATAGAAGAAACAGGGTGTAAGAAAAAACAAAAAGGACTGAAAAATTCAGAAGCAGAGTGGGAGAACTGCTTGGGGCAAAAAGACAAACAGGAAGAAAAAAGGTAGAAAAAACAGAGTACAGAGGATAAAAGGGCACAAAAAAGCAGGTAAAAATAAAGGATGGAATACAGGAAATAAGTTGGAAGACATACAAAGAAAAGGATTGACTTGACTTTGCTCTTTATTTACACTTTTCCTTAACGATCAGAGACAGGTTATCAGGCTAATAGACCTTCAGTGGGATACTGTGCTTGTATGGACAAGTATGGAGAAAGGAGTTAAAACAATTTGATAGCTGGTATAGAAAAAGTGGGAATAAGGAGAAAGTAGGGTAAAGTAAGTATTTTAGAAGAATTGAGACAGACTCAGAGGGGCCTCAAATTGCTATTTTAGTGATAGGTAATGTTGGAGTTTTTGTGATGTCAGTAAGTATTGTACCTTGTTTACTTTTAACAGCAAACCTCATGGAAAATATACTAAAGGATCTGATTCTAAGATTTAACTTGAAAGTCAGTGTGGCCTACTGATGCAGTTAAATGCATTCGATATTGCTCAGTTATGAAGTCCAATGGTAATGTGTAAAGCAGCATTTCTTCACTACTCTCACACGTGAAGCGACAGTTTAACACAGTGGCTTCTAATCAAGGGTCAAGACTTGTTGATGACAGCCAGTACTTCAGAAGACATGGATAACAAGTTCTGCTGGACCTGTGTTAATTCCACAGTACCCAGACAATGGACGCTGTGAATTCTCTTTTCCTCTGTTAATGGATTATCCAATTTGTACAAAACATATAACATGTAATATTATTTTTCCTGCATGTTTTATGCTTTGTTTTGATGAACCCTAAGTCTAAAACCAATTTAGACAGTAAGTAACAGAAACAAATAATAAAAACAAAAGCTTTGTTTAGTTTTGCTGAAAGGCATAAGCAGTAACACTGGAGAACTGAGAGATATAGCTATTTGAGCAAAATTCATTTTATTACTTTATTTTTCAGCTACAAAAAGTGTTTCCAGTGCTTGTGTGGCCGTTATTGTAAATTTTTTTTGCGTGTAGCTCAGATGTAGTGGATAGGGTGCACTGTGCTGGTCCTTGGCAGCATCCAGAATGTCTGGCTGATCCCTTTCTTGAAACTGTATCTGACACTGCTTACAGAATACTTTGGAGTAGCCATAAAAGTAGATTTACTCATTTTTGTCTTTTACTACTTGCATCATTTAATAAACTAAGACACTGATGTTTTTGTCACTGTACAGACAGAATAAACAAGACAATCCCTGCTCCAACAACTTTTAATCTATGCATAAGAAAAAAGAGAACAGATGGATAGAGTGGGGTACTCCCACTCCTCCACAAGGAAGCAAAGAAAATTATTTTGGTTAAGGTAGTAGGAGGACACGTGTCAATCTAGCTAAGATGACATTTCTTGTGGGAGAGCTTTAAAAACAATTCAAAGGAAGCATCTTTGTGGATGTTTACAGGGAACATGTGGGACAACATGATAGAAAGCATGATGATGGCTGACAATCTATCAGGCAGTGGAAACTTGCTACCAAATGAGCAAACACAAGAATAGTAAAAGTGCTCAGTCTTGATACACAAGGAGGAGAAAGTGGAGATATCCATACAGGGAGTGCTATCATCAAAGTGACAACCAGGAAAATGATGTACATGAGGCAAAACTGTGATTGTCAAACTCAGAGAAAAGGATGCTGTAGTTAAGATCTGAGAAGGTAAGAACCTGAACAAGATTTCTGGCTATGCAGAGGACTAGGAAAGGTTATAGCTCTAAAATTATGCAGAAGGAAAGTGAAGCGATGGAGCCTGATTAAAGAAACTATAAGGGTTTCAGTCCAAGATGTTCATAAAAGAGCTTCTGTGACAAAAGGGATGATATTCACAGGTAATATGGAGCAGATTTTGGGGGCCTTTTTTTTAGCCATCTTTGTCTTAACACCATATATCCACAAGTTGACTTGAGAGATACATAACTGTGGTAAATTTAAAATAGAGCCACAGATCTGAATTATCAGCATATAGTGCTGGAATTTATATTTATGGATGATATTAGCAGTAACTTGACACTGTTAGTACAGTAACTTCACTTCCTAAATTACAATAACAAATTCAGAGTCCATTTCTTGTAAGTATTGTCATGGCTTTTTTTTTCCTCACACGTTAACTTATCCTTATTGACATTACACTTCACATGTTGTTTCAATTCTCGGTCTCACAAAATCCTTCTGTAACTTTTCATAGTCAAATTTAGACTGACTACACTCAATAATTCTTTGCCACCAGCAAACTTTGTTCACTCGCTACTTGTCCCTGATCATTTAATGAATACTGGGAATATCACATGTCCTTTTGAGCTCCCACGGCTGAACACTAAAATAATTCCTAAGATTCAGTTCTCTTTTAACCAGTGATTAGCTCTAACAGTACTTGAATTATAAAGCCAAAGAATGCAATGTGAGATTCAAAAGAGAAGTACAAGAATGATGCAAATTGGTTATAAAGTTGGCCAGGGATGGCATAAGGTTACCTTGACATTTGAATTCTTTGTTCTTGAGAAGATACAGGAGCATTTCAGGTCTTGCAGCAGATTAAGGAATGGACTAGATTATCTTTAAATTCCCTTTAGCACCTGGATTTTGTTTCGCTTGCTATATGTTCAGCTGGCTTAAAAGCAGCAAAATAAATGGCACTGCAATTATTTTGAAGTAATTAAGATTTTTTCTTAATTATGTTAAAGAATGAGAAGTACAATGGGAATCAAAGCAATATTACATTCCTATATGTTTTTATTAGTTACTGTATCTAAAATGCTTGCAGAAACTGCTTAATTAACAAGAGAATGTGTTGAGCTGAAATTAATATGCTGAATTGAAGAAAATAGAGAAACTTTTTTTTTGGTTTAAATTTAAAGAGCTAAAATGAGGGCAGGAGCTTACCAAACAGTTTAATGTTCTCTAAGAATAGTGAAGAAACTGAATTCTAAAAAGAACCATATCAAGAATCATATCCTTGCTTATTCAATAGGCCATGAACCTAAGTGAGAAATGATTGTGCATTTATTTCAAAATTAGTTTTGAACTTTAACAGAGGCCAAAGTCTTACACTAAACTTAAGTTAGAAAAGGTTTCATTCATATAACAAGCCTGTTTTGTCCACTTAACAGATCTTTCTTATGAGCCTGTTAATGACGATATAAATTTACTGCTTATTGGCAGCTTATGAGGATTTATTCTTATTTTAGCAGCTTCTTCACTCTTTCAGCCACAGGAAAAAAACCCACAAATAATAGCGTAACTTCGCTTTTTCCTTATCAAGAAACTAGTTAGGAGAATGCATAATCTTTTTCTCCAAATTAAATAGACTAGCACCTACCATGATCATGAGATCAATTAGGAAGAAAATCTCTGAAAATCAGTGCTATAAAAAGATAATTTAATTCAGCTCATTCATCTTAAAATGTACCTTGACCCTGCAGAGTTGAAGCTGCCCTAAGCAGCAGGATCTATTACGTAATCCACACTTATGTCACTATGCTGTAGGTTTCTTACCTAAATAAGACCAAAATCTCTCTTCATTATTTAGCATCGGTATCACTAAATTCTTAAACAAACGAGTCTTTGACCCAGCTGCACTTTAGGTAAAATAAGGCTGTAAGACCAGACACATATAAGCTAACTGGAATCTACATGAGCTAGTAGAAAGCAACTTTTTCTAAAGGGCAACAATTTTAAAAATGAGGCAAAACAGATTATTAGTTTTTGCCTTGTCTCTAACCAAGGGAGCTAAATTGCTTGACATACTGCTGTAGCTATAAAAACCATGCCACACTATCACCAAGAGAATGGGACAGCATTCACTTTAGTCTACAAGTCTACAAGAGTATCTCCCTATAGTAGCACAATACATTTTGAGTTTTGTATTTCAGATAAATCTTTGTATCTAGAAACAAGCTATGTGAAATAATATTTTGTCACTCATGATTTTTTATGATTATTTATGTTTAGCAGCTTAAAATAGATAGGACAAGTTAATTTTTTCAAATGACATGAAAGAGCATAGGATGGCACAAGCTTGTGGGACTGTACTTTCATGGAATGCATGCTCAGTGTTTCAAAGTCATTAGGATGCTTAAGGCAAAAGTATTTCTTCTACTGAAGTCATACAAGATCACTTACTATCGTTTTTGGAAATGCTGAAACTTTAGATGAGTAACATTGCTCTAATACCTTTTGAATTCCCCTGTCACATTAAGGAATTCCAATTCTAACATGCACAACAGAACTTCCAAAGCTATTACTTCTCCTACCATGCGTTCTTCAGATGACAAATAATCACTTCTTTCCAGAGCTGCATATAAAATGAACAAAATGTAAAAGGCTAATAATCTGCAGAGAAGTCAGTAATATTGATTGAAAGTATATATTAAGTAGTTCTAGTCCTCTGACAAACTACAGAAAATCCACAGACACATTAAAAAGTTATTCCTTACATTTTGCGAATTTAGGAGTCTAAACAAGGAGATAGAAATGACCCATTCAAAAGGCTTTGAAAGCCAATCAGCTAACATACAGAAATCCAATTCATAGGAGAGCAGTGAAGGGGATCAAAGAATGGAAGAAAAACATGGGAGACAATGGGAGCTGCAGGAGGCTGAATATCAGATGTATAAAAGTATATTTTTGTATAAAAGGCTTTTGTCACCTGAAAGAATTCATGCAAGAAATGATTGCAGACACTCTGACTGACACTGACAACATGTTGACTCTGTTAGACTTCTTGTTTCTGATGCAAAATGAGATGCATCATTGCTCTGAGTAAATGTATAATGTTGTTTAAAAAATACTTGAGAAATACCAAAAGAAAAGCAGTAGGATTAAACAGCAAGGTCAGGGATGCTATTCAAAATAAGAAGGTAACCTTCAAAACTCAAAGCTGTGGCCAAATGAGAAAAGTAATTACAATATATCAGGAGAGTAAGGGCAATTTGTGAAGGATTAAGAACTAACAATAAAATCTATTTCAAACATATCAAAAACAGGAAAGCTTCCAGAGAGTCTCACTATATAAAAGGAGCATTGAGAGAGAACTGAATTATTAAAAAGCTAAAAAAAAAACCCAAATAAACAAAAAAAGCCAAGAAACAAAAATAAAAAACCTTTTTGCATCTGTGCAGTTTGAAAAGACTGCCACACAAGATACATTCTTCAGAGGGGATTCAGCATAGATCTGTCTCAAATGTAAGCATCAGCAAAAACAGTTATAGTCTGAACAGAAAAAATGAGAAGTAACAGATGATAGTCACCCAGAAGAAACTCAGGGATGAAATATCTGAACTACTATCATTTAAAGCAAGGTACCTCTTAAGCTACCATGAAATAAGAGGAAAAGTTCTCACATGAGAAAAAAGCAGATATGAGTAAATGGTTAAAAGTTTTCAGTGTGAAGGAAGATCATTCGCTATCTTTTCTGTAATCATATGTTTACATTGGTAGATATAAATATACTGACAAGTTATGTCCATATATAAAATATTCATGATTTCCAAAGTCCAGGTATATTTCTATGGATCTCCAAATTCTATGATTTGAAATGTCCTTTCTCTGTTATTGTACGTGCCTAAATTCAAATAATCTTATTTTTTGCTACAGTTGAATACATACATTCCATTTATAGTTTTGGGGAAAAAAAGAAAGATGTAGTAAGTTCTTTGTAATATTTTGTTTAGAAGAAAGCTTGTACTTACCTGCTTTCTGACATTGCACTATCTTCTCATATAAGCTATCTGCATTTTCAACTAGAGTCCTGATGGTCTGAATCATCTGTAGAGAAAATTATTTAAAATATACAGACATATCAGTAAAATGCAAATGAGCATGACAATTTTTAATCTTTAGAAGATGATTAAATTTGAACCAAATTGATAATCTAATATTTATTGTTAACATAGTGAATGCATTTGTTTTCCTTGTCATGACCAGGCACATGAGTGCTCTGAATGTAGCATAATGACATAATAAATACGATTCTTTTGGGCTGGGATCTGTGAACAAGGAAGTAAGATGTCAACCCCATTCCTGTCCACCCACTGCCTATCAAAATGAGTGGAAATTATACAACTATTTACCACTTTTGGTGACTTGGGCAAGAAAACCTGTAGCCTGGTTTCCTTTTCCTCACACACCCTGACATTCAGGATGATGATCAGTTACCACCCAGTACTTTCTTTTTCCTAAGTATCATTCCTCTGCTTCTCCAGATTTGTTCCTCTATATTTTCCCTTCTGTGGCTTGTGTATGTATAGATGAGATAAAACTCTATGGGAAAAAACACACAACTCAAGGCTGGAGTTGGAGAATATGGAAAACTGATTCTTTTACCTGATCTTTCTGAACACAAAGCTTTTCATGGAAGCTCAGCTGAAAGCACAGCAATAAAGATGGGACTGTGCAGATTTTTCAGCCTAGGATATGTATTCCAGAAGTAAAGGAAAGCGGAAGCAATGGCTCTGCTTTACATCTTACCCACTAGCATCTCTGGTCTCCACTCAAGCAGACTTCTCTTCACTAAAACAATGGGTAAGTTTGACATGCTGCTTGTGTGGGTGTTTATGTGAAACTTTCTTTTCCTTAAGAGACCAGAACTGCTGTTATGAGCAGAAAAGTTTCATATTACATAAACAAATAAATAACCTCTGTAATACTTTTCTTCAGAGAAATGTTACTTGAAGACACGTGACTATGGTAACCCTTCTCACCTACTAGAACAAGCCTCCTCCAGCTAAGTGGCACTGAGGCTTGCTTTCTGAGCGCTGCTCTAAGTGAGGCATAGATCAGTTTGGAGAGGCAGATGATTGAGCCCCAAATTCTGGATCATGGCAAGCATGCAAGCAAGTGAGGTGGAAGAACATCTGCATAGATGTAAACTACACTACAGACTTCTACTATTTTCAGCTACACAAAAAAAAAGGTTTAAATAAACTACAAGTAGTATTTAAGAAAAATTCTAGTTCTGTTTCTATGACTACAGTTTAACATGATAGAATAAAGAAAGATGCAACACCCCAAATTCCACATTTATGCAAGATATAAACAACATGTCCAGCAAATTTAGAGTATGCAAAGGTCATCGTACTGGGTAATTTTTACATTTATATAAGTAATTTTCACATCCAGATTTACCTGTATTTAATTTCCAACTATCTATTCATCCTGATTTGTATTGTAAGTCAGTAAAAAAAATGTAAATCACAACAATAAATGAGGAAAAATTAGTAACTTGATCAGGTTGCTAGGCTGCGAGTGAAATACTTTACTACCCACTTTCTACTGGATTGTTCTTTGAATATAAATATTAATGTACACTCAGGCAAAAATTGCCTATAAATAGAATTATGCTGATTACTCATTGGGTGTAAGAAATTAAAGACAGAACTGTTTTAAAGAGAAGCATGCTTTAAATAAGAGAATACTATATTTCACTCAGATAACCTACTATGAGGAGCACTGCAAACTGTCTCTTCCTGACTGTCAAGGAAGAAGCTGTATTTCGTCACGTTTCATTACAAATTAGGCCTTTAAAACAGTATTCAGGTAATAACAGCAATGGATCCATTATAAATGTGCTTGAAAGACAAGGAAGTTGACTATTCCAACATGTATGTCATAAACCACATTTATACTGTAATGCACTTAAACAAAGAGAACCAAAACACAGTTGACTGTGTATTGCAAATACACTTGCAATAACTGAACATGTTATTTTACTAACTAGCTGAAAAGATACTGTAAAGCACCCTACATTGAGCTTTTCCTGCTTTGAAAATTAACTTGCAAATTGAAATGCTGAGAGTGTATGGCTCTTGTTTTGTCAGGATGCTAATAAACAATAATAAATAACTGCAATGGGATTCTCCTGTTATTAGAAATCCTTTGACTTGAGAATTCCTTTTGACTGGAGTCAAAACAGGCTTAGTGTTAACTATGATTACTATTATGAACAACAGACAACAGAAAAATTGTGCTGCCCATTCAAGGTATTCGTTCTGGAGGAATTGTAAGAAATATTGTGACCGCCCTATGTCAGTCTATTCTTTGGTACTGATCATATGTGTACAATAATACAATTTCTAAGTTGTCTCAACTAGGTTCTCTTCCAGATACAGAACATCTCTATCTGCTCTGTTTCCTTCATACGATACACTTTATATGCAGATCCGATAAACTCACTAATTTAGAAATTGTAGAGAACAAGTCTCAGCAGATTAGAAAACATTCTTTCTACTCTGGAACACTGCAGTGATTTTTAGAAATAAGAGAATTAAGTCAAAGATGAATAGAAACGCTTACATCACTGTGTTTCTTTGTTTACTTTCTGTATTGACAAAGCAAGAAAGTTGTACTAATGCTGCAGATGAGAGGAAATGAAACAAATCACTGTATCAGTGCTCCTTCATCATGGTAAGGTTAACACTGAAACAAGAGTTTATAATAACATGCAGATTTAATATTTCACCATTTTGATATGGAAAGTTGGTTTGGCCTAAACACTCTCTGATCAAAAGCACTGTACACTTCAGCAAATGCTGAAGAAAGACAATGTGTTTTATGTGATAGATCACAGAAATTATTCTAATATGAATTCTGATATTTACCTAGGTCAGTAACACCTATTTTCTTGAACTTCAGTCTCCTCTAAAATACGTATAAAGCTGTATTTAACAGTACCATTAAGCAAAATTGGCTGAGCTAACAATAATCAACCCCCAAAAGGGGTTGATTCCCACAACTGTTCAATCAACATTATGCTATACCCCTATCTTGCTGATGTCAAAGGAACTGGTGTGTTTTTTTGTAAACTCAGTTTATTAAGGAGAGAAATGAGCAGTGTGTTGTGTGCGTGAGCATTGTATCACCTTTTAGTTGTGTTTGGTTAATAAAGTAACAGGATTAGTTCATTAAAATTTTACTGTTACATTACCCTTCATCATACAGCCATCTTTCAGTATGTATTCAGCTATTTGCTGAAGGACTTTTCTTATAAAGTGCCCCAATATATAACGTCTTTCTGGAGTGCAAGCCAAAATTAGGACATCATGAAAACATTTGTATAGATGTTAACAAAGACTCAAACACTTTTGGCAGACACAGCCTATGGAACAACTGAATATAAATGATCACATTTAAACAGAAAACTAGCGCGGTCCAGGTGAGACTTGTGCATGTGTGTGTGCTGGCTGATATAGAAGGAAAGTAGAAAATGAAGAGTAAGCAGGAGCTTCAGTGTGAAAGATGGTGTGTCTAGTGCTTGCAGAATGAGAAATCAAATTCTGAAGGCAAACTGGTTGTGGAGGCTGAGGAGAAAGACAGACTAGATTCTAGGGTTCTGTGATAAATATACATAACAGGAAATGATATCTTGAATGAAGAGCAGTGATTTGCCTTTTCAGGAAATGGTCTCAGTTTGTGACTACTAGGAGTATATACTGAACAAGCTAAGCAATAAGCAAGTATTTCCTAACCACAGCCAACTTTGAGAATATTATCAGTGACAAAACTGGAAAAATAAAGGCAAGCAAACTTAATTGGAAACAACCAGTTAAAAGTGCTCACAACTAAAAAGGTATTGCCAAATTCGCCATGCCTCATGTAAGAAAAGAATAGATTTTATATAAAGTTTAACAGCTTATACATTCTAGCAAGTCTTTTACAATATTAATTCCCATCTCTAACCTATGTTGCTTTTTTCTGGAAGTGAAGATTCATAAAACCCAACAAATTTTTTAAAGACTGAATGTGTAACACTAACTGGATTTGCTTCAACTTTCTCTTTAATCCCCATAAAATATTGATATGAACAGAGAGAGGTTTGTTACTCACTACATAAGTGTCAGGAATCACTAGACTACCTTCCTATTTTTTTTTTCTGGACAATGGAAAATGGGAAATACAGAACAGTATGCTTTTGAGCCTCAAGGTCATTGAATTTTTGTAGAGGCCTGGATGACAGTTTGACCTATTCTTCAAACTCTATTTGCTAAAACATTGAATCATTTTATCTAGTTGTCAGAAAAACTATAATTCTAACAATGGAATAAATGTCAAGAAAGACACAGAAAAATATTTAAATTATTCTTAAGAGGTTTTAGAAATAATAACTAAATGACTAGTCCAGAGTTCTCAGTGAGGATTGGAGATCTCTATTGCTGTATATTGTCCCTACCTTAAAAAGCATAATTACTATGGTTAGGAATCAAAAAAATCCTTGCTTCAAAATAATGGAAATGTATTGCCATTCACCATTCATGTGTCTGTCTTCACAAACCAAACAAAAAGGTCTTATACTTAAAAAACGTATCTATCCTCTTTCTCAGCCAAACAATCCATCATTAAGTGACACAGCTATAGAAAATAAAAGAACATACAGGTCTGGACTATACTTTAGGCTTATTTTTTATGTTGCAGAGCTTTGTTATGTCTGTTTTTTTATTGTTTTATGGAAGAAATAAAACTTACAAACTAACAGTGTGTATATGTTTGTATGGATGTATATAACTGCATACGTTTGTACATGTGTCCTATTAACGCTATTTGAAATTATTCACCCCATTTCAGGTGGATCTGCACAAGAAGTAAAGATCTATTACATTCCTACTAGTCTCATGAAGACAGGTTGTCCTACTAATACCTCCAACTTAGGAATAAGATACAGACTAAACTCAACCCTGTTAAACATTACATTCCACAAAGAATACAGACCTTGAGACAGATATCTTTAAAAAACAAGATTTATCCTATAATTACTCTGTATGGGAAACTGGTTGGTAGCACCCCAAGAGACAAACAGAGGAAATACAGACTAGTTAAGTGGACAGCAAGGTGGAATGAAAACTGGCTGAACTGCTAGGCTCAAAGGGTTGTGGTCCATGGTGCAAAGTTAAGCTGGAGGCCAGTCAGTAGTGGAGTACCCCAGGAGTCGATACCGGGGCCAATACTGTTTAACATCTTCATTAATGACGTAGATAACAGGGTAGAGTGTACCCTCAGCAAGTTTGCTGAACTGGGAAGAGTGGTTGATACACCAGATGGTTGTGCTGCCATTCAGAGGGACCTCAACAGGCTGGAGAAATGGGCAGAGAGGAACCTCATGAAGTTCAACAAAGGTTTAACCCCTCCTGCAGAGGAATAACCCCATGCACCAGTACAGGCTGGGGGCCAACTGGCTGGAAAGCAGCTTTGCAGAAAAGGAACTGAGGGTCCTGGTGGACAAGAAGTTCAACACGAGCCAGCAATGTGCCCTTGCAGCAAAAGAGTCCATCCTGGGTGGCATTAGGCAGAACACTGCAAGCAGGTCAAAGGAGGTGATTCTTCCTCTCTACTTAGCACTGGCTGGCCCACAGCTGGAGTGCTGGGTCCAGTGCTGGGCACCCCAGTACAAGAAAGACATGGACATACTGGAACAAGTCCAGCAAAGGGCCACTAAGAAAATTAAGGGACTGTAGCATCTGAACATTCCAGGAGAGACTGAGAGAGGTGAGACTGTTTAACAGGAGAAGAGGCTCAGGGGGGATCATTGTATATAAATACCTTATGAGAGAGTGCAGAGAAGATCAAGCCAGACTCTTCTCAGTGGTATCCAGTGAAAGGAAAAGAGGCAAAGGGCACAAATTGAAATACGAGAAATTCTGTTTAAATATGAGAAAAAAACTTTTTTACTGTAAAGGTGATTGAATATTGGAACAGACTGCCCAGAGAAGCTGTGAGTTCTCCATCCTTGGAGTCATTCAAGAGCTGAATGGACAAGGTCCTGAGCAAACCAACCTCAACCATTCTGTGATTCTGTGAAACTGCTCTAGCTGATTCTGCTTAGAGCAGGGAAGGCTGGATTACATGATCTCACAGAATCACAGAAGGGTTGAGGTTGGAAGGAACCTCGGGAGATCATCTAGTCCAACCCCCCTGCTCAAGCAGGGTCACCTAGAGCACGTTGCCCAGGATCCTGTCCAGATGGCTTTTGAATATCTCCAAGGAAGGAGATTCCACAACCTCTCTGGGTAACCTGTTCCAGTGCTCAGTTACCCTCACAGTAAAGAAGCTTTTCCTCCTGTTCAGATGGAACTTCTTGTGTTTCAGTTTGTGCCTGCTGCCTCTCGTCCTATCGCTGGGCACCACTGAGAAGCGTCTGGCTCCATCCTCTTTACATCCCCCCTTTAGATATTTAAACACATTGATAAGATCCCCCCTCAGCCTTCTCTTCTGCAGGCTGAACAGGCCCAGCTCTCTCAGCCCTTCCTCATATGAGGGATGCTCCAGTCCCTTCATCATCTTAGTAGCCCTCCGCTGGACTTGCTCCAGTAGTGCCACATCCCTCTTGTGCTGGGGAGCCCAGAACTGGACACAGTACTCCAGATGTGGCCTCACCAGGACTGAGTAGAGGGGGAGAATCACCTCCCTCGACCTGCTGGCAACAATCTTCCTGATGCACCCCAGGATACCATTGGCCTTCTTGGCCACAAGGGCACATTGCTGGCTCATGGTCAACTTCTTGTCCACCAGGACCCCAAAGCTGCTTTCCAGCAGGTCTGCCCCCAGCCTGTACAGGTGCATGGGGTTATTCCTCCCCAGATGATGGACTTTGCACTTGCCTTTGTTGAACTTCATGAGGTTCCTCTCTGCCCATCTCTCCAGCCTGTCGAGGTCCCGCTGAATGGCAGCACAGCCCTCCGGTGTATCAGCCACTCCTCCCAGTTTTGGATCACCAGCAAGCTTGCTGAGGGTGCACTCTGTGAGTGCACATCTCCAGAGGTCCCTTCCAACCTCAACAATTCTATGATTCTATATAAACAAATATTTTAGTAAAGTTGATATCTCCAAACAAAAGAAAATTTTTTAACTGAGCTTTCTAGCAGCACACTGCTAGAAACTTGCAAACAAGACAATAATCAATAATAACTTCATTATAGATAAAAAATGTGTATAATGAAGAGCAATTGATCTCTGTGCTACTGTAAGTACTGTCCAAAAATGCCTACGTAAGAAAACAAAGCTGTTAACTGCTACTTCTGTGCACATTGAAGACTTATCACATCAAACTAAATTTGCCCGATGGCAATAATTTTCTTTAGAAAACATATTATCTAAATTAGAAATGATTCCTCCAACAATGCCAGAGAACAAATTTATGATATAATTATACATTATGTTTCCCTTTAGACTTTAAAACATTGTCCTCCTCCAGGATCAATGCAGAGGAAATCTCCAGAGCATAATGCCTTCCTGAACTTACTGGCATATTATGAAATAACATAATGGCTGTATCTGACAGAGGCAGGATATTCCTTGTATGTGGGAAAGACATCAGAATAGACTCATGGTTTCACTTTTCCAGCCTTCTTTTCCCCTCTCACCTTCCTTTGTTTTTATATTTTAGGAAACAAATACACGGAACAGTTTTTTGTCTTCAGAAAGAAGCAAGCTGCAATTACGCTATCATGCAGTGCAGGAGTGTAAGTGATGGAATTGACTTACCCAAAGTAACTCTTGTAAGCCTGAGAAAAAACACGACATCATCTGTTCTTAATCCTGCAGTATCTCAAAATGAATTAGGTTTGCCACAGTTCAAGAAGATGTACCAAAGGAACAAGCAGACCACAAGTTCTCCATCAAACTGTCTATATGTCTTTCTTTATTCCTCATGAGTAAAGCATTTGGGAAAGACTAGGTTGAAGACAGTGTGAAGATGGAGTAAATAAAATAACCATGAGCAGCTATCGTCTAAACTATGCACACAATGACATTGAACTATTTTAAATGCAACTATCATTTCTCCTTGCTTTCCTGATACTTAGGCTGTCAGAGCAAAATGATTTTGATCATTTGTAAACTAAACCTGATAGAATGAAAAACTATGTAAAAAGTGGAGTTTAATGAAGCAAGCTATATATATAAAAGGAAAATATCTCATATCTTTAACAGAAGCAGAGAATTACTGCCCTTGGGGAAAAAAAATAATAGAACCAATGCAAAATTATTTTTGAAACTAAAAACTTCATTGAGAATTCCAGTAACTATAAACTTTTTGCATGGGAGGGGGTCAAAAAGGCAAACAGAAGATTAAGAATTTATTAGGAAAGAAACAAGAGAATTACCATGGGAAATGTGGAATCTAAATAAGAGAAGTTACTGTGCATCTGACCTATTTTTATATTCTTCCATAACCACTCTATTGGACAATCTTAGACAGCACAGTGAGCTACATGAACTTTTCTTCCTATGTACTGTTATTTTATGTTCTTATGAATAGTTTGAGTCAACCATTAGCCATAATGGAATTAGCGAGAGGACACAAAAGCTTCATCATTCAAGTTCTTAACAAAAAATGAAGAAATCTTGCTTTCCCAGAAGTGTCAAGTTGTCATTATGAGAGCTTTTCATTCAATACAAAACAGCCAATACTTTACATTTGGCACTGAAGCCTGAATATCCAAACTTAGACATTTGTTTCTGCCCTTGCGCACTGAAAAGCCCAACATAAGGCTGTCATCTGCAACTCTGGTTTTGGAAGCATAATTGCAACCTTCAGTTGAGACTGACTGTCCTGTTATAAAACAGGAAAATAAAAAGTGATAATAAACAACATAACTCTTTTTCAAGAAACTGTCCAGGCTATTCACTATATTTTCATCTATACTTTTCATCAGTTTTTGTGACAGACTAACAATTACACTAACTATTTAAATGTATCTTAAAAAACAGAATCTACTACTATTAATTAAACATGCCATAAAGCATTACCTGGGCTATTTGTAATATTAAATTGCAATCAGTGATCCATGTTTTCCCTTGAATCTCTTCACCATTGAACTGTATCCATCTATTACCTAAAAAAAGAGAGTTCTAACTCTGCAGAGACTTGACAATGAAATGAAACATACTGTACAAAGCCAGAGGCAATAATGGAAATAGGGAGACAGTGCATGTTATGGTTATTTAAATATTGCATTTTATTTTGCTAACTCTGAAACTTACTGGTTTAACACACATTATACCAATCTATCACCAAGATGAGAAAGTGGATTAGGCAACTCTAAGCACCTTCATACCTCAGACCTCACTGATCTTTGCAAATCTGGGGGCATCATTAAGACATACATCTCCAGAATACTTAACTAAGTTAGCTAGACCAGAGCTCTTGCAGCTATGCCTACCAAATATGATCCACTTACTGGAAAAATACACCCTAAAGAAAAATCAACATAAATAACTGTCTTAATAGTGTTTTTCCTATTGGAACAGCAGGTTAAGTTCAACATTTACTCCAGCTATCAGGGAAGATCTAAGAATTTACTTAGGCTAAAAATTTAATAATAGCTTAATTTCAGTATGAGTATTTGGAAAGCGACTTTGTCAAATGTTTTTGGAAAATCCAGGCAGACTGAAACTCCTCTGTCTACATGCTTCTTGACTTCAAAGAACTCCAAGAGAGTAATGAGCCATTCACTTTACAAAAGCTGTATTGACTCTTCTTCAATATGATATATTTATCCGTGTTTCCGTAAATTTTATTCTTCAGAACAGTTTCTACTATTTTTCACAGTACAGATGTCAGGCTGTCTGATTTGTAAGTTCTTGATCTCTCTTAGAAACCTTTTAAAACACTGGCACCACATTAACAACTTTGATAGCCAGTTTTAAAGTGAGAGGATACACACAACAGCTAGTAGCTTGGCTATATCAATCCTGGAGATCTTTTAGTCTTCCTGAATGAATACCACCTCTTTCTGGTAATTTTCTCCTTCATCATTTTGTCTTTTCCTTCATGACTTTTTCTATCAGCTTTTCAATTAGACATGGATTTTCCAGTGAGTCATTCATGAAGAAGAGTTTCATATGAAACCCTCCCTTAATCCTCCACAGACACACAGTTGCAAAAACTCATTTAACTTTTCTGCTATGATTTTCTTTTTCCTGAGGTTTTATTTCTTTATTTTATACTTCAGTCAGATAGTGATCCTGCACACTCTTTGACAGGCTTCCTCTTTTTGGTATGTTCAGAAAGGAATTTATTGTTATTCTACGTCTGTGCAGGTTCTTCCTGAAATTCTTTGTGGTTGGCCGTGCTGTATTTTTATATTTAACCGTGACATGGTTAAATGTCTATCCTAGCTTACTCATTTGCACGTGACTTCAGCTTTTCGGAGGATGCCTTCTTCTTTTGAACAGCACCTCCTCTCTTCTGTCCCCCTTAAGTGTTTTTTGATAGGTGGTCTATATTTGTTTCAAGGCCCCTGCATGGTACCTTTAAACAGTCTCTATAATATCTGTTCTTTTGGCTACCCCTTTTAGTTTCTTATTTTAACAAGTTTTGTTATTTTATGTAGTTATGTTTTTTAATTAAGAAAAAAATCAGGGCATAATGGCTTTTCAAACTTCTGTGCAAAGCCTGAATTCTTTCCTGTATAAGCCAGATGACGCTAAGAGTTAAACTGCAACATGGGGCACCCATGGAGGTGGGCTCCAGAATAGGTGGACTCAGCAATAACATTCTGAACCAACTGGAGAAATTGGAACACTGCTTTCATAGTCTATGTCAATCACATATCCCTCAGAAAAGGTGCCAGGTGGAAAATCTGGACTTTCTTTAGGTGTGCAAAGCAGACAGTGGTCAGATGATATCAGGTGCTTTAAAAACACATGAGATCCAAAGGTTGGGTTCAATTAGAGTAGACTGGTGACCATCCTGACTCAGCCTTCTCTGTAACAATCAGAAATTGAAAATTTAGAACAAAAGAAAGTTACGCAAGAGCTAAAGCAACCCGTGTACTCACTCCTTCTTAGCAGACAAGTTGGTAATTTCCAGTGCCGCATCAAGTATTTTTTTGTTAGCCCAGAAGTATGCAACTTTAAGGATATTCTGTGGAACAAAGGCTTCTTAACCTGCCTAAAAATTCTGGCACATTATAGTGCCTGAGATGAGTTGGAAAAATCTCACTCTACATGTTCTCATTCTATAACACTGAAACCTCTCTTAGGGTATTTGCAAAGTAACCATAACCAAGGACCTGTATCAGCAACAAGGTAACCAATACAGTACAGATTTTATAAGCCAAGCATAACTCAAAACAGATCTGCTAATCATGCTTTTTAGACCCTGTGAAAGAGGCAATGGATGTATTTTTTGCTTCCTACAGCATTATGAGCTTCAGTAAAAGATGTCTGAGGGAAAAGCACATGCCCTACCCAATTCATCTATATGGAAATCAAGATGAGTTTTAAAGGTAAAGAACATCCAGGGTACTGAGCAGTAGCTGAAGTAAGATAGGACTATTAATATTTTGCCAAAATCTTGATAATCTGTCTTTTTTAGACTTTTAATAAGGTCTACTAGTACCAGTCCGGTCTATAACTCTTCAAGGTTTAGTGTCAAACTATCCACTTTCCAACAAGATGGACACATCCCAAGCTCAAAATATAGGCTATCATATTTGGTTTATGTCATTGGCCAAATTTGCAACTGCCTAACATGAAAAGTTAACTTCAACATGATTGCATATGCAATATGCATATAAATTGAGTGAGTAGTTGAAATGAGTCAATGATCAACTAGATAACCTGATGTAAGCTTACCATAGAACTACTAATTACAAGTCATATGGTGAATTCAGGTTTACTGGCACTGGTGTCTTTTAACATCTATCATTTTCATCATCTCACAACCCCAACCGCATTATATACATTCTCATTATATTAAAGCTAGTCATGTCCTTGATCCTACCCCTAGGGCATGTATACAAACTCTATCCATTTTATCTGATTCTATCTGAATCAAATACAGACCTCCTATACCATAGTCTGGACATTTTGCATTGTAACATAACCTCAAAAAAATTATTTTTTTAAAAAAGGACCAACACAAACTGTGACAAAATGGATCTAGCAGTATTATTTAACTGGTATTCAATTACACAACCCTAATTATTGTAGCAGCATCACTTTATCTTCTTTCACACAGATACAGTTCTGTGTTTTCTGTTTTCATTTTACTCTTACAAGTAAACACCTGCTCACAAAGTTCAGAAAACCTCATCCTCATTAGATGGGACACCTCATCCTCCACTAAGGGCTGACAGACAAGTTCTCAGCAATATCTAGCTTCCTTTGTATGATCCTCTAGCATATACTTTGAATTGTTATTATATTCATCACTGAATAATGCTGCAGACTTGGGACAGGATAAATATTTTTCTCCTCTTGCCACAGTACAACTTTTTAAGGTTTGCCTATGGTTTATCTTAAAGGGCATAAGACATTAAAAAAACATGCAATGGTGTGGAAGAGGCACTTGCCTTAACTCCAAGCTTCTGTCTGCAGCACTGATCAGTGATGGGTGTGATGACACCAACAGAGTGCACCAACAGTATCACATAAAGGAAGCTGAAGTTCATGAACAAGAGGGAAAAATAAAACATTGTTAAAAAGTGAAAAAAAGGGTAAAAGAATACTCAGAAGTATGGAGTAGCTAGAGAAAAATAAGCAACTTAAATGTCAGTCTTTCCCCAAACTTCCTCATTACATTTGTTTTTCATTATTCTGAAAAGGTCCACCAACTCCTATAGAATGGATAAAAGCAAAATATCCTTTAGTTTCCTGAGTAAAATTCTAGTTGCAATAATCATGATGGCAAACTACTCCTTAATCTCAGAGATACAATATTTTAACCTGTGAATACTACTACCACTTTTAGTTCCTCCATTAATGTGGTAGTGAATGCTGACAATTAAAAAACATTTTATGTGCTATTTGTCTACAGCAAGTGTAAAAAAAGTATCTAGTGATATTCTAATTAGCTTACAATCACCTGACTCATTCTTTCTTTAAAAAATATATGTGCCAGTGTTATACTAGAAATATTTTCACCTTACCATGTCTCCCTGCAGTACTGCACTCCTTTGTAATTATTACAATACAGACTGACTCCCCCACTGAAAGGTCTTACATCCTTTCTCACTTTATTGAGCAAATATGAGTCCTCTTATCACTCTTGACGTAAACATATTCTGCTGAATAATGAAATACCTTGACTTACTACTACTTTACATGCTTATTGTCATTTTATAAAAAGGAGAGTATTTCTGACAAATAACTTCATTTAGCCAAAAATATCCTGACCCTGAAAAAGTACTTTGAGAACTTCCTTAAGTGTGTCATATTCAGAATGCACACAAAGTAATAACACCCTATGCATTTATGCTAGTAACCAAGGTTTATTCAATAAACATCTAACATAATCTCTATTATTATCATGATTTTAATAGTTATAGCACATGACAGAATGGAAGAACATTGTTAAAACATAATTTTGACCTATTCTGAGTTCAAACCAGCATCAAATAAGACAAGTACATAATCATCATTTTGAAAGTACAACTACCCTATCTTAATTCTGGATCAGGTGTCTAGATATTAAGCTGAATTTTACACCCACCTGCTAATTTATCATGCCGAAAAATCCCCAGACAAACCCTTGAGATAAAGTGTGTTATTTTTGAGGGCTCCCTATATTAATTTGCCCCAAAACACAGAAAAAAAAATACTATTTAAGATAGTATCAGACTCCAAACAACTGCCACTACAGCGAATTTGAATATATAAGCTAAAAAGCTTCATGGCTCTCTCCACCTTGAGGAAAAGATGATATATATATGTCTCCCACTGTTTCTCCATGTGTTCTCAGAAACAAGAGCTATCAGTATGGCTCCCACAGCTGACTACATTTTCCAGTATTCCCTACTGATTTGATTTGTTGAAACTGTCAAATTGGACAGAGCACTGGCAAGACAAAGGTTTCTGAAATTGAAAGGCATCTCATTTTTTTTCATTTATAAGCTTTATTTAACTAAAATAATCATAGTAAAAATGGTTATTTTGACTTATGTTCAATATCATTTAAATCTAGAAGCTTTGATTCATACTATTTGCCTCTGTATGAAATGGAGTCCTTATCCTTTAGGGAAGAGAAAATGGAAAAATGCTTTGAACATGCCATTATATAAACATTCTATTATTTTTAAATACATAATGAAGTATAGATTTCTAAAGCATGCAAATATTCAAATCACGCATAGACTACCAGATTGGGGGTGGGGAGGCAGAGCTATGTGAGAGACAAAGAACAAACCAAATTTGGATTGTGAAGATCTGTGGAGACATGAGTCATCTCTATCAAAAAAAACATGCAAACAAAAAATTTAATCCAGATTTATAGAAAGATTTTGAATATTTGGAAAAGCTGAATAACTAAAAAGCAGCCTAACCACATCAGAACAAACTGCAGGCAGAAACATTGCCCATCGACAAGACAGAACTTCATTATGTATGTTATATGTGCAATCCCAACAATCAAGACTGTCTGTATCCTCATTATACTGATACCCCATAAGCTATCACTAAGAGGATATAACAGTATCATCTTGTTACTGTGCTACCATTTAAATCAAATTCTGTTGTATTTACACCATTCAGCTACATGAGCTCTACCTAAATTGCTGATTATCTATGAGTACTTTTTGGACCTGGTAGAGCATTATTCTAATGCCACTTTTTCTTTAGAAAGCAATTTAATAGATACATATGAAATTAAGTTACTGGTCTCATTTTTTTACCTTCCTTTTTTATTTTTTTCTTTAAATAGCAAGGACCATTTTTAGAACAGTGACTTGATCCTGTCAGTGGTTTCTCATTTTAGCATACAAAACTAATGCAACATTATTCTAGAAGTGTTTACTTATTGTCCAAAGATGTATCAAATTAAAGCAATTATTAAATAAATAAATAAAAGCTCAACTGCTTTGTGCCAGATACTTCAGCTGAAGTAAGGAGGACATTTCAAATCACACTCATCTGCTGGATCTTTTTTCCACATTTTATATTTATACAAGACTGGTATAATTCAGTATATCTCAGTTTATTAGTTCTTCCTTCTTTCTTGTAAACTGTTTAATTTCCAGTTTCTAAAGACACAGTTTACATATTTACTGAAGTATAAGAGCTGGAGTGAACATTAGAGCTAATTGCGGATGCAAAAATGCCTAATTAAATGACAGCTATATGAAAGATAATAGCAAACGAATACAAAAAAGCATGTGCAGACTTCAACACTTCAAGCTGCTTGTAAAACTACAATTCCTAAAAAACAGTTCCTGACATTTTTCTACTCTATGATATAAGTCAAAGCCAAAAGAAATGAGCATCCATAAACTGAAAAACGTAAAGTAGAAAATTAATGTGAGAGGTTTATAGCTATGCAAAAAGTTTCAAGTTACTGCAAAACAGGTAAATTAATATGCCCTCTTCCTGTTACATCCTCTTGATTATAACCACTTTGCCTTCTCAAATGCACAAACACTTAAATATTTGCATGCAGTATATTAATCTCTACATTTTAGCCAATATGAAAACACTATCAGTTGCTGTACATTCATGGGAATGACTTTCAAGTGCATGTAATGATGCATGAAATAGGAAGTCACAGGTTAAAATGACCTTTCAGAACAGGCATGGTACTGTGTATTATAAAAAGAAAGTCTTTCAAATAGCATATAAAGTAACCACAAAGGACTACTCACCATGTCATATGCTGTTACAATCTTTTTCAAGACCTCTGGAACAATCCCTTGGAGCTCCATAGTTGGATACTGATCATTAAGATTCAGTACTATCAAGGGTGTATTATCAGGCCCAACCAAGCGTGTAGACACTGCCAAAATGCACTGCATAAGATTTGCTACAGGAGAGAGGCCACATAATTCTTTGAATGAAACTACTGCATTCTGTAAAAAGGAAAGAAAGAGTTTCCTTTACAGTTAACCATGAATTTTAATTTCCCGTTCTTTCAGGTTAAGACACTCATATTTTACTGTTACAGTTGAGTTATAATGTGGAATTATTGTAGCTTCTCCTTGAAGAACTGGCAAGTTTTCCAAAGCAACCAGTGTTACACATATGTTTGCCATATTTTACCAGAAGTGTTAAAAATTCAAACAGAATTCAACACTTGCTGCAGAAAAATTCTATTTAGAAGGAGGAAGTCTGGTATATATCACTACTAAAATTAACCATGAAAATAAATGAATTCTAAAACCTTTCTGTTTATATATTTTAAAAAATTCCAAAAGACATTTCAAAGTAATTATTAAAATGTCATCAAAAGTAACAAAATTTTAGGTGCTGAATGTCCCAAATAAGCAAAGTGAAGGGGAAGGAGAATTCAGCCCATTTGTAACTTTAAACATACCTGAACTAGTGTCCAGACGTGCTGTGGATCTGCTGGCTCCCATTTGGTGTGATTGACAAATCCAGCACTCCACTACTGATGTCACTCCTATCACAGAATCACACTTAGGTGAATTTTTAAGGTACTTTAATATTAATACCAATTTTGTACCTTTTGCTGTAATTTATTATACTTGTATTTTTTATGCAATATGGTAGAATATAAAACAAGACATTTAAACTTAAAGAAAATTTCCAGTATTATAAATATAATGTGACTCCAAGTAGCCACTGAAATTCCATGATGGGAATGTTCTCACCACTGTAATGAATTTAAGATTTTTGTACCAAGTGGGAGCTGGTGATCTCTGGCAGGTCTGGAATTTGTGTTCCTGTAAGAAACAAAGACAAAAACATGGTATATTTAAGTCACAAATGTGCTCAGTGCTCCTCTCTCTTCTGTCTTACCCAAGCAGCATATCTGACAAGTATTTAGGACATAGATTTTCATTTTTACTAAAACTACTTTCCATCTTGCTGGCATGGTAAAGCTTATTTTTGGACCAGGGTTCTTACAGAGACATAATGCAGCCTTATTGCAAACAGGAATCAAAGATAAAGTATTTTGTTCTCTTTTCACTAGATAAAATGCACAGAACTGACTTCAAAATATCCACATATAGCATATTCATGCAAAGCCATTTGAATACATAAGTTACTACTACAGTCACTTACACTGTACTTTATCTCTAATGAATGTTTAAGAGTCCAGGAAAATGAAAGTACTTGTGGACTATTCCTTAATGACACAACAATTACATATAGTTGAGAAGACAGACATTGGGAAGTCTCTTCAAACTGATTGTGCTTGTGATAGACATTATGGTAAGGCATTATAAACAACAGTTTTACAAAGTAGTAAACCAGGACCCAGGGAATGCACGTGTGAACTAATGGCAGGCAGGACAAAACTACAAGCGTAACTCAGGCCTTCGGGTTTCCAGCCCTGTATCCAGAGTCAATCTTGAGTCACAATGTTGTCAAGCAATTTAAACATGCAGTATCACATCCAGTTGAATCACTGATGTTATACTTTTATCAGTGATGAACATGCAACAATAAGTTATGACATCAGCTTCTGTCATGGTAATATAGTGTATACCAGCGACCGAAGAAAAAAGACTATAAATATACAGCTTTAGAGAAAACATTGAAAAATCTGCTGTGCACTCTCTTATTTCTCTTTTTCCAAACCCCTATTTAAAAAAAAATCTTTGTTCTTTCTGCCTTGTGGTGACATTATGTATATCATAAAAATTATAACAATTTATAATGTAAAGGTTTTGTGACTAAGAAATTAAACAAATTTTAAATTTCCTGACATACATTAGTATATATTTTGACTGGTTTGCTTATTTTTATCAGTTAGCATCACTTAGTTATACAGAGGTTAAATTGTAGAACTTTACTGACATTATATAATGTGCACAAAATTAACACTCCTTCATGTACATAAAATATCTTCTTGGTAGCATTTTGATATATGATAATGATGAATATTGTTGATAGCGTGTCTTTCAAACTGACAGAACAAAATACTTAAAAGGAAATGTCTTCCAATATCTCAAGTCCAAAGAAATCATACTGTAGCACACGTTTTAAATTATATTGATTCTGGAAAACAATGCAGTGCACACAACAAAGAGTAAAGTAGGTACAAACATTGTATGTTTTCACTGTTTCCCTAAATCCTAAATCCAGCTCCTCCTTGAAAGATATCTTAAAAATACAGCACACTCTATATTACAGAATTCTAGCCTTCAATAGATTAACTACAGATAAAGTTCATTCCATATCTAGCTTCTAATGTAAAACACTTTTACCAGTCAAAATATCATCCCCATATTTTAATAACCTTTTAGCATAATAATTTTATATACCAAATGGAAAGGGAGAGGTTCATAATGCTGAACTAATTTCTTCTTTCATAAGCAAAAAAATTAGTTTTAAAACTGTACTGCTATTAAAATCTCTTTAATATAATATTATTCATGAATAAAATTTATCTACACTGATGTGCCTTCAAAATCCAAAATCAAGCCTCAAACACTTCTCTCAACCAGTTTCCACTTAAAGTTACATAAAAGTAAGATGATTTAATAAGTCACTTCTTTTGAAATGACTATACTGAATGTTATTTATCATTGCTAGAATTCTATTAGAAGTTTGTAGGAACTTAAAAGCTTTATGAAATAAAATGTAACTTTACAGCACTCTTCACTCTAATCTAGATCTGAAAGGGTTTATTTACCTGGAATCTTTATTAGAAACTTCAAAAAATGGATTTCCAAGCGAGATCTCTTGAGTTCAACAAAAACAAGCACCTCAGCCTGTATTTCTTCCTGAAATTTAATTTATTTACTATAAATGACCTTTAAGGTAAGGTTATTTCATCCCATCTTAAGTTAATGCCACCTTAGCCCTAACTCCATATATTTCTAACATCCTGCTACAAGGAATAATACTGGAAAGCAAATGAACTCTCTGAAAGTATTGTCTTATACTGGGAATGACTAAAAATAAAACCTCAATGAAACTAGGATGAACATATACTTTTAGGTATAAGGTGTTTTTTAATATGCATTGTTTTATCGACAATGTCTTCCTCCTGCATTTCTATTTAACTTAATTTTCTAAAACTAAAATATAGCCGTACTTTCTTCCAATGTGTATCTAACATTCCTTCAAAGACATACTCCTTCACTGACATAGTTATACATGTATCTAACGTTCCTTTAAGACATTCCTTCACAGACATATTCAACAGGCTTGACTTCTAGCACTACAGTCATATTCCCAGTTCACATCCAACAAACCATGTATATGCACCAAAAGTTACCTCAATAGATGGTATCACCTAAAAGATTGCTCTACTACAATCAGTTCTTAAAGCTGTTTAGCATTACAATCGATTAACATAACTTATAAAGGCAGTAAGACTCTAAACAACATATATTATATGTGCACCAAAATACAAAAATACATACAAGGATTGATAAATTTATCATAAAAACTGTACCTGCATATTTTCTCTCAAATCTGTGGCATCCCGTATAGGTTGGAGAGCATTCTTGAATACTTCATCTATCGTTTTAATCCATAATGTTCTCATAGAGGCATATTCCCTTGATTTCTTGCCCTTCCTCACAGAGAGGCCCCGTTTATGAGGTTTCCCACCACCCCTTCGATTAGTAATGGCCACATGCACAAATAGGGAAGCATGTGCTAAAATTTCTCCAGTTAAAGACTGCAGAGGAACATGTCGATAACCAGTCTGTAGACATTCAAAGGGAATAGTGTATTGCCCAATAAACTCATCCCCAATATAATCATCATCCAGTACTACAAAACGCACCATAGCTAGTTCTGGTAGATTTATTTGAAATTCAAAACTTTCATCAAAAATTGGATTATCTCCATTCTGATGCATAGTTTTTGTCCTTTGTTCTGCACAGTCAGCAGGGATTCCATGTATTTCTACATAGACATAGGGATCCACAACATCACCTTTGGCACCTGATCCTTTGGGTTTAGGGAAGTTCTGCCCACTAATAATTTTAATATGAAGCAGCTGAGGCGAAACTCCAGGCACAGTGTCTTTTGTATTTGCACTAAAGAAGGATACTTCTTCTCTCATGATAGCAGGACGAAGGACATAGCCACAGTTTCCATTTTGTCGAAACCAACCAATGTTAAGATCCATCATTAAGCCAGGTGTTTGAAAGTTCATTGCTACTATCTGACAGCCACACTTCCAAAAATCCTGGGGATTCATATTACTAGAGTCAATCCTCATAGGGCTGGGAAAAACTCTGGCAAGAAAACGTTTATTATAATTTACAAAGTCTCCTGGGTTTTCATTGGCGTATTTACTAGCAAGCACTTCATTAAATGAGCATACTTCCCAGTACTTCTGGAGTTGAAATGAAACTTGAAACTCTTTGAACTGAACTGATTTACATATGCTTACCAACTCAGACAGTTCTTTGCAGAGCTGAAATCGTTTCCCTGTCATAGCATTTTGTTGTTCTACACCCTCTTTCCCCACTCTCTGTGACATTTCTGCTCCTTCGTCTTCATCTGTAACATCTCCCTCTAGCCCAGAACAATTAGAAGAAAGCTTCTTTGCTTTAATTAGTATTTTCCCTTTAAGTGATTCAGGCGATGGAAGATAAGACTCTTCTATGTTTGGAGACTGTGTATGTAGTTTATCCCCCAAAATTTTCTTCATGTGTTGAACCATCACTTTCTGCTGCTTAATAGAACAGTGATTTTCTAAACACAAAATAAGAGGGTATTCTGAAGCGAAAAATGCATACTTGTTAATAATGTCAATCACACTGCGGAAGACAATCTGTGATGTCATTGTATGTCCTGTGTAAATCACAGGCTCATTGTCTGGACCATCCCATACATCCAGTTCAACACTTCGACAACCCATTTTAAGGGCACGAATATAACCTGTGATGTCAGATGGCCCTCGAAATTGATCTTCTATCAAGTATGTATTATGAGATGAATTTATAAAATAATGAGATAAAGGTTGTTTCATATCCTGACAAACTTTTTTGTGTTCTGGATCAAATATGTGGCAGTCTGGTGAAGTAAGGTAATTAGTAAACCCATCTATAGAAAGCCAGCCCTTCTCCTGGCCATCTTTGGCTGGTTCGTATTTCTGAATAATTTCAAGGCTTATTTCTTCTGTGACATGTGCCATACCCTGTTCTGCTTCTAAAAACATCATAAGGCCCTTGGTATCTAGGAATTCTTTATTGCTTGAAAACTGAACCAACAGGAAGTAGATTTCAGGTCGGGTACAAAGCTCGTGAAAAACTTCAATAAACTCTTCCTTTGTTACTTCTGTACCAGTTTTTTCCTTGGATCTATGTAACTCCTTGAATTTCAGTTCAATTTTATTTGTTTTTAAACCAGGATTTAAGTCTTTTATAAACTGTACAGCATTACACAGGGGTATATGTCCCAAATTATCTACATCTGATTCACTGAACATTTGTGAAACCCATGAAGTCCGCATATTATCTTGACTACTTTCTATCATATCTAGAGTATGTTTTCCATAAGAAATCAGGTATCTTAAGCCAGTAACCCAAATATTTGCAATGTCTGCTGAGTTAGCAACAAGATCTAGTGACTCATAGTTGTCTCCATAAATAATTGAAAATGCACAGTCTTCTGATATCTGGTCATATATTCCATTGCTGCGAAAAATATCTGTATTTTTTCCTGTTCTTACTTCTTTGATTGATTTAATGTCAATCTTTGCTTTTTCAGAATCCTTTTTTGAAGGTTCCCAACGCAGAGACTGCATATCTGCATCTAAAAGAAAATATCGGTGATACACCCTAGAGTTGGATCGAATCTTTTTGAGCTCAGAGCCTTCAACCATCGCATTTATACAGTCACTTGCACTGCTGATCTTTTTCTCAGTTGGCATACTGCTAAACGACACAGTCTTTTTCCGTTCTCGCTTTTGTTTCGTACCATCCTGGTAAGTAAGGGGGACAAAAAAGAAAAGAAGTGTCAGTATGATTTTGTTCGACATTGAAATAAGTTTCAACTTATGGCTGAAAGTTCAAAAAAGGAGTTCAAAAGAGCCTAACGTATGCATGATGACAAATAAGACTGAAGTTCTGACATCACAAATGGAAATACTGACCTACTAATAATGGTTTAATAACCGTTCTTTCCCACATAAGTAATGTTTCAGATTTTTTTTTAACATTTTGTATGAACATAAAATAAAACAAAGCAAGTTTGAACTGCTAATGAAATAATAATGTTGTATAAATGCATTTTATTTTATTAGTAATAACCTACCTACAGAGGTAGTGGGTTCTACAGCCAAGATAATAGGAAATAAGCTTTCCTCCGAGTCTGCCTACAGTCATACAGTTATCTGCTGAACTTTGTTGGTACAGAATACAACACTTCAAGACCATGCTGACAGGGTCCTTAGGAATACCAGAGAAACATCAATACACAATTAACTGCATAAAATCCATAGGTCCAAATCCAAGCATACAGACATAATAGCACTTATTATGCATAGCTCCCTTCTCTACTGCACCCATCCACCCCCTTCCCAAATACTGTTCAGAGCATCACTACATTCACCCCACCCACACACTAAAAAAATTTCCATGCTAGTCTTACCAAGATACACTGAAACACAACTGAATGGACTGGAGCAGATAATTCACTCTATATTCTGAATTTCAGGAAACATGACAGTGTGTTGAGAGGGAACAGATTGAGAGGATTACAGTTTAACTGGTTTCAGAAAAGCTGCATATCATTAGAAGGAACTCAAATGGAAAAATGCAAGGCTTGGTCAGGAAGGAAAACAAAAGTAATTTGGTAGAAAACTGGATATATAAGCCATTAAACAAAAAACGTACGTTAAAAAAAGACAATAATGTCATTTAGCTAGCTCCATTTGCCGTTTGTATTAATTCAAACAAATGAAAATGAGTCAATAACAGATCATTAAAGTATAACCAATTTCATGAGAAACAACTGAATTTAAGAAAGTTATGTTCATTTTCATTATCTGCATTTTTGAGATTAAAAAAATTACATTTGATTTTCTTAAAGGGTCATGTGTCTTGAGAAGAAACTTCAGCTGACTCCTAGTTCAAAAGAATGCTTCTCATGAGATAACCTTTTTATATTCAATATCCTTTTTAGAAATGTTCTTCACCTTATATTCCTGAAGCGTTCAAAAAACTGTTTTTTCCAGATTTGTACAAAATGACTCTAACAGTTTTCCATTGAAAGTATGTTCCAATGAAAATCATCATTACTTACATGGTGGGAAATGGTGGGAAAGGGAGGAAAGAAAACTTGACTACTGAAATGTTGAACAGGTATTTAAACAATACCAGGGCATACCTTTAATTCCTCTGAATTAAAACCACAAAATTCTGTTTTTATAATGTAAGCATCCTATTAAGAAAAGATTTCACTGAAAAGAATCATCAGTAGAATCAGTAGGTGTAATGTCTGCAGTTCCATTTTGGGGAAAATTATCAACCATATGATTCCTGCACCTTTCACAACAGCAGAATATGCTTTTGGCAAGGTCTGAAGAATAAAAAATTCCATAGAGGGCTGTTTTGTTTCTAGCTCCAGATCAAACAACTGCAATGGGTATTTCATGGAGTTGTCTCTTGGAAACTAGTTGCATGTCGTCTGGGTGTGAGGATTGCTTTTAGACAACAGCACAAATTTTGTTAATTGCAAAAAATCATTTAAAAATGTGATTTTTATTTACAAAGATTTTTTGTTTTATTTTAAACCTGGTTTCTTGTCTGCTTACCTGTCTACATCTCTTAACTTGCAAGAGTGGCAAAATACAGCCCCACAGAAATGAGCAATGAAGTTCCCATCCAGTACTTTAGGCCTTTGAATAAAGTGTGCTGAAACTGAAACAGCTTAATGCTCCAGATTTCTCACTCACCAGTCTAGGAGAGGAATATGGTCCTTGAAATCTTCAGTGAGAGATAGATGACGGAGAACCTCCCAGTACCAGAACTGTCAAGGCCAGGGGAGCAATACCTTGCCTGACCATGATCAGTATTTTCAAAATAGAAGGAAGGTCTATGCTTTTCTCTCTGATCAGGACCATATCTGATTGAAGACACCAAATGGCAAGGGAGAAAAAAAAATCTGCCACTTCTTGATGCCATCTGATGCATATAGGTCCATCCCAAGACAACCCCATTTCCAAACATAGCTTCCTAACGACTAAATTGGAGTTTGCACTTGTGGATTAGAGGAATAATGCAATCTACCATCTGCCAGACTATTTTGCTTGCCTGCCAGATGAATTCAAAGCCAGTTCAACAGTTTTCTAGATCTCTGCAGGGCGCGCGGATTTCTCAACTATTTGCTTTTTCATGTAAAGCCTGCTGGCAGTGCTGACATTACTATCTGAATGTGATGACCCTGAAGACAAAATACTCTACAGATCTTATCACAGCTCTGAGTTTCAGGAGACTGATCATAAGCTTTTGCTTCTCCAGAGATCAATGATCCTGAGCTACCAGACTGCTTCTGCGAGTCCCCATCCCAAGTGACACGTCTGTCAGAACAGAATGCAGAATCTGTGTAAATAAAAACTGAAAGGATGTTTTCCCAAAGACACTGGCTGGAATCATCCCCCAAATAAGTGACTGTCTGACCAGAAAAGAAATTCTCACTCATAAGCTGAAAATATAATTGGTTAGGGTGTGCATAGACTATATAAAGCCAGGCTTGTAAGCCTCAAAAATATAGTCGGGCATGGAGGTGGAGGAAGATATATACTGCTATATGACCTAGACTACTTCATCCTGAAAGTGGGGTGGCATTCATGAACTGGATCAGGTCTCTCATGGCCTTAAGTCCACCCTAAGTCAAAAAGGCTGACAGACCAGAGAACTCTGTGTATCTGAAAGAACACAGGAGTGACTTCTGCGCATTCAGGATGAGACTTACAGTGCTCTCTGTGTTGTTCAAGATGCTTGAAGTGAGACTGGCTCTACAGTGTGGAAGCATAATGCTGTCCCTTGTAAAAACTACAATTTTTGAGATGAAACAACTTTCAGAGTCCTTCCAGGATCTCTCACACAATGAAGACCACATAAATGTTTAGATTATAAAAGGTAGCGTCACCACAAAGCAGGACTTTAACTAAAGACTGCATATCCTTCAGAAGGCTTTAACACTGAAATCAGAAGGACTACCTCATCAACACAGTCCTTAAAACCATGCCGGCCACATCCAGTGTCACCTGCAAAGAGTTCTGAGAAACAGACCAACCAATGGGTAAAAATGTTGCGAAATATTTGCTGGTATCTGTTATGAATGACAATGCACAGAGCTTAGTTCATCCAGGAGTTCATCCAACTCAAATATCTAGTAGTTTAAAAAGCAGAAGAAATCCCAGCTGACATCTATTGCACTTAGAGACAACCGAAAAAAAAGGCAAGCACAAAAGAGTACACAAGGGTCTCTCCATGGCAACTTTTTTTTTTTTTTTAAATTCCTTTCAAGGCAGGAACAAAGAAGTGATTATATGACTAAGACAGCACTATTATACAAAAAAGAATTCTGGAGACAAGGAAGAGTCTGGAGTCAGAAGCTGAGAGATGTACATCTTTCCTGAATGGCAACTGGATGAAAGCTTTTAATATATGCAATTTTGTGATAAAATTAATTAAAGAGAAGTTCTAATAACCACAGATACTGCTGGGACAGCGGCGCAGAAAGAGATTACATAATGTAATAGAACAGGAAGATAGAGGAAACAGTGACTAGCACAGGGTTTGTAAACATCTGCTAAACAGAAAGATGAAGAGTGATCTCACAGGCAACAGGTCATTTACTAATTGTAAATGGCTGAATGAATAATGCCCCAAAAGATATTGTGGGGAAAGCAGTACTTTGAAAAGTATTCATTCCCTTTTTTAACGAAAAAGTTTAGGTATTGCTCAATATAACAGAATTTAAAACACTTTGGAATAGAATTTACAAACCCAAGACAGGGGCTACCATCCACATGCAAGTGGGAAGTTAGGAGACAACAACCAGGACTCAAAATAAGCATTACACTGTGCAGAATGATCCTTACATCAGGCAGGGCTAACTTCTGACAAGGGTGCCTGCTACCCTGTCTCTCTCCAGGACTAAAGCAGCTACCTACAGCTTTGATGTGGAAGCTATGGTAAATGGGATTTGAAGATTAATGCCTCTTTCTGCAATTAGCCCACTAAGGTACTCCTTTGGGGACAGAGGACTTTCCTTTACAAAGGAAAGACAATAGTAGCAAGAGGAAGTGGCAGAATGACACATCTTTAGGGCACTCATCCTGGAAGTGAAAGTCCCTGATGTCAATAGTCTACAAAAATTTAATCTGGTGACTCCTAATGCAGAATGTACAAGCAGTCCACTGAGCAGGGACCACAACATTGAATTTCGTCTCAAGGGAATGCCTACCTCCCTAGGTGACAGATCACGTTGTTTCTTGCTTCTGCTCTGTCTAATCATACAAAACTTCTACTCGTGGCTGTATATCAAAGGTCCAACAGAAAGCATGGAAGGCAGCTCTTGAGAATATCTGCCCAGTACAGGAAGAGCTGTGACTTTGAAGACCCTCAGGCAGAAGGACTAGAACTCAGTCACCTGCTCAGGAGGCGAGTTGCTCAGGCAACTACATAAAAATTTGAGCACAAGAACTACCCTCCTACTCCCAGCACCCCACTGCAGGCTTTTTGACTGAAAGTGGCTGTGCTTTGCTTTGCCCATGCGTGGTAAGAGTACTGAGAGCATGCTGACGGGACAGTGTCTTCAGGAACCGCAGTTGCAGGAACACCGAGGTAAGGAATCCCAGTGGGCTCACAAACCCGAGAGCTGCTGCGCCATGCAGCCTCACGGAGATGGTGATGCCCATACATATAAGCAGTTACAAGACTGCACTCATTTAAAGTGTGTCGAGAGCTTTTACATGAATCTAATTTTTTGCATGTAAATTCTGAATGAAGTGAATTGTTTGTGATCTAAGCCTCGGTGATACGGCAATACTCTGAAGAATTACTGGTGACTATGTGAGAAAACTGGCCGTAGCTAATTAATCATTAATTGTTAATTTAAAAAAATAATAAAAATAATAAAAATTAAGTAAAAATAACAGTTAATTAATTTTCTAAAATCACAGTATTATTTAATGTCATCTAACATAAAAGTTAGGTTGTAGAAATAACCTAATGTACATCTGTACCCAACAGTTTCAATACAATTCATTACTTTATTATAGGAACAGAGAATCTAATGATCTTCATGATGAACATACAGTCAGCTACACTTCTGACACTTTATGCTACTCATTGATGACTTACATTTACAGCTTATGTGACGCTTAAGTGGACCATTTTAGCATGAAAACTGCCTGTCTTCCTCAAATGCAATTCAGCAGCAATTACAAAATCACCTGGTTACCAACATGATGTATAACATAAGCCTATTTCAGGAAGTGGTTAGTTTAAAAAAATTAGAAGCTTCATTTATTTAATTAAGATTATAAAGCATTTTTCTTCAGAACCCTGCAAAACAAAAAACTCCAAATTTTATACATTTTCTTTATATTTAAGCTTGCATCTTCGTATGTCTACATACAGTTAGATCTATTGAAAGGCAAACCCACAAATATTTAATGCAATATCTGAAGACATTTAATTTCTAAATTCATTCTAATAAAAATACTATTATATCAGTAATTTTTAAATAAGGTTTCAGAGATACAAATACAGACATACATAAGTGAATCAGTTACAAATAAAACTCAGCACCATATTATCCTTATATTTATACATATCTCCACAGCAAAAATATCTAGGCTTTTCTTTGAAAAAAATTGTGATGTAGTGATAAAAAGTGATGTAGCAATAATAAGTAGGACCACTTATTTTTTCAAACAAAAAAATCAAATTCATCAGTAGGTACAGTTGCCAACTCATTTCAGAACATAATATTGAGCATTATAAAAGAAACTAAGGCAGACTTTGTGCAAGAGAGTCAGTAGAAAAAAAGAAAGCAAAACAGCAGATAATTAAAATTGGCAACTTTATATCTTTGTTACACAATATTTAACACTCATTTCAAAATTTACTGAAGTTACATACAGTTAAAGGGAGAGAGAGATCTGTATTTTCTCACTCCAGATGTGAAATACTTATTAGAAGTACTTATGCAAAGGTAAGTTTATCTTGTTCAAGTCTATGGGACTATTAAATATTTTTACCTCACATTAACACTCACATGACATAGTAGGCCAATAACATTCCCCTGAAAATATCTCATCTACTATCTGAAGTACCAACTATATCTACAAATATCTACATAAAGAGGATGCAGAAAAAAAAGAGATTTTAATTTAAAATTACAGTTAAACTGTTTTGGTTCCAAATTACAGTGTTGTTCATTATTGGTTTGACATTCTGGCTCTGATGATGGCAATGAGGTTAGCATGGCATTCTATCTTTTCACAATGAAAAGTACATACAATCAGTCCTTCCTTTTATTGCTGATTATATAACTAAAAACACAGGAAATTCTGTTAGAAAATGATGAAGCTTAGCATCACACATATTCTGCCATACATATTAATGGAATGGGACTAAATGAAGTGGTAAGTTAATTTTAACAGTATATCAAAAAAGCATACAAAAACAAGTCAATTCATTCTTTTAAACTATATTTTAATTTAAAAATATGAAAGCAGCACACCTTCCAAATATGTTGTTTGCATGCTGGTACACACTAAAAGTTGAGTCATCATGAGTTCTACAGTGTAAAGGACATATTTGCTCAGTTTTGCTGAAACAACACATCTATTTTGAGGCACTAATTAAAACCTTTTTGGCATTTACCAACATATATGTAACTAAATATAACTTCCATGTACAGATATGTGCATGTATACACATGTGTATGTGTTTTATATGTTCTGTATATGAAATTTACAAAAATGCAATTTTAATAAACATGTGCTAAGTCTTTTGATAGTCTTTTTTATATTTGATCATACAACTTGTGTTTTTAAGTTCTGGTTCACACCAATAAATTTAGAAATTTCTTAAAGTAAAAATAAAGGCTAAGATAAATTAGATAAAGATGGAAAGCTATACTCTAAACCCTAACTCAGCTGAGACCAGAATCTTTGATCAGGCTCAGGAGATCTTCCCTTAAGTCTGTAAGACTACTGCATATTTAGTATTATTTTCAAGCTGCATCCTCAGAAAGACTCTGGTTTTCTCATTCCATTTTGCCTTAAGAAAAGAGAGAGCCATAGACTCAGCTGTGGGAAAGGGAAAGGCATTTCACCATTAGGAGCCATGCTTTTAACATCCAGTAGGCCAACGTCCTTCATCTACCCTCTCTCAGCACAATTTTTCTAGACTCAAGAACTCACAGAGCAGGCGAATCTGACAGTCCCCACTCAGCCTCTCTCCTGTACAGCAGCATGTCCAAATTTCTAAATTTCTTCTAGCCAGGGCCTTTTACGTTGTGACTACTAGGAGATTCATACTAACAGTGACCCAAATTCACTAAAAAGCATGTACTTTATAACTCTTCCTGGGAACACAACTGTCTGAAGCTTACAAAGCATGTGAAAATCTAAAAGAGATTAAACTTTCCCAGTAGTTAGCAGTACAGCTGACAGAATCTCAAACACTTCATAAGCGGCATATATTAAATCATATCATGTACTATTGTTTCTGAATTGAACTGTAGCTACCTTTTAATGGCACACAGCATTAACCAGTTGTATTTAAGACAAAAGTAAAGAGTGTTCAACAGAAATAACAGCATTTTCAGGGAGACAAAACATCAACTTTGGACCTTGAAAATACAGGACCTCCAGCTGTTTGTGAATCACTACATTTGAGCTCAGCGTTTAAATATTTTTCCAAACTTGTACTCATGGCATATCTGCTGTTTGCAGGAGTCTTAAGAGAACCATATTTTTCCAATGTTGTACATAACAATGAGGGGGAAAGGAAAGAAAAATATGAAGATTAGCTGCACAAGTAACAATTTATTATTTTTTGTCATCTATTACAATAGGAATTCTATTATTAAAGAGATAAGTAAACAGGGGCAAGTCTTGGTTCAGTCCTTAGCCAGTAAAAATGATCTATATTACTTCAAATCAGTTAACCATATGGTTCATGATACAGCTAAGCCAACAGCTCATCACCAGTGGGAGGGGACGTTTATAGCCCCCTCAACTGCCTCTTCAAACCCCAGCTCATTTTCTCTCCCATCTCTCTCTCTCTCATCCTGTCCCAGCTTCATCTTCCTTCTCGCCCTACCCAGGTCTTTATGCCAGCATGAGCACCTGTCCGATCAGGGAATTAATTCAACTCACTAATCCAGGAAAAGAAAAAAAAATTCCTTTTTTTGCTGGATTAGTTTTCTGCCATTTTAGTGAGCTGAAACAATTTGCCATGTGATCAGGTTAGTATCAGAGTTGGCTCAAAATAACCACCAAAACCAGGGAAGTGATTAAAAACAGGAGGAAAGAACAGAAAGACTTACTTTTAAAACAAAATTAATTAATTTAAAATTAATGCAGTTGAAACTGTTCTGTTGAAATCAGACCCTACAAGACTTGACAACAAAACTTTACATCATGAAGGAAAACAAAGTCTCTCATCTTGGTCCACCTCACAGCATGTACATCAAGACTTTCGCAAACATGTTAAAGGCAAGGCATAAGAAAGAGCTGCAACACCAGAATATAATAAAACTAAGGTTCTCAGGATGCTCTATGGCTCATCTAGTTCTGTGTCACTTGAAGAAAAGAGGAGACCAGAAAAATTATGATTATATTGTATGAGTTTCCTAGTCTGGAGAGAGAGGGAGAGAGGGAGAGAGATCGCTACTACGCTACCTACTAGAAAGCGCAGAGAAGAAGGGTAGCCTGTATTGCCCTAGTTTCTCTTAGGGCAGACAATTTAACTCAGTTAAAGACTGACTCTGATGAGCAGGGACATAACAGGATATGCTTTTGCAAATAAAGTCTAGCCTAAGGATTTTTGTAGAACTTCTTACAGAAGAGCTTGTTAATAATTTGACTGGTTTCTCAAATGTATACAAAACCTTTTTCCTTTTCTTTTTGGATATGTTTTTTGTGGTGCTGCCTTATGCCCCCTTAGGTCCTTCAAGGTTCAGCTACTCCCCATTTGGCCACAAGGGAGCCTCCCGCGAGAGCTGTGCTGCGGAGGCAGACGCTTCTGCCGCAGAGAACCCCAGCACACACACAGGTGGGCGCACACGAGCGCGCTCGCTCTCAGTTCTTAAAGTTCACCTGAGCTGAGCAAGACAAAAGAACAACCTAACTCCAACGGTAAAACCAGCTGAAGTAGCATGAACGCATTTCATGTCTTAAAACGTTTACTCTATTATCCTGATAACTGCTAGTGTTTGCAAATCATATCGATAGGATGATTCTATATCTGTATGTACAGAACTAAAAGGGAATTTACAGTTTACCTTTCATATGTCCTTCAAGTAAATGACAGAAAAGTGACTACTCTGAGCACTCCTGTTTTACTCGATTTTCAACAGGTGTTCTGAAGCTTTAATTCAAGCTTTGGTTTTAATCATTACAGAGCCCACATACCAAAAGAGTTTAGCCACCTCTTCACAGGGCCAAGTATTTAATGGTAAAACGCATGCCTTATCTTTTGAAGATCCATCATTAAAAACAAAACATTAAATCACAGAGGTATTTCACTATATATTTATAATAATCCATCACACACAAAGCCATTCCATAAATCCATCCCGTAGGTTTCTCCAAAGAAAGTAAACAATTGCTTATTAAGTAAATATTGCTTATTCTGCTGAAAGCAAGGAAGTTGTGACTACTCATACTAAGTTTGATTTTAACTTTTAGAATTTCTGAATTATAAAAACCATCTATAATAATTAAGTCCTCTTCATTCTCCAGTCTGATACTGCTACGTAGGGCAGCCAGCAACTACTGTAGCTCACAGAAATGTGAGCTATGTTTATTAAAGCAATATACATGATGAGAGAACTTAATAATATCATATCTGAAAATTAAACTATGGTAATAAAAATGACATTTAAACACCACTGAGGTATTCTTTCATATGTAAGTCTATCTAAGTGCATCCTTATAGATGTTAAAATAAAGGAGCATTTAGTTTCAGAGACTAACATGATATAGATGAGAAGGGGAAAGGGAAGAAGAAAAGTTTGATCTCAGAAGAAAATAAATATGTAGCATCTTAGAAAACTGCCTACACTGCTATAAGCACTGAGAGAGCCAAAGACTTAGTTATGTTTGGCATGAAAGTCTACATTTCAAATTTTATTGAGGCAATTACAGTTCAGGCTTCTGGGTAGGATTACCAGTGGAGCAACCAAGGTTTCTGGTTTTCACACAAATCCAATAAAAGAAGAACATGCACATTTCAGATCCAAGTAAGCTACATTTTAACAAGATTCATAGAGTTAAACTGCAGTAATCATTTGTGAAAACCAGGAGATTCTATGCACAGTTCCGTCTTAAACTATGATACTGAGGAAACCCTGTTGCCAAAAAATTGTTAAGAAATTATTTAATGGAGTGAAAAGGATGATAATCCTAGATCAATAATTAGAAGGTAATTCAGTCTCCTAATTCTCACCTACTATGAAATTATGTTTAAAATATGGCAAACAGACCATTTGAACTACTACAGAAAAACTGATGTTCACTATTAGCATCATTTTTTCAGCCATTGATCACTGGAAAAAGGAATAATGTTTTAATATGCTTTTAAGATTAACTGAAGATGACAAAATTGACACTGTGGATGGAGATACTGAAAGATTCTAAAAAGCAAGTTATCTCAACAGGCTTCAGTAAGGCTCATGAATGAAGCTTGAGTCTTTGTTGTCATCCTTAAAAACAGCAAAACGCTCTTTCTGCATGCATACACAAGTATTTAAACTCTATCTAAAGTAATTTTCATTTTCACTTCTTCAATAGAATGCTTTAAATACATAAATATTATAGCTAAGATAAATCTTGTTGATAAGTCTTGATTAAAATGTTCATAAAAATGTAATATGCAGAATACTACAGCAATCATTCTAAGGATGAATCTCAGATTTTTTTCAAGTATTCATAGCTCCAAGTCAGTTTTGCTGTTAGGAAGCATAGCATTATCCCATTTCTTGTTTCAGGCATAAGCAACAATATGCCTGAATTGGCAAAGTAAGTAACTTTCGTAATACAGCTGTCAGGCTTCACAGTTCAAAGCAAAACTCAGTATGTGGATGACTTACAAAGATAACACAATAATTGCATTTAAAATTTTTGTAAATATAAATTGTTTTATGAAATCTAGAAACAATTCTGAGCTATCTTCTCATTTAATATTGATTAAGGTGATTTTAAAGAGAGAAAATCCATATGTAAATAATTATCGACAGATGGAAAACACTTTCTTGAATCAGAGTGAAAATAATACTGCCAGACATGCATCAGTAAAGTAATAAAATTTAGAATACTATTTTGTGTTTTGTCTTGAATCTGGAAATAGTGAAAAAAAATAGAACATCTGATCAGGACTTAAACAACTGAAGTCCTGTTTCTCTGAACAGTGACCAAGGGCATCTGTTAGCATTTGGCACAATGGTCCTGGATTTTCCAGAAAACTTTTCAGATCGTTCAGCATATGCTGTCTGTGGGGTTAAAGACCTAACCTTCTCACAGAAAACACGGATTCATTTCAAGATCTCCAAATGAAACATTTTTTCAAAAGAAAATAAAGACTCTTCAATTCTCCTTAGAAGATCTACATATAAACTATCTAAGAGTCACTTGCACTGCAAATGATCACACAGCTGTTCAGTGATCTCTGCTTCAGAACCAAGTTGTAATTTCAGATGCAGCCCATGCTCTGCAGACAGCTGCTTTTCCTCTCCCTTCGCTGCTCCTCTTCAGCACCAAGAGGAAAAAGAATTTAGCAGCAGGACCAGCAGGAGGCGAGCCTGAGCACTGGCCCGAGCCCCTGTATCCTTTCCAACTCCTGTTGGGAAAGCCTTCCCAGCAGCTTTTCCAAAGCTTTCCACATACATGGTTTTTACCAACTGTCCTACCTATCACTCCCAGACACCATCCTAGCTGATTCAGACACACAAGCCAATTTCTATGCACATTTGTGCAAACACAGTGTGTTGACCGTAAGTTAAAGATTATTGTTTCCATATTTCTGTATTCCAATAAGCAAAGCAGCATTAAATGAGGCCACAGAAAATTTGACCATGGTGTAGAAAAACAAGTCTCACTGAAGGTGGTTTGAAGAATGAAGATGGTGGTGGCAGTCCTCTGTTCACAAGATAAGGAAACCGCTAACCTGCCAACCTCTCCGTCTTTACCTTGGAGAATCCCCTCTAGAGCAACCCAATCTACAGCTTTCATTGCAAATTAAACTATTTCTGAAGAGTGAGTTTTAATTATTAAGAAAAAAAGTAATATAATTGTATGTGTTTGCATATGTGGTTTATTTCACACATTTCAGAATTTTAAATGGTAGAACTGAAAAACACAAGTAATGAATCATTCTGAGGGATCATGCTGAAGGACTTTTTCAAAGCCAAGAGGGAAATTATTTTCAATGAAAATTAGGGCACTAAACCCTTCTGCACCTATAAAAAAAAAACCCCTTCCTTTAGATATAACAACAGATACAGACACAGATGTATGCAGTTTCCTTTGAACTCAGAAATAAAGGAGGAGTACAAGCTAATTACAATTAACCTTACTCAGTTTCATTTTATGAATATTAAAACTCTGTTTCTTGAAGTTTTTATAGTCTGCATGTCACCCAGAGCTAAGAAAGACAAGAGGATAAACTATCTGACAAAATGGAACTTGTGAACTGTGCGTCTTAAAGTGTGCCATCACAGTTACATGTTCCAGTGATGCCATTTAAGTTACTTAAATTTAAATAATAAAAAATAATTAGTAAGGAAAAGGACACTTTACTCCATGCTGGTAAGATTTATGTTCTTCAGCGCTGCAAATGCAGTTAACAAATGAAAATTATTGCTTTTGTTGTAAATGACTAATTTAGCCATAAAACAGAAAAGTACATCGCCTCTCCTTTAGCGTGCTAAGTAGTCTACATGGTATTCACTTAACTGACAAACAGCTCTGGCTTGCAAAAAATGAGCAGCAGATTGACCATGGATGTGTTATATATTTTAAAGGACTGGACTTTTTCATGCATTTCCCACTGCACCTCTCAACACAAGGCTATGACTAAATCACACAATTTCATTCATTTGGCAAAACGTTCATGTCTAGCTGTACTGCCAAAAGTATTTCATTTTTTTGTACTAATGCATATGTAGTGAGTTTCTAAAATGAGCTCAAATGCTTATAATGTTGCTGCTATATTTGACTGTGTTGCATTAACACCCTATACCTTGGCAGGAACACTTACCAAATTTTTTTCTTTTAAAAAGAAATCAGAGTTTTCCAAAAAAATTGCAAGGCAGTGACATTACCAATAAGAACACTTACCAAATGAAAACCACCATTACTATGCCATGCTTAGTTTTTTATGTTACATTGTAAAAATGTCACTCATGGACCTACACATGAACATTATTCGTCTAAGCTGAATTTATTTTTTACCACTTTATCTCTGACAGTTGCAGTGCGTCTTCCCCAAATTAGAACTTCTCCTTTAAGTAGAAAGTGGCTGTAATGAGAATATAGAAATAAGATCTGTTAACTAGTTTACAATTTGCAATTGATTTTTGAATTGTGGGTTCCCATCTTAGCACATTTTTAGGTGTCTTCTAAGCACACTAGCATACATTCATGCATATAATGAGGCTGGCAGTACTGTTTATTACTAATGTTACATAATACTTCCCGCTTACTTACAACTTTGCCAGATTTTAACCATTTGAGCTGCCTATCTCAGAATATTTCAGACAAAAAACAACAGCTGTTTCTGAGAATACAGAAAAGCATATTGCTATACCTATGTGAAATTTTGAAAATTTTTGAGATCTGACCTCTGAATAGCTCTAATGCTCTTGTGCTTCTTTCTCATTTTAACAAAATATGATCAAACACTGCATATAAGAATCACCAACTATGCTTCAACTCCAAGTGTTAGGGGTGGGACAAGAGCTTCTTTGCAGTTGCTGCTCTGCCATATGTAGTCTAGACACAGTTTGGTTGTGTAAACATAAGTGTCTAGGACCATCTGAGAACTCCTAAGGTACTCTGGCTTCCAAGTGGGGCTCCAAGAGGGTGTGGGTCTAGCACATCTCAAACACCACTAAGTATGTTTGCACAAATGGATCAAACCCCGTGACTGAAAACAAGGAAACTCTCTCCACTGTGTGTTTAACAACCATCTGCTTGTATCTAAGCACTACAGAGGAAGTGGGAACCACCTGACTTAAATGCAGGAGATCTGAAATTTGAAGAAGGAACAGATTAAACTCAAATAAGTATGTCATGATATTGAGACAACAGAGGGGAAGAAAGCATGGTTAGAACATTGACAGAAACAAACCCTTGCATTTATGACTGGGCAAGGCTGGGAACGGAAATTGATGGGACAGTGGTCTTGCAGTTGACTGGGCAAGGAAAGTGGTAGTCCAAGGAGGGGATGAGAGAGAGACTATACACAGGGACAGGAAGAGAGAAATGAGTGAAAAGTAACCGCTTGTATGCAAACATTTCTACATAGAGAGCAGAGAACTCCACCAGAAAAGGGCCACCTTTTGGACAGGTCAGCCTCCAAATCAAGGTTGAAAGTCACCTGCCCAAACATTCAGCCACCTGTGTTTGAAAACAACACAAAGCAGGTCATGCCCTAAACGGAGATCCAATCCTCCTCTCTAATCTTCTCTTCTCACCCTGCCTAAAATAGTACCCCTAAGCCCTCCTGGGTACACTCTGGCATTCCTGCTTTCCTACAAAGTGTCTACAACATCTGAGCTCCTATCCTGGCATAGGACTAACCTTGTGGAGGAGCTAGCTTTGGAGATAGTCCAGGGCTGGTATCTAAAGACTTCCTCTCAGAATATGTTGAATACAGTGAATAATCAGCACAATTATTTTCAAATTCTGTAAGTTTGCCTGGGTCCGGACAGACGATGTAGCCTCCAGAATTCTTCTGAGAGCCAAGCACACTTTTAAAGACTACCTGATCCCCCATCCTCAGAAGTTCGTACCTGAAAAACCTGGCCTGGAGTGGCCTTCTGTAGAGAGGAATTTCCCATACTTTGGTTTGAATAGCCCAAGCAATGGTGAATTTAAAGCACATTCAGGGGAATACTCCTACTACTGCATTCTCATGATGCCAACATAATATAGGATCCATCAGTGAGTTTGGCCTATGCGGGTACCTTTCTTATAAAAGGACTGCGCAAATGCATACATAATTGGATTTTTAAGATATTAAATGGGAGAACCCTTATTTATTTTGTGTGACACACAATTCTTCAATACATTACAAGCCTGAAACATTTGAGCAGTAATAAATGAATTTTGGAATAGACAATAATAATTTTATTTTATTTGCATATATTTTGTCTAAATTTCAATCCAAACATCATCTGCTTTCTTGGAAAGTCTGGCATCTTTTTGTGCCCTTTTCTGTCTGTCTTTGACTATTTTCCATGAACCACACAGAAGTAAAATTATTCTTTAAAGGTTACTTTATCTAAATACAACATTCAGGCTTAAAAGGGGGGGGAAATGGTAAATTTTTTTCTTCTAAAAATGATCCTTACCTCTGCCCTACAGCTTCCTATTCATCAGCTGATTTACTTCATTGTAATGACTGATGAATGATGTCTTCAGATCTGTTTCTTCACTAATGATAATTAGACTAGCAAATTTCATAAGGTAACTTTAAATAAAGACCTTGAGCTTCACAAGTTGAATTGTTCTGCTTTCGTGGTTTGAGATACTCAAGTTATTTTTTGTCAAGTAGGAGAGCAATCATCACTAATATTAACTATTCCATGTCATGACAGTATACATAGTTCATTATTAAACTAAATACAGAACTTATAAAAACGCATTACTTATTTGCTAAACAAAGGAAAATTATCTTGCAATTTTTGTGTGTGTGTGTTGATACTTTAGCCTCATTACTTAGATGATAATGAGAATTAAACAGCGATAATTAACTGGATAATTTTAAGGAGTGACTTCTAATAAATAGCTTTCTGTCTGATTCATAAGGCCATCATCCCTCAGCAATCACAGAGGCAAAAGTCATGAACACAGGTACTTTTGCTAACTGCACAGACAAGTTCTGAAAAACAGTCTGCAACAATGAAAGATACTGCTGCTTTTGACATGTTGCTGTTGATTTTCAGATGAGGTATGTAATTTACAGATGTCAAACAATTATAGCAAATAAAGAAATTCCTCATTCTAAACGTAACATTAATGCATTTTTTCCCTTTAACTCTCTTCTTTAATTATTCATAATAGCACTTATAAAAAGCACAGTGAACTATAAATATTTAATACAAGATGCCTGTAACAGAAAAAGAGAGAAATAAGAGACTTCAAAAATCAAATACTCTAAAGGATTTGTTTATCCTAAGTCAACACACAATAAGCAAGGCATACATTCTTTACATTTTAAATTTATAAAAATATTCAAAACAACTTTGCAGACCAGATCTATTAAGTCATATATATGCATTACCAAACAATTACAATTACGCAAATAAAAATTACCACATATAACTGTTTTCTCCCAATTTCTACTATTTTAAAAGCTGGGGGGGGGGGAGCGGGGCAGGCTGCTACAAGAAGTTAAATATTGACATTTTATCTTGAGATGAACGCTGACTAAGCATCACTAGAGCAGTTAAAGCATGCAAGTCAAGACTAAATAGACCCTGAAGCCAATGATTTCTCAAATCCCATCTGCAACAGCAGTATTTTAGCAAGCATGCGATGTTTCTGTAACAAATTCTCACAACAGGTCAGAATTCCAGCACTTGGGGTGGTAAGAAGGTATGCAAGAATCTCAAGTACCTTAAAATAAAGCTTACCGTTCTCCTAGGTGCAGAGGAGGGTTATGGATTCAGAATGCTGGAAAACCTCAGTATCGTATGGCAGATGAAAATAATCCTACTTTTATTCTTAAGAGTCTGTAGTATTTAACATTTTGTGCTGGTAATGATGCAAATATGGTAATAGTGTAATTGTGTTCTGAGAAGGAAAAGATAATTACTAGCAAAATATGCCTCTTTTTTTTTTTTTAAATCACTCAGACATGCTAAGGACATATCATCTATCTTTCATTAAAATATTCATGGACAGTATTTCAATACACTGTGTATTCTACACGTCACAAATAAGAAGTCACACTGCAGAGCACAAAAATTACCCAAACAACATCTAAAAACTAAAACCAACCATAGAAGCAAAACGATTTTGCCATTCAGTTATTCCCAATTGAACTAGTGTCGACTCACTGTGCAACCAAAGGCTTTCTCACAGAACAGAGAGATATTCTTGTTCTTTGAAATCAGGTCAGTGTATCCCACAACGAAGGCACATTTGCTTAAACCTACAGAAAAAGATGAGCACGCCTTGGATGGCCAAGAGAAGGCCACAGTGTTTAAATAACACTTGGAAATTTTATTAATTTTCTTTCTCTCAACCTTATAAGAACTCCACAATACAACCTAACGGTGCTTAAATGACTTCACGATGATAAGGGAAGTTTTGTGCTTTTTTGATACATCAGAGAAACAGAAACTAGAACTGTTCCATTCTGAAAATATTCTTCCCCCTTACTTTTCTAGTTTACTACATTCATCTGAGTATTTTTCTATTTTGTTATGATTACTGATAAAAAAAACTTTCCATATTCAATAGAAAAATTAAACTTTCATCTTCAGTACTGAAACATTTATGCACAACCAGTTTTATTTTCCTATTTCATTGATAGAAGATTAATACCATTAACGTAAACTGAAAATAAATCACATTAACCACTTTCATACATAAAGCATATGCAAATGGTGTAATCAATATGTGGTGAAGAGTACATTTATTTTATATTTGAAATTTTGTCTGTACAGTGGACAGTAACTGTAAATGACACCAGGATAGTAAAAACATGCTAGAACAGACACAGTTATAGCTGACAAATTATCCTTTGGTTACCAAGCTTACCACTCTCAATAGGTAAATTAGGCCAGCAAAAGAAACCCTGCTGCTATAATCTGCATCTTCTCTAAAAATAGAGCTGCTCCTGGTGTCACCTATACCTATAAATCTATCCAAAAGTAGACAGGCTCTCAGTATTAATACTTACATTTGTACCATGAAAATAAGGGCAAGCATTCAAGTGCTATAATAAAAAATTGAAGGAATTACATTTTTTATATTCAACAACTCTCAGGATAGTTTAACTAAAATACAGACTAAAATACAAGTAGTATACATTTTAATTTCTTACAAAGTCAAAGAGATTATTCAATAGAAATACCAATGAAAAGCACTGACATTAAAATTCAAAACTTTTGCTTTTTTACAAAAAAAGCTGTGTTTAAAAGCATTTTAAAAACACACCTTCAGCCAACTTTACCAAAATTTCTACACATTTTAATAAATTAGTGCAGCAATATGACTTGCCCTGTTGGACTTAAGAGAACTTAAGTCTGAAGTGACAGAGGAGCTAAAGGGAGGCATAAGAACTGAAAGGAAACAACGCACTATTACTGAAATTTCACTTTAGAAGTATAAGATTTATATGCTGAAACAGATATATAGAATATATGTAAGGGAAAATAATTTGGTGAATGAATTTGATGCAATAGTTAACTGAAAAGTTAACAAAATTATTAAATTATTTGAATACTGCACCTTATACATTTATACATTTTAGATATGGAATTCCATTACCTATCATCTGTTTTGAATACTGAACTAAAAATAGCCACATTATAATTGAAAATGCTATAAATCATCTAATGCTCTGAGGTATTGGATTTCAACTGTGAGCATAGTTTAGAAAGAAATAACAAACAAGGTTTTATGGAGTACACCAACCTTCCTTTATTACTAATAGCAGTTAGTCTCTAAAGAAATGGTACACCTATTTCATTGGTGTGTGGCAACTTCTTGTCTAACATATGTTGAAACCCTATTTCAGTAACTTGTTCTATGCTGCAACTGTATTTCAGTCATTTACTAAAGTGCAGCATACCTTAAAACATTTGGTTCTCTTTGCACATCAACTGCATCTTTCTGGAAAAATAAATGTACACACAGCAGTTGCCAATCATTTATTAATTTTTTCTGAAGTTAAGATTTTATCAGTTTTTTTCCTTGGGATTTCTCTGCACAATTATGCTAACAAAATGACTTCAAGCACCAGTGGTGATGGAGCAAAGAGTGCACAAAGGCCAAAACAATTGCTTAGTCTAAAATGTATGGCACATTCAAATAACTGGCAAAATCTGGCAAAATCATAGGCAATATGAAGAAATTACCACAATGTTACAAGGTTTTATTTTCTTTTTTCAAGGGACCAATTCTGCAATAAGTAAAGCTTTTTTTCTGCGTATCTTGATTTGATGCAGTAGACATTCTTTAGCTATGATGAGATCTAGATCCACATACTAAATCATGTGATGGTTCAAATTCACATTTTCATTTACATAGGAGAACAATCATTATGGCTTTCTCAGATATAAGTCTCAAACTTCTAAAAGTACTGATCCTGATTATTACAATATATAGACTCCTTCACGTGTCTCTGATCTGTACTATGCATCCCATTTTCCAAAGTGAAAGTACTAAGTTTCACATGAAGTTTCACATAGAGGAACTCCAAACAGTCAAATGCAAATTTTCCCAATGTTTAAGGATTTTTAAATTTAAATGGAAAACCAAAAATAAAAGAACAAACTTTCACAATAACAGCATTTTCAGGCACATTTGAGTACAGTTCATTATATCTGACTGATACATACAGATTTGCAGATGTAAGTTATCCCCAGATAATGTACTATCCTCTGCTGGAATGCAACCATCTGGTATGCTATGAACTAGACATGGCATAAAGCATCATCACCTATTTAAAATACAGATTTCTATTGACTTTTCAGACCTGGTCTTCAAAATGGAGATTTTCAAATAATTTTACAGAAATAATTTGTTAGCTGGTTAGCACCGAAGTGACTGAGAAACAGACTCCTTTATCACATACACAGTATGTTAATGTCTTATTTAAGAATAACAGATACTAATGTCCTATCCTTACCACTGGAGTATCAAATTATGCAAACTCTCATGCATGTCTGAAAAAAAATTTTGAACATCAGAGACTTCAGGTTTGATGCTTTAACTGTCAACGGGGACACAGGCAACTTAACTAGGAATGGTTTCCTTTCTCTTTAGCATAGTTCTGGTACAGACCATTTGGAGAAATAAATATAGAGTCACAGAATTCCTTTAGGGCAATACTGTTTCAGAACATTTCATGTGGATCTAGAATAGGGTGAAATAATATAAATCAATGATAATAAAACAAGAAAAAAAAAAGCACATTCATAGTAAGAAAAGCCAACTGATTCTTTTAGTCTGATACTGAAAACAAATTCCCTGATGGCACAATATACATTTTGATACAAATAGAAATTTGATTTTTCAAAATTTACTCACATTTTGTGAAACTAAATTGCCATTTTTACTGAACATTAATCTTCTTTAGGGGGACCATAATAGTGAATTACTTAGAAGAGAAATTAATATAAAGATGCCCTATGTGGAAAAGTTTCAAAAATTCCACATCAGCCCTACTTTGCTCTTTGAGGCCTATTGGTTTTACGAAGCTTATTCAAAGTTGCTGGTAACTGCAATTTTGTTTCTTGTGTACCTATCAGAAGTTCTTTCCATATAAGTCACCAACTTTGAGAAACTAAACACAGAACGATGCACAAAAAGTGCTGTCATTCATGCTCACGAAAAAAAAATGTATTAAAAACATACGGCCCACAACGGTTAAAACTAGTTTCCAAAAAAAGAGAATAGTAATTCTCTTAGATTCTTTTTTTTTTTTCCAGTCTAAACATACATTCCATTATTTTAGCTGTTTGAACTTGTAGAAACTGGAAACAAACTACCTCCACAATAAATAAGTACACAATTCTATAGATTTGGAAAATCAACAACTTGGTACCAGCCTATTGCACAGCATTATTTACTTAAGCATTTGTTAAGAACAGCTGCAGCTGTAAGCATTACATTGTAAAGGATTCATTTTGGAGTCAGTAATTTATTATAAATACACTTCAATTCCTGCAGGTCCCATCCAGCACAATATTATTTCCAGAATGTTAAGGAGCTGAACCTTCAGAAACCTCAGTTCAACCTTCAGAAACCTCTGTTAAATAGTCTGTACTCAAAGGCAGCAGAAATATTCTAGTTTATAAAGATTTTTTTTGCTCCCTTCCTAGCACAGAATTTGAACACTTCCCACTATGGTATTTAGTTCCAATCTAAACTATTTCTTAAAAGCAAGCTGCAGATCTATGAGAAGGAAATCATGGCAGAGTAAGTTTCATGAGGACAAAAGTGATGGAGAAAGGAACAGGCTGTTTCCAGGGCTACCAATGAACCATATATTATGTTTTAGCTTGGCTTCCTAGAAAAAAAATCCTAGATATCACATCGCCTGTATGTGTCTTTCTTTGTATCCCTCCTCCTAACTTTACAATTCATTTCTTGATTTCAACTAAATTAAGAAAAAAGTAGATCTGAAGATGTCTAGGCTTTACAAGTTTTCCAGAAAGAGGAAGCCAGGAAGGAGAGAACCAATTCATGCTCTCATCACAGAAAAGCTTCCATCAGAGCTGGGACCTCCTCAGATCCCAAAGCCAACCAGCAAGACACAATTCTACTGGAAATCCCATTCCATTATCCTGGTGGCAGACACAACTGATTCCAAAGCAGAGAGGAGATCCTGCCATTTTCCACAATGTCCTGTCTTCTAGAGTTGAGTAAAATTTTAGTCTAAATAACAACTCTTTCCCTTCATTTTTTCCTTCTCTCTTCACCTAAATGAAATTGATACACAACACTCAGCTCTAAATATTAGAACTGCCTCTACTACTCCCCATCCTTCAAAATTCCTCCACAGACAACATTGTATTAAGACATTGTTAAGAACTGCTAAGGGCTCAATAAGAAAAACAAAAGCTTGTTGTATAAAATTATCTATCTAACTCTGCTCCAAGAAGGACGAATGCAGAATACTGGTCTCTTCAAAAACAAAATCTGCTGCTGCTAAAGAGCCTGAGAAGATTTGTTATCTCCTCTGGGCAAGAAACCACTAAGAGGCTTATCTCATCTGAGCAAGGCCTCCCGTTTTCCCAGAGAAGAGATACGTAATTTTGAGAGAGCACAGGAAACATTTCAGAATAGATCTGAACCTATGTCAGAATCCCTGCTGTGGTAACAGGCATCTGATGTGCCTTTCAGCATAGAAAATCAGGCATTGCTTTAACTGCTTAAAACCAGCACTGTCCTAATTCTCCTTGTTTTTCTACAGGACTACTGTAAATTACATCCAGAACAAACCATATGCCCTACCGGCCTCAGCAGCAACTGACAGGTAGCAGGCAGGCAGAAAAGTCACAAAACTTTTCCTGTATGAAGCTAATCCTTAGCAGGCATACATTGCAATAGCACACCTGAATTAAACCATAACATTTCAGAACCAAGTTCTTTGTTTTAATACAGTACAGATTACCCTAATCTAAATTTACTTATGGGAGATCACAGTTTAGTAAGTGGTTAATTTATGTATACTTCTGCAGCCATTGCCAGTTAACAGGACACAGGCTTTGGGTTAAAATAACACCAAAGGCCTCAGGGCTTGCCAGGTTTTTGTCTGGATTTGTCTTGGCCTGCCTAGAGCTTTGTTTTAGCTTGTTTAGTTTTAACAGCAATTATCTAACTAACGACCCAGTGATTATTACCTATTTTGTTTCACATTTTGGTCAATTGTGCAGTGTACTGCTACTGTTATATATATATATATATATATTTTGCAATTAACAGATAGTAGTAACAGGTGATATTCTATGCAAGAATAAACTGCCTGTGACCCTAGAATGAAAACACAGCATAGAGCGCAAGGATGGGATGATAGCAGGGGCACAGGATGACACTGGAGGCCCAGAGCATTTAACAACTCACCAAAGGTCAATTACTGGCAACCAAAGGAATGCAACCTCAGACACAGGGTAAACCCAGTTTTAAGGGTAACAGAACAAGTATGAACATAAGTAGAATATGCTATAAATAATGCATTCACATATAGTACGGACTTGTAAACCAGTGAAGAAAGAGCAAGATGTTAACAAACACACAGAAACGATCCCAAGCAGATCCCAGAGTGAGGAGGAGGAAAAACTACCAACATCACACTCTTCCTAGCACAGGATCCAGAAGGCTGACAACTTACCCCTTGACACTTACCTTCATCCTCAACCTTAGTGTCTTAGTAGCCATAGGGGCAGTGGAAGTGGGAGTCCAACACCAGAGAAAACAGTAGATATTAGAAAGTTTGTGTATACAGCATTTTAACTGTAAGTAATTTGAACAGTGCTTCTATCCTAACTGGATAGTAAACCTAATTGTAATTTTTCCATTAGACTACTAAAACTTTATTTAGACTAACAATAAATTCTTGGCTTTGCTTGTCAGGTGTGTCTTCTTTTACTCATAACAGGATTTTGAGTGTAATAAATTGGTGAGAATTCTGTAACTTGAATAGAACAAAGTGGTAACACTTCCTTTCCCATTAAAAATCACATAGATTGCTTATCTCCCCATGTGGGCAAATAATCCTTAATATTTTTTCCCTCAAATATACCAAGATGCTTAGTAACTGATAAGTTAATTGGACAACTTCAACAGCACTTATCGTGTATCTTTAGACCTTCTCTATTCAGTCTTCAGCACAGACATTACACCTGTAAAACTAATGAATGGTAACCTCAGAACACACAGATTAGAGCAAATGTTAAACACTATTAGTCTAGTGACTGCCTCAGACCCAGGAAAATCAAGCATCGGTGACCATCGGTGAACATGAGTTAGATGAAATCATACCAGAATGAATGACTGGAACTACGTCCATCTGAGAACTCTCAGAGAAGAAAAATAGTTAAAAGAGGGATGTCCATTTTAGCATATTCCTGACAATAGCATCCATTCAGGGATCAGGAAAGCCTTTTTGCATTGACTCATACAGATCTTTAGGTGTACCTGATGGATTGAATACACTGGGGATGTTTAAAGAAGTTAGAGAGGATGACATTAGAGTTAACACCTACTCCTTTTACACAAATTTTAACACAAGGAATTCCATCAATAATCTTTCTATTAAATATTTGCATGCAACCACTAATAAGGATGTAAATGAAACTAATTCCAACATATCTATACATAAGACCAGGATGAGACTCTGGAGTCACTGGTTGTTCAAATACACTATCAAACTCACTACCCATGTGAGGTAGAGCGCAATGCAAAAGCAGCACGTACCCAAAGCAACCGCTGTTAGATTTTCTACGCAATCACCAGATTCACTTCAATTTGTCTCTGTAGTGCATGACAGCCCCACCCTGACACACAAGTATTAACCTTTTCATTTGCTGTTGATAGGTGCCTTAAAGGACAAAAGTAGCTGAAGGACTGGCAAGAAAAAAGAAGTTGGGTTAACTGAGCAGTGGTACGTATAATACTGCTGATTCTTACCACTGACCACAATGATCTTCATTTATCTGCTTATTTTAACACAATCCATTTTATGAGCACTGCTTTCAACCTCTGTATTAACACTTGTTTTCCTCTAAAGGTAGTGTGCTCAGTGAAGTAAATGGAATGAAAATACATTACGTGCAGGGGTTCATACTGGATGTAACCTATGGTATTTGTAGTATAATTTAGCAGTTACATATGTTCAGAACAAACAGAGAAAAAATGCTATCCATTGCTTGCTTACCCCTTGTTGGGAACTCCATTGCTTATTATTTAAGCCTTCTCCACTAAGCGTTATCAGCCTCAGAGATGAAGCAGCTGCATCTATCAAACTCAGATTTAAAAGAAAACTTAAAATTTAAATACACAGGGAGAGTATATATGGCATGGAGGATGGAAAGTCACCCCCCTTCTACTACATTAACTCTTACAGGAAAAACAGCTTTTGTGCCTAACATCAATTACTGTCATGCTTTCAGGAAAGCACGTTCAGCAAGCAGCTGGGTGTGACTGTATTATTCAGAATAATAAGCAGTATTACAAATTTCTTTATCTTTGCACTATTTATGCAGCTAATATGGAATTTTGTTTCATAGTACACTTATACAGGATACCAAAATCCATAATGTATTGTATATTCTACCAAAACTACAAATACAAGTGTATATATCTATAATTATCTATAATAATCTATAAAATTCCCAGTTGATTTACACATCTTTCCATTGATTCTGTATGTAAGAGAGAAGAGATATGAGTTCAACACACAGTCTACCCTACAGGTTAATGAGAAAACATTAACAGAAGCAGTACTGAAAATCCTTCAAAATAATATTACACATATCAGTTTACTCATTAAACTTATTCATGGTGATTATTAACATTTTGAAAGTACTCAAGATATAGTTTCTATGCCTTTCAATATTTATTACCTATGGTCTGTGGTTTTCTGCAATTCTCTGGACCATTTCTAAGGGATACATGAAAGGTAACTCAAAGCAAGAGTTAGACACTACACATAACTCTACTGGATAATTCTGGGAATTCATAAACCAGAAGAGAGTGAAGTGCATTAAAAAAACCACAAAGTTCAAAACAATTATGAAATGTGGTTATTATACTGCCCCAAACTTTCTGGAGCAGCAAGTGATTTGGGGCTCAATTTTCAGTTGCTTCATTCCAATCTCTTGAAGCGACCTGATTTTCTTGAACCAATTGGCCAAAAACAGTCACTCCTTTAAGGAAGTGCTGGAAGTTAGGCACCCCAAAATGAACACTGGCATCATCACCACCTTTCACATAAAGGTCAATACCTTCAACCTAAGGAAATTCTTACAGGACTATAATCCTTGTTTAGTTTCCAACTAATTAATAGTTGTTGAAGTAATATAACAGCAGGTATTTCAAGACACATGAAAACTTCAAAATTTTCAAGCATATTTAGCTGTTCACTGCACTCTGTTATGAATGTACTACAGCTACAAACATTATGATTCTAGTTTTCTTCCCATATGGAAGATTTTTAAAATGATATGCACAGAAGACAAACAGATAAATTATACGAATGTATGCAAGTATATTATTTGCTGATTTTTAGAACTTGGCAGGCACAGAAGATAAGCTAAAAAAGAAATGTTCACACAGGCAACTTTCATACAATTCTATGCTATACCATAATAGGACTGTAATGCTGCTTGATATTAAAGGTAAATTACTTTATCCAAAACCAGATTCTAGGTATCTATAGAACTTTATGAACTTTAAGTCTGCCACACATGCTCTTTGTCATGGATACAACCGAGCAATATACATGCTAGCAACACAATAAAAAACAAACAAAAGTAATTGTTCCACTATCGAGAAACTTGTGAAACAGTAATTTGCTATTTAAAACTAAAGGAACGTGGTGAACATTTCAGCACGGTTTTATGTTTTACACTCACCTTGCAGTAAGGGATGAATATTTTCAAAGCACTTTGTATTTTCGCTTTACTTTGCATGTGATAGAACCTTATAAATAAACAAATTCTGCCTGCTACTAAGGGCGTAATAAAATATTAGCATAGAAACAAGTAAAACAAGATCTGTTGGCTTCTTTGCACATGAAAATGAGGACGAGAGATGATATTTACAAATGCAATCATCAGTTGCCCTCGCTGTGTTTTTCTTTGTCTCTCCAGGCACAAAAGGAAAACATGTTTTTATTTTTAAACCCACAGAAATGCCTGAAGGCCTCAGGTGTAGGAGCAGTAGCTGAAGCTCCTTTTAAATCAGTATTAATAGACTAGATGTCAAGCTGCTGGCCCTTTCAATTGAGAACACTGGTGCTAAAAATACCACTTCTGTTTCTATTAAGCTGTACCAGTTATACAGCTACATAGGTAAGCTTTTACACTAAAGAATGGCAATGATCTAGGCAAGAAGGGATTCGGTGTAGGAGCAATACAAGGCCAAAATAAGCTATTCTATACATGCCCAATTGTAGACATGCATTATGTGTGTGCAGGTATCGCATGCATGCAGACCTACTAGGGAGAACTTCGTACAACAGAAAATTAGGGCAGCGCTATTCTGACAGTCTAATTCATATTGCAACAATAAAAATCCGTTTAGATACAGGATCTAGTAATAAACACGCCTTTTCTTTCCCTTTTCTTTATGCTGCTTCTCTACTGCAAACCTCATAGATAAAGCACAATATCTAATCTATAGTTGTTAACAATATTTAATGTATAATTATACTGATATGTAAATATGGGAACCATTTAGCATCCTTTGTGCCATTTTCTACTTTCTTATTCTTTGTAAATTTTCAAATAAAGTAAAAAATTCATGCATAAAAACAATGATAGTTCCAACAATCACAGCATCTTTCTGCAAATCCTATATAAACTATGAGTGGCATCAGCATTAAAACTCTAAAAATATCCAGAAAATTAAAAAAGTGAGTTTTATAATATTTTAATTAACAGTTTCTGAAAAGTTAGCAATTCTATACAGTAGTTTTTTCCACGAGAGCTAGAAACAACCACTTAACAACAGGAATCAAAACACTGAATCTGAAAGCGCTAAGTATCACAGCAGTTGCAAAAAGATTTGGTAGCTCCATAGAGTAGTAGATAAAGGCCATTCTATCTCAAATTATATGCCATTACTGGTAACATAAGGAAAATTCTCCAATGAAAGTTAATTAAATATATTTTACTTTATTCCACACCTGTATTTTACAGAGAAATTTAGGATAACTAACACTGACTAAAGAATCATTATTTCTTTTACAAACAAAAATCTATGATCTGAAAATACTGGCACACATGCTTAACTTGATGAATGAGTAAGCCTATGTATTTTAATGGGATTATCTTCACAAATAAAGAGTTTTTTTCCATGTAGAAACACAATTGGGCTAGTACTTAGTTCTGCCAGTCAAGTCCATTCTATTCACAAAAAACTCACATAACATGCATATTTTCCTCACAATTCGTATCTTTTACTAGTTAGCAGAACCCTCATAAATATATGCCAAAACTTCTAACCTTGTAAAGATGTACTAAGTGTGATAAGCTGCCTGTTTAATGTTGGAAGTAATTTTTTGGCAAATGAATGGAAATTTCTTCAAAGCTATTAGTAGCATTTATTTATGTCGGATTACGACTTATATAAGAAGCTGAATTTATAACTATAAAATAGATACAAGAAAAACAAAATTTGTTTGTAATACTCAAGTATTTATTAAGCTGATAACACATCAATTTTCAAAGTTGATAACATGATGCAAAATGGAAATCCATATGAATTTTTAAATAAATTTTTCTTAACAACATGAATGAAGTATGCCTTACATTGCAAAAAATTATCATCCCATTTTTTCTATTATTTATTCAGTTTAATGTGCGGTCTATGTTAAAGAGAAAACCAAACACTTTAAGAAAAATGTATGGACTTCTCACTACCCTAAATCCTGCAGCATGTAGAGAAGTCATAAAAATAAATAACTGGATGGCAACTAAAGCAAGGGGCAAGACCGCACACACATCTTTCCTTGGCTGACTCCAAAAACAAACTGAACAGCTGTCCCCAAAGGTAAACTTGTATGACACTTTTCATCCAAACAGTTTATTCAACTTTTGTATTCAAATTAGTTGTTAAATTATTCAAATCACTCATTTGATTATTCAAATTATTAATTATTCAATTTGTTTCTTAAACTTTGATATTCACATTCAGACTGTAACTCTAACTCAGTGTATGGGATGAATTTGTTTTAACTTGTTTTAAATAGTACATGTGGTCTAAAATCTGAGAAAAATGGACAAGATCATCTGCTGTCGTGAGATAAAGAGTGACGAAGAATATGACGAGGACAAAGACTGGCCTCAGGAGCACAAGAGACAAAGAGCTCAATCAGGTTTTCTTTACCTCCCAGTCAGCTCCCTAATACAAAGCAACAGAGATGAGTAGTATTTTTGATATGTCTTTTCCTGTGGTTTATTTGTGCGTTGCCACAGCAGGCTAGTATTTAGAGAGTCTGTGACCCTCTGAAGCTTGCTTTGCCTAGTAGCTTGATATGGCTGTAACATTCACCTGGTAATTTTGTTTTATTTATTTATTTAAAGACAGTATTTAATTTTGTGACCACATACTAGTTGAAGGAATATCACTTAACTTCCCTTTGAAGAAAAAAAATGGCATTTTCTTCAGGAATCAGCTACTTCCACTTTATTACAAAATACACAACCACAGCAACTGTATATTCTGTTATACCTTCTGATACTTTACTATATTCTTGTTCAGTGATATTACCACCATACAGTAATTATGTTGCTGGTTTATAGATTTCTGCTTTTTTTTTTTTTTTTTTTTTTAGTGAAACTAGAGTAGGTTCAGGAAGTCCTCATGACACTGGTCTAAATTCTTGGTTTTGTAGGAAACTGCCACTGAGGCATGGTTTGAAAGCAAGCTGTACAGCCAGTAGCTTCAAATACAAGCTGTTATGTCAAGAATTAAATAAGCATCCAGAAAAACAGCCTTTTTCTTAAATGGAATAAAATAGATTGCTGTCTGCAATTTCTATTTATATCATGAAAATCTACAAAAGAAAAACCAGGTAACTAGGAGACAATAAGCACTCTATGAGACAATAAGCACTCTATGACTTAGGCTGGACTGTGCATCTTCCACCCACAAACTAGCGCAGATACAGCGCTCTCTTCCTCTGAAGTGCCTGAGCAAAGCAAGGTGCTAACAGCATTAAGTCATTTCCTGTTCAGGGTTCACAACTGTAAGAGACCGGAAGAGAAAGGGAGGAAATGAATACTCACAATGAAGAGTGACTTTACTATTCTTTTATTATGAGTTATATTTACCAAAACTTGGCTACAGTATAAAACATTCAATTAGCAACTATTCATCTAAATGTGGTGATGGAAGAAACTATTAATACATATAGATTTTCCATAAGGGAAAAATAATATTGCATTAATCATCAATTTGATCACCATACAATGTACTTGAATTCTGGGAAATTAAAAGACAGACAGACTTGTTCAGCTGAACAGTCCACAATCATGTAACTGGTTTCTGCTGAAACTGTTATAAAAGAACCTCCGAAAGCTATTCTTCATAGGGTCTCCTAGTTAAAATATTGTATCCTCTTGTCTTCTTGCCCTGGAAGCGAATAGTCTGAAAATATCCTAATCCAGGTCTCCTCCTCTCATGTCATAGGAGGCAAAAAGGATTCTTCTAATGACTTGGATATAAATCTTGCTAAATTCACTTTATCTGTTCATTATGCCACCATGGTAAATGCAGAAAGCATCATCAAATAATGGTTCATAACTTGGATGGAGGCTCACTGATGTCTGTCTTGTTAGGAATGTTCCACTCGCATAAAAATTTCAAAACGCTTGCTATCTTGAAGATTACTCTTATTTTTCCATTTGGTTGAGACTGCTACTATGGGCACCTTGATCAGATCAGTTTTCAATATAAACAAAATTATTAAATACTGTCAGACTTATTGCACTGATATACAGACTTCAGGCCATAGTTACATTTATGATGGATATAAAGAAAAAAAAAAAACCAACCAGGAAACTGTGCCCTAATGTCTGTTCTAACACACGCTCTTGAAAATGAAGCTTTACATAAACTTGTCCTACAGAGCTAAGTAAAGAAAGTGCTTCTCTGTGAAAAATTACATTAGTTTCAGTTGATATAAAAAAAAAGAAAAAAAGGAAGACAGTGAGAATAAAATTGCAACAGTATGAAGGAATTGAAAAAAAATTAATGCCTAATTCACCTCTACTATTCTTCTGTTTAATATATAACTTATTTGTCTTTCTATTTATCAGCTCTATAAACTTAAAACACTTAATATTTCTAGTCTGTCTCATGTCAAAGTCTTTTTAGTCTCTTATATTCACTGCTTGCAGTAACTTACTGCTGCATTAGTATTTTTATGTTTGGTGACTGTCATTAAGTACTTGGCATCCCTAGTACCAACATGCTCCCAAGCTGATAAATAAAAATTTGGGTTTGCATCTGTGTTACATCTCGTAAGCTATAGATGTGACATGACTTTAACAACTGCTTCTATTTTATTCCTCTGCTGAACTCCACTAGGAACCTCATCAAAGGTTTTTGACGGCTAAATATATTTAATTACAGCTCTATCCATTATTTTGTTGACAACTTCAAGTAATTTAGTTTTCTTTTTCTTTTAATCTAAGCAAATCCTCCTTCTAAGATTACTCATTCTAGCAAACTGATAAACAACATATTTGATAGAAAGACGTTGTGAAGAATGAGTCACGGACACATAGAAACCTGTTTTATACATAGCAAACTCATTCTAGTGGGTCAGTCACTGCAAAACTTTCTTTGTGCAAGTTACCTGCTGCTCACTCAGAGCTATCATAGCAGCTCCAATACCACCCTTCTTATTCACAAGTGAAGAAAGCATAAGCAGGAAAAAGACCGCAACTGTAGAGTTCGTGGGACAGCAGTTATTAGGCCAATCTCTGAGGCCACCTGCAGCTACTATAAATAAAGATGTTTCAACAGACTTCAATTTATGTTAGAATTGCATATGCCATGCATGAACACAATCCACTGCACCAGATCAAGAGCCAGTACACATCTGTCCAGCCAGCACTGGAACGGAGCTGAAGGCCAGAAGGATTATTCAAAGAGATCCTGTTAACAAGGCTGACAAAGGGGAAAATAAGGAGGGGAAGAAAAAGAGAGGGAAAAAAAAAAAATCACTCTCAACTGGAATACTCCCATGTCTTCCCACATTCCCAGGTTCCAAAACTGCTATAAATCTAGATTTCCATCATATCCCTAATCTTCTTCACCCATCTGTAAAAGATGGGAACTTGTAAAATTCCCATTTTGCAGTAGGAGCAATACTCCTACTTCCCTCCCATAATCCCATTCTTCAAATACCCTCAGCTTTTCTCTCATACTCCACTTGACTGGCTTGCTGAACAGCCAAGAGACAGCATACGTTACAGATCATTTGGAACTACACGTGCTAAATGCCTGGGTGATACAGCTGTATCGCTTAGTCAGTAAGCTGCTACCAAATGAAATGGATAATGATGACCTTCACTACTAAGCAGAGAATGACCGGGCTCGCTCTTCTCTAGCCAACGGGAAACGTTCATTAAATTTACAGAAACAAAGTGACGTCCGAGACCCCTACGTTTCAGCTGTATTCGGTAGAAATATGCCAATGGCAGGCAGATGCAACAACTTACTTCCTCAGGAAACTAGGCTGGAAACATGATCCCATCATAGAACAATCTAACTTTCATAAATGCAACCAGGAATCTTTGGACTGAACTCTGGTACCCATGTAACTAGTTTACTGTGTACCTCTCTGCCTTTCAGTTATGTTTTTTTTTCAGGTAAATAAGGAGGTATGATCTGTATGGTTCTCATAATCATAAAAGAGAAAACCCTAAAATCATTACCTTGCAATCATTAAAGAGAACCTTAAAAATCAAATGAATTGTTCATCATCTGAGCATTTGAGACAGCAACTGCATACAAAACATCAGGCTCTTGCTGGCTTTGTAAAAGCCTGATAATAGCTTTCATATGAGAGAAAAGACTACATATGTTGAGAAAACACAGTAAAAAATAGGGTGTTTTCTCATCTATCAAACATATTTAAGTGCTCATACAGTAAGTCACACTGCCACACAGAACTTCCTAATTTATTTACTTCATTTATAGCCATTTTTAGGTATCAGACAAATTTGCACTATTTTTCTGTAAGAATCACAGCTTTGTATTCAGTTCTTTGAGCTAAAAATTATTTGAACGCATGTGAGATAACAAAATATTTTTGCATTCAGTTTAAATTTAAATTACTCTCCAAATCAGAGGTACTATACATTTTTTAGATCTATTGAGATGTGATCCATATTTATACAGCAAACAGAAACTTATATCCACAATCAGTTGACAATTTACTATTTTGCATTTTCTGAATACAGATATCAAATGAGTAAGTTTCTGGTAAAATGAAATGAATGCCAAAGAAGTATTTAGGCTTATTGGAGCCTTTTAAGCAAGCACAGCAGATGTAAGCAGAGCAGATCGAAGCAGATATGAAATTCTGTTTTCTAGACTGGCTAATGTTCTTTCAGAAAAAAAAAAAAAGTAGAACGTTAGTACTGATGATGACACATAGCTGTATCTTAAGATACTAGAGAATAAATAGGATGAGTCAATTTATATTTACATAAATTTACCAATTTGCCATGACTAGCGAGACCTAGTAGCTAAAGCAATACCCAGCAGCAGAAAATAGCTGAGCTACATACTTCGTGTATAACAAAAAACTTAAATATCATTAAAAAAATTGATCATTGCACTCTCCAAAGAACGATATTTATATTTATATATATTTATATATTTATGTTTTTATATATATATTATTTACATTAAAAGTGAAGATTCTTTTCTCTCAAAGTTTTTCCACTTATTCAAAAAAAATGCTTAAAAGAAAAAAGATAGCATATTCTGGTTTTCTAACCTTTTTATTTTCAACATTAAAATAACTTTTACTCACACCTTATTTATTAGAGTCCAAAACATTTTAACAGAGGTTCAAATTTCTTAAGGAGAAAAGGCCCTGTTTCTACAGCTGAGACCAAGCTATGACTCTGTGAACAGTACATCATGTTCTATGCTAAATGAATAGAAGAGTATAATGAAACAGTAATAATTCTGATGGGAGCAAGAGGGGGATTAAAAATATAGCTATCTCTGGGTTTGTACAGGCTCATGCATGCAAATCCACAAAACCAAACCAATAAAAGGGGATGGGAAATAGCCATCTTTCTCTCACACATAATTTCCACTTTAAGAAACAGCAGCAGCCACTGCATCCTGCCAAATATCCCTACAGGTATGTCTCTCCTGCATTATGTGCTTTGTGCTCAATAGCAGTAATGATACAAATATGACTGCATCAAAATTTTATAGAAAGTTTGCATACAAGTTGTCCCATCTATTATTGCTCTGATTTCAGGACAACAGGCTTTTAAAAGTTAACCAAAACATACTGCAAGCTGATTTTTTCAGTGCTTTACAGTTAGCGAGAATAATCACCTATGTGTGTAGATTATGGGCATTTTTGAGGCATAAACTATTTTGCTGGGAGAGTACCCCACTGACAAAGGAAGAGAAATTTAACAGTTTGTACTCTGACAAAGTGTAGGCTTTCTAGTCATAATACAGACTAAGTAAAGTATTTTGGGAGAAAGAACGGGTGGTATCTAGAGCAAAGAAATGAGACATGAGAACTGGGACAATTTGCTGTTGTACTTCAGGTTGCTGCACTCCCTTAAAGAAGACAAGCAAAAATGTAATGTCTGTAACAACAAATACCAAAGACCTACTGAGAACAGTGTGATAAACATGGTATACATACATATTTTTATATATCTGATTCATTTAAATGATTCCTTTAACTCTGTCTATAAGTATATGCCATATGGAAGGTAACTATGGTAAACCCCCATCCCTGCCAAGTTTTATTTAAAATGGTAACAAAGTTTTGAAATCTTAAGATGACAAAAAAGGTGTTTGCATATATTTGTGTATGCATACAGATATAATACACACACATACATACCCATACAAACATCTCAACATAGCTTTGTTTCACTTTGTTTCATAGCTTTGTGTTCTTTCTCACCTTCAAGAGCAAAAATAGGTGATACAAGGGTGCTTCAATAGCATGTATCATCATGTCTTTCATTCTTCATGTATATTAGTTACTTTTATATATTTTCTCTACAGTCCAAAAAAAGCCTATGATTTTCTTAGACTGGCAAATTAAGAATTGCTTTTTCTCACAGAAAAGACAATGAGAAAATTATTTGGTTTGAAGATCATGTCTGCTCTGCAAGCAATGCTCTGGAATGATTTTAACCTGTAGAGTCTACATCCACAAATGAACAGAAACTACAGTGGAGTAAGAAAGGGTGCTTTTATAGGAATGATTATATAGGAAAACAATTAATTACCAATTACAAGGCAAATAATAAAGGTAGCACTTGTAATCAAGCATATTATCCCATTTTTAGACATGAATCAAACTCATTGACCTATTTGTCTCTTTTTCTTAACTAAATTTCTTAGGTAAGTGCTGTTGTGTATTGTATACTGCCTAAGTGCTTAGGCAATTTGTATGTGTAAAACACCAGCAAAATGAAATGCCACCCAAGGTCTTCTAGGAGTTACTATAAAACACATGAAGCAATTTTATAAGAGATTCCATGCAAAAACTGAAATTTAGAAAAATAACTTAAGAATATCTGTAACAATTTTTGAATAATACTTTTGGTTCCAAAATTGATGACATTTCTACCCCATCACAATCTGTCTCTAATTCCACCAACAGAAACTATTCCTTTGCTTAACCACTCTCTAATTACTAGCTGCAGAATAGCACTCAGATTCTCCTTGTTAATCTGCTTTGAATCAAGAGTTAAAAGCAAGTACTCTGGATTTCTGATGCAGTGCAACTAAGCAGAATTAGATTCAACAGCTTTAAAATTACACAAACTGGCTTGTTCTGTCCATTTTTAGAAAATATTTAACTGATCCTGTTCTTCACAGGCTCCATGGTCTTCCTCATACAACTCTCTAGGAAATTACCTTGGAACATACAATATGAGCTTACTTCATAGGGTTTCTTTCCTTGCAGACTCTACAAAAATTTTCATAGTACAGAAGGAGAAAGCCAAAATTATTCATTATTTGCAGAACACAGTGCTGCCTCAATACTGTTGTGAAATTTTGCCATTTTACACTTTCCAATACTGTAATCCAATTGCTCCTAGGCAACTAAGAGCACAAGAAAATTTGAAAATAATCTTTTTTTTTAATTGAACAGTAACATGAAGTTAGAAAGCAAGTTCTTCAGTCGACAGCAAAAATGTGTTTCTTCCTCTGTTAATGCTATTTTAGCTTGCCAGAAAGATTACCACCCATTTTGCAAAAGCTAGCTAGTGTTTTTCATTTAAAAATACTTGCCAAGTTCTTAACCACAAGAGCCCTCTAACTACCACTCATAAGACCATGGATCCCACCACAAACATTAATTAATCAACCACAGCAGTTAAAAGTACAAAAAGAAAGACAGCTCTCTGAACATGTATTTTAAGTTTACAGTCTTTACAAAACCTGTGTTTGCTCATACTAAAATTAGCCTGGAAAAGCACAGGGCCAAAAAGAGTTTAAGAACAGTTTATTCTTTTTCCTGTTGTAGCTGTTTTAAGAATAGATTAAATACTGAAGACCACATGAAGTTCAAGCTTGCTTCTCAAAGTAGCTTTGCTACTCCCTTGTCAAGGTATAGGGCTCAACTGATAGAGCAACCAGGCATTAGGAGTCTAAGGATGCAGTGGATTGCAGGAAGGCAAAATCTATTTAAGAAACTACTTGAATTATGCTATAATTCCGTAGCATGGTTCAGGAAAAGATTATATAACTTTACTAGTACTGGAGTTGCATTATCATCCTACATCAGTAGCAAAAATCCCCCTACAAAAGAAAAACTAAATTCCCATAGAAGACTGTATGACAATAGTCAAGCAGGAAAATATGACAGACTGATGACCAATGCAGAAAAAGTTATACAGGGTCTTGAAATTCTTCTTAAAAAAAAAAAAAAAAAAAAAAGTTGTGTTATCCTTTTCGAAGAGATTAAATTTCTTGTTTTGGAACCAGAAAAGGCTGTATTTTTTAACTAACTTTCTCTAAGAACACATGGATTATGCAAAGACTTATAAATGTTCACCTATCGTCTGTCTGTCCCTCTTACAGTTTCCTACTGACAGCTTTTGAATATACTAGCCTATTTTAATTAAATTTGAAAAAGAGGAATAGACATATCTTAATTATATTCCTGCAAGTTTCCTAAAAAATGATGTCAGATGGAGAGTCACTCAAATTAATATTTCTCACAGGAAAAAGTGGGGAAAAATTCAGCTGCTATATATACATCATTTGGTAACAACTGATGAACCAGTCAACATATCTATAGGTACCTATACAGCTGCCTCTTGAAGAACAGGGCTTAACAGGAGAATTGAACCGTCGTAATTGTAAAATTTGATACGTATGTTTAGAAATCTAAGCCCCATTAGTTTTACTACTTACAAAATACCTTGTGTTCCTTACCAGAAAGATGCATAGAAGTCGCATGTTCAAGAATCTTGTACTCTGCAATGAATCATGTGTCTTAAGTTTAGATTTTCAAACAAATATGATCTACCCTCATCTTCAGCTTTTTTTAAATCAGCAAAACTGCTACTGCTGATTTGGCAAAATCCTGCAGAGAAATTTTGGCCACTGTCTCACCTTCAGACCCAAGAGATTCCATTTCCTATTTCATCTCTTCCAACTGTAAAAGTTATATTTAATGAGTTCCAACAAAAAAATCTGTGGTTCGACAGAGAAATTTTATCGTTAACACTGTAAATTCCAGACACTGAGTTTCTTTTTTTTTTTTGCAGGCAAGGATCTGGACATTGTATCTAAGGAGATTTTACACAGACCACTGCTACTGTTAAACAGCCTATAGCTGGATTTAGGGTCTTACTTACAGTCTCAGTATACATAGTTAATCCACTCTGAAACTTGAGTAGTCGCAGCAGATGGTAATCAGAAATCTCTCATCAGCCCCAGAATATCCTCATGGTGTATCATCCTATAAATAAAGCATATCCTTTTCCCTTTGGGTTGTAAAACTGACTGTGGAGTATCAGAATTTTCTCTGGATTCAGCAAGATACCACAGTGCAATGACTTCTCTCTCGTGTTTTTGGAGTGTTTTTACCATGAAGTTAATGCAGTTTTGAAAATGTCAGACTAATGTGAAAGCTTGTGTTACTGTAATTTTACACTAGAATTTATAATCAATTGAATTACAAATGCAGTTTTAAAATCCTATTTTATCTTAGTGCTACTATTAGTGAGATATTTTGAGTTTTACAAAATTGTAGTCAGCTAGGAATATGGAAAGCTAATGACCTGACTTGGTTTGCAAATAAATTAGCTCCATGCATTTAAGAGCCGGTGCTACTCATTTCAGGCAGAAAATGGCACATCTGAGGTTTGATCACTGTTGATAGGTAATGAGATATATTAAAACCAATTACATGCTTTGGTTCATTTCCAAACAACTTCAGCAACAATTCAGCATGAGTTCCTTAACAAATAACCAAGCATTATTACTCCTGACTTTGCCAGAAAAAAATTGCTGAAGAGTTATTCCAAATACTGGTTTCTTGTCAGATGACAACAGAGTCCTTATACTGTCCGCAGCTTTTGCATGTTAATCTTAAGTATAATCGATTTATTAATTTCTATCTATTCCTGTCCACATATGAATGTATATAACTCTCATAACAGGGTTGGTGCCTTCCCAATGCCTCTAAAAAAACAAAGACTGAAACTAAAAATTGCATCACAAATGCTCTTTCTCAATTCTACTTTCCTATTATCAGAAAGTATCCTTAACATTTACTTCCTGCCTTTAACATGAATTTGCAAATGAGGGCTTTATGTTCTAAAAATCTAGAAAAAGAAGTTATTTTGAATTACTTCCTGAATGTGGCAAAGTCAACAATCATCATCACCTCTTTCGGCAACAAGTTCCAAGCTCTGGGATTTCCTCAGCTGTAAGGCCAAAAAGGAACTTCATCTACTCTCACATGAGGTCACACAACTTTACCAATCAAGTACAACATCAATCTCAAAATTTCTTGTTGAATAGGAACCTTATTTCTTAAAAGATGAAAAATGCAATAATCTTTCAGTACATGTTTACATGCTGAAAAAAGTTACTCAGACAACTCAATCCAACAGGACTTCATGGATGCAGCAGAATGCAATAATACTTTAGAATCTTATGAATCTTACTTTAAAAATACTTTAGAATCATATGAACCATAATCCATGACTTTTTTAACTTCCATACATTCTAATAGTAATTTTACAACATTTGCATTAGTAATTATATAATCTTTTTATCACAGAGATCTTTGTCTGACTCATATTTGACTACACCAAATGTCACAAATTAGCTATTCAGAACTTTTGATTGCATCAGCAGCAGACATAGTCAAGAAGTATTCAGAAGAGGGATAACTGAAGTAGTAATACTTGTTAAGTAGTCAGTAGTGCACACAATCCAATTTTAGTATTACACTACCTACCCATACTGATAAAAGGGCAGTCATCACAATCAGTGCGGGGAAAGCAATTACTCCCTTCTTCTAGTGATACAGATCTTAATGATCTGATACACAAAAAAGGATTTACTATCTAATGGGGTGCAAGTCTTTGGGATACTGGGGCAATATCCTGTGACAGGGCCTAAATGCACTGTCAGGGAAGAAACCTAAACACAGTAATTAGAAATCGCCAGTCCCAGAGTTTACAAAAGTAAATCAAGAGTCTATAGATTTTATTTTGCACTCTTATAAACAGCTAAACAAGAAATAAGGTTAAACGTGTCATTCATGATCAGGATTTTTATGGTATAATAAGCTACCAGATCCTTCAGTACCAAAACATGTACAAGCATACTCCCTTTCATTGCTGACTGGGCACACAGAAAAAACTTAGTAGAGAGAACATAGTTTTCATAATTAGAGGGGCAAGACGCTTTGAGGGGATTTCAATGGTAGCAGTAGAATCTAGGAAAGTAATAAATAAAGTAAAAGGAAAACAATGCATGGAGAAGTAAAAGATGCAAGAGGTTTTTTATCACTATAGTTAGTAGAATGATGATAAGAGGACAACCACAGGAAAACAAGCAGCATTGGTAACCAAGATGACAAAAGCCAAATTCGTTTTGCATGTTTACTTGTATGAAGAATTTAAACAAGATTCTAAGAAGAGAGGCAAAATAACAGGAAGATTCAGAGGTACAAAGATGACTGGATATTGTGCAAGTTGATGAAGATGAGGAAGCAGTTTGCTTGACCTGAAAGATTACAGAACCGGAGGAAAAGGCAGAGGTAGCTTGTAGAAGTCTTCACAAGGGAAGGAAGGGAAGAAAGGGAGTGAGCTATAACTCCTCAGCAATGTTTCGGAGGGTAGCTAAACTAAACCGGGCCACGTTTCACTGGAAAAACAACGCAACAGTGGAATGAAACTCAATCGCTAGAAACTATTCATAGAACAGGAATAACAGCACTTTCCCAGCACACAAGTCTCTTGTGAGGTAAATGCATTAACATTAGAATGGTGCTGCTCAGGCACCGTTATAAATAGAAATACTTAAGTGCTTTGACTCTTACTCTTTGGAGTAAGTACTTGTTAATAAGCAGTAGTTCTGAACATCTGTATCTTAGCCAAGTAATTCCACAACAAAAGAAGATCATGTTTTGCTTTGTTTTATTTGTTTTACTCCTTTCAAAGGTACATTTGTACCGTGACCAAGAACTGACAATATTTGTGTAGTTACTTGACTGCTGTAGCTTGTTACTGTCCATAACAGTGTAAAACTTTTTATAAAAAAAATCTGAATAGTGGTCATTCTGTTTGTGTATTTCTGGCATTCTGAATTTATGAATTACATCCAAGCAACTTAAGAATCACCTACTTCTCTTCAAGCTTGAGTGATTTTTCTATTAATTTACCCTGTTTTGTTAATACACTGGTCCTGCCTACATACCACAAGCTCACCAATGAAAGTTCAAATGAAATGGAAAAGTTACATTTTTAATTTCAAGTGTCTTCAAACTATATACTCTTGCAATTTAGAGAGATTTTGCTTATGCCACTTTCTTTGAAATCAAAATACTGACACTTTCCTCCGCAATTTTCTTATTGTTTTGGACTTCAAATCAAGAAAACAATCAGGCCATTCGGCTGAACACAAAATCTAGATGAATGTTTCCTTCCATAGGTAAATATAGAATAGGGAGGGACCCAACTGCTCAGAGTTACATCTGTGGAGGCAATGCAAAAAAAGAGTGATGTTAATCTCATTACTTGGAATCTGCAAACACTACCTTTCAGGTCAGGTCTTAATCTGAGTACACCACATGCAAAAATTCTCCAACACAACAAAGGAAGTTAATTTTTTGCTTTTACTGGTATGACCCTTGCACTTTTGTATTTAACACTGAGCTATTCAACAGCTGCTTACTTATACTTTAGGAATACAAAGGTCGTTATTGGTACACTTCGGTTTCTTCATTTCAGCGCTGAACCAACAAAATCCAATTGGTTCCTTAACATTCTACAACACACATTATTTCACATTTTCTGATCCATCTTATTCTATTAAACATTATCTTCTTTTTTTAAACTTTAAAACATTACAAATGTAAAATATTTTAATATTTCCAAGACTAAGAACACAGTACCAGATATAAGTACTATAATCTAGCAGAAATATAGCTCAAGTTATTCAAAGTATCTTTTTCCCTACCACCACCATTCCCCCAAGTTCTAGATGGATGCTAATTAAGAACAGGTATGTTCTTGCCGCATTCACTTTAACTTTGTCAAGTTTTATATGCTAAATTACAGCAATGAAGCAGTGCAAGACCACTAAGAAGAAAAACAGGTTAAATAAAACTTTATTTTTTTTAATAGTAAAAAATATTTGTTCCCACATGAACAATTCAACTGCTCTTCTCCACTCTAAATCTTAAAGCAAGAGAAGTTTGTCACTCCTGTTTGAAGACATGAGGACTAATATGCTTTCCCTAACTATACCTGAACAAACTATTTGGCAATTTAGTAAAAGTTGACCAAAACCTGTTTGATGGTGAATGTTTGCACAGCAATCCCTTCTCTTTAATTTCTATATGGTGTGAATGAAACAGTCTGCTGCTCCACAGTTTCATCTTCTACAGTACTGCAGTTAGGAAGAAAACAGGCTAGAGGATAGCACATAAATCCAACTCCAGCTTGGCACAGCCTCCTCCTATTTGCAGTATTAATATTGTGCTTCTTTTTCACCTTTTCTCTTTAAATGTGTTTCAGTAGACCATTCAAAGATATTTTTGGCCTTGGCAAACTCAGATGCCAAGCTCAGGAATGTATTTTTCCAAATGGTAAGGTCGGCTGCCTGTGGCTGCCCTCTCAGCTGTCTAGTTCTCAAGCCTTCCAACGAGCTGTTTGTTAGCCTGTTCAGCTAACTGCACGCAAGGTTTAATACCTGACACCATAAACCAGCATGCAAGTTCTTTTATAGCAAAAAGGCTTCCTTTCTTTCTTTCTGATTTCATATATTGAGCTCTGTAATCATATGGGAGTAAAATTAGCAATGACTTTTGTTTTGTAAAATATCTAAAGAAACATTAGTCAGAATGTAAATACAGGTTCACACACCAACCAAAGTGCACTTCAGCTGGCAACAATCTGATGACTCCAGAAAGTAGCAATAGATGTACGCCAGTTTAATTAATGCTAATTTAGCACTTGGTGTATCTTTCACTTAATTTAAAATCATTCATGTATAAAATTGCACCTATTTGTGCCAATGTAGTTAGCTACAGGAAAACTGGTTCAAGTCAGTCTCACATTTCCTGTGAGCATTTAATAGTTTAGATATTTAAAACCTTTGAATACATTGAACTACAACTATGAGAATCAAAAACCTTTTGTTTATACAAAGATAGCATATTTAAATTTTAACCTATAAATTGTATTAAGTCAACCATCTATAACAAAGATGTCCTTCAAAAAACACATTAAGATTTTAGCTCTCTGTCAGTGAAAGGAATGAAGTATCACCCTTTTCCAAATGACCACGGCCTGCCTTTTTTTCTTGGTAGTACTGAAAATATACAATAGCCTTAAGCTTTGACATTAGTACCTCTCACTATTCTCAACTGACAAAATGAAGAAAAGAAGCACATAAGATTGCAGAAGAGAGAGAAACTGGTATTAGTCGTAGCTCAGAAAATTTGAAGGAGGCAGATAAAGCACCTGCACTATAGATGGCCTACATGCTGTACCAGCTTTGCAATAATTCAATCCTTTTCAGTGATTGAGCCACAATTTTTAGTTAATATATGTAATATTTAACTTATAATGGACTGAAACACTTAGGATTAAGCACTATGTAGAACTATTAAGTAGCTAAAAACAGTCACTTTTCAAAAGCCGTATTAGCTGTATTTTGTAAGTTTTCTGATCCCAGATCTATCACACTTGCTACACTCATCATCATCAAACAAAAAGAAGTACTACCAGTCCATTTAAAAAACAACAGAAGAGCAGACCCAAACACAAACCAAAAAACAAACAAACCATGCATGCAAGGTAAGGCATGTATTCGTATAGGAAAAGTGTATTACTCTGATGATTCTACTTCAGGATATGGGAACACCATGGGTAACTTCAAGGTCCTTTCCATCCCTGTTTTCTGCAAAAGGGTTCTTCACTATCACCTTCTTGGGACCAATACCACTGTCCTTGTTGTATGTAAAGGACCAATCAAAAATACAGAGAAAGAATAGCCAAGAAAAAATGTTGCAGAACAAGCAATATAATGGATGTGACTAAGAAAATTTACCATTTGAGTTTCTTCTTGATATGTATTCTCATTACTTTCATACCAAACCTGTACACATTTCTGTAAAGTAGCAGAAATAATTTGAGATTCTTAAATTAGAGAGAATCTTTTCACCATGTTGTTCAACAGATGTGTTGCCAAAGAGTTTCCAAACTTCTTCCCAGTACTCCAGAAACTGTCATTTCTTTAGTCTAACCAGTTACAGTCCAGATTGTTTTTTCTAGACTCTGCTTCCAAATTATCTGTGGCTTCTAGTGCTCTAGCCAGAATGTGTATCCACCAGTCTTCCAAGGAACTAACCATTCCCCATATTTTCCTTAGGAGAAAAGTACATTATTTGTCCTGATAAAAACCAGGGTCCAAAGCCTCCAACTATTATCAAAAGTAACATATGAATTCTCACTTGAAAAAAAAATTACAGTTCCTGTGAACCCTCCGGGCAGAGTCTCCCCCATTCTAAGCAAACAGATTTAGAAGGTCACCTAACTTAAATTTTCTTTATCTCATTTTCTTTCCACAAGGAATAAAACCATGGCAGCAGTAGAGCTGGAATCTAATCAGAAATTGAGGAAGAAATCCTCTACTGTGACCTCAGCTTTTAGGGATGAAGATATCATTTTGACTTAAGCAGAATATTCTCTACTTCCAAATGATTCAGAATGACCTGATGAGGGCCTTCCAGTTCAATAGGATTTTATCAGTTCTCATCCTTGCATTATAAACACTATGGACAATCACTGAACAGTTTTTCATTCAGTTTTCACCTCTCACACACACCCCACATTCCCCACCCCGCTGAGCATAAAGGAGTAATTCTAGTATCCACCATGAGACAGCCACAGGTATCCAAGTTCAATGCAAGAATTTTGTTGATGGATTCAGTCAGCAAGCAATTTCTAGTAATAAGAAACCACCTTGAACTCCTTGAAAAGAGAAAAAGGTAGCAAGAATGAGGAAAACAATCTTCCTTTCTCCCACATACAGAGGCCATCAAATCATCCAATCATTTGAAGAACTGAGAAGGGTTTTCTTTTTTTATAGGGCTAATAGATGGATAAATAAAAGAATATAAAGCTTGTATCTCCCTAGAGAGGCTAATTCTGGGAAGAAGAATTCCAAGAGGATTTGCCAAAACTAGAAGCGGAGCAAGCTTGTACTGGAAGAAGGCTTTATCTAAACCAAAAAGGAACTACACTGTCGCCAATTTAATTCAAAACTTTTTTACGACTTTTCATTTTAATAGCTAAAAAAAGCCATTAAGTATTGAACAGCACACAGTTTAAGATGATGCATCCTCTGTGGGAGAAACCATAGGAACACTGTATACTCAAATAAGAGAGAGGGTTACCTTAGGTCACCTTAGGCTGATCTAGCTGTGAAGCACACGGGTTGCTGGAGGGGCTCTAAAGTGGTACTTAGGTACCTCGTCCTTCCCTGTGCTAGAATCCAGCCAGTTCTTGTGGATCAGGGACAGGGTCAGCACTGAGCTGTCTTTTTCAGTTAGTAAGAGTTCGGTCCCTGCCAAGGCATGGCATTTAGCTTCCTCTACTTTTCCGAGAGCAAGATGGTCCCATCTAGTGCCTATTCAGCCATCAGTTGCTTGCACCCATCAGTTTATTTCATCCTGTTGCCCACACTGCCTGGAAGGCCTTCAACTTTGCTTTGCATGTTTGTCAGAGCCTGCACTCAAGCGCTCTTCTGCATGCCCACTCTCACTGGAGATAGGATAACTGACCAGATGCAGGAGGGCCATTCTTAAGCTCTTAACAGAAGACTTCAAAGAACAGCTTAAGAAAGAAATGTGTTTTCTGAGAACAAATGGCTTTAATCTGTGTTCCAGTTTTTAAGCCTCTGAGTCAGCTATCATGGTAGAAATCTTTGCACTACCATGCTTGCTCTAAATCACACCACTGGAACAGAGCAGCAGCTGCTAGCCACCGGTTGAACAGTTTCCAAAAAACTCCACCTTCTGTTTTCCAGCATGAACACTGGCTAGATGGAAGTGAGTACTATTGGGGAATTTACACACAGAGCCTTTGCAGCCACTTGTAAGCCTACTTTCAGTCATGACAAGAATCCTACTACCACACCTCTGGCTGGCCCCAAGAGAAGAGGAATATAAAAGGCAGCTTTGAGCCACTTTTCATTTCCTTCCCCTAGTTGTATCAAAGGAAAATCAGATGCAAAGAGACCAGAGCACCAGAAACGTGCCACTCCAATACTTTGTCCCTTTCTCTTTCCCTTTTCCTTTCTACACACATGTTCCCCTAATGTCATGACCAACCTTTTTCTTTCTTCTTCTCTTTAATATAAACTTATTGGGATAGCAGAATGGTCTCACTATGCACCAGAAGTCAGTTGGCCCATTTGAGACACTGCTATAATATGTTTCATGTCTGTGTAGTTAATTCTCTCTAAGCTACAAAAAAATTTGAGAGGTAAGTAATATTTTTAGTCTCGAATATTTTAAATATGTCCACTTTTAAGTCTATTTTAAATGCAACTAGAATTCTGTTTGGTTTGGTTTGTATCTTTGTTACACCAGATACACATCCAGCTCTGTCAAAGCTATGAATCAAGAGCAAGTATTATGAAAACTACAACTTTGACTCAACAATACTCATATTAAATGGGATACTTTGTCTTCCTGGTAAATGAGTCTTCTGATTAAAATATACATTCACTGAAATAAAAGTAGTACATTCAATTAATCCTGCCTGCACTAAGGGGAAAGTATATGCTTACAAGTTTGGCACAAGAAAATGGCAATAGCTTTATGTTATTACATTTCAACGAAAAGGTTCCAAAAACAGAATTATTAAAAGATATACAATCAACATGAACACTAGGAAAAGAAGAAACACAAATACAGTAAAAGAAAGGGAGTTATGCATGTAACGGAAGAAAATAAAATAATACTATTCTTTTTATTGCTCTTAGCCACCAAAACAGATCAACTACTAGAATTCGACAAGCTAGAGAAAAAAAAGATTCCCTATAGTGTACAAAAAGCAAAACAAAAAGGTAAAATGTGTATGCAGCTCATAATGAAGTTGAACGATGCTACCTTAAAGATAGTTTTTCAAACAGGAGGGAATAAGCACCTGATGCAAAAGCTATCAGATTTCTTACTGAAGAACATTAGGAAGTACAAACAAGTTTCTCAGCCATGATAAGCTTTGCCACAACTGAACAAAAATCTATTAATGTAAAAACATGTCTTAAGTGAGGTATCTCAAAATAACTTGGTCAAGGAAAAATTGGAGAAAAGATACCAATGAACTGCTAAAGTTTTCTGATATTTATGCATAAAGTTACAGCTTAAAAACAGACATATGTTTTTTTTTCAAAATTATTACATGTAAATAAAGCACGGTTATAAAATCCTAGTACATATCACCTTTTCCCAAAAAGTTACTGTGAACATTGAATGAAAATGTTTAATGTGGAATGAGATAACTACATCTCCAAAAACAGTTTTGACTCAAAGTCTCCAACAGTTTTAGTACATTTCTTATCATGTTATACAGTGATAAATTATGTTAAAACAAAGATTTCCTGGAGGCAAGAAAGAACGTTTCTTTTTGTTGCTTTAAAACAAAACCCAAGTTTGGCAAGCTACACAACCAATGAAATTAAATTTCAAGCAGCATAATTTTGCCTCACAGAACTGCATGTAGTTTAACATACAAAACAACCACAGACATAGCGAACAGAACTGTATAAGCCACATGAATGTAACTGGATGAGAACTTATTCCTGAGCAGGAGTGCAATTTAAGATTATGAATCTGAGCATGTTTTGTTTTCTCTGTTGTTGTGTTGCCTCTCTCCCTTTCCTCAATGCAGCAGGTGCAGGAACATGAGTCCCTTTCGTTTTCCCACTGCAACACTGGTGAGGAAATGAGGTGCTCTCTCTCTGGCATGACTGTCTTTGGCAATTATTACTTTCATTAAGAGCAGGGTAGAGACAAAAAAAGATTAGAAATAAAATTTTATTCTGACCACATTAAAAAAGAAGTCTTATAAACTAAGAACTATCATAAAAACAACTGTATTTCCAGGAGGAGAGGTAGGAAATTAATTATTTTCATACACTGTAATGTTGAGAGAAGATGATTTGACAAGTTACAGAAGAATTCTTTTGCTGCTTAGCAATTGCCTCTCCCAATAGGATGTCACAAGAGAATTTCCAGTGAGAAATTAACTGGCTTCTCAAAAAATAATATATAATAATAATAATGTGTCGCTTTCCACAATGTTGTACCATACTGAAAACAATGCTGTACCATGCTGAAATCATTTATAAGCTGCCAAAATCATAGGTAAAGGACTTTCTTAAGAATATTTTCCTCATTCAGCAACATTTTTCTAGGCATAAAGAGGAGAAAAAACCTTCCTCAACTGCCACCAAGAATCCATTAGTCTTTTTCACAGTTTCTCAGAAATGGCCCAACTACTTAGCAACAAGGAATATATGCAACACAAACACTTAAAACACCTCTTTTGTTTGTTGTTGTATATAATTCTGTATTTTTCAAGTAAGTCCTTTAAATACCATGGCTCTGATTTAGACCCCCACCTCCACCTGTGAAATCAGCCCATTTCCCCTTCATTACCAGCACTGAGATCTGCAAACATTCTCAAGACTCTGATTTTAGAAACCTTGGACTCAGATTTAAATTCCTGCCAAGTAGTTGCGCTGTATAATACAGAACTATTTTTTCCTTTCTAGTACAACCAATTAGGAGCTTTGAACTGAGGCCTCATTTTTTTCTCAAGTTTTTGCCTGTCAGGAACAGCATTTTAAGAATTTTTAATTATCAGGGTTTTTTTTAATTGGTGTACTTTAAGTCTTCACAGTCCTGTAATCAGTTACAAGTCTTCATAAGTTTGTAGAACTGTTTATCCTAATTTCTCTTCCTCCAGAAACATTTTTGTAAGTAGTCAGCTAAACGGAAGTTAGTGAACATCTGACTCCTGCTATCGCTACGGTATGTGGACAAAGCCTGCAGGGTCTCTATTCTAACACAGTTCAGAACTATATGGTAATTGCTCTTAAACTGCTGAAACAAATAGATTAATAAAATATATAGAGCAATCGATTTAAGGAACAGTTAACATTCTTCCTAAGAATAATTAAACACTAGATAAGTAATTACAGGACTCATTAAATCTTTGCTAAGAGGTGAAGTTGAAACTACTTAAAATATACACTAGCACTTTCTAATCTTATAAAATAAAAATGACACAAAGAAACAAAATAATAAGACCAAGGATGTAGACTGATAAAATCCAAAATGGTTTACTAATTTTATATTCTGTTATCTAATGTTATCTGCCCAGCATAATAGCTATCGGTATAATAATCATGCAGTCTTCCAAATGTTATTGCAAATCTCATGATACTTGGTCTTTTCTTAAAGCTTTTCTGGATTCTGAGAATTCCTGCATTAACTTAAATTTTATGTGTTTTTATGCATTCCTGTTCCAAGAATTGGAAATAATGGTGCACATGCAAAGTGGTTCAAATAAAAGGACCACTGAAGTAAACCGATGTATTAATTTTCATGTCTTACAATTTTTAGAAAATTTCACAGTTTTGAAGCCTTGACTCATGGTTTTTTGAATGTTCAATGTTAGACAGTATTACATAAACATAACACATGTATTTCGTACACTTTATATCACAGGGTTTCATTACAGTTAACCCAAAGAAAAGGACAGAGGAAGTGAGCAAAAAAACATGCACTCTCCAAAGCAAATGGAGGAATCAACAAAGCAAGAAAATTCAGCTTAGAAGTCCCAGAAAGTTCAAGGTTAATACTAAAGAAGTTACTAACATCTTTAGGAAACTTTATTGGCAGGAAGACTCAATCATATTAGGTTTGTTCTGAATATACAATCAGAGTTCAAGGATAGGGAAGATTACGAAGTGCTTAAAACTATGTAATTAGCTGATCAGTGCAAGACCAAAATTGTTTACATAGTCTGAGAGTATAAACCCGCAAGGACCTCTGCAACTTTGTTAGAGACATCTGCTAGACAGATAAAGAGAGGACGGTCCATACAGTTGTGTTGTTAACAATTACATTAAAGATTTTGAAATCAACAGACCTAGAATTCATTCTTTATTATGTTTTTGGAAAATTCCTGGAATAAAGAAGTAAACAAACAAAAGATCCACCTTGGTTATGATCAGACCAGGAAGTATAATTTTGTAGAAGCAGCACATGACTTCTCACTGATCATTATAAGTGGTGCAGATTAGCCACTGAAAATAAGGAATGGTTATGAGATGTGCATTTCTTAGGATAAAGGACTGTGTTATTAAATATTTTGAGTAATATGCATATAGGAAAGAATGCAATTAAACACTTTTTGTAATGGCAAGGAAAGTTTTAGTTTGTTGTACAGGAATATTAAATTGATTTTGAATACCCTCAGCAGAACATTATATATATAATAAAATTAAACACAATCACATCCATTAAGTAGCTATAAAATTTTATAAAATATTGTGCATGGAACTAAGAAATGCATACAGTTTACTTTGAGGCTACTCACTGTAACCATCTTAAGTCAAAGATGCAAGCTGTATTCCCAAATTACTCATTCAACTTAAAAAAAAAAAAAAAAAAAGTAAGCAGCATCTTCATTATGACTAATTTTGACCAATGCAAAACTTAGTGACATGGTGAGAAAGGGATAAGGTTCTGAGTCAAACAGAGAAAACATACCGCAGCTCTGCATTTCTGCTTTAAATACTAAATAGCTTTACTTGGTTTTGTTTTATACAAAAACTTCTTAAAGATGTAACAGCTATGCTTTATTTTAACACAATGCATCAGAAAATTCATATCTCTGCATCATTCCAGCCACAAGTACTACTTAGTACTCGAAGCATCTTCTGAAATAATATACAAGACCTATTTCACGGTGGACAATTAGGTAAAATAGTTTCTATTTCTGTGTTGTATCACAAGCCGATGTGTTTTCTCTGCAAAAGACATATTTAGTTGATGGCATTCCATAATATAATCTCTATTAATTTTTTTGATATCCATTTTGCTAAATTCACCAGAAAGTCAGAAAGACTTAAAATAAATTCAGTAATTATTCACTTCAGAATATCTCCAGTACATGTATGGATTGTTTGTAGATTATACTATAAATCTAAATATTAGAATCTAATTTTAAATAAAAATAACACTAATCAAAGATTCTTAGATCTGTGACAATGGATTAATCTTGCAAATCAATTTTTAGATGGCAGGGCTTTAATCAGAAGGCTCTTTTTTATCCCCTTGCCCCCCAAAGAGATTACAATAACATTTATATATCCCTGAACACTGATTTAGTGATTTTGGGATTAGATGTGGAGGAAAAAGAACATATTTTTTGCAGTTGACAACACTGAAAGTATACATTAGAGCCATTAATGATTGTTGATTAACGTTGATTAAAAACTCATCAGCGATCACCAGGACAAAAAAACATAAATTTTATTCAGGCAAGACAGGGAGCCCTATTTTGGGAGCCTAAATTAAATCTTTATACACAGAAAGATTATCTTCTACACATAAACTTAATGCAAACCCATGTCATGTTCTAGTCTTGTTACAACTGAGTGTAAATCAAAATCACCTTCAAACAGAGTAAAAATTAACATGTTGTTACATAACTACATAAGGAAATAGTATCTTTCTTTCCTTAGAGCAGCTAATGATAATAAGCAGCCCCGCCCAAAAAAAGGCTCCTAGCAAAGACTCAGGACAGCATACTAACAGACATCTCATACCATTTCTATCCTCAAAAGCTCAGGTGAGAGAGCATTGGGATTTCCCTCCAAGATAAGGCTGTTGTACCAATCTTGTGGGACCCAAAATACTTCGTTACTTTTATTTTTTATTGCTATACTAATCATTTCATACATCCTTGAATCCTTGGCTGAATTCTTCTCTGAGGTGAAACATAAGATGCTCTTCCATTTTCAGGAAGCTATTTATGTCATTGTTACCCCTTGTATGAGTTTCCTAAAGACCAGAAATCCTTTCTTAGCTCTTCTGGACTCTGACACAGGCATCTTGGAAGAGCCTCACACATTATAAAAACAAACGGAATAAAACATTGGCTAAAATAATGCTTTATAATGAGTGCTGGGGGAGAACCTTAAAATCCATAAATCTATGACATCCAAAATACTACCAGGATACATTAATAAAAACAAGGTACTTTGCTTTCTCTTATATTTAACAGCTTATTATAAAATAAAGGCGCTTTTATTAATACTGTATTTTGCAGCACTATGCAATGTCCCTGCTCTTTTATTCTGTTAATATGCAAACAAATGTACTCAACCATAGCTAGAAGCTAGATGTACTAATCAGCACCGTTTTGTGTCACCGGCACTATAAAAAGACTTTATAGCACATTAAAAGATTTCTAACAGATCTTCAGCCTCCTGCAAAGATGTTAATGCCAGCCACTTCCAACACAAGCATCATCACCAGCACACACACCCTTACACATTTCTTCAAAGAGAAGGTTTTAAATATTTAGTAAAAGGTTTTAACAGCACTCTCCATTGCCAATTAGTGACAGTGATACCATTTAAATCTTTTATGATGACAACACTAAAAATGAATAAATAAATTACAGGACAACCTGGTATCACAATACTTTTAAGCCTTTATTATACCATAGTGGATTTATACATTTGTCTGGTACACATTCTGAGTACTCTCTTAGTTCTGCATTGCAAAAAATAAAATAATTTAAAAAAAAAACTTAAAAGGGCACAGATGAACAAAGCACAGAATAGCTTCAACAGAAGCAACAACTAAATACAGTAAGATTCTTTAGCCTGGAAGAAAAAGATGACATAATGTAAATAAGATGAACACCTTTCAAGTCATGATTGGAATAGAAAAACTGAATGCAGAACAAGTGCTTATCTATTCTAATGAGCCAGGGCATACGAAGTAAACAAGCAAGTAGTTACCAGGTAAAAAAAAAAACAAACAAACAGAAGAGGAACTTCTTCACACAACACAGTTAATCTAAGAAACTTTGCCATAGGATGTTACCGTGGTGAAAAGCTTACAAAGTTAAACTGTTCTTTGACAATTAATAGGAAGAAAAGACAACCGTAAGGATTATTAAACCCAAAGATGTCTTCAGCTGCAAATTACTAGAAGGCTGGGAGCAGATGTCAGGGAAGCGTGCTTTTTCTTATCTCTGTAACAGCCACTGCTGGAGGCAAGCTAAGAACTAAATGGACTTATGCTCTGACCCAGGACAGGCATTCTGAAATTTGTTTGGGCTGGCAGCTCGCGAGGAGCATTTCTGAAGGCTGCGGAGGAGAACAGATGCAGCTACCCTAAGCTGTGCAATCAGCCTTAATCGTAGGTTCAGGCCTCAAGCCTCTGGGACTTCAACCTGTTGTGATGGCTGACAGCCCGGCACTGGAACCTCTTCTCCTTTTTCTCTTCTTGGGATTCAAACAGACACCAACTATTGCACACTCTGCAGCTCTGCTCTGTTCTAGCACTTGGCTGGGAATAAAAGATCTCCACTAGCTGCTAAAGTACAAAAGCACAGTATGGCCAGCATGCTGTCTCCCCGCTGCTGAAGCAGAAAGGCGAAGCTGTCTGGGGGTTGAGGAGTGACCAAACAAGGGGAGGGATGAACAGAGTGGCACAAAAGGACAAGGTGACACAAACTGGAACCAAGCCAAGCAGGAGAGTAAAATATCGGTGTTATGAATTCTTCCACTGTCAATTTCTAAATCTAAATCTACAAAATACCAAATGACAAAACTCACAGCTAAAAGAATTCAGTGCCTTCGTATTACACCATGACTCTCAGGCTAGAGCCTATCTAAATCAGACTGGCCATTCCCTGAGGAAGGAGCAAACACGAGGTACACGGAAGGTGTTATTTGAGAAGTGAAACAAATAAAGCTGAAAATTGCCTACCTCAAACAATAGTTGTGAGATGCATTACTGCATCCATTACAATTGAGAAGAATGGAGAGAAGACAAAGGAGACAGTTGGAGCTTAACAGATAAAATATATACAATAAGCTATATAATGCTGTGGGGGTTCTTTAAAAGAAAGAAATACAAAACATTATTCGAACTCAAACTACTGAGGTCTACTTTAGCTTTCTCCACTATGTGGTAGTAACGTGACATGACTAAATACATTCCCTCATTCCTTGTATTTCACATAAATACTAATCCTTAACTCTTCAGTTCTCACTGGAAATGTCTTTGGAAGCAATCACTGTCAGCATAGTTAAAAAAAATGATTTAGAGACCATTTGCTGTGAATGGCAAAGTTAAGTTTCAGTTGATTGAAGCTATTTCCTGAAGCAACTTATGTCCAACTATTACTTAGTTTTTCCCACCTTTTGCAGTAAAAATGCATTTATTTGTAAACTTCAAACACATAAATATTGCAACCAGTATTTTTTCATCAACTCAGAAACTACATAGCATACATGAAGGATAATATTAATTCTGCTCCTGATCTACTAAAGGAACAAGCATGGCACAGTGTAAGACCATCATAAAAATGAAAGTTGATGTCTTGCTTTTTTTAAACTTATAATTGTTTCTTTACCATTTACAGAACTTACCTAAAATTCAGTGAAGAGTTGCCTACACTAAAAACACTAGCAATAAGTTGTAGGAAGAAAATAGTCTAAACAAAAGCTTTGGCAGTCAGCTGAATTCCTGTCCTTTTATTCCAACTTTAATAAAACAAAACAAAAAAGAAGAATTAAACTATGATTTTTTTTTTTACTTAAATAAGCAGATATTTATATTTTATTTTAAGGATTTTGGTTAAAGTACATTGTTGACTGAAAATGTCAAACACTTATTAAAACAAATATTTTTATGAACAATCTGGAAATCAGTCTTAATATCTTGTTATTTTATATTTTTGATTTTATAAAACTCAACTGCTGTTATGAAAAGTATTTTTTTATTAAAGGCCATTTCCTGTCTGCCTGTGCTTATGAACTATGTACAACAATTTCCAAAACATGAATGTTTGTTATCTGAAAAGATCCTTGAACATAGTATATAATTGTAAGTACTCAGGAATATTTTATTACTTGTTCCAAAGGGTCAAAAGACATTAAAAGAAACCCCAAGAGGTCCAGGAGAGTCAGATATGAATCACATCTATTTAACTTTCCCAAGACTGCATCAGTTAAACACTGGGATCCTCAGTACTACTGATTCTCAGTCACATGCTGTATTGTGCTTTTCGCTGTCTTCAACATAGATGTTCTGCGAGGTGAAGATCTAGGAAGGAAGAGGCAGCTGAGCTCAGACACGTTCCTCTTCAGAAGCAAGGAACAACCAGGCCAACACTGACAGTTCTTGAAAAGTAACTAATTAAGTAGAAATGAGGGATTTAAGGCAATTAGGAGGATGGGTAATATACCCTTCCAAAGGATTGCTCCAAATATATCGTCCCAAGACAAGGAGAAACAAGTACAGTGATGGCACTATCCCCCTATATAAAAATCAACTGTAAAGCAGTACTGATATTCTTAACCCCAGCTGAGAAAAATGGAAAGATGATGCTTGCTACTGACTCTCTGTAAAGACAAACAACCCCAGCCCCTTCCAAAGAAGCCATTTTTATCCCAAACCCATAATCTAGTAAGCAGATTCATAAATTTGTACTTACTGTTAATTATTAATATACTTATAGTAAAGTCATTTTCTCATAAATTATATTTCTGAACTGGATTCTGCAACAGCATATTGCCTAGTTTACAGGCAATAAAGAGTAAAATTAACTGGCTTTAGTGTAGTTATAGAGTATCTAGTGTTTGAATGATACAATTTAAAATCTATAAACTCCTATCATTTAAAGAAAAAAAAAATCAAATCAAGTATCATTGTATGATGGAAAAGAAAGTATACTTAAATCTGCTGTTGACAGGAAGATGGAAGATCTGCATGCATGTTGAAAGATAAGTTTAAAATTAGAAAGAGCCTGACAAATTGAAGATACAATCTGAAATAATTAGAATGAAGTCACTAACGACAAGTGCAGGCTTTTAAGCTCTGTGTAGATGATTGCTCTTGCCCATATACAAAGAGGAATAATCAGCTAGCATTTCTGCCCAGAAGGATCACATACTACAGGTGATTGAAACACAAAAGCATCATACTGGAAGATATAAAAAGTTGATCCTGCCACAGAGCAGTGGAGCAGAGTAGACTGACCTCTTGAGGTCTCTTCCAACCTTATTTTTAATCATTCGTTAATGCACCCATGGTACTGCTTAATCACATTTTCCTCTTCTCCACATTCAGTATAAATTATTACATACCATTCTTCCCCTGAAGTCTACCTGCTAGTCTACTTATACTGAGATTTCTGAATTTTGAACATAATCCCAAATTTGTGGGAAAAGTTAAATATTTTAGAATCAATATACTACTATTATAATAGAAGTTCTAAATCAATTAGTCTCTTAAAGTTTATGCAATTGACACGTATTATTTCAAAGAATTTTGTCATTTAGAAAATATAAAAACCTATGTTCATATCACCCTGGGCCAGCAAAGACTGGGAAATTATACGATTAACATCTTCCCTTCCTGTCAGCCTCAGCTTTCATTTTTTAATCTTCCATAATTGCAAGCAACATCAAACTTTAGTGAGCAATGCTTATCTGTGAACCATGGGTAGGAGACCACTGCTATAATTCCTAACCCCCCCCAAAAAAGGCACCTAAACAATTAGTCATATCTCTGATCAATCTTGATAATAGGCATAAGAAACACTCATCAGGTGTTCATAATAATTTGTTAAATTCAACTAATTGATTTTTCATTATTGAACACACTGAACATAATATTTTGTGGATATTGTAAGGATTGAGGTGTGGTGCTGGCGAAGGAGTTGCTATTACTCACACCAGCTGACCTCTTTACACAGTCACTGGAAATAGATAAGCTCTTCCAGAGAGGAAGTCAGAGAATCTAAATTTCTCCAAATTAAACTCCTGCTCCAAGTCATATTTTGGAAAAAAAAAAAAAAAAAAACTTTTTCTTCACTGGCTATAGTAGACAAGCTAGATAAATTACACGCTGAACTTGAGTAAAGTGAATACCCCTGTGTATCAGTTTCTATAAACATCTGTTGCTTTTTTTAAATAGAATTACTTGTATCAAAACAACATTTTTATTACTGCAATCTGGAAAAAGTACTAATGTAAATAAAAATCATATAACAAATGCAATGCACATCATATCTGCTCAGTGGCTGTGACATAACACACATCCTGGTCCAATGTCACTGTTAGCAAGTAGTAAATTGCCTAATATATACATACATACATATATATATGTGCGTGTGTATAACATATATATATAGTGTGTGTATATGTGTATATATACACGCATATATAGAAAAAATACTACATGCAAATATCTAAGATTTTGTATGACAGAAAATATGATGCAAGGAGAGCTACAGTATGGCATTAAGTAATGTTTTAAAATAAATATTATATTTAAAAAATTTAGGTATCCATTACAGAATGAGTAGTAGAGGATGAAGGAGGAGGAACACTAATAATGACAAGTACATGTAACCTTCTATAGTTTAGGTGAGAGTGCGACAAATCAAAGAGTAAGTATCCCATACAGGAAAGCTTGAGGATTTATGAAGCTGCAGTTAGCTTTTCAGATCTCTCTCATTATATGACAAACAAAAGAGATGAGATGCTATATCTACAACAAATCAGCCAGAAGAAACTAAGAAACAAACAAAAAATCCAGGAACAGCTCCTTTAGAAAATTCTACACTTCAGTTGTCTAGCTGAAAGCCTGCCCAGAGTAAGAAGACGTAGGGGTAGTTGAACTATCAAAGTCCTGTTTCCTATGGATATGCTTTCTTTGTGGCGGGATATTTTGGTGTCAATTAACATGCATACTCTGAGCAAAATATCCTCCACTGTTGGGACACTCAATGTCTTTCTTCCATATGGATCTTCTCAAACTTGGAAGAACTAAGCTCACACTGTAGCTTTTTGTTTCCAAGGGGAAAAGGGTGTGGAGCAAGAAAACATGCTAATTTTCTCACGCTTTCCTCTATGGGGCTATTTTCTTTGAATTTAGGAGCCTTAGCACCTTTGAGCCTGTTATCACTCAATCAAGTTTACTTGAAAATGTCAGGTACATCACAAAGTCCCTGGGGGACAAGTGTGCATTTTTTATATAATGTATATATGTGTGTGTGTGTGCGTGCACGCATGCATGTATATATATACACGTACACACACATATTTTATATATATATATCTTATGTATTTTTATTTATATTTATATTTGTGTATATATACACACACACCCCAACAGTGTGACTATACAACTTTCCTTCTCATTATAAAAGTTGGCTGAAAATCAGGTCATTTCATATATGTTAAACTGATTCCAGCAACCTAACTCTCTTATATCCTTACAGATGGAAACTGAATGTGTATGATCTATTCCTGGATCTCCACTAAGCCTTACTAACATGTCATTTTGGCTAAGGTAATTTAGGGCTGCAGAGGACCTAGATCCACTGAAAATATTGCTTTAAAGTTTTCCATGAAAGCAAGGAAAAGGATTTATTACAGACTTTAAAACAATCATAGTGGTAGAACACTGTGTAACATTCTCTACAGTTCATATTTTGTACACCTGATACAGAGAGGTATACAATATGAACTAGACATCACAGAAGCCATACAAAATAATGACATATTCTGTCATTTTATTATGAAAAAAGAAGAACCTGATGCATATGCTGTAGGACTTCCCAGCTGTAGAAAGACACAAATATAAGAATGTTCAATTTCAAAAGCAAAAGCTCTGTTGAAAATTATCCCCTAGAATATCTACCTGATAAATTTGGTTCCTCTCTTCTCACAGACTTTGGAACTTAAGAACTGCAATGATCAGCAAGTGCTTGACTTTAGAATGAAAGCATAAGTTTACACACAGAAACAAATTTGAATCTCCCTGTTTTATTAAGTTATCAGCCAAGAAACAGTGTTTTATTGACACCAAGATCTGCAAAAAAACCCTGAACTTTGCTTGCAGACATATGTTGATAAGAACATTGCACTCATAGAATGCCAAGCCACCTTTCTTCATTCACTTTTCATTGTTGTCTTCTCAAATAACTACAGCCTCTCCTATGTATGTCTCTTCTTGTTTTATTACTATGACACCTCTCCTAATAAAGAAAGATGTTTACACAGTTGTATCTCTTTTGGCCTAGGTCTGCAGTACTGACAACTGTGAGGTTCCACAAACGTATATTGTTCCTGGAGATCCCTGGAAGCAAGCAGCTCTGAGGAAACCTAGACACTGTCAGTTATATGCCTTGCAAATATTCTCAGAGACTTACCATTTCAAATTCTCTTTTAGATGGAGGGGAACCCCCACATATAGATGAAGAAAGCCCACTGCTGACTGTTAGAGCAACTAAGAGAAAAACTTCACAGAAAGCTCAAATCCACTTTGAGCTGCAAGATGGACCCACTGTAAATTCATTTTATAGAAAATTATAGGAATCGTTATAGAAAAGTATATTATAGGAAACCATAGCTGGTAACGCCAGGAGAAGTATTATGGAAAAGCAAAATACTGACAAAAAATCTGTTTTATAAAAACAAGTGGTACATAAATTAGTTCACAAATTAGCTATCTGAATAGCCTTAAAGACCATAGATGCATGATGTGTCATAACTATTTTCTCTGAAAAAAATCAGAATTTCATAAATATTGAGGGTAAGAAACAAAAACAAACGCATATACATTCCCTAGCCCTCAGATTTGTTTCAACAAAGATAAACGGTACAGTAGCAATTTTTATAGAATAGCCTAGAAGTGAAGGGTACAATCTTTAATACTTTCAGCCTGAGCACAGCTTATATATCAGGGTCTGAAAGCCGAAATAAACAAGCATGACATGAAGGTCATATTAATATTTCCAGTAACAGTAGCTTTACCACCTTGAGAATATCATTCTCTTAGATGACACTCTAATCTCAAAGAGTATGTAGTCTTGTCCTGAACAAGAAAGAAAAAACAGAATGTTGCAGGTGCACAAAAATAAAACAGCAAAAAAGAGAAAAGAGCAGAGACTGCAAATAAGAAAGAGAAGGAAAAAAAAGAAACTACTCTGAGAAGGAAAGAGAAGACTCCTGAAAATGGACAATCAATAGAAGCACCGACTAAAAACAAAAGAAAACACAAAATATTTCAATTTTTCTCCACAAACATGCACTTCCAAAGAATTTAGCCTCAATTGAAACAATTTGTCATTCAAATGTCAATTTTCTGTTTGTGACTCAGAAGCCTACACAGTATTCATTAGGCAAAGTCTTTAAAACATTAGATATTCCACAAACTTGCATCTCACAGATCCACTAACATAATTGTGTATTTTAAATGAAATATAAAAGACAAGAAATCTGTATTTGCATGGCATAGACAGGTTTTCTGAGTTTATTCCATATATTCTGTAAGAGCGGTTATACATCATTCATATAAGTTACTAAAACTCCAGGAATATTTCCAAAAAATAGATTACATAGTACTTTTTCCACTCTGCTTCACAGACTTCTGCTCTGCAAGAGCAGACAATAACAAACACGTTAAGCTTTACTATTCGTGCCAAGTTTTCCAAAAGGTTTCATATCAAAAACTATGTTGTTACACAATCTGACTCAAACTACCTGTGAACACTGCTGAAGCAAGCAGGCAGAAGAGTGAGTATTCAGCATATTTGAAAACAAGTACTTTTTCCCAAAAGTATTAAAACACTCATATTTAAAATAGATATGGACTACATAACTTTAAAAGCACTGCTGTCAACTCATGTCATAATTATTCAAACTACAACACAAAGTAAAACATTAGTCAGTTCTTGACAGCTAAACAGTTTACTGTTCAAATTTGTCAGTAACAATACCAGAAAGTTGAATAACTTTATATTCTGCAGTGCTGCCACTTTCATATGAACTAAGAAGCTTCATTTAGATATTCACAAAATGTAATCCAAAACATATTTCCTTTTCTTGTGCTCCTTGATTTTAACAGATCACACTGCATACTGCATATACTATAATATACTGCACTATACTGTATCCCTGTTTGGTCCCCAGAGAGGCAGAAGGTTCCTGTATAATCAAATGGTACGATACAAAATAGTAATATGATAGCACCTTACACATTGCAAGCAACATAGTATCTTTCTTGAACTACCACAGAAGGAACAAAACAGTGTTAGGAAATAACAGATTTGTGTAAAAACACTGGCAAATCCAGTAAATACTAAATTATTCCAACACCATGCTCAGTTGCCTCTTTTCTATTGTTATAATTTCTTTAACTCACACACACAAACGCACACACCTAGCATCGCTGCTCTAACAGGAAGGGTGGGTGCATGCTGTCAAGTGCGTTGCACTGCTGACTGCCCTTGCACTCACTCCCCTTGGTTCTTTAACCAAGGTCTGGGAGGCTGTAATACAACTTGAGATACACGACTGGCCTTCAATTTCCACGTGTGTTTTGCTACTATGCAGCTAATAGAACTTCATACTCCAATTTTAGAGGCATATAAATATTTAAGACGACAACAAATCTAGCTATTCTTCTTGATTAAACTCAGTTCTGAAGTACTTTGATAAGTTGTTCTTTATTTAAGGTTAATACAGTCACTATACAAATGGAGTCATTTTTCTAGGTTCTCTAACCTTTTCACTGGAGTTGGGAAAGATTAAAAAAAAAACAAGACAAAGTGTCACTTCTCAGGAAGCAAGGACTTAAGAAAAGGGAACAACTGTATTTGTGTAAATAATTGTACTAAAAAAACCCTCCCATCCCTTTTTCCACTGATCTACATTTTACCATTTTTCTGCCCCAACTTTCCATGTAGAAACATTAGCACTCAGAATACAGAGGTAAGTATAAACAAAGATCGTTTCTACAGGTAAAGTACAACACAGTCTCCTGTTAAACACGCTGTCACTTTCAACAAGAAAAAACCTTCCTCTTCCATCTTCGCCCACCCCCAGTCCAATGAGAACCTGAACCTCCCATCACCTGCTGTGTGTCTGTCACACACACAAGCCAATGGAGCAACAAAATTGCTCTGCACAGGTGCATCCCAAATAACAAGGATATTGTGTAAGCCATGTCTTTCAGTGCCAGGCTGATGCCCATGTTGTCTTTTAACAAGCCATTTAGGTTCTCTCACCTTCTCCAGCGCTCCAAGAACGTTAGAGCAATCTATTAAAATGTCCCTCAAAACACAACATCCACCCCCACATGCAGATGTGCATATAGCCATCTTTTCACTGTTGTTCACCTTTGACAAAGGAAAGGTCAAGTCCCCTCACCACAAAAGAAAAAAAAGACAACAAAAACCAGCATATCCCTTCATCTTGAGACAAGGTCCTGTGAGCCAAACCTCTCTCACGCGTCTCTGCCTGTGTCACAGAGAAACAGCCAAGACCCCGATGGGGAGGAGCAAATGCTCTTACCTTAATTATGCTGCTCCTCCGGGGGATGCCGGGTTTGCCATCTCGCTGCTGAGTGGTGGAAAAGCCTTTCTCTTTACTGCTGCTCTCCGGACTTCCAGGAAGAGCTGATCCCGACTCCTCGCCAGCTCCCACCAGGGCACAGTCCCCGTTAGAGACCCGGCTGCCTGCACTGTCAAAGCGGGATCGGCCGCCGCCGCCACCTCCGCCGCCTCCTCCTCCCCCTCCGCCTTCCCCATCTCCTGCCTTGAAGGCCACCTTGCCTTGGACTGGACCCGGGGAGGAAGGCAGCCCCCCGCCGCCGGTGCCGCCACTGCTGCCAAACTCCGCCATCAGCCTCCCTGACTAGAGCAGAAACAATATTGCTATCCCCCTCCCCTCCTCCTGCAGCTGCCTGGTGCTGGCTCTTCTTCCGCTTTCTGTGTATTTACGATCGGGGGATTTTGAGCAAAAGTCTCTCTCCCTCCGCAGATCTGACAGCTGAAATCGCGTGGCTCCAGGAGGGGGGGGTGAAACGTCTCAGTTTTGTTTCTGTCAGCACCAGTCCTCCAGCACCTGGGAATGGAAAAGAAATGAAACGTGACAGCTCGCTCTCACACGAGGCAGCGGCGGGCGGGGGAGCGTTACACCACGGCGCTCACACACGCTCACACACACACACGGACCCGCCGCTCTGCTGAAGGACGCCGCCGCTCGCGCACCTCGGCCGCGGCAGCGGCGCGGGGACCAGGCGCGGGCGCAGCGCAGCGCCGCGGCGGGGGGCGGCAGGTCTGCGCCGGCCGCTGCCCGCCGCCCCGCGGGCGGCCGCGAGGGGGACATGGGGGGTCCGGGGGGGGGGCCGATACAGGGCACGTGGGGGAACCGCGCTGCTTAGACTGCTCAACCAGGAAAGCAGGAGGGATGCTAATGGCGGTGTTTCCACTCTTAGAGTAAACCCTCAATCCCGAAGCAGAGAAAAGAAGCGGGAACGGGGGGGGGGGGAGGGGGGCGGGGAAACAAAAACCAAAAAAACTTAAACACACCGAAGACCCTCCGGCCCACGGGGCTCGGGGGGAGCCCGTCCCGCGCGGAGCCGGGACGCCCCGCGGCAGCGAGGCCACAGCGGCCGCCGAGGCCAGCAGCCCGGCGAGGGGCAGCTGCCCCGCGGCGACACCGTCACCCCACGCGGCCCCCGCGCCGCGGGCAGGCCACGGACCGCCCTCCGGGGCGCCATCGGCAACTTTCCTCCCCTACGCGCCCACACCCAGCCGCCCCACAGCGCCTTCCCCCGCGCCGGCGACAACCAGGGCCCGGGCGGCGGCAGCCCCGGCTCTCCCGCCCTGCAGAGCCGCTACCCGCGGTGCCTCCACCCCCCTCCCGGCCGCCTCAGCCCCCCGAGCCGCGGCTCCCTCCCGCCGCCCGCACGTCGCGGCCCCGCTACCCACCTCCGCGGCAGGGTGACAAGCGGGGGCCCCCCGCCGCCGCCGCCGCTTTCTCCCCCGCTCCCCTCCTCCCCGCTATGGTCGCCGCCTCTGCCCGGAGCCGGATACAGAGAGAAACTGATTCATGTGGCTGCTTCCCTCGCTCGCTCTCCGCGCCGCCGCCGCCACCTCCCCCCGGGTGAGCGCTCAGCAACAGCCCCCAGCGGGGGAAACGCCGGCAGCGCCGCGGGGAGAGGCAGCCCCGGCCGCCCCCGCGAGGAAACTCTCCGGCGGAGGCAGCGCCAGCGAGCCGGGCTCGCCGCCCCCCGCCCCGCGCTGCCAATCACCGCGGCCGGCCCCGCGCCGATGGGCGGCCCCGCCACCGGCACCCCCGCCCGCGGCGGCGGCGGCTCGCGGCGCTCCGCGGGGGCAGCGTCGCCTCCGCGGGGTGCCCTCCTTCTGCCCGCCGTTATCAGTGAATTCCGCCACTCGCGTGGCTGAAACAAACAAACAAAAAACTGTTCTCGCTTCCAAAGTCCTGCGCCTGGCCCCACACCCCCCCCCTTTGTGGGTTTTTTTGGGTCCCCCCCGCCCCGTTGAGAGCTGCGTTACTGCTTGCTGAACGCACACGGCTCAGGGCGGCTCGCGTTAGCCCTGCCCGCCCCTTCCCTCGGGGCTCAGCTCCCCGACGGCGGCCGGGGCAGCAACAGAGGGCGCGCGCGTGGGCGGGGCCCAACGGCCGTTCCCGCGCGCCGCGGCAGGGGGGAGGGGCGGGGCCCGCGCCTCGCGCCTCGGCCCCCCCCCGGCGGCGGTGCGGGCGGTTGGGTCCGTTAGCTAATGGAGGAAGCAGAAGCCGACGAAGTGCTGCACTAGTAAAGGCTTCACGAACACAGTAACCGGCCGGTCGTCAGATGTCGATGTCCAACCTGCCGAGTCAGGTGGCAGGGCTCTACGTTCAGGGCATGGGCGAAACGAGGAATCAGAGAAACAGGAGTCGGAAGAGCCGTACGGAGCAAGGGGACATCTAAGACAGCACATCATCTGACCTTAGGCATTCGGCTGAAGTGCTTAATGTAGTCAAATGGGAGCACTACGCTTTTTATTTAGGTTCTCCAAATTGCCCTCTGGAGATCGCTGACACTATCAGGGATAAGACACCCATCTTAGATGCTTAAAATAAGATGGTATAAATACCCACCTTTGATGATGCATAGAGTCACGCAGTGGAAACACTGCGGAGAAGAGTACCCTTTAAATCCTGTTCCCCGGCTCCAGGGCCTTTCCGAGCACGGCGGAGGAGGAGTGCTTCGGCACGCGGCCCACGGCTGTGAAGGAAGGCGCTTCCACCTCCTCCAGCCCACCGCCGTGAAGGAAGGCACTTCCACCTCCTCCTCCAGGGCGCCGAGGTGCCGCTCACTCTGCTGGTCTGACGCACCAGGAGCCGTAACTGCAATGCCTCCTTCTGCAGCTCTTCAGTGATGGGACCACTTGGGTGTGAGAGCCCTCATTCCCATCTCCTTTTTTTACTGAAGGGACTCAAATCTGTGTCCCTGCTGCCAATAGACAGCCACCAACTCGCAGAGTATTTTTGGTGAGAGCATTTTCCCACAGAAGCTGTGCCACGCACACTGTAAAAGGGAATTCAGGAGGCACTGGGCCAGAAAGAAGTGGGAATGTGACTGCAGTTGAGTGGCAATCTGTTTGTGAGTGTTATTAAATAATGGTCTTGGCCGCAAGGAAGGGACCAAACACCCCTGAGGTGAGAGGGCTAACTATTAGGATAGAGACCCACTTTCCTTTTCTTGAGCTGTTTTTTGTATCATGAGAGTGTCTCCCCATTCCCAAAGAACAAATCTGCTTAAGGTGCTTAATAATTACACATTATAAATCATTAATCTCCTGTCCATGACTTGAAGGCAATATATTGCCTGCAAGTCCTGGCAATGTTATTTGTCACCATAGAAAAAGGCACCATGAAGTACGATCCAGCTTGGAGGAACATATGATCCTATTTTTAGGATATTACTTACTCAGTATCATTTATCAGGGTCAATCAGGGTCAAGGAAGTTCAGAACCTGGCATGGCCACATCATGCATGCATATGGTGCCTAATTGTAATCAAATTATTAACATTGCTAAAGTGAATGAAAACCTAAACATTTGCAGGATCTGGACTATAAACTATGAAGGACAGTAATATTAAATGTAAGATCTGAAATAGCCAAAGTATATGTTTGTGATAAGCTGGAGATACAGTCATTTTACCATTTGTCTTCATCTGAATATCTGCTTTTGCCTGACCATTTAAGTAGGAAAAGGCAGTCTTCACTGTTAAATTAACTTTTGGTATTGTATTTGCAGATGTACACATCACAAACCATCCCTGCTGGAGATCTTTTGTCATTAGCATCGTCACCATTTCTTCTGGAGGATAAGATTTACAAGCAACAGGTAAAAAATGTTATTCGAATCATTTGTCACAGAGCATTGCAAGGAAGAAGATACACGTTTTCTGCCATTTAGCTACTTAAGATGCACATTACTAAACCACCAGTTTTCAGGCCCTTAGCAAGATTTGAACAATCCTTCCTCAAGGAAAAAAATAAAGCTTCTCTTTCCCACTCTACTTATCTGTCCAACCTGTGTAGAAACAGGATAACTCCACTGAACAAAAGAAGTCAGTTAACTTTAGCCTTGGCAGTTCTTTAATTAAGGATATCAAGAGTTGCAGACATTGTCAGGCTTTTTTAGGTGAAAAGCTGTAGATATATGTCTCTTAAAGCCTTTTGGCCATAAAAGTGAGGATATCATACAAAGAGCTGGTAAAACTTCTGAACCTCATCTTAAATCTGCAAGTCAATATAATAGCACTGGCATTATGCTTATTCTACTCCATTGATGTTAAATTACTGATAAAGATATGAGTATCAGATACTAAACCAGAAAGGTTTTGCAGGCTGATGGAGATAGCAAATAATTTTTTCTCCAGTTCTGAGATTTCTTCCATGACTCTTCATTCCCTGATTTTTATTATCGCCCCATTCTGTTTTACCAAATGTCCTTACTTTAGTAAAGTGTTTATTCAGGGGCATTTTGAATTAAGTTGAAAACTACTTCCATTTAAAAAATGAAGAATTCCTTCTAAACCAAATTGTCAGAAATGGCCACCAAAACTGGACTAGTCTATAAACACCTTATTTATTCCAGTGAGGTCAGGTTTCCAAAGCATTTTGTGTTATATAATGTAACCATATGCTTTGCCACAATTTTTTGGAGATCTATGGGTGAAGAAACTTTCTCATTATTATTCAATAGTGGCCTTAGCAGACTTTATTTCTTTAATTGCTAAATGAACTAAGAATTATAATGGAATGGTAAGATACCTTATGACAATATTTAACTGTGAGAACTTGCTGTCGTGCACACATTAGCTATTTTTCATAAAATCCTGTTAAATACCAGAGTTCCACAGCTAAGCTAATATTACCCATTGAACTTTTCTAATTCAAATAGTGTGGCAGTAAAAACCTGCCAAGAAACAGAGTATGTTTAAACCCCTAACCAGTAATTAAATGACCAGTATTTAGATAAACCAAATACCAGATTATTACTAATATCGTAAATATTTTTTGTTATTCCAAACATGAAGAACTCTTATTAGCAATTATCTTGTTTAAATGTGGCTTTACTGTCATCTCTGCTTGCAATATGTTTTTTCATTATTACAAGGATCTCTACAAATCCAGTGATAATTTTTTAAATTGCCTCACTTGATTTTTCAGGTCACAGTCTTGCACATACTTGTTTATTATACTTGTTTATAATTAAGTATACATGTTTAAGTAGTCCCATTAAAGTCAGAACCTAATTCATAATTAATCCAAAGCAAAGCTTAGCTATAAATAATGTATTATTGTATACAACATCTGTAAAGTGCAGGTGTGTTACATGCACATAAAAAGAGCACACTGTACAAGTGGGGGAATATGAATGAATGTGTACTAAAGACAGCAAAAATGTAGGTAGGCAAACATAGGCTAAATTGAGAGATTTGCTTACTGGAAAATATTTGTTAACATTTTGTACTTGAAATTAATTATGTTTATAATTTTGGTAAGTTCATTGTACTAACAGTGAACATGGTAGGGTTTTTTTTCTTTTTGATTAGGCAAATCAACCGTTTTTAGCCTATTTATTGCAGCTTAAGGAATGTTTACTATCTATCCTACCTATCATGCTGATTAGTTTGGCTAACAGCCTACTAAATTTGACAGTTGAGGATTAATAAGCGTTTAACCCTTTACTCCAAGTGTCTTCCCCTACACACTTTTGAATCCAGGAGGGGTTATTTTCCACATAAGGATCATTCAAAAGTTCTTCTCTAAACTGGCTGTCATACCATGTGGTTAGTTGGTTGCAATGTAGCTTTAGGTCACACTGTTTTGAAAATCAGACTATTTATTTTGATGTTTAAAAGAACTACTGAAGGGTCAAGATTTTTCAAAATTGAATAATTATATTTTATCCCTGCCTTTTAAAATATTGAACTAGACACTTTAGTGGCAAGTTTAAAGAGCAGACATAAAGGACTTTCTGGAAATCAGACTCCCTCAAGGCTTTAGTTTGAACACGAAAAATTAAGTCTCTTTTGAAAGTCTTGACCTAGGCACTAATTTTGAGTAACTGTGTTTGAAATCCTTAAGTTATCTGAACAAGAAATGTGAGTTTATCGTATTTTAATAGCATATTGTTTGTTTGCCATTCTCAGAAGGCTGAAAATCAAGTCTTTTTGTTTGATTTTAATATCACACTTTGGAAAAACTTTAGAATTTTTTAACACTAATATCTGAGGTTATACTGGGTAAAATTTTTATGGAGCAAAATTTATATTTTTCATGGAGCAAAATTTGTATTTTCTTCTAAGAAAGACAGACACCATGAACAAGACTTGCATCATGAGCATTTAAACTAAGACTGCAACAATAAACCTGTTCTTGAAGTGTTTCTGATGCATCATTAAAAGGAGCAGACAAGCAGTGTTTGCCACCTCCTCATGTTGTACTCTGCCCTCTAAGGAGAAGTGACAGAGTTACAAATTGGGCTGAGAGCCAGAATTCTGCAAAGGATTGGATTTCATTTTGTCCCTCCTTACATTTGTTAGTAACTACTGGATATATACAGAGGCATTTGACTTCTGGAACATAAGGCATTTCATAAGTCATCTATTTTTGTAATTTGAGGAATCTAGCTTTATTATTGCAAGAGCATGCAAATAAAAATTGCCCATGATAAGCTTTTATAACTTCTTAAAACTTAAACTTTGCTCTTGCAAACTTGCCAAAATGTTAATACTGATCAACATCTTTCATTAAATTCTTACACAGAAAAAAAATAAAGCTTTCATTTTGTAAATTCAGGATTCTCCTCACAGTAGAATATTAAACACTCTCACTGCTTTGAAGAAAATCACATCTCTTACATTATAAGAGAGTAGATAAATAAAACAAGTTGATTTCTGTCAGATGAGTTCCTTCTAAAATTTTCATTTTATCATGTCCATCATAGTAAACACTGGGTCTACACATGCTTAGTAGGAATTACAGTGCTTAACGCCTTTACTTTGAAGACATAATAGGAAAGTTAGCACATACACACATCTGCTGATAAACAGTTAACTATATGCTGGTGTCGATTTATCCTGTTAGAAAGCTGACACACAATACCACAGAAAGAGGAAAAGATACGTATAAAAGAGGAATGAACTTCTTTTAATGAATGACAGTCAAAGTCCTCATCGTTCACTTTAGCCTAGTAACTTTTCTGAATTACAAGAATATAGTACGCTTAGTATATGCCTATGAAAGAGGTAGAAGGAGAAGAGAAGTTTATTAAACTCGTCACACCCCAAGACCAAAATGCATTTTCATTTAATGATGTGGGAAAAGCACACAGCACAAACTACTTGAAACACTTAAAAAGAAAGGTACTAAAATATGATGGAACATAGTGTCTTTTGCTGGTTGACATGGAGATTAGTAAAATGATACTAAAATTTGTAGTACAGTTCCTTAATCCCATTAATTTCTATGGGATTGCTTACATTCTTAGAGTTCTCATCATATTTTGCCCAAAGGGGTGGCAGGCTTGGGTATGCTGCACTAATCAGCACAGGTCTTAACTGAAGTCAATTCCACTATTTAATTGTTACTTTATCTTTCAACTTCTGAGCACAAATCAACAGTTGTATTAGTTTCCTTTATTTTTAGCTATAAAAATGCTAATAAGTTACAGTATTTATAGATGCTTTCACATGCATAGTCAAAACTTCTTTACTAGAAATAGCATTATGGCTGAAACATCTGGTCAGAAGACCTCAACCATTGTACCATCTATGGTACAATTACCACAAACTGATAGCAGTGCAGTAGGCAGCAAATGCTCTTAATTTCTGTGAAACATTTATATTTTGCATAAAACATTTGTGAAAATCAGTCCTGACGGTTAATGTAACTCTTACAGTATTTGCTGGATTTATCAGATAAACATATACATATATATATAAAATCTCACTGCATCTGAGAGATGGCAATACTAAACCAATACCGCTACACCACAGAAGAAATTCTTGTTAATGTACTGGAAATTTGTTTTCTGAGTGAACAGCAACTGAAGTAAAGGGAAAGCACCGATTTCCTTCTGCCAAAAAGCAGTAGGGAAATTCTCCACTTCTGTTCTTTGCTATGGCAAAGTACTGGAAGAAGAGTCACCAGGAGGGGGAATCTGAAGTAGGACAATAATAAGACTGAGCGCTACTTGAAGAATATCTAGTTCTCTTACCTTTTTGCCTGCAGGTAAATGTATCAGAAGGTTGGGAAAGCAAAATTGTTCCAACAGTCCTCTAACTTCTCCTTTTCATACAGAAAAAGATGATTCCATCCTTCATTCTCCCAGCAAACTCCTCCTTTCTGTTAGGGGATGAAAGGGAAGAGAGGATCTACACATTTCCCTTCCCTTCAAATCATTGTACAAATTGCTTATTTGTCCATCCAAGATAAAAAACTACTAAATTTTAAATCCTAAATCACTCTCCAAGGATGGATGGAAGGAAGAAATCCCAGAAAAGTTAGGAAAATAGTATATAGGGGAAGTGGACGGATGACAAAACTAATGAAAAGGGAAAACACAGGACAGAAGGACATGAACAATGAAAAATATTAACATTTATTTATCACAAGCTGCAGTGTTACTATCATCATATTCCCTGGCGCTACATGGGTGAGAGACAGGGAAAAAGAAAGGAGTGAACTGTGAGGTAAAGGGCAAATAGGAATTGGAGAGGGAGATAAAGCCAGGCTGGAACTGGCAAATGGAAAACCATGGTAGGAGAAAGAGAAGTAGAACTCTTAACCACTGGAATTGGAAAACTGAGGAAAAGATGGAAATAGACAGAAGAAAAATCAAGAAGTTGATCAGATGGAAGAAAAATATATTACTGTAAAGAATGACTTAAGACACATTTTTACAATGAAATTCAAAGTATTTACTTATATGTTAAGGGGTGTAACTGTGCAGGGGAAGAAGAAAACTAGACTGATCTCATGAAATGATTGTGAATGCAAGAGTTACGTATCTTCAGATACAATGAGGAAGAAACAGACACAGGCTGAAGAAGGGATTTGCTCCTTCAAACTACATTGCTAACACTGGTTTGTTTTCATATGCATGTTGTCTGGCAGAAACAGTGACTTCTAAATACATGCTTCTTGACCTTTTGTTATTGGTAATTTAAGTGCTTGGTAAGGTCACTTTCTGGGGAAAAAGGATGTTAGGTCTTTGCTGCATTTAAAATTTCTGTTTTTTTCTTAAGCGCAAGAAACAGACCAGCAATTTTTATTTTATGAAGAGTAACATCAGATTTACTGATTTTAAACATTCTTGAATTAGTTAATGCTATTCGTATCTGCATTACAAAAAAGACTAAAGGCTCCAGTCAAGATCAAGGCTCACTACCACTGACATTGTATATATGCCAGCTTCCAGTTCAGAGCTGGCACATTGCCAGACTTGGAATGCAAACAGTGTGAGTTTGCATCTGCTTGCAAAAGACCACATAGACATTCTCTGGGTGGTTTAGGAAATGTCTATCTGTTGAAAATTTATCTGGGACCTCCAAAAAACCTGTCCCCCTTTCTAAACACTTGATCATCTTTCTTCTCTGGAAAAATATCTTCTGGTGCATATCTGTGTGGCTGGAAGGAATTTAGGACAAAGAGCAGTGAAGCACTGTGTGTGCCCAAAGGATCAGTCAGTGTACATCGGCGGGCTTCACTGATTTCTATCAGCCTACATCTTTGTATTTTAATTTGTTTTAATTATTTTAAGGCATCTCATACACTTTAAGCTTATTTGAAATCTCAAATAAGAGGCACTGCAATAACACTAGTCATTTTACATAAATAATTCTGTACAGGTGCAAAGGGTGATGGTGCCAATGAAAGGAAAATTATCTTGATTAATCTTCATTAAGTACAGCATTTTAACATAAGATAGGCAATGAAAATTAGGGACTGATTTACTTCATGTCCTCTAAAGTCTCACAAAGGCTCCCTAGGTGTTTGGAAATACAGGTGTGTTTATCCCAATTCCTTAGAAAAGATCAGCTCTTTTTCTGACCAATCATCTCAGAACTTTCAACTCCGCCAATCTTATTCATCATTTCTGACTGAGGAGGTACCTCTTAAAAAATTGTAAATATTGTTCAACAGGAAAAAAACAGTTTCTTTGCCATTTTTTCTGTCTAGCTTGTTGAATTATTAATAATGCTTTGTTTCACACTGTTTATCAGCATGGTCTCTGGATGATGATTATGCACGCACATACATGTTCATGACTAGTTCTTTTGTTTCCACATTCTGTGGTGAGTTTCCTATGTTTTTCCCAATAAAATACAAGGCTTTACCCTAGAAAAAATAGATGAAGTTACATGGAGCAAATGAAATTGATTTTTTGAGCTCAGACAAACTATGTGAAAGGACCAAGTAAAGATGAAGAACCATATACAGCATTGTGCCACAATATCTAACAGGGGAAACACCTCATATATATATATAATACTAGTTGTGACTATAAATATGAGATGCCTCCCCCCCTCCAAAAAAAAGTGGCCAGAAAAACTGTAGTTTTCATAAATGGGTACTTTATTTGAATTTCTGGTTTTTTGAATCCATTTAAGATTTTAATATGTGAAAGACTTGCAAATCCAGTGGGAACCCAAAATGAATTCAGCAAAAATCTTTATCCTAAGGCATTAAGACTATTTCATGTCAGCTATTTTTCCTCAAATTACCTAATATATTTTTAAATTTAAACAGTAGTAACATAAGATATACAAATGCATAGTAATTGTCTCTTATCCTTGTAGATAAAGGACTGGCCTTCCAGTTCACCAGCAACAAATTTCTCTGAAATATCTGCCAAGGAAGGCAAAGCTTTCATCTTGATTTTACACTTTAATCCAACAGTTTGAACATTACAATTCTACCCAAGTAATATACTGTTCTACATACAGAGCTGCTTTTCTTTCAAACACAGATCCTAATCAGTTATGGCCTTCCTTGTGCCTTACCTTAGCCTAAAGGAGTAGTGCTAGATAAGGTGATATATATGTTCCTCAGTTGTCAGACTGGCAGAAGGTCTGTACACTACAAAAGGGAGAACACTTAGTCTCAGAGGAGCAAAAAGTGCTGAGAAGCAGCTTGACATTACATATTTTACATCCTTTGAGCTATGACTTAATTAAAACTTGCAGAAATTATCTAAATATTTGTATGTTGTGCTGTTACCTGGGGGTCTCAGGGTACTCTTTATCATGCTATCAACTAAAAAGAATTACGTACAGGATTTTTTTTCTACTATAAAAAGACGGCAGTTGGGAAACTCAACACAAAAATTAAAGATTCTCTGTCAACATACACGAGGATGAAGTTAGGCTGGTTACACCAACTGAGGATCTGCCCTGCAAGACAGCAGCTATGTTAGCTACCCTGAAAGGAATTCTGCTTGATTCACAGTGACATGCTTGGGCTCACATTATATTCTCTTTGATCAATATAAGTAGAGGACCACATGTATTCAGATCTTTCCATTTTTGTATGTGGCTGAAAAGCAATCAGTTATGCTGAAGCTTGCAGAGTGCAGCCCATGGACTTGGGACTCTTCATTCAGAGGGCAGCAGTGCTAAGGATCAGGAGCGTACTACATCCTTTGGGCAAGCTGATTTTGAAGCTACATTCGTTTTTATACAACCCCACTCCACTGTTGGGACTCTAGAAGCAGTAATGCACAAAACAGTCTCCAACAGAAAGACGAGTGCCGAAGACCTACAAAACTCTGAGCTGCTAATGTGATACTTATGATCTCAGTTGAATTCTCTCCACTTTCCAGGCCTATTTCATGTTTTAAATACCTAATAATGTTTTCTTCCCATTCCCTAGTATAGCTGTCTCTGTATAGTAACAGTCTTCTCTGCAGTAATGCCAATCATTAACTATAAACTACGCTCTTCAAATAAATGAACAAAGTATGATAGAATTTGGTACTGTTTCATTTTGCTTCAGTTTTCTGGGACTCTTGCAAACTACAGCCATTTGCAACAGGACTTCAGAGCCTTGTTTTACAAAACACAGAATGTTCTGGCCCTGATCCAGAAAAGCACTTAGATACATGTTGACATTTAAGCCCACGAGTGGCCTCACTGAGGTCAATTGGGCTACTTATTTGTGTAAAGCTAAATCTGTCCGTAAGTATTCTGTTTGATGAACCCAGAATATTCAGCACTTTGAATGATTGAACACTCCATGAGATCATACTATACACACAAATGCTTTATGCAATAATAATTGCTTTTCAAATGATTTGAAGTATGCAAGTTTATATTCGATGAACACTTACTGTATTGAATTTCAGTCCAACTCCATGAAAATGGGATGAGATTACTTCTGATCTGCATAAGGTATTTCTAATTGGCATAGTGTATTTCTGTAGTGTTGTGGGGTGCTCAAATTGAAAATATATGAAGTACTAGCGCTTGAGAGTGACCCCAAACCTGCCCCACTGTGCATAGCTATGTCTCCCTCACCACCACGCAATAGAAGAGCATAATATCCCTAGCTTGCACTCAGGCAAGCACTTGCAGCAAGGCTAGTTCTTGCATAGCCCAACACATCTTATCAAGGGAGCATTTTTTAAAACATGGCAAATGGCCAGACACCTAACTTGCTAGCTTCTTGAAAAAGAACATCAAGGTATCTCAGCACTATGTTAGTTGGCTTATCATAAGCTGTCTTGCAGTATGGCAGCTGAATGTTGTTTCTTTACCCTATTAACATTTTAAGTCAACTATTTAATGTGAGACATAGCTAAGATTTACTTTTTATTCTTCCTCCACAGAATGCCTGTCTACCCTCATTACTGGTATATTTTTCCTATGTAAGGTCATAAAGAGAAATTCACAAAAAATAAGGTTTTGTGGTCAGTTACCAGTTCTTTCTATGATGTACCAAGCACAGAAGGGAAGAAGGATGCACTTTTTATGAGGCCTGCCAGGAAAGTCTAGCCATATCTGGCCCTTACCAACATCTCCAACACTGCTTGTTTCCATTATGACATGCTGGGTTAAGAGCTTACTGTGCTAGGAGGAATTAATTTGTTAACAAGTGACACAATTATAGAGTCATAACAACAGCACCATTCCAGTCTGCGCTCTTCTTTCAGCCTCTTGCAGACTTCCGTCAAATAACTTATATTAATGATTTTGGCAAAAATTCCAAGGCTTCCTATTACAGCAGAATTCATTTTTGGTCCTTCTATTTATGTATTACCTATATAAGTAAACAAGAAATACTATTTAGTGAGATCCTAATTAAGAATTTTCTAGTGCTTGTGTACTTACAGTTTTAAGATACTCAAGCTGTTCTGGAAAAGTGAAAAGCTAATGCACTGATTTGAACGGTATCATCTTCTTCATGCATGCTTCATACTGCACATGAACTCTCCGCCATCAGCTGAATTCCACAGAAGGTTATTACTAAGCAGTTGACCTCTGAACTTAATTTTTCTTGTACACAATAATCAATGAAATAATCAGCATCTAAAGACATGTCACTCCTTTCTCATAGTCTATCTGTATTCAGCATCAAGTAGAACATTACTCTGCAGGTAAAACCAACAAAGTTTACAAAGCTTTTGAGTTTAATTAGCTGACAGGAAAAATAAAAGTTGAATTCAGTTCCATTCAAAATAACACCTTGAAATTTGAAGGCAATTTCAAATTGCATTTGAACTACATGACCTTTTCTGCTCCTCAAAACAATGTTGTAACTTTTGCAGAAATAAAGTGTCTAGCAAGAGTTCAGTACTTCCTGCTTGCTGTATGGTTAGAAAGACCATGCATAAAGGCTTTCTGCTCCTGACATTGGTCAGAATCAGGAAGTCAGAGAGACGCCAGAGAAAAATATGTTAACCAAGCTGGTTAAAAGCTTCACAAGCAGTTTGCCGGAGTTTGGCCAAAGGTTAAACTGGTTCACCTTTCATATGACCTAATCCATCCTGCCTTAATTTTATGCTTTCTGTTGCATATAAAACAGGAAGCCATGTGCAGGCCAAATTCCTGCTAAAATACATTTCTCTGTTTTTCTTTCATGCTTGTTTGTTTAACTCAGCAAATCTATTGTTTATTAATTTTTTTATCACAAGACATAGCACTTCAGTAATCCAGGAACAGTCAACCCGTTTGAGCTTTGAAAAATACATTCTTGATCCTCATCAAGATGTTAAGTTCTAAGAGTATCAGTTCAAAATACTTCTGCATATTTATTTTGTTACAACACTATTACTACATTATTCTAAGAAGAACACACCTTCTAAACATTCTTTAAGAATGTATATTAAGAAAAGTGAACATTCTTATTTCTAAGGTATGCAAATTTTAAACACAGTCTGAAAAAATAAGCTTGGTTATGAAATTCTAACACATGAAAATAACTTGTTGGGGATTTTTATGAAAAAACACCTCTTCGGACCTACCTGGAACAAACACCAGTTTCAAAAGTCTTCTGCTCAAGTGTGTGCAGTCAAGCTTTCTCTTTCTCTTTTCTATCAGTGTTTCCAAAGTGCCTCTGTCTCACCGGTTACCAAGCAACAGAACAATATTGCTCAGCATGCACAACCAGCAATAACTGACCTTACACTTCAGTTTTGCAGAGTTTTTCAAAGAAAATAAAAATGTCCTGAAATGCTGTCTTGTGTGATAGATAAATAGCTGACATCCAGAAAACATTTAAACATTTAAACACTTAAAATGCTGATTTTTTTCTTCATAGAAATGCAGAGACTGAGAAAACCTTCTCTAATAGAAGAACTTCCATCCAAAGTGAACTTGTAAGAGTAACAGAAACCACACTGCAGAAGAAAGCTGCTTCAGTTGTTATTTCAGATAATTCACAGCCTTTTACATTCTACAGCCACTTGCATAACTGGCTTAGCTTACAATCAAGGCCAAACTAATGCAGCAGCTCCATACACCAAGTTAAAATACTTTTCAGTGTTTTGAAGACTAAAATGCTGGATGATGAAGCTCTTTTTTCCTGTTTTGTTTACTAATTTGATGTCAATGAAATAGTCAAGAAAGTTTAGCAGTTTGCACAAGAATCTTTGCTTAATACCAGTTATTAAAGGTGGGCCCAAATCCCAGTGAAAAACATACCTTCTCTTAACCCAAACCAGCATTGGAAGGGAGAGATGCTTTGCAGCCCTTCATCTGGAATCAAGTTTCATTCAAGAAAAGTCTGATTTTAGATCTTGACCAAAGCAGCTCTGGGTCCTTTTGTGTAGTTGTGATTCAGTTTCACATTTCACATTGTAGGTCAAACTCATCTTCATGTAACTTTAAGACAAGTTGAAGGCTTTTCCAGGTTTTTTCACTTCCAAAATAAAAGGGAATATTTTAACTATAAACAAATATTCCACGTAATCTCACCAAAATATAGGATGTACTGAAGTATTAATTCCTAATTATTAATTACTAAAAATGTATGCAGTTCAGCCTCCAAAGAAAGATGGTATCCAATGAATAGCTCTCTCAGGTGTGTTACACAAATTTATCTTGAAACAATGCTAGTGCTGGGCTTTCAAATCTCAGAATACTCAATAGCCTAGTTTTGATTCTGCAGTAGTCATATTGCATCATTTTATATGAAGCTTTTAATTTAAATTATACAGTGGCTTTCATTTTTGTTATACTTTATTTGCTTTATTTTAGATTTAAAACTGTAGAAGATTAATGTTTTCAGTCTAGATAAAAATCTGTTCCCAGAATGATTTGAATCAGCACCTTCAGGACAGACAGTGTGTCAGAATATATATCTGACACCTGGGAAAAAATTGTTCCACCCCTACTGCTATTGATGTAAAAGTGGAATAGAGCTATTTGCTAGATAGCAGTAGAAGGAAGATTTGTAGTTTGCTTTCTTGGATCTGGGAAAGAACACTACAGCATAATGATGCATTCTCAGCTTGACTAGATAATATAAATAGCATTGCCTAGTACATACATTTGGCACTTTATTTACTCCAAAGGTCAGTATGGATGAGTTTTGAGTCTGTACAATAAACACTTCGGTTTTAGGTTTTTTGCTCTAGCAGGAGGGACCACACAAAAAAACCTGCATTAATTTATTTGCAGAATGGCTGGAGCAGTAGCTAGCTATAGCCTGTAGTGGGAACATTACGCCTTGGTGAAAAGAAGGACTCCAGTCTGCACTGAAACAAAATAGCAATCACTGACACCTCAAGGCATGACACGGCTTGTAGCTGACTGCTATTTCTTGTATACCAGTCCTTTCCCATGTATAATTTCATTTAACAGAACAAAAAATATCATCAGCTTATTTTATACTTCGTAAAATCCAGTACACTGAAGAGTCTGTACTGAACATTATATAAAATTCCCAAATAGCAGACAACAGCATCTTTCCTCTGCAGAAGAAAGCAAACAATTAAATCAGATAGGATGAGAGTGAGTGAAGAGTATAAGTCTACAGAAATCAGCTAGATCCCTTATGTATTCACTCAAACTATTGACTTTCTCATAGAAGTAGAATTTTTTTGAGAAAAAAGTTCAAGTCAGGCAGCAGAGGGGAGATGGTGACATCTGGGCTCCCCTGCAGCATTTTTTATCTTCTTTATCAAAGTTATATGTGGGTAGAACTACTAAATAATAGGGGAGAAGCAAACACTCAAAAATTAGTACTAATTTTTTATACATTGCCAGTGATAAGAAACAATATTTGCATATTGAGTCCCTTTTCACATATACAGGCACACAACTTGCAATCCAATTATTTTAAGCTAAGCTAAAAGACAAAATAGGTTGCGCTATAGCCTAAAACCCAATCAATAGCCACTGCAAGGATCAACAGTCTAAAAAACTATCGACTGCTTATGTCACAACCTGTACTTTCCATTCCACACTAAATACAATTTCGATCAATATTTGCCAGATGTCCATTCTGAAACAAAGCACTCTTGCTGTGGCCTTTTTCTGTAACCTTGCAAAAACATTGCTCTTTACATTTCATTTGAACACCCCCTGGCGTGTTGTACTATTCCACTAACAGCATCTCCCACAAGTCTCATTATCTGCCTTTGCTAAGTGCAGGGAGGGAGGCACTTACCATGTCTTTCATCAGTCTGCCCCACACCATAAGAATCAGACTTGGTTGCTCTGGCAGCAGAGATGTGTTTATTCAGGAGAAAAGAGGATGCAGGAAAACATCTGATCTATCTGTCATGAGGGACTGCTCCTTATCTTTAAACAGAGTTGGCTATCAAAACTCAACCCTATTCATGCAAGCATACTTCTCCTGTTCATGCTGTATTACCGATGGATCTCCTTGTAAAAAAATCCCCCTTAACTTTAATTTTTTTTAAAGAAAGACTGAACAATACAAAAGCTCCTGAATTATTAAAATCCCAGTCCCTCTGCTGTGCCACATGCCCCTTCCCCAATTAGATTTGAGGCCCTGAATTTGGGCCCATGTCTCAGTCATGGGTGGTGCAGGCGCTTGCATGCTGTGAGCTCAGTTAGCCGGCGACCTGGCGAGGCCGGTGCCGGTGTGGCAGAGGGGGAGGGAGGCTGCCAGCAGCATTTCTCTCCTCTGAGGCTCACGGATAAGAATTAAGTAAGTGCTGTTGCACTTCTCATCTGGAGGAGTAGCTAGATCTTGTGTTGTCAGTGAGGGAGAGTGGGTTTAAATAGGTAATTTTTAGAGACTGTCAAAACTGAAAAGTGTAAACATTGTTAACATTTCTTTAAAATTCTGGCAGGGAATGAAAGCTGCCTGGAAGTGTGCCATCCTGCAGTTGCAAAAAAAGTTTAGCAAACCATATGCTGCCCGAGAAGACAGGTCCTAGGCAGCTCCTCCCTGAGAGCATTTGAGAGAGCAGCAGTGAGTAGGCCTAGGAGCGCACTGCCATTTCCCCAGCCAGCACTTTGCATGCTCTTCCTGTTTCTGCCATAGCGTTTGACAGATGAACTGCACACGGTCCTAGAGCCAGTGGGCTCAGCTAGCTTTGACACGGGAAAGTATGGATACTTCTCTTTTCAACTGTAAATAGTTCCTCTTGCCATTTAAATTCAGGTAGTAGGGATTAAAATATGTTTCTGATTTATCTGGAAGATTATGCAGGAGAGTTTCCTGTGTGTTTGATTTTGCGTAATATGATTCTGTAGAGAATAATTCCCCTCTACCAATGTAATTCTGCAGTAACCTTCCTGGCATCATTAGTTTTACATCAGTGTGAAACGGGTGCAAGCAATTTCACAGCCAGATATTACGATTTTTCACGTTTTCTATGGCCTAGAAAAATACTGATTTAATAACTGCAGAATAGATGCTTTTAACATGCTGTCAATGACTGCTATTCAACATGATTTCAAAAATTAAAATGTCAATTGGCTATATTTTGTTCTTTTATCTGAGCAGTCCTGATGAATTTATACAAGTATACTAGTGCAACGGAAGCTGAATTTGGCCCAGTGATGCAAGATGCCATTAGCATTTCAAAATAGGCAACATTTTGTAACAGCAGTGACAAACATTCTATAACTCTCATGAATTACATATACTTGCACAGAGTTCTCTGTAGTGGTACAAAAGACTCATTTTTTTCCCTAAACTCCAAATGGCTAAATCTGGATCCCTCACCCTCTGAATCAGTGGTTCCGGCATCTCAGCTTTAATTAATTGTATGCTTCTCAGCCCCATATCTTCTCAGTCCCATAAATTATTCTGGCCCTTTCAGCCTGACATTAATTATGGTGCCTCACAATTCCTACTGACACAATTTATCTTGGACTCAAACTATCTCTCATGGTGATTCCTCCAACCATACATACCAGTCCTTCTCCTACAGTTCATGCCAGTCTCTCCTGGCTTTAATATCTATAACATAACTACCAGCTTCATCATTCTGTCTTGTCCACTGTCCATCTTGGCTCCTCCTGCAGTTAGAGGTTCTCTACTCCTTTTTCAGGTCTAAGGAAGAAAGATATCATTCACAACTGCCTATAGCCTTGACCACCAAGGAGAAGGAGGAACAGAGAACATTTTCTGGGCGTTTGGGGCAGAAAGAAAGCTTACAGTCATTTAGAGGTTTGCTTGTAGATTAATGTCTTGTCCTAGGGGACTAATAGAGGGGGTGGTTTGAATACTGCAGTCATGTCAATAGAATGGCAATTCTTCAACTACTTGTTATAATCTAGCTTTCTACTATGTTGGGGGAATGTGAAGATCCCAATAGTGACTAATTTACACATACTGATCAGGGCTTCCTAGCTGAACAAAAGAGCAACAGTGCTGGCAACACTTGTGCAGATTTTCCTGTCCAACAGTTCTGCAGCATCTTTATTTTGGTGGCCTCACCAAACACTTGCAGGAGCGTGGAGCCAGAGAGGCCAGGCAGGGCTACAGCTGGCAGCAGGAGCCCACGGGGCTGATCACTGCCAGCAAACACCCCCAAGGCCTCGCTGGCTTCCCCAAAGCTGCTGGTGCTGAGCAGGAAAGCCACAACTCTGGAGGCGAACAGCAAGGAGGCAGAGAGAGACCTCAGGACGGCAGCAGCAGAAGCAGTGCTGCACAGCATTATGCTGAGAAAAAGAAAGAACAGGCAAGGCAAAGGGAGGGAAAAAAGGCAACCTTTCTTTCTAGTTAAGTAGTGTTCTTCCTCCCTTTCTTCGCTTACACCCCCTGCATCCCATTTTTAGGATAAATTGCTCTGAATAAAGGATGACACACTGCTCCTTCAGTGCTGCAGAAAAAGCAGCCCCCTGTGCCCTGCTCGCTACCTCCACTGTGAGCCCACTCCCTGAAGCACCCAGCACTGCTGGAGCTCTACTTCTGCATTTGGGGCACGGGCACAATGAGGCCATCCCTGCCCACCCCAGGGACAGCAGGGCCAACGCTGCTGACTCAAGAGATGTTTCAGTTCCCAGCAGCCGTGGGGAGAGGTTTGCACTTGATTATTCCATGTCTCACATCCCTTAGGGACTCCGGCACCACACAGTGCCACACTGTAGTGAGAGGCAGGAATCAGAGGTAAAGGAATGGAACAACACACCCTGTATAATTGCTGTGTTTTACTAAATGCCACAGCTGCTGGCCTCTTCACTGGGGCAGGACAAGAGGCAGAGAGAGTGGAGCAGCAGAGCAGAGGCAGAGAAATAATTCAGGCATGAGAATAACACCAACATTCAAAGGAAGGATGAATTCCAGTCAGGGGAGCAAGATCAAGGCTTAGCAGAAGGCAGTAGGGAGGAGAAGGGCCCATGTGGAAGGGCAACCTGCTCAGAATTTGCATTTTCATCTTAGAGAAATCTAATATATTGTCTTTATAAAGACATGTGGCAGTTCTTTCTCTTACTCCAGCAGGTCACAACACAGTTGGAAGCCTGAATTCCAGTAGTATGTCTCAAGCCTTTAAAAATAGTCTATTTAGGATATTTTCTATTTCATTACAGGGTGATAAAAATTTCAAGATGCTTTTTTTGGAATTATGGCATCAAGAAATGGAGAATCTAACGCAGTCACTCCAGCAAGCTGTATTTCAAGGAGAAATACCAGCAGCCTGATCCAGACAACAAGGGCTGGGAGAAGCCTGAGCAAACCAGCAAGAACCTGAAGCCAAATGCTGTAGAAACCATCAACATATTTTATTAATTAGATTAGGATTATCTGGAGTTTAGTTAAAGCATATTAACATTTACTGTACTATGTACCCTGATGATGTTAACATGATGTTGAGTTACAGTTGTGTACATATAAAAGCTTTTTCAATAAGCAATGAGAACAAATATTTTGCTTGTGAACTTCTGAACCTCTATTTTTGCTTTGCAGGGCATTCTAAGGACAAAACCACCACAATAAATCTCCCTCCTATCTCCCCAACCAACGGTCCCAAGCAGTGTCCAAACAGATCCCACAGACAAATACAATCAATTAAAGAAAATATGTTAATAATGCTCTAATATTCAATAAATGTAATCTATAAGCAATAAGCAAGACAACAAAGGTATGACTGGAGAAGTCACCATAAAAGACCAGAAAGAACTGAACTGAACTAAAATCTACCCTGATGGTAGTCATGCCTTGTGCTGCTCCAAATTGTCAAAACTTTTTGTTCATCTATGTTTTGAGAAAATCACTGTCGCCAGTAAGTTAGGATTTGAATAAGAAAACCTAGATATAAACCACAATCTTTCTTTTATTTTGGTTGAGACAGAAAAGACCTGCAACAGGGAAATGATCCTGTAACATCAGTGAAGTCAGTGTGAATCTTACTCCCGAGTATAGTAAGCTTTGGCTCAAGCCTTAAGCATCTTAGGACTTGCAATACAATTGTGAGATGGTAACATCGCTACACTTGCCAATGCTGAAGAGTGTCCCTGATATCACCTGATACAGTATTACCTATCTGGTGATTTATTACAGAATGAAATATTCAGCATAGTTTTCCCATTAGTAATGGCAAGAATGATAGTTTTTAATAGTTCATTTGAAAAGTTATTTCAAATCTATTTTCAAATCAAAAGCACTTTGTTAACAGAGTAAGTACTATTATCAATTAGTCTGACATCCTTGGTACTGTTTTTCTTGTATCCGATTTCTCTTTCTCTGTTATCTTCTACTGAATGTGTTGGTAGAGCATGCGAAGTGGCATTTTCCATAGATATTAGAGCCAGGAGAGACTAGTAGGACTGCCTAGTCTGACCACAGACATGATGGGCCAGAGAACCTAACACAATCATCTATGCATCAAGCCCACATATTCTGTTTGGATTATGCCCAACAAAAATGCCCGTTCTTGACTTTTTAGTTTTAGTGCTCTTTCCCTATTTTTTTCTTCTTCTCCAGTGAGCTGAAATAATTCATAACACTGGAGAAATAAGAGCTGTGTGACTCATTTCCTTGCCTGTGGGGTCCATCAGATGAGAAATTTTGTTTGATTTCTTTTTATTTTATTACATTATTTTAAAATCTAATAATAAATTGTAGCATAACTTTAAAATGTACCATGGAGGCCATGGAGAGAAGCACTGCACTTTACTGGAGTAGTAATATCTGCACAGATACGACAACTAACTAAATACTGCATTACACAAATTCCACAAACTGGAATTTCACTTAATTGATTGGGAATGTTGTTTAAATGGTTAATCTGCTGACTGCCTCTCCTAGCCAGATTATGCAGAGAATTCAAATCCTATTTATTCCAGCCTTGCAAAGAGCTTTGAGAGCATCTGATAAAAGGTGTAATGAATTGACTGTATTTATTATCCCTTTTTAAGATGAACTGTTTTTTTCAGTGGATTTACTTACAGGTCATTGTTAAATTTCTCCTTTCCCCTTCCTCTACTGTCCTTATCTCCCTTTCATGTTACTTTCCTTATTTTTAAATACCTCCCACATTCCCTGGACCCCATGCCTTCCCTCCCTCCAGCCTCCATCTTTTCCACCTTTATTTTTCCACCATTTTTGTTTTCTTCAGTCTTTCAAGATCTTTATCTCTACTACCACTGTATAAGAAATCATTCCTTTTCTACTGTGTTGTTCCCTACCTCCATCCACTATCAGAAATACCATAAATGTCTGCCCGCATCTTTCACTCCCACAAATAACCCTCCTAGGAGTTTCTCACTGTCCCCTATTCCTCAGAAAGCTTTCTGTATATGGTGTATACCCTGCAATCTTCTTCTATTATGCCTCCTGCTATTCATTCAAACTCTTGAAGCCCATCCAGTTTCTGCTCTATCCTCTGGCTCTCTTTGCTGCCAGAAAACAGTCTAGTTCTCATATTTCTGGGAAAGAAAAAATCTCCATTTACTATCTCATTTCCTGGATACCAATTCCCCATCAAATATCTCTGTCCTATAAAGGACATATATGAATATAAATATAGATTCAAAATATAAATTCAGCTCCCTTTTCTCTCTAATGCTAGCAGATCTTAAATTTCTTCCTTGCTTTCTGCCTCTTAGAGATCCAGGTATCACATCATCATTTATCCTTCATGTATATCTGCCTCTTTTATGTATAACTAATCCGACCTCAAATACAGATGACCACAATATCTTAGGCAACTTACCCAAAATTCGTCCCAGAGTATGAATTTATTGAGAGACAGCTCTTTCTAGGCAAATATTCTTTGGAGGTCAAATTTCATTGTAGTATAAGGAATTAAATTTTCATGTCTATTGAACTTGCTGACTCTTAAAGGTACTCCTGAAAATCCCATTCTATAGAACTTAGTGTTCTGTGGGGTTTTACATTTAAATCAATGATAGAGATTTTCACTAGTATGTTTGACCAGCTAAAAATCCTCAAAGAATTTATAGTTATTTTCTCTGAATATCTTGTTTTTCCTTATTTTCTCATCCTTCTATCAATGCTTGTTCCTTATTGTAAATATTGAAGATACTTCAGGTGATAACTGTTCCTTTGTTCACTTCCACTTAGGGCCTTGTATATAATTATGATCATCATTTTCTTTCAGTGTTAAAAGGAACCCAAGTCTCTAACACCAAGGTCAAGCTTTTCTTTTCTCCCCTCAGGAAGGCCCACTTCACAAGTTACATATTTCAACTTAGGCTCAGAGAGTTAGGCTCAGAGGGAGCCTTCATCTGGCCTAGCTGTCTGCCATTTCTGTGGAAGAATTAATTACAGCAGTGTTCACTTCAGTTCTCTTATAAAGTAGCTCTATTTCTAGATATAGTAAAACCTTTCATCTGCAAGGAAAAACAAGATTTCACTTGGGCTCAAAGTTAACTCCTTTAGTCTAGACTTCAAAGTGAGGCTGTATTTATGAGATTCAGCAAGCATCTGTCCTGAGGGCTCTTAGCCTGAAAGTCACTGCAAAAATATCCGAAAAGCAAAAATTAGGAATCTTCCCTACCGCTTTGGAACAAAGTCATGATTCATGACCAGCAAGCAGTATAAAACAAACATAACAAAAAAGAACCCTCAAAAGGAAAAACAGTGATTACAGAATTCGGTCACATCATATCTGACCTATTCAGGTGCAAGACGTTACTTCTCAGTGGAGGCAAATTCTGCATTTTCCCCTTACAGTTGCTGAAGAGATCTTATCCAAACTGCCTTCATTATGGACAAATGTTAATCCCAACTTCTTACAAATGTGTCTGTAACAGTAACCAGAGATGAACTGTCTATTGTTTCTCATTGCCACCAATTCTCTGGTTAGAATGGAAATCCTAAGACGAAACCCGCTCACCTTTTGTATCCATAATGACCGCTGTTCTCTGTTGCTCAGGGTGGCCTCCTTTCTGTTACGGGAAGCTTCCCGTACCTCACAAAAATTGCAGACATCTCCAAATAAACCTCAGGAGAGAACTCCTTTCCTTCAGCCCTCTTCCTTCTCTTTGATATTCCAACCGCAAGGAAAGGGAAGGAGTAATGTTGCTAGATTGTCCCTATGGCATGCGCTTCAGATGAAGTAATCCTCCCTGTGCCAGTTACTCTGTCAGGGGGCCAGCTACTGCCATTATTTTATAGCACAAAGTGGTTGTACTGCATTAAAGAGTGTGACCGATTATTTTCATTCCTGCCTATATGGCATGTAGCATGCTGCTGCCAGCTTATAAATTCTAAATGTTAAACAGTGGTTTTGATGGCATTTTATTATTGGAAGGACAGTCTGCTCTTCTTGGAAACAGTTCCTCCTTCCCTCCCCTCCAAGACACCCATAAAGGATTTCAGCCTTTACAGTATAGGGATCTCAAAGTGCCCTTTCAGTTAAAGGCCATTTTCGCTAGCTTGAATGATACTCTGGTTACAATTTGTTTTCATAGTTCTATTTTGAGGAATATGGTAATCTGAAACTACAAGGGAGGGAATACCACTGGTTCTTACAGCAGCCTGAGATGAAGCACATTCCAGGGTTAAATGATTCTTGGTTAATACTTGCAGTAATTTTGTCTATAATTATTCTCAATGCCTGAGAAATGTCTGCATAACTGGGAAGATTATGGTTTTGTGGTTGTTCAGAGTTTCTGAAATTCTGCTTGTTCCCTTGTGTTACATCTGGGCATCTTAAAATAGTGAAAATATAGCTGAAATTTGAAATTTTGGAATACATGGCTGGTGCAGACTTCAAAGACCCAAATTTGTATGGTGCAATCAGAAGAAAAAAAGGTAGCTGGAATTCTTCCAAATACACCATCCATGTGCACATTGTCATAGACATTCAAGATCAAATGTTTTCCAGTTAGCAATATCTTTAGGGTGGATGTACACATATCCATCTCTCCTTTATGCACCCAGCACAGGTATATAGCACGCATTGTATCTGCTCACTTGTACAATCCCAAGAAATTGAAGAGACTCTGAAAGAGAGGAAGCAGGTTAAATGATGAATGTGTATATAAACAATATATCTTGAAGAACATTAGTTACAGAGTGGAGACTTATGCTTACTGGGGACACAGACACAGACAAAAGAAGACAGGATTTAATCCTGTGTAAATAGAAGGCAAGGCTTGCTTGACATTCCAGGTGTGAAATGATGCCTTTCCCTAGAAATGTAAGGTTTGTAAAAAAAAATAAGTAGGTTGATGTTCTGGTTCCAGTGAAAATCTGATTTAGCCTAGGTAGGAACTGCCTGAGAAAAAAGCAGTACCTAGAGAATCATCTATAAAGACCTGAAATCTCCTCCCCTGTTCCCTTCCTTCCCCTCCCAGGTGTCCAGGGCAACAGCCCTCAAAAAGACTGTGTTTACTGAGGGGCACAAATACATTTTCATAGGCCACCAGGATCATGACTGTGTGGTTCATGTCCTAAATGGGGATGGTATCCCTTCCTGGCGGGAAAATCCTATGTGAGCTTAAGGATTCTCCATTCCAACAGTTTCACATGGCTGAAAACTAGCTCATTCATTGAATCAGGGGAATCTGTCCCCAAAGGAAACTGAAAGAATCATGGATGCAGGGAAGGTTTGTGCCACTCAGCTGCACCTTCAACAGCAACTAAATCTTCTCTGGGAAGATGTAGGTACTATTGGTATTGTAAATCTGGGGGGAGGAGAGGCAGATTATTATTACATACTTGTGAGAAAAAAAATCACTGTTTCAGTTATTTTGTGAAAATGCCTATATACAGCTCTTTTGCTTTTTTTTTTTTTTTTACTTTAATGTGGCCCAGTAGTGCTATAAAATGAACTAAGCAAAACTCAGGCTGAAGAAAGTAGAAGAAAATAATTTTTTAAAAGTTTTGAAACTGTATATGGAACAAATCAGAATCTACAAGAGCAAATAAAACTTAGAGCGGTGCACAGGAAGTTACAATTCCTACTATCAATTTCCCATCTTGATCTACTGCAGATTTACCCTCAATTCAGTTCAATCAATATAAATGAGACAGATGATAACTGAAATCGTAATTTATATTTCTGGACCTTCCAACTATTTGTTTTGTATGACTGGGGAGTTTGGGCTAGATTCTGCCAAGCTTTTAAATGAAATGCACTAACAGCAGAAGGGAAACAATGGATGAGGACCATTTTCTGGTCTGATATATATATGCTGAGCAGAGGCAGAGGATGGATGCGTTATCAAAAGGCTCTTCAAAAATGCTCAGTGCCAAAAGAGACAATATAAGGTAGGTGCAACAGGTGCCCCCCAGCTGCTCAGATACAGCGACTGCTGCATCTGGCTGATACAATATCCAATGGGCACACACCAGGGACTGCTGGGAGACAGTGCAGCATTCCTCAAAAAGTGCTGGATGAAGAACACAGCTACAAGAAAGGAAGGAAAAATTCTGGAAATAACTGCTGTACTGCACAGAAGCAACTCACAAACTAAGCTTGGGAAGATATTAAAGATAAAATAAGAAGAAAGAGAAGTACAGGAAAGAAGGCTGACCTGTTTTTAAAGCTGAACACAAATCTTTACCAAGGTCAGAGGAAGGGAGATCAAAGTAAGATCCCCCAAAACGTTGTACAGAAAATAAATGAAAATGTTTCCTCTCTGGTGTACCAAATTATATTTACCATCAGTTATACTTTATTATTTTATTACATAGCACTGTACACATTACAAAGAGATCCTAAGACATGGTAACATTATGCTGGAGATTGTACATATACGTATAAGGAAATACTTCTTGCCTCAAAAAACTTCAATCTACTCTCTCCTATAAATAATAAAAAAACAGGTAGGAAGAGGAAAAGAGAAATAGAAATATAACGGTTACACAGCATGTGAGTACCATGGTCTGACTTTGATGATGTTTATGCTGGAATAAATTTGGAGTATATCCATTTAAGCCAAAAGTCCTGCACCAGTCTGAAAGTGGCATCAATCAGAAGTCATAACTGAAGAAAAGGAAAATAGATTCTGGGATTCTGGGGACTAAGGAGAAGGCTACAAATGCATTTTACATCATAAAGAAAGAAAAAGAAGTTAAAAATTACACAGGATGGAGAAATAAGATGCTGACACTTGGCTAGGAAGCATCTGACTTTACAGCACACTGATGCCCTTTCTGTGAAAGTGAACCTGCTTGATGAAGGTGGAAGGGGACTTCATATAAGCAAATTGGAAAACAATCTTTTGGGTCAAAAAGTAGCTTGTTTAGAGTGTTTCAGGCTAGGAAGTAAAGGGGAAAAAGAATGTATTAGCACAAGCATGTCCAACACAGATGAAGAGAGTGGGCCATCAAAGACTCCAGTGTGGCAGTGTTGGGCTCTGCCTACACTTCCCGCCCCGTGCTCCCCTGCAAACCCTCCCGCAGGTGTCTGCTGTTGAAGGGCCAGGAAGATTTCACCTGGAGGACACGTGTGCCATGGAGCCCAGCAAAGGGATCACAGGTCTCATATGCCTTCCTCTCAGGCAACCAGGCACCTGTGTCGACTGGCCAAAAAAGCCTGGCCAAAAAGTTTGCCCAAAAAAACTTCCAATCAGAAGCCTGGGGAAAACACAGCTTCTTGTATGTGGCCCATGTAGCCAAGAACTGTGTGGCATCTATCTGATTGACTCACCAGCTGTGGGAAAAAAGCTCATTTCTGGACTAGGTAGCCATATCGCTGGGTGGCACATAGCACCTCTCAGCCACAAAGCAAGCCCTTTCAGCTGCTGATGGGCCAAGAAATTGCTTTGTGGACTAACAAATGGCCTGGATGAGATGCAAGGCATCTCACACGTGGAAACTCTTATTGTTTGAGGGTTTTTTATTGTTTTTCACTTTTACATAGGCAGCAAATATGATGAGACAAATATACAGGGTCTGTATACAACAACTAGCAGCAAGCATAATCAGCAAGATGAAGCCAGAGTAATGGGACTGCATGGAAAAGGTTTTAACCTGACTGATTTTTTCCCCTGTATTGCCCAGTGATAAAAATTAATATATGGCCAAATGAAAATGAAAAGCTTCAGGATGGATTTAAGGAGTAATTCTAAAATTTTAACATCCTTCTTTCACTGTCTGATTTTGATGATAGAGAGGAAAAACATTCCTTTTTTTGTATGCTGCACAGGTGAGAATCACCAAATTAGGTATATTGTTTCTGTCATTTTATTTTCTTGTGCTGTAGCTAGAAGAAGAAATCAATAAATAGACAATAAAAAGATACATCTTTAAAGGAAGTTAATCAACCTATTATTGACTCACCTACAGTTATTTTTTGAAGAGAAAAATCTCAACATGATTTTCAAGACTCAGATATCTTGCCTGAATCCAAAGCCTTGGCAGCATATAAAAGAGCCATCACGGGGGCAGAAAGATAACAGTAAAGAGTTTTCATGGGGCAGAGATCACTGCTAGAATATAATGCTTCATGGCTAAGCACTCACTAGACATCTGAAATGAATACAGAATTTGCACTATATTATATTTTCACCTCAAAACACTAAAACCAAAAGCATATTCAAATGGATTTTGGAATATGTCTATGCATATTTACACATCTGATTTCAATAAAATAAATGTCCATCCAAAGTTAGCTGTTCAATTACTTAAACTTTTTGCATATGAACCAAAGGATTGCATTCCTAGTGGAAAACTATTCTTCAATGTCCACATCCAAAGACAGACCCTTGGATGTTATTAGGATGAGTAATATAAGAACTTGCTCAGACCGTACAAGTCCTAGCACAATGCCATGTAACATTCTTTAGTTTTCCTGCAATGGAATGATTTCACGTGAAGTATATCTGCTCTCCGTCTGCTGGAATAACTCACCTCATTAATTCTTGGAATATTTTCTAACAACAAGCGGCCCTCATGTCTCAGTTTAAGAAGGACAAATAGCCCTTTTAAAACCAAATGTCTGGCCAAAACTCTTATCCTAATTGCAAATGTTATCCCATAATTTAAATGAAAGATCTTAGCTGAATCAGGTTGTTTCCCCTCATATGCCAAAAAGACTTTTAGTTACTTTTCCTGCTAGTCAAATAAGCTTGCATTTTGTACTTGCTTGTATTTCAGTTAAAGAACTATTAGAATCTGTAGCATTTGCCTCCTAAATTAAATACTAATTCTTTTGCCATCAGTATAATTCAATAGACCAAAAGTTTTTAAAACCTCAAACTAAAGTGGTTTTCTGATACACCCAATTTTTAAAGCATATTTATTGCTCTGAGTGGAGCGTATCTTAATTACAGCATTCGAGTTTCTTTTTTCTCCACAGATCTGAACAGTAAACTGGCTTTACAGAATTAAGCCACAGAATCAGATGCATCAGATCATTGCTTATTGATTTAACAGATATGGGTTTTAGTTGATTTTGAAAAATTTTTAAATTGTATTTAATCATATTTTTATCTACATCTGTTACTATTTTTAGAGTGCAAAATACATGACAGGAAAGTCATCTTCAATGCACTTAGTGAAAGAACTAAGTCGTCTACAGCCTATACATAACTAATTCACCATAATGCATGGTACTGGAATTCCAAGTAAGCCAGTATTTCAAATTGCATTCACAAACAGTATTGGTTAAAATTTGTACATGGCATAGTAAATGTAGTAGCCTAGAGAGAAGCCTTCTCTCTGGAGAGAAGCCTATTTTAAAAACTACCGAAATAGATTGGATATATATACCTATTCTCAGCCAATATATGGAGGCAGCAACCTTCTATGAAGATTAACATACATCAATGCTGGGAGAGGGCAGACAGATGAGCTTGAGCTTCCACTTGCCAGAGGCAGTAGCTTTGGTGATGTTTTTCTCTCTGGCTCAACAAACATCACCTCCTATTGTGCAAAACAGAAGTCACCAAGATAGTCCCCAAAATATTCCATTTAAGCTCCGTTCCTTTTATCAAGCTTTTTGATGATACCCATTAAAAAATACATGTTACAATTTTTTACAGTTTTTCAGAAGTATTTAAATTATGTATGGAGCATGAGATTCTAAGTCCCACCTTGTACAGACTTTTCTTTGTACAGGGTCTATTTATTTATTAATGCATTAAAGAAAGAGAATATGACAGAGGTCTGTTTCTTTCATAGTTAAGTTCTAGTGCTCCATATAAAATTCTGAATAAAATCTGTTCCTAAGGGTCTACCTGCAAAGCCCCTCTGAGAGACAGTTATTCATATCTTCCTTTCCCTAACAGACAACATTAACATAACGCAGAATTTCATACACTGGTTGATATATTAGCTGATGGTATCTGAGCTGCTCTGGAGTGCTGCCGGAGCCTACAGATGCTGCCTTGGAGCATCAGACCCAGCTCTGTCAGGAGACAACAACTCCACTGCTGGTGTATGCAGGAGCACAGTCATCTCTGGCTGTGAAGTTGCTCCATACTGCACTCGCTGCCCGAGACTCACTGCCTCATGCAAAATACCTGAATGAGTGCCCTTATCTGCCTTCCTTCTGGTATTTAGATAAGGTACTGTTCCTGCATTATCTGCATTCTTCTGGTGTGAAGAAATCATGTGACCATTGGCTATTTCTTGTGATGGCACTGCTTTTTGCAAACATTTTTTCCACAGTAGGTATGTGCATGGTGTCATTTTCACAAGGCAGTGGTATACTCCAAGAGCCCAATCACACTGCTGGCTTGCTCTGTCTACCTGTCTCTGCATTTCTGTCAGTCCCCAGCATTTCTGACTTCAGTTTCCAATGATATGATCATTTTGGGTTTATTAACCCAAACGTTGAGTGAATTGTAAGTACTCAAAACCTATTCTTCACTTGCTCTGTTTTCTAACATAGTAATGCTAAATATGATTTGGAACTTAATTTCACATTTTTTTTAATAGGTGGTTTCTTATTTTGATATTCCCACCAACTGTAAGATTGACAGTCATGGCAAACAATATTTATGTATCTCAGTTGTACTCCTCTGTAAACTACTTACATTCATGCCTGCTGCAAAACACACGTGCTTAATTTCTCAACAGAGATTCCTGAAAGATTTTGCAGCAATCATCTAAGTTATAAATGCACTTTATAGATTCAACGGAAAGCACTGTTATTCAGATAGTATTGGAGGTCCCAAGAATCATTTGCCCGAGTAAGTTGGCAAGCCAGGAACTGAGGAAAAGCTGACCTTGTAGCAAAGAACATGTTACTTGCCTTGAACCTAATTTAGAGATAATATAAACTAGATGGTGGCAGTTCTGAAGACCACAACAAGTAGGAGGGAAAGAAAGGTGAGGTCAGCTGTCTGTGGCAGATACAATAAAGTCCCCAGTCAGATAGAAAAAATGAGCTCTTCATAGCACCTAGGAGCTCCTGGGGGTTCAGCTGCATGGGCTCAGGGCCAACTTAGAGATAGCGCAGCTGGTGGACTTGAAAGAAAGAGTTAGAAAAAACCTCAGCAAGGGCTGCCCCTCCTTCCTGCAGAGCTGCTTTTAAGCTGAGGATCTCACCCTTGGTCCCTGCCGGAGACACACTGCAGCTGTGTCACAGTCATACCCGTTGGTCTGGACCCTAACTCTGACCAACGGACTGACCTCGGACCTGCCTCGTCCCCACAGACTTCCCTGGCCATCACTGGACTGTGTCTGACTGTGGTTACTGTCATCGGAGCTGATCCTGACCCTGGCTTGATGACTTGCCTTCCCGGCCCAGCCTCATCCCAGCACCGGCCCCGTGGAGGTGCCTGAGGGACTGAAGGGTATGAGAACAGAGAAAAGAAAATGGAAAATGAGGGTCCTGGCTTAATACCATCCAGGTATTAAGTGCACCAGGATGCAAGAAACACCACAAGAATCCAGATGCATAAGATGCATAAGATCTGATCAAATCTCACTTACCTGTAGCTTTTCTAATTTGCAGTAAACACAGAACTAATTTGATGTATCCTTTAGCTGCTGGTAATAAAACCACATCTCAGGTGACATAGCACATCTCTCCATCTGTGCTTTTCCTTTGAAGCGGTGTGGCAAATTGGAATAGCTAATCACCCTTACTAATGAATAACTAACTACTCATCATAAGAGATTCCCTTGCTCTCTTCCTTTTAAGAGCCAACTAGTGAGTGGACTGAAGTCTGCCTTTAATCAGCTGGGCTGATTGCTGAATGGCAGGAGTCCTCTGCTGGCATGCAACAAATGGAGCTACATTATTCTTTCAGCCTGCACGAACAAATCTATACCTGCTTTGTTTTAGGAGGCCAGCAATTTCCTTGCTACCAGCTTGGATTCCTTTGCTTGTCTCTGCATCATCCATTTTCATGTATTTTTATGTAACATCTTAAGAACCTCTATCCTTGTACCTTCAAAACAAAGCCCAGATAAAATTGAAACTGGCCCCTTAAATGTTTAAGTAGGAGCTCGGAAATGCTGTTCTGGTCATTATATGATACTATATTTAAGACTTTCTCTAAGATACTGACTTCACAAATTTCCACATTTCTTCTAAAACCAGTCAGGTTTGTTTGTTTTTTAAAATCAGATCAAAATAATTATATAATTGAGTGCTGGAGATTTTGCTCCACGAACTTCTATCAAATGCTGAAGACAGTATGTCTGACAATAATAAGGTTTACTTTGGAGTAGCTTCTGCATATAAACATGTATTTGTAGATGAAAATATTCCCTGCATTCTCAGGGAGGTCTCTGCCGATCCCTTTTTGACAATAGCAGCAAGTGCTGATGATCAGTTCCACCTAATACTGATCTTTCATACACAAGTACAAAAGCCTTTTCATGTCTAGAGATGACAGCCAGAAACTGTGACTCTGCTGTTGTCTACAGACTTTCACTTTTTATTAATAACTATGAGGCACGAGTGCTGCTCTCCAGATTTCACCCTACTGCTGTAGGACAGCCTCCCTCCACAGAGAAAGAGCACCGAGGCAAATACTTCCCCACTTTGTTTTCGCATACTCTCACTGCAAAGAATAAGACCCATTTACCCATTTACTTTTTGCTGATTGTGACTTTTCTTCCAAAGCTAACATACCTGTTTCAGATATGAGGGTGACTTGTGCACTTGACTCCAACTTAAAATTAACAAACCTCTGCCTACTTGCTTTGACCATGACAGCCCACTCGTTTTCTGCCAAAACGCTCTCCACCGCTTCTAGGAAGAATGGTTGTCTGCCTCACTGTCCAGGCTGTGCACACTTTGAAGCTGCCTACAAGATTTATTTCTGTGTCTGGAAGCAGTCTTTCTCTGCGGTGCCCCAGTCACAATCTGTGCTTTTTTAATAGGATCCCTGTCTCCCATCCCTAGCTGCAAAACTGGCTCTTCTGCCTTACATCAGTCACATACTTTCCTATTTTTCATTTTCTTTGTACTTTGTACTTCTTTCCATTTCCACTCTGTGTAGTTTCTTTAAACATTTTTCTCCTGTTCCAGAGTCTGACCAAAGCCACAGAATAAAACAGAAATTTGTTTCGTTCAGTGTCTGATCTTTAATTAATTTTTGACTTTTTTTTTCTGAAACAAATTAATAAAAACAACTCTGTCAAGGTATATGACCTACAAAAGTACTCTAGCCTTCAATAAAACAAAAGCAATAGGATGCAAAATCAAGTGCTCAAAATTAAGAAATGATAAACTGATAACTGACTGTGTAATCTAGGCATAGCCAAAATTTTCCTCACCCAGAGCAGAAGACAACTGTGTTTGGACAGGCAACTTTAGCCTGATTTTCTGGATGTGGCATGCTTGACTAGAATCTAAATAATCTCTGTATATATATATTGGGTTTATATTATATTATTTTATGCAAAAATAAAAAACAAATAATCAGCATTTTCTTTCTTGTAACAATTTGATAAGAATAAGGGAAAGGAAAGGCAAATGGTGATATTTTTGGAATAAACATTTCAGAATTAAAATGAATCCAGAATTAAAAGTTGGAAATAGAGGAACTGTGGTTTCCCAGTCACAACACATAGCAATTTTGAGGATATACATAACATAAAATGAATATGATCTTTTCACAAAAGAGACTGAGCTCAGTGATTAAGAGAATTGAACATTTTTATATCTGTTAACGATCGTAAATCTACTTCTGATGTGTTGTTATTTTTAAGAAAGAAAAGTTTGCAATAAAAATCTAGTTGCTCTTATTTCACATTCATTATTGTACTGTGAAAATTACACAGACATAATTTCTTCACTGTGGATTATTTATCACTCCTCTTAAATCTCTTATCTGTTCTCACATTTTCTCTTTTGTCCAGCCCTATTTTAATCCAGGATCCGAGACATTTAGTCCATGTAAGTGCATAATGAGGACACTGAGACTAAGTGTAATTAAAATCCTTCAAAGTAAAATGATTACATATTCAATTAATAGAAACATACTTAAAACTCTCCCATGACTTTCAATCTGTTAACAGTGACAGCTGCTGCTTCCAGTGGTCTTTCTGTATGCATTGACTCTTCCAGTCAGCATTATTATATCAATAAATGCATATGCTTGTCATGCTCTGATTAAATAATGAAACTCAGTTATCTGAATTCTGTCCAAAACCTTTTATGTCATCTGATTTAAATTTTATTTTCAATAGTCTGAACTCCAGATAGCTGGACTCAAGGCAAGTGACTACTGAAAATAGACTACTGCATTTATGTAGGAAAAAAAGAATATATTTTATTCATACATTATTGCAACAAATATAGATCCCTCAAGATCACTTACAATTTGTTTTGTAAGTTGTAAACAGGTTTAGAGGAAGCATAGTTAAATAGTTAAAACAGCATGTTGCAAGATGATTTTGCTCTGTCTAGTAATTAGCATACTGAAGACAGAAATTCATCTGGGATTTCCACAGAAATCATCATATAAATAGCTGAAAAATTCAAATTACTTTAAATCCAAATTACAAGTCACTTTAAAAATGTACAAAAACCAATAATTGAAAAAACAAAAAAACCCTTACAGTCAAGAACTACATTATAACACAGCAGTCAAAGATGAGGAAGTATGGGCATTGTTTTTCTATAAAAGGAATCAGAATTACCTTTGTTATATATTTTCTGGATTTTATCATGTCAGGTTCACTTACTTTGGCTACAGTTATCTCTTCTCACAGACACTTTCCTTACAAAAAGGAGGTCTGCATGGAGAGCACAACGAATTGTATACAAATTTAAAATAGAAACTATATTATAGAACTGTTGGCGCTAAAGTAATATTCCCCAGGGTGCCCTTCAGGGCTTCAGAAAGCTGAAAAAACATGGTGGTATGTGGTCAATACAGTATCTACTTTTCAGTGTTGATCATCTATTCATTTGGAAAAAAAAACAAATTTTTTTTCAAACTCTAAAACACATGGAAACAGCACCTGGAGAAAGCATAATTTAGGAACAAACTTATGAAACCTTTGAAGTCTTTGGGCTCCCTCTTGCAGTTGGAAATACTGGTGCTATGCACATCCTTCAAGTGTGTTGCCAGCTGTCAGGGACACCTGATACACAGCGTACTGCTATCTACATAGTTTGTATACATGGCCTGCAATGGGGGTGAAGGAAAACAGTGGACAAACACAGTGACCAGAAGGATCAGGTTTTAAACTTTTGGCATAGAAGAACTTGTTTACACACTAAAATTGCACTATTTTATTCTACAGACACTAGGAGAGTACAACTATCTTGTGTCATCCCATCATCCTAGTTTATTCTCTCTTGGAATTTGAGAATAAGCTATAGCAGTTAGTCCTTTTATAAACTGTGCACACTAGGAATTGTACAATATAATTATACTGGGAAAAAAATTGTACCTCCACCTCTGAATGATTATTTTTATATTGCTATAAGTACATGTACATCAAGCCTTAACCTGCAGATAACAGAAAAAAGCAGGACAATGAAGGAGGAAAGACATGTCATGAAAAAATAGCGAAAAAAATCGTAACTGAGTAAAGTCTTTAATAGTAAATACATAAAATAAGCCAATACTTTAAATAAAGGCAGAAAATACTCAATTCAGAAGCATTCATGACATCTTTTTCTAATTCAGGAAGTGCTGAAAAGTGAGTGGGGAATTTGGGTGCATATTTTTTATGGTCTAGTGATTGAAAATGATGATACAAATGAAGCCACTGAGCAAGAAAGTTCATTTTAGGCTAATGTGCAAACAGAGCTGGAAAAACTCAGGGCTCCATTATCTTATAAAACTAATCATGGCACACACATCTACCTGATGCAGTATGCTTTTCTAGTAAACAGCTTTATGGATGATAAGTGTAACAATCATTTTTCAATAGTGGAACTCTTGTTAACAAATGTAAATATAGCTGTAAAAAAACTATTTACTGAAAACATACTTTTCAAAACTGGTAAGAAAAAATACATCATTAATCAGAATATAGAACTGTTCATACTGTCTCCATAGTACAAGCTTTTTCACTCAAGATATATCACTGTCACTCTTTTGTTCACTCAAGGATACCTTCTACTAAGAGGAAGACAGAACGATACATAGATATGTATTATTTTCTTGTTTTTTTAAAATCTTTGTTAACTGTTAACCTCAACTAAATGAAATACAGAGAATAACACCCTTCATTTTTGCTGAAATAAACAGTGCCCTATTAAGACAGCCAGAGAGATGGATGGGACAGGATCTGTCCTTATTTGTGCAGCCCTCGTTACCACCACTCACACTGGCGAGCCGGTTCCAAACCACGGTGGCTACGCAACTGTGAAATTCCCTTCCCTCCACTAATTTTATCGTGGCTGCATCAATCCCTAAAATGCATTTAAACAAGCCCATTTACATCAGCGGAAATGCCTGGTTGTCACAGAAGAGAATTCTACTCAAAGGCAACGTCCACTTTTTTAAAGGCATCCTCCCCAGGCAGCTTTTGAGCCCAAGGGTGCAGCATGCCTCATGTACAGACTGCTCAGTAGCAAACAACCATGATGGTTGTGCTCACATACACAGCACTTGTCTCAGGTCTCCCCTGTTGCCCTTGTAGTCTTAAAGCATCTTTTTTTTTCTGTCTTTTCAGTTCCAAGTGTGAAAAAAGAGATGAGGACAGTGTTATTGTAGCATGATGCTGAGGGTATGCGCTGTACAGCATGAGGGCATGTAGGAGTTTAGATGATGTTGAGATATCACCGGAAGACTGGGCAGAGTGAAAGGAGTCAAATTTAGTGCAGTCTTATCCACGCTCCTGTATGGAATGGTCCTTCTACCCTCAACCACACCCAGGTTTTGTTCTAGAGAAAACTCGTTGCTTTAATCCAAAAGAGAAACTGGAACTGAAGCAATGTGAATGCAGTATGCACAGTCAGGTACAGACAGAGGAATGAGCCAGAAAACTAAAGGCAGATGCACCCTATTATAGCCCACCACTCCTAAATCCACAGAAAAAATAGGTATTGTCCTATCCTGTGTGTCATCCAGCAGAAAAGCATAGCTAACTCAGAAACTGAAGGTAGAAAAATTCAGACCACAGTGAGATAAACATTGTAACAGCAGAATTAATTACCCATGGGTATGATACATTCTTTGTAACTGCATCTAGTTCAACATCATTGAGCTCCTGCTAATAGCGATGCAGTAGGGTGATGGACACAACAATTTGTGACAGAATAAAGATAAATGTGCATCACAGAAGCAGTCCTGAAAACCAATTATTTAATTACATAGGTTTGTATCAGCCTTCTGTAAAATAATATTAGCTATATATGACACTAAATAAGTTAAAAACTCCTCCACAATTTGAGAGAAATTCTGATCTATCACCATTCAATAAAAAGGACATGCTATTTTCTCTGAAAATTCCCTAAGCCATTAGAGTAATCATATTACTAGCTTATGCAGTAGGGGAAAAACCTAATACCATGAGAGAAATAAAAACCTGCAAGTGCAACACAAGATACAGATATATATTTTCATAAACCTCACTTCACATTCAATATAACTTCAGTTTTACTGACAAACAATTTAAGTCACAGTAACAATGAAACTGAAGACTGCTATTTACTTTTACTATCCTGTACTTTCTTAATCTGGTCCAACAGCTTAAATATATTCAGGGTAACAGGAAAAAATGTTGTGTTATGCTTCATACCTGTTGAGCTGATGTAAAGTTGCAGGGTTTTTTTGGTAAAAATAAGTTTTTTCTAACCTTCAAAAAAGCTTTCAATTAGGTTGGGTTAGCAGAGGTCAGAAAAAATGAGAATTTCATAGTATCTTTCAAATATCAAATCCTTTTTCAGAGCAATTCAAGGCCTGTGAGATCTGCTTGTAGGTCTGCTAGTGTGAGAGTAATAGACAGTGCTCACCTGAGCAGTAGTAGTCCCGTATTGAGGACCGAATGCCATGAGCTGTTCCATATTGCCGAGGTCTTCCACAGAGTACTGCAGGATCAAAGTGTAAAACTCAGGAAAGAAATATTTAAGTTACAAACCAGTTCTCTGTCTAATTAAAATGCCTGAAGCCTACATATGTTAAAACCCAATTTTCCAAAAATTGACCTTTCTTTCAAGCAATGTTCTATTATGAACACTTCTATGAATTTATGACACAGGAGTTGTCTACACAAGTGCACTCAGTTAGTTGTGCTTCTGCCTAAGGATCTGCACTACGTACTACATGATTCAACCAGCACGTTTACATCAAATGACTTCCTCAGGGTATCCCACAACAGCTTGCTTCCATGAATGAGGAAGTTGAGGGTGGTCAGAAGCAATTCATCACTTACTACCACTTTTTTATTTCCTGCAGATCTGGTTAGTTTTTCTGATAACCAGATGTTTTTTGTCTTACAAACAATGGGTTATGAACTGAGAAGTTGCAGAGACAAAGTTAGGTATGGAGAGTAATTACTACTTGTGGTGAAAGTCTTACTAGGACAGGAGCCAAATCTAACTGCATATGGGAAACCTCAGCTGGATTACTGGTTTTAGAATAAATGAGAATTCAGCTCTGTACATTTTTTTTTTCAGAAACAACAGATTTAAGAGCTCAAGTCCAATTTTCAGAAGAAATTTACATCCTTAAAGCTATTTCACTGTGTAGTGACAGGCTGACTGCACCAATAGGCTCTAAAATCCCTTTCCTCTCCCCCCACCCAGGTTTTTGGCTGCCACTGTTCATGGTCGGTTCTGATATGGTGCAGTTGTGTAACCTTGGTTCTGACTATTGTGAAAAGCACTGTGTGAGAAAGAGCTGCAAGATGCATTATCTTGGGCATCTGCCCCTTGGCTTGGAAGCTGCATTTAAGCTCAGGCCCTTGCTATCGGTCCTTGCCTGGGTTATGTCGTAGATACGCCTATGCCTGGCCATATGCTTTGTTGATCATGACCTTGCCTTGCTGACTTGGCTTCCTGGCTTGGCCTCAGACCTGCTTCATCACTATGGTATTTCTGGAGATCATTGGACTCTTTGCTGCACCTGGTTTCCATCACCAGATCTGCTCTGCTCTTCTGTTTTGGGTACTGTGGGCCTGTGCTCCTTGCCAGTGAGCTCCTTACTGTTTCTGCTTGCCTTTCTGTCGTCCTGAGCTCCCAGCTTGTCTTCTCTATCCTTCCTCCATCCTTGGAGATACTTAAAAGCTGTTTGGACATGGTCCTGGGCAACATGCTCTAGGTGATCCTGCTTGAGCAGGGGGTTAGACTAGATGATCACCAGAGGTCCCTTCCAACCTCAGCCATTCTGTGATTCTATGATCAGAGCAGCTTGCTGTTCCTTGACATGTAGGTCTTTAAGATTAAATTTTAAATACTTTGAACTGTGCTTCTGATAGGTAATTGGTCTCCTAACTCATTTATAAAAACACAGCCTAGACTCCTAAACCCCAAATAGGTGCTCTAGAAAATTCTATTGCTTGTATCAAATACAATTCTTACATTTCAATACTGTTGTCTTAACATAACGGGTCGCTCAACAAGCAGTGGAATTACTGAAGCCTGGTCTATTATGGATTTGCATGAGGTGCCACTACTTCACTCCAGCCCTTGCAACCTCCATTTAGAAAACATCAGGGCTGCCCTCACTGTATCTCCAAGACTTCACCCATATTCAAAGTCATGAGTCCCCATCTTACATTATCTCCCCTTCTCTACCATGCCTCCAAATCTCTGGTCTATGCAAGACAGATGTGATGATGTGACTGCTCTATGAATGTGCTGACCAGTCAATCATCTGCTGATGAAGTAGCAGCAGATCAAACAGAGCAAATAACTCTTACACTCACGTGTCAGCCCTTTCTTCACTGGCAGCACTGATTTTCCCAAAGCTTACAGGAACTTCATATCTTTGTAATCCTTTACTCCTCTGCCATATTTGTTCTAAATTGGCCAATAGATTCAAAGTTATCAAGGTGAAAGAATGACACAAACAGTAAGAAACCAGATTAAAAGCATTACTTTAGTGCTATTCATCTGTCAGATTTTAAACATGACTATGTGTTATCTAGTGAAGTAGGAAGAAGAAGTTTTAAGCTTATTCAATAAGTAAAAAGAAGCAGATATGACCGTACTTTTACCTCTACCACAGCCAGCAGAGCTACTAAAGCAAACAAGAAAGTGTATACCAAAATCAAGGAACACTTTTTCTACACTTTATCTAAGTGTTCTACATCTTCTACGTGCAGCGTCAGTATTGCAATACTACATACTCTCCTTTCCAGGAAGGGAAGTGTAGTTTCCACTGCGTAGTAGAAGCAATAATGAAATAACTGTCATCTTAGTATTCATTAATTATAGAATCAATAAATAAGTAGCCAAGTAACTAAGAAACAAACTGACAAACTGATGCAGAACTAAATAATCACCATTACAGATTCCTTCAGCATTTACATAGCACTGTTTCTAGCTCATGCAGGTGATATTAACTAGGTTTGGCAGGCTGCTGATGCTCTAACTCCTGCTGTGCATCTTCCACTGGAAGACTAATACAAAGCAATGGATTATGGGTGGACATTCCAAAACGCCTCCACGTTGCCCCATGTAAGATCTGCACAATGAAAAACACTTCATAGTTATCCATCATATAAGCTGTAAATATAAGTCCCTTTTTTTCCTCAAGCAGTACTGAGAGGTAATGTAAACTTTGATTCCCTCGTATTATAGGTTTCTATATTCTCACAGTCAGATTCCTTGCAAATTGCAGACCCTTGCTAGCACAAAACTAATCTATTAACATTTTTTATTTTTGCTGTTTCCATTGGATGGCTTGTCTTGAATTCTATTACGCTGTTGTCTTCACTCCAAATATCTACAAAAGAACAACATTTACTTCTGTTTTTTTAAAATCTCCCTCAGCATTGCTGCATTGTGCCTGGCCATTCATGTTTTTGAGGAGATTTGCAGTGAAAGTTTTCCCAGGTTTTCCTTTCAGTTTAGCAGGCTGTGACCTTCTTTCAAAGCTTTATTGTAGCATTCAGTTCTTCATTAACTTGAGGATACTGAGCTGATGATAGCTGTCTGTGTGCAATGATTCTTTTTCTCATGAAAAAAATTCAAGCTGTAAGCATATGAATCATGGTCTGTTAGCAGACATTAATTTTCTGAGCTTCTTTCTATGCTGAAAACAGTAAATGCAAAGTCATGATAGAAACAGATGGACCTGTGATAGATGCTACTTCTGGCCATTTACTGAAGAAATCTATTAATATGATACCATAGCATTAGTCAATGGCAAATGAGCAAAGAGGCCTATAGCGATGATGGCAGGTTTTTCCTATGTTCATTTAAGTAAAAAGATAGGGTGGAGCAGGCGTGAACCAACTCATTGTTTTGTCAATTGACAGAAACTTTTAGAGCAGCTTGAGCATTCAGTCCTGGCCACTGATGGAGAACTTACAGTCCTTGTTATGACAACCCACTGATGTGTATCATGAGCAAAGTGTGTTGATTTTGCCTGTAATTCCTCCAGCATAATGAATTGGTGAGTGATTCTCCCATCTTGTAGAGAAAGCTCATGCTGGTTCAAAGTATGGCAGAGACAAATTAGATGTGTTATGATTACTAGACTATCTTGTTGTCAAGGCGCCATGTAATTTCTGTTGAACGAGACAGAAAACAAGAACTAGACAACAAGTAGCTTTATATTATTCTCCTGAAACTGCAGCGAATATATTTGTGATTTGTTCAACTAATTCCATAGCAGAAGACAGTACTTCTATCTGAGTATTCAGAGTATTCAGTGAAGATAAAGATGAGCAAAACAAGCAGTCAAACATCACATTTTCAGCTCCTGATTTGTTTTCTACATCATATATAAAAAAATAATATTACTTTCCACTTCTCTGAGTCCTTTTGTTGTTAACTGTCTAATAATACGGGAAAAGGACCATGATCTCTATGAAGCTAAATTTATGGCCAAAAGACATGATGTCCCTTTTCCTATTACTCCTATGCAAGCCAGTACTTCTTTCCCAAGGGTGGAATACTTTTCTCTCAGCCTCTGTAACTGTTCTTGAAGCACACATCATGGTCTTCTCAGGGCTGCCCTCATGCATTTGAGTAAATGTAGCTACAAGCCCCTATCCTGAGGCATTTCTACCTCATTTAACTGAGATAGAGTAGCACAACATCATAAACTCCAGTTACTCGCAATTACAGTTTTCACCAATTCAAAATGAAGCTGTACAACATTTGTTCAGGACACACTCAGGATTTCTTGAAGTAATGCTTTAAACAGTTCTACAGTTGAAATGTAATTCAGAATAAAGTTTTATTAATGTAAGAATTAAGAAGGATAATACTCGTAGTGTTCTTAGTGTTTCATGACTCATCAGCTATCGCTAGATTCCAGACTGCTTACTGAAATACTGATCATTTTCTTTAACAGTATTAGATTTGGTTTCAAACATAAGGCATATGTTTTAAACACAAAAATTATCCCATAAGGATAATGTGAGGGCTGTGAGGGCTCTGTTAATTTGTGATATCCAGACTGTAAATCAAGATTTAAAAACATCTTTGCACCATGAACACTTGCAAATATTAATTCTGTGTGTAGACATGGTTGGCTAGCAATCATTACAGCTTTGTTTAGCTTCCTCAGATCTGCCGAAAGACAGTATTTTCTTTCTTTCTTTCTTTCTTGTCAAAAGTGGTGGAAATACCCACTCAGGAGACATGATTTATTTGATAGAAACATTCTGAAGCAGATCTTTAAGCTCTGGTGATGCCTCATTTCTACTGAAATTGACAGGTGATTCAGATCTTATTCTCTGCTTATCACATTAGGTCAAATTGTAACTCTGAGTAAAATGTTTTGCACAGCAATAACTATTTTCTGAATCAGCTCATGCAATTGATCAAACTTCAATCAGTGTTATGTGTTTTACAGTGCTGGAGTGTTTTGTTTGTTCAACGCAACCAACACATACCTATCCACTCTAGGAGTACCCACATTATGGAATCCAGCAAGATGTGTCAAAAATCACATTTGCATGTAGGTAAGCAAGCACAGAATTTGTTTCCTCAGGTAGTTTATTAGATATAATCTTGATTCAAAAAGTGGCAAATTTATAAACCACTGATTCAAACAGTATGGAGACTCTGAAGCAAGTATCCAACATTAAATCTATAAGCTTGCAGCTGCCTGCTGAATGTAGCAAAAATATTAACAGCATACCTCACTCCAAACAGTGTATTTGGAATTTCTATCTACATCAAAACAGTAGTCTGTAGAATGGAAATTTCATATACCTGTTGTTCACAAAGAACACTACGCAATCTTTACGAAAATGTCCAAGTATCCTGCAGCATGCGAGTGAGCCCTTCTGCAGGCTGGTGCAGTGCAGCCTGCATGCCATGGTATAACCTCACAGCATTAGGAATTTTCTCCTTTTGTATTTAGAGTTTGCCGACCTTTGGCTGTCTGTTTGCAGTGTCCATAGCTAAGGTCTTTTTTTCCTCAAGATATCTGAATGGCACCCTCTTCTGTCCAGCACCCAAACTGCAACACCACACTGATTCTCCCAGATGATGTTTCCTCATTCTGCATACTGAAATAAAATACAGGTGTTCTTCTGTGAGATTAATAATACCACGATCTATCACATTCCATGCTTGATTATAAGACTGGTCTACATATGTTGTAGGTCTACAGGGGTAGAAGCAAAAAAAATATTATTACATGGAAAAGCAGGACAAAATATGATGGATAAGATTGATGGAGAGAGCTATTTTTTAAGTGGAAATGCAGGCAGCTGAGTTATTAGAGCTATAATGAGTGTTATTCACTGCATAATTTCTGAAGAGCTGTCCTTTCTGAGTCAATGAAATACATTTACCACCCTGTGTGAGTGGACTGTCTCAAACTTAGAGCTGTCTGTAGCGCAGTCCAGAAACAGGAATTGCTGCCATCTTCCACTCCAGAAGGAGGTTGTTTTGCTTGTTTTTGCCAGCTACAAAAAGCTTTAAGGAAGCAGTGGGTGTCCCAGTTCACATCCATCCCCACATATGTATTCATTTAACTGAAAGAAGTGAACAAAAACTTTAATTTAAAACACAGGCATACCTTGGAGATATTGCGGGTTTGGTTCCAGACCACTGCAATAAAGCGAATATTGCAATAAAGTGAGTCACACAATTTTTTTGTTTTCCCAGTGCATATAAAAATTAGGTTTACACTATACTGTAGTCTATTAAGTGTGCAGTAGCATTATGTCTAGAAAACCAATGTACATACCTTAATTAAAAAAAACTTTATTGCTAAAAAATGCTAACCATCATCTGAGCCTTCAGCGAGTCATAATCTTTTTCTGATGGAGGATCTTGCCTCAGTGTTGATGGCTGCTGACTGATAAGGGTGGTGGTTGCTGAAGGCTGGGATGGCTGTGGCAAGTTCTTAAAATAAGACAGCAATGAAGTTTGCCGCATCGACTGACTCTTCCTTTCATGAAGGATTTCTCTGTAGCATGCGATGCTGTTTGATAGCATTTTATCCACAATAGAACTTCTTTCAAAATTGGAGTCAATCTTCTCAAACCTTGCTGCTGCTTTATCAACTAAGTTCATGTAATATTCTAAATCCTTTGTTGTCATTTCAACAATGTTCACAGCATCTTCACCAGGAGTAGGTTCCATCTCAAGATGGAATCTTGAGACCATCTCACCACTTTCTTTGCTCATCCCTAAGAAGCAACTCCTCATCTGTTAAAGTTTGATCATGAGATTGCAGCGATTCAGTCACATCTTCAGGCTCCACTTCTAATTCTAGTTCTCTTGCTGTCAGTTTTAGTTCTCTTGCTGTTAGCCTGTCCTCTGAAGCTTTGAAGCCAGGCATTGACTTCTCCTCTCTAGCTATGAAAGTCCTAGATGGCTTCTTCCAATAGAAGGCTGTTTTGTCTACATTGAAAATCTGTTGTTTAGTGTAGCCACCTTCATCAAGTATCTTAGCTAGATCTTCTGGATAACTTGCTGCAGCTTCTACATCAGCACTTGCTGCTTCACCTTGCACTTTGATGTTATGGAGACAACTTCTTTCCTTAAACCTCATGAACCAGCCTCTGCTAGCTTCCAACTTTTCTTCTGCAGCTTCCTCACCTCTCTCAGCCTTCATAAAACTGAGGAGAGTTAGAGCCTTGCTCTGGATGAGGCTTTGGCTTAAGGGAATGTTGTGGCTGGCTGGATCTTCTATCCAGACCACTGAAACTTTCTCCATATCAGCAAGAAGGCTGTTTCGTTTTCTTATCTTTCGTGTGTTCACTGGAGGAACACTTTGAATTTCCTTCAAGAACTCTTCCTTTGCCTTCACAACTTGGCTACCTGCTTGGTGTAAGAGGCTGAGCTTTTGGCCTGTCTCGGCTTTTGACGTGCCTTCCTCACTAAGCTTCATCATTTCTAGCTTTTGCTTTAAAGTGAGAGACGTGTGACTCTTCCTTTTCCTTGAACCCTTAGAGGCCACTGTAGGGTTATTAATTGCCCTAATTTCAATATTGTTGTGTCTCGGGGAATAGGGAGGCCTGAGGAAAGGGAGAGAGAGAGGGGAATGGCCGGTCGGTGGAGCAGTCAGAACACACACAACGTTTATCGATTAAATTCGCCATCTTATGTGGGCACGGTTCGTGGCACCACAAAACAATTCCAATAGTAACATCAAAGATCACTGAACACAGATCACCCTAACAGATATAATAATAATGAAGAAGTTTGAAATATTGTGAGAATTACCAAAATGTGACACAGCAACATGAAGTGAGCACATGCTGTTGGAAAAATGGTGCTGACAGACTTGCTCGACATCATAGGGTTGCCACAAACCTTCAATTTGTAAAAAATGCAGTATCTGCAAACTGCGATAAAGTGAAGCACAATAAAATGAGGTGTGCCTGTACTTCATTTTCAGGTGATTTTGAAGTGGGTATCCTACGAAACAAAGCTTATGCAGCTATTCTGTATCTCAGTTGACCCCTTATAATGATGGAAACTACTGGGCCATTTCAAACGAATCAGACAGATGGACAGATGTCGAACATAGTAAGCTTCCACAAATTTTCTGATAATTAGCAGCTGGATAGAAGAGCCTAATAGAACGGGCACCTTAATTAGTGCCCCCACTCGGCATGAGTCTGTAGTTGTGTTTTCTGTTTATACTGCAACCAGCCACACCATGTGCCATCCTTTGTCCAGACTGGCAGTGAAGAACAGGGGAGGGAATGGAGGGTGTGGGAGGTCAAAGGAGGTACGGAGAATTGCAAGGATGTGGAATACAAATCACTATGAAAAGATGTTTCATTAGGTCCACTAACAGGCAGCTTATTTTCTCTCTCCCTTGTGGCTCATAGTGTTTTAGCACCATGTTATTTGGATTGACTTTGGCAGCAGGTAACTAGTAGATCGAAACGTTGTCTATCCATCTGTTGCGTCGATTACTGTAATTTCTTCCCCAATGTGTTGTTTATATCATGTTTGGATGTTATTTTGAGACTTTCTGTTGATCAACATGGCAACAACTACAAATGCATACAAATCTTTACCGTTGTGAAAGGGGAAAATCAAACTAAAATGACATGGCTGATAATGTTTAGTGAACTTAAGGAATGGTCTTTAAACTTCAGCATTTTATTAATTGCTTGAGTGCTGTATAATAACTATTTGGACCAAAAATATCCAGTCAATGATTTAACAACTTCAGCATTTGTTAAACTTTTAGAACAGAAATAATCTAACGAACATTAGTAATTTTTCATTTATCAGTTGGTCATATTAGATTCCCATGATTTTTTTCATAGAAAATAGGAGTTCACTTTCACCTTCCTGTCACATATAATGCACCAAGAAGGTCATGATCATGAACAAAAGGATTTTATAGGCTATATACATTTAAAATGTCATAAAATAGAAGACGTTTAAGGGCACTGACAAACAAATGAGTAATCCAAGCACTGATTCAATTTCTGACATCTCATTGCTACATCCTGTGTAATCTTAAACCAGAACAGAATTTACTTGGATCAGGTATAAAACTAGGTATATCTCTTAAAATCTTGCAATTTTTCATTTTATTACAGCCACCCAGTTATACAATTAGACTCCAGTTCCCCATGAGGATAAAGAAAAGGTTCTTTGTTTTCCACAATTTTATGAATGAAAAAAATTCCATTAATTTTCTTTCTTTTGCATGATTGGGCTTCAGAGTAGAAGATAAAAATAAATATTTTAAAATAAAATAGTAATTATAGTTCTACCATGATGCTTATAAAGGAAATTTCTAAAAAGTTTAATTTAGCCAAAAAAGATAGGAATTGGTAAAAATGGAAAAAATATGTGTATTGTAGTTAAAGAACTAGCTAAGATAGGTTTCCTCTTTGTCAGAGTTTAGACACACCAGGATCCCTCACTAACCCTGGTAAATAAAGTTGAGGAGCCGAAAAGAACTTGTGATGCTGCACTAGACTCTGTGTATGAGTGATACCTGTGGGATGGCAGGGAAGCAGGAGATGGATGTTCCTTCTCTTGTGAATTTGCTCCTGCACACATGGGAGACTGAAGTAATGTTTGAAGTTTGAAGCAATGTTTGAAGTTTGAAGTAATATACACATGCATGTATCTCAAGTATACCTATGCAAAGAGGTACAGAAACACAAACACTGACAGTGCCCAGTAGGCATTTACAGAGCACTGCTAGCAGTACTGGGAGAAGAGAATTCATAGCAATGGCTAGCCTTTGCCTACAGGCTTATTTGGAGCTCACAGCTTAACTAGAACTCATCTTAGGTAAGTATAAAAAGTCATCAAGATGAAGAGGTCCTGCTGATGCTTACTGGGCAGCACAGGGTAGCACCATGGTACAAAAGCAGAGCTTGTGCTGGTTGGAGTCTTGCAGTAACAAAGGGACAAGCTGGAGTATGATAATATTCTTCAGATCTACGAAGTGCAAACTGTCCATATACTGAACAGGCTTCTGATGAAACATCAATTTTTAGTAGAGCTCAGATGCCAAAGCAGTAACAAGAAAAAAAGTTAAATTTCAGTAGGACATTCAGAATAAGTTTGGGTTCAATTCTGATTCCAACATTTTTTTGGTTCAGGACCAGGGTTCTGGTTCTGCTTTCTGGCAGTAACAACATTTGCTGGTTATTGACACAGAGAACTACGATATGGACTAGGAAAATCTGGATGTCCTTAATTAATAGAATAATAAAATGGAATGTAATAGTGTAAATGCTAAGTTATGCTGTTAGGGAGTAACAAGAAAAATCTCTATGATAAGCTAAGAGCTGGAAATTTCGGAAGAAAAGAAACACTAAAGACTGTCGCTATGAGTCAACTATGAGGCAAAATGTGCATGGCTGTGAAAAAGGCAAGTGTCATGTCAGTATGTAAGAGGGGGTATTTTCACCAAAGACACCTGAATGCTACTATTTTTAAAAAGTTGCTGAGTTTTCATCTCAAAGATGAAACACTCTGTCTACTATTCAGGAGAGATTAATTCAGATGGGTACGTGGCTACTCAGATGATAGAAAGAACATGTGGCCTGTCTTTTGAAACATGAAAAAGTTCAGTGCATTTAGTCCACAAAAATGAAGGTTGCCAGGAAAAATGACTGCATAAAAAATCAGGTGGTAAATGATAGTTTGGAGAAAAAGATATAACCCAGAGGACATTTTTTTCACTAGAAGTAAATGGGTATAACTGGATAGTGATTACATTTAGCCTGGGATCTAGAAAAATATTTTCAATCCTCAGAGTTATGAGGTTCTGGAACATCTTTCCAAGAAGAATAAGGGAAACAAGAAACCTAAGTGATTTCAAGATAGAGATTAATAAATTTGTAAATGGAAGGATAATATGTGGTTACCTGCATTATCAAGAGAGTAGTAAAATTGTCACAGGAAGTCACTGACAGGCCAACATTCATATCAACAGCCTCAGAAAAAGAGAAGTTCTGACTGGTACAATAGTGCTGTACAAAGTTTTGAAACATAACTTTGGAAATCCTGATACCTTCATTATTAATTATTTTACTGCTGATAAGTTTAGTAGAAATCTCTGTTGTAAATTAAGCTTATGTCACAGTGATATATTTTCTTCTAAACTGGAAGACTGAGCTGTCTCTGAGTTATCAAGGTTTCCATTTTCCTAACAGTTTTCCTGCATTATATTTTTTATTTTCATTTAGTTACTTTCTGGACATGCACCCTTTTTTTAAAAGTTTACCAACTGAAGTGCTGGGTTCTTATTTGCTGAGATCTTATTTCATCTCTTCAGAATTTTTCTGACTTCAGAAATTTTCAGAATTTTCTTCATACCTTTAAAATTTATCATTGTCAGTACGATTCAGTAGAGCCATATATTCATCCTATATAAAGCTATAGACTATATTCATGTGGAATTTTAAAGTAAAGTATTGTCTATACTACTACTGCTTTAACTTCTCCAAGAATAATTTAATAATACTTGCAATCACAGTAGGCACTAGTAAATAAAGGAAAGCAGTAGCAGCTTCGTTCTTCAAAACCTGTCGTGTACTTTAAGCAGTGATAAATCCACGTACAGAATATCAAAAGACATACACCATTTTCCTCTTCATTAAACAAGCATTTTATTTTAAAACATGTTTACTTTATGTATTGGCAGCCAACCGCAAATACACTGTTTTCTAGATCAAAGAGTCTCTGTGAGATACAAAAACATTGACAACAGTTGTCATCAGAGCATTGGATATGTATATTCTTTCAGGATACCTTAAACAGGTGCAGCAGAACATATAACCAGACAGCAGAAGGAGACCAATTTGTAAAAGGAGAACTCTTGGCAAGAAAAATTAACCTATCTAAGCTCCATGCTGCTGCCACTAGGATACTTGCAGTACCTGTGCATATAGATGTACAAGCAGGTGATTTATAGAAACACTGCACTGCAGTATGCAGCATAAATATATCCACAGATTTGGAAGAAGCAAAGGAAGTAGATGGTGATGGTAAGAATTACTCATGGGATTTCAGACAAGCAGCTAAGATGCTGAGTACACAAAACAGCTGAAGAAAAAAAGAGAGATTATTCACCTTGCAGGAGGACAGGCAGTGAGGAGGAGGCTGAAGACTATGTAAGTAGGAAAACTAGGATTTTATGGTGAAACAAAGCTGCTGAGATCTCACTCTACTGTTATTAACTATCTATCTTTGAAAGAAGGCTAGAAATAGCCCACACAGAGGATGACAACCACTCTTTTGATATGAGCTGGCCTGTCAGCTTGAGTTGGCAGGAGTTTCTACAGTTAATATAACAGTTACAACTTTGCTGATCACCTCTGTAGACGTCAGTGATGAAAATTCTTTTTATGAAATATGCATTGACAAAACCACAGGCCACTGCAAATACAAACACTGTAAAAATGTTTTTAATACTGAAAAATAAAGTATTTCTTAAAGTTTTGAAATGCCAGGATTAAGACTGCCTGTGATGCCTTAATTCTTGCACATATTTGTATTAATATAGTATTTAATTACATGATCATATAACCCCTGCAATGGCCAGTGCACAGGATGAGTGTGGTGATTGAGCTAGTTTTCTGCACAATCCTTTCTCGCTGAAGAAACAGAAAACTACATGGCAAATTAGGCAGAGGACTACAAGAAGAGAAAGGAGCCTTGTGATGTAAAAATTACCAGTTGCTGCCCTGATGAGTGTTATTTCAAAAGCTGTTCTTAGCTGCCTTCCCACTGTTAATGTGTGCATCAGTGGTCACCATGCCATCCATACTGCACATGGCTGGGGGCCCTGGCTCATTTAGGAACACTGGTTGTTCTTTGACACTTGGCATCTGGAAGGTTTCAAGTTGCAAACCTGGGCTGACATAGCTTCAGCTTCAGAAAGGTGAAAGATGTATTAATAATTAGGGAACAAACTGATATTCAGCAGAAACCTGACAGACTGATGTACACTCAGCAATAACCTAGAGGGCCATATATCAAACCCTTAGGAGGAAATGAAGTAACAAGTACTTCCTCACACATAAGCACTGCCCGTGTTTCTCCTGACTACTGCATGACTCTCGTAAAGAAACAGACTGTGACTGTGCAATTACAGACTATATCATAATGCATGCACATAGAACAGCTAAAGGAAATTGCTCTGTCATAAGTGAGCAATGTTTAGCGTATTTTTTAGTGCTTAACTTTGCAATATTCATAATATTCTTTTAACAACTTTCTGTAAGTAGGTTTTATAAGCTTAGATGAAAGGTACTGAAGAATTACCAAATAATGCTACAATATTAAACTGAAGTAGAGCCAAAATTCAGTTTCTTTCAGGACATACCCACTAGGATCAAAAACTGATGACAGAGTTCAGGTTTTTTGGTTATGTGAAGAATATACAACTTCAATTTCCTTGAACAAAGCAGAGATCAAGAGTAAATACAAATTCTATGATCAAAGTTGCAAGTGTTAACTAGAAACTTTCCAAAATGTCTAAGTTTTTGTAGAGACACATTATCACTTTCTGTTGTCTGTCTGCCTGCTGTTTTTTCCATACTCCTTTCCTCTTTCTAGCTTGAATCTACATAAGACAGTATCAACTCAGTCAATCTTCTGCTCTGTTTACTCCAAGAAACCCACTCAAGTGCTACACTCCACTAAAATCAACTGCTAAATTCCAGCCTGCTTGTGTAGCTCTAAGTAGAAAATTACCACTGAATGTAATTTATATAATATAATTAAAAGGAATGTACAAATATTAATTTAGGTACAAATATTAATTTAGTTCAACCACATTTCTATGTTCTTTTTATTTCACTTTTCTATTGAGAAATCTGATTTAAGAAGGGAGCTACGATCGACTCATTAGAAAATGTCACTAACTTTAATACTCAAATTTAGAATGCATCGCATTGTCAAAGGACAACACAATTTTTGCTGAGGACACTGAGGAGATATCTGAACTTCTGAAGACCAACACCCAGATATCTCTTACTGGGCACCAAAACTGTGGTCATTTTAAGTATTGGTTACTTTTCAAAAATTTGACTTGTTCCTTTGCAATGGAATAGAATGCAGAATCTTTGCCTCCCATTCCTTTCAATGTAGTTTACCTCTGATTATAAGTCTCCCTGATAAAGAAACTACAATAATTCAAGCTTCTAAAGATCATTGTATTCTGAACAAGATGGAAAGTATCTCTCTCACATAAACTAGTAAAGGTTTAAATCAAATAAAGAAACAGTTTGAATCAGCCTGTATATGATACTATATAGTACTAAATATTCCTTTATACTTCAATGCACACTATTGGTATATTCTTCTTAGCAGTTGCTACTGTATCCTGGCCTTCTTGTCTGCTTACAGGATATTGCTTGTTTATCACTGTCAATAGAGAAATATTCAACAAGTCCCATTTCAAATAACATTTTCCCTACAAGTCTCAGAAGGGGAGGAGAGCCTGATTTGGAGTTGGAGGGCTCTCCTGTCTAGGTGACGCTGAGTAATATTAGGACGATATGATTATTGCTGCACTACCTGCACCTGGAGAAGTAGAAAACAAATTTTTATCTATGGAGCACATGATGTGCAAGGAGAGACAAAAAGAATTGGGTTTGCTCAACCATAAGAAGAGAAAGCTATGGGGAGATCTTACTGCTCTCTTCAACTACCTAACACTACTGTATAGGGGAAATAGACTCTTATCAGAGGAGCGCAGTGTTAAGACTGGAGGCAATGAACATAAATTGCAGTATGAGTAATTGTGATTAGCTACAAGGAAAATTGTTTCAGCATGAGAGTGGCCAAACCAGGTTGCCCAGAAAAGTTGTGGAATCTCCATCCTTGGAGATATTCAAAACTTGACTGGAGAAGGCTGTCAGCAGTCTGATCTAAATGGATCTGCTTTGAGCAGGGAAGTTGGACCTCCAAAGGTCCCTTCCAATCTAAATTAATTTATTCTATGTAATAGACAGATTCCATCAAGGAACACCTGCCAAACCTAGATGCTAATGTAGGACCTCAGTTCCCCATAAGAAACGCCAGCACACATGCATCTCAATGGATTATCCTATCACGTATATTACATACATGCAGTTAAGATTTCTTTAGAAGCTCTGGTAGATTTATGGATTTTAAGAAACACAGCATATACTCTAAGAATTAAATAAAATTTGTTTTCCAAGGTGAGTTCCATCATATTGTCTGATTCCTATATCAGAGATATATAATAAAGAACTTTCACTGGAAGAAAGGAATTGGAAGTATTTCATTAAAAGGTTGAGTATGTACTTGCAATAAATTGGAGACAAATTAAATAAATCAAACTTACAGGGAACAGAAACTTCTGGTTAAGTGCAGTTTGTCTTTCACCGCCAAAGCAGAAGAGAGCAACAAATTAGTCGGGATATAGTGAATGATTGTCTATTCATGCTGTGATTAATCTTACAAATTTCCAAGACCTATTACAGGAGATTAATAAGAATCATTTACATTTACAGACGTGCTCCAGTTTGGCTATATTGTCTGATATTGTATGTTTCAAAAGTCCACAGCCTACAGATTTACTCTATTTTACTAGAGGAATGCTTAGACTTAATCCAAACAGACTGTTGATATTTGCCAGAAAGCAACCTACTTAAATATAGCTATGTAACAGGCAAATGGCTTCACCAGAAGCTTTTAGTAACACAGTGATGATGAAATCGGATTGATGTTTGTCTTAAGAAGTTACTGTACTTCTATTTTGCAAGGTATTAATGAGTGGCACAGATGGAAACTCTGATACTGTATTTTAAAATTTTTATACATTGTCAGTCATATCTAGAACTCTGAACTGATGCTGAGATTTTAATCTCTTTTTGGAAGGGACCATACTTCTATTATTCATTTGTACTTTAAGACACTGGCTCATTATTGACATCACCACAATACAAGTAAACTATTAGATACCACTAGAAAAAGAGAAGTACAGTAAATCATTTTATGCACTAAGTCACTTACTATAGCTCAATAAGTAAATATCTGTGGAATTTTCTAAGGATTACAGAAGTCAATTTTTTCAAGGAAATTAAGAAAAATTAACAAATATTGGGACTAATAATTTTCAGTGGAATTATATTGATATAAATGAGATGGTAATCAGGCCAATGGATAATAATTTATCCTTGTTTTACTAACATTAATTCTTATAGTATTAAGAATATACATGATATCCACATTTTAAAATGGAGATACTGACGCAGAAAGAGCAAGCAATTTGGCCTGGCAATAGAACAAATACTACAGCCCTGAAGTACAGAAGCTCAGGTGCTCCAAATAATATGCCAAATACAAACATGAATACATATATATGCACATTCTGCTCTATTTAGGAGTATATCAACTATATTCAATCAGAACATTATACACATTTTTATTCTTAGTTTGAGTCATTGTAGTAAGTCCTTAATGTAATAATAATTAAATTTCCATTGTGATGCATGTCAGATAAACCGATTGAGGCAGGCTGCATCCCAATGGATTGCATAACATTGTATTAATAATAGTTCAGGGTGTAATCATGCATACATAATGCTTAAAACTTTGTTTTGTGAAGCCTCTATTTTTTTGCTTTGGAACCAGTTTTTAAGCAAACCTTGTGTGAGTTGTTGCCAATAGAGAAGTGAAGCAGGTAGTTTGTTTTAGAATATGTGAGCCAATGAAGAAATGTGTATAGTTCTTCCAAATCAAGAGAATTACTAACACCCACAAATTTAAGGAAGTCAAAACACAACTGTCAGTATGAATAGGCAAAAAATGCATTGAAAGGACTGAAAGAACTGAGGAGCAAGAGAATTAGAATAAGTGTAAAAACAGAGCTAAGAAGAGTTAAGTAGATCAAAACTAAAGAAATAAAACTAGGAATCAAGTGATATTTGAATAAGCCATTTAGGAAAATAAGTGGGAGGCATAGTAAGAAAGATCATAGGAGTATTAAAAAGAAAACAAGAAAAATGACCAAATTAAAATCTGTGTTTTCTTATATACTTTCAAAGTGCCAAAGAGGCAAAAACTAATCTCATGTAAAGATAAAATGTATTTTGAATTTAACTCACTGTCAACATGATTCATGAGAAGAACACTAGATATTAAGGGTGAATAAATAGTAAAGCAAGGTCTCTTGGCATTGGAAGCAGAAAGGGCAGTGGGGAATTGCACAAGATAGCATCATGGTGACGGATGAATGAAGATACATTCTGCTTTATTTTGGTATGCATTCAATTTTGTGATAAATATGAGTTTCAAAATGCAGCAAATTGCATACATAAAGGATAAGCAAAGAAACATTACTGTAAGAAGATTTTACATTCATCTGAAAAAGTGAACTGCAAATTTGACATTTCACCAATGTATTGCCATCAGCTACAGAAAAAAAGAAACATTTATCATGTTAGATATTAAAATGCATCCTTTAAATGTTCTTCTTACATCCCATATAAACTAGCTTCACTTTATTGCTTTCTCACTTTATGACATCCCAGTTAACAGACAAATCCTTTTGGATCATGGACCTACCCTGCTGTGGGCAGTTGTTTAGTGAATGACACTAACAAATATCTACATATCCCAAATTTTTTAAGATTAAAAAAAACCCTCTTGGTTTCTATATGGAAAGATTTGATTTATAAAGTGATTATATATATGCACAAAAGATATGTCTGTACAGCAACCAAGGGATATGACTGCAATGCTTACAGGTAAACCCAACACACATTTAATTTGGGGTCACCCAAATTACCGATAGCAGGGAAGTTGCAGCAGCACAGACACTGCTCCTGCACAGAGCAGAGGACATTTACTCAGGGCACTTGCCACACTGAAGTATATGCCGTCTGCCTTCATTGTAACAGGTAACTAATCTGGGTTAGGGATGCTGACAACTGCTGCAATCACACATTTCTATGATCTCTAGGTAAGTCTCAAGAAGAAATATTCTCTGAGGCGGGTACTTGAGCAGACTGGGAAGGACTTGTGAGTGACATTAGAAAAAATGGTAAAAGACTAATTTGTAGTTGTTTACATACTAAATGCTCCACTTACCCTAGCTTCTTATGACATTCAGCACGCTTAAATAAACAGAATTTTTATATCTGCAGTTTGCTTTTCAGGTGTGTAAATGCTGCTTGCAACAAGTTTATAATGTGAAAACTTTACTAAGTAATCCCTTTAAGGATCACTTTGAAAAGCAGTATTTGTAAGACATGCTGAAGGAAACAGAATGGAGACATTTAGTCTGAGCTAAATATACATACTCAGTGTATAGCCTGGTGTACAATGTTAACTTCAGGTGTGGAAAAGAGAAAATAAAATCTCAAGGAGAACTATATTTATGGACCGGAGTGTCTATTCAGAAAAAATACAAGGTAAAACAGTTTCAAGCCTTACAGAATTGTCTACCTTTGATTTTCTACGCATGGAACCTTATAAGAATATAGAAAAGCCTGCAATAGTAGGAAGCTGAAGTAGATTAGGACACCTCCCTAACAAAAACTTGAAATTGCTTAAATTGTTCAAAAATAAATTTTTAAATTGTGACCAAAAGTCACTGAGAATCCTGAGGTGCATGTTGAATGATCCATGACAGGCAGCCTAATGGACTGAATAGACTGGCTAATAGTCAACACAATACATGACTAAGAAATCTGTAATACACACTTATGCCATATTACACAAACTGCAAAGGTAGCCATATACTCTTATTTTTAGGAAACATAACGCATTACACATCAGATATCAAAAGTTTAACTCCGTTAGTGACAAACTTCCCTATCAGAAGCAAGTTAAAGTGTCTGTTACCAGAAGGCAACAAAATAGTCAATTAAATCAGGATTTCATGCTTCAAACAGTTGCAATGCACAAACTGGCTCCTTCTTACAATAACATAATCTTGGTAAAAACAGGGAATTTACAAAGTATAATATGCAAAGTACAGTTTGGCATAAAGAAAATTAAACCTTGAAAGATTACTTCACAGAAATATAGAGCTAGATGAGACCCTGGGAAACCATAGATTAAGCCTCTCATTTGTGTTGATTTCCTCTGTACTTTCTACAGTTTGTCTACATCTTTTTAAAGTGTGGTGCAAAAAAACTGGATACAGTATTCCAGCAGACATCTGACCAGCGCTGAGTGTACCAGAAAAATTAGCTTCATTATCTCATTCATGACCTCCCTGCAAATATCTCCCAAAATACATTATTTTGCTCTTTTGCAACAAGGTAATATTGGCTTATACTTGTTACCAAGAATAAAATCTGGATTCCTTCTGCTATATAACTGCTGGCCAGTTATTGCCCATTTTTCTTCTGTGCATTTCACTTCTCCTTTTTAAGTATAGATTTTGCAGTACTATTAACTGAATTTATCCTGTTGATTGTGGACCGTGATTCCAATTTATCAAGATAGGTCTGCCCTTCACAGTGCTTGCACTCTCTTCCAGCTTGCTCTCATTCATAAATTTTGTAAGCATAGTCTTCGTTCCACCATCCAAGTTCTTAACTATAATATTGAATAGAAATGACCTTAGAACAAACTCTGTTGGAACCTCATTTGAAATGTACTCTCAGTTTGAAGAAAAACATCAGTCATTCATCTCTGAGAGTAATTTTTCGCTCTGCCTGTAGACCATATCCTATTGCGTGCTTGCAATATGGAACAATGTCAAAATCATTCCTAACAGCAAGATATATCATATGCCCCACAACCCCTTTAGTCGTGAAGCTAATCATTCCCAGTGTAGCTGTTGATGCTTTTTTTTTTCTCATCTTTTAATAAGAGATTATCCTGCAGGTCCACAGGCTGAGAATAGGAAGGCAGTGCTGTATCTGAGACTCTCCCTCCTTCACTCATCACCAGGGCCCTCAGCGCTGCTTCTCTCCTCCAGATAGTAGTAAAGCAGGCCTGGAGAGTGAGGAAGAGAAACCCTGGAGGACAACCAGGGTTATACTCCATATAGCAGTTCTGCCTCTCCCTCATTCCCCATTGCCCAGATCTGCAGCACTTTGTATCCAGAGATGAGAGAAGGTGTCACAGGTGCAAGATGCAGGATGGAGGAGGTTGCAAAGGCTGCCTGTAAAGGCTGGAAGCTGCTGGGCTAGGGCCAATTTCATCATGTTCTCCCAACCTGAACATCTCTGTCATTCTAAATATTCTTGGGCCTGTTCTGCATCTTTCAGGCTAAATTCTGAAAAGCAGAGGAGAAAAAATCAACTAGATCCATCTTAAAATTTTGTTTAAAAATCTGGAAGTTCATGTCAAAATGACACGGTTTAGTCCCTAAAATACAGTATCTAATTTGTTTACACATAACTAAATAATGCATTGCAGGAAGATGTTAATAGTTTAGTATTCATCTTGACAATAAGAGAAACTAAAACTAGTCAGTGATCTCTCTTATCTATTTTCCTCCCTTTCAGATGAAAACAAAGAAAAAAGTAGCAAGGACAAGGAAAAGCAGTAACCTGAAGTATCAGTGTTTGAACCTGTCCTTCAGGATATTAAAAGTTCTTCTGTTTTAAAAAAAGACTGAAACAGCAAGATAATGAGAAGATTAACCAGATTAACATATTCTCTCTTTTAAACAGTGTCACTCTTCTTCTTTTCCTTGCTTATAAATTATATGGTTGGTTTTCAGCATATAAAAACTTCAGCTATTTAAAAGCATTCCAGAAAAAAAAAAGCTTCATTTTTCAGGACTGGAGCAGGGAGGAAGCTGTGAGGTGTGATAAAGTGGTAGAGCTAAAAGGGGAAGATCTGTGTAATACTGGTTATACCAATGTTGAGACCAGCTAGTGCTCTCAGATCTATGAGTGTTAAAAATAGTTTGGGTCCATTAATATTAGCAATAATTTTTAAACAAATATTTTGATGTCTGAATCACTGTGTTAAAGACAACATGCAAACAACACAAAAGCAGAATTTCAAAAAGAAAAGCACACACTACACGACTGTAAAAACTCATCTTCAAGGTGAATAGAATGTCGACTTTTTAAACCAGCCCTACTCATTTTAAAAGCAATAAAAAAGAACATGGAAAGTCTATAATCTTTTCCATCAAGAATTTCTTACACATTCTTCACTCAGAGTCAGCTGAAAAGCATTCTGTATACTCTCACCTCCAATGAAAGCATGATTCCTAGACTCCCAAGGATTTCTCAAAAATAGAAGAGAGCAAACATCTGTCTCACCTATATTTTCCTTCCCTATACTTTCAAATATTCAAATCCTTGAAATCTGCTGATGCTATTCTATATATTGGTATAACCATGTTATGTGGGTTAAAAACACTTATGAATCCATTCCAGTGAAATGAGTTGAAGCTTACCCTTACGTATATGCACATACACAGGCATGAGCTTATGTGAACATACACACGAAATTTTCTTTTTTAAAGTACAATTTAAATATAAGTAGATGTTCACTTAGTTTGCCTTTATAGTGTTGTCTTGGTAGGAACACTAAGGTTGTTCCCACATAAGGTCACACTATTTTCTCTTCTTTGGCAGCCATCAGATTGCTTTAACTTTGTTCAAGTCTCAGATGAGCAGTGCTATAGTAGGAGTGAAGGTATGATTTCATATTATATCCAACATGATGTAAATGTTGGTTTCTAGTAAATAAGTTGTCCTGCACTGTGTTAGCCTTCTCTTGCCCCTCCTTTGCTCTTAGCCTCAGGAAAGCATCTCCCATCATTCTGTTGGATTCAGTAATTACGAGCAAAAGGAATGCCTTTCTGGGTCAGGTCACTGGTCCATTTACACCAGAACTCTGACTCTCACAATTGCTGTAACAGTTGAATAATCTCTGTTCAGAATACATTTGACACATTTCAATAACAGAGAACAGGATCCAGAACCATGCCTAATACAATTGCTTCTGAAAATGATCAATTTTCAGATAATTTTTAGAAAATAAAATATAAGTATTTTAATATTCTCCCAAAACAGACATGTTCTGTCAACTCTTATAGGGACATGGAAAAGATATCTCTCCTTACATCTTCATTATTGTTTTACATTACCTTTTTGCTTTTTGGTAACATACCCCTATTTCTGTGACTTTTCCTGTTGAAGATCCTTGGACAGACATCAACTATTATAACTCAGTTCAGCCTCACCACTTTGAAAGAAGCAATTCCAGATGTGGCCCAGCATTTCCTTCCTGAGCACAACGCCTTGGCTCCCAGTACCTAGGTAGGCTTCCTGTCAGTTTTCATAGTTTGATCTTTTTTATTCTTCACTAATGCATGGCTCTCTTTCCTTCTCTCAGAAGCATCAATGTATGATCCACGGTGCATTTAACATTCATGAACTTGGCTTGCTGTTAAGACCTACAAACTGAGGTTTATAGTCACTTATAAGAAACGTAATATAACATCATAACGATTTTGCAGAAATCGAATTTCCAAACTAGGGCCTCTCTTTAAAACTAATGCATGCAAATGTCATTATAATAACTGAATGAACAAGTAATAAAACAATGATTACAGCAGTTCACTGGCATGGCAAACTTCATATGTTTACTCCTCAATACTCTTCCTCTAAATACTTTTTTCTCTCTGTCACCTTGTTTTTCCTTTGTGTCCTACTACCTATATGTGCATATACCTAGTCCTTAAACCAACTTGAAAATTTCAAGAATGATTACAGTTTATGACACTACTATGATATCACAAAGCACAAAGTTTCTATTACTATTTTTGACATGTTCCCTGTATTCCTGATGGATGTACAGTTGCAGCCACTACCTCAGTGACAACCTTCCTGCCCTGCAACAAAACTGACCTACAGAGTAGGCCTTGGAAGAACTTCCTGACTTTTTTTCATCCTACTGTCATAACACAATCTAAGATTATTTGCTACTTTGGCTGTAATCATCTGCACAGACTGCCAGTTTTCATTCATATGACTCCAGACCATAGGGCTGCTGAGAAACACTCTGTATCAGTGCAGTTTGAGTCAGTAGGCTGCCTTCAAGTACTTTGTTATGGGCAAACAACACTAAATTTTGGAATTAACAGCTGTGACACCATTGGCACAGTCCTAGAGATAAAAAATTAATTGTTCAATTTCTGCAAGATCTTTCAACAGTCAAAGGAGATGGATGGCTTATTACATTTAGTACTGTACCTGTGACTTCTCATGCATACATAAACACATAGTTTATGCCTCCTTTTCTAAAAAAAATGAAGCCATCCCATAACCTGTTAATGCATGGAATAATGGAAACACATGACCCCTTTCAATGATGATTTAAGATGCTATTTAATAAATGCATAAAAGGGCCTATACAGTTAGAATCTATAACTATATAATGACACTGTAAATAAGAGTGCTGTGAAAGCAATATCACTTCAAAATACAATTTCTTAACTATCTTGGTAAATCTAAAGGAGCCTGAAAAAGGCTGGATTGTTAGCTACTTTGCAGTATGTTTATATTGTATTAAGCTCATGATTCAGGACTTCAGTTAGTTATCTAAGAACTTTTGCCATCAATGTGCTATTTTCTTTAGGGAGGGGATTCCACCCTGATCTGAAGCATTGGAGATGCTTTTTTTAACTATGAATATGGTGGAGGAACATCTAGGAGAAGTAGTAGTCCAGACGATGCACTAAGCTACTAATCTATTCAATAGTTGCCTGCAGTTGTGGGGGAAAGGGCTCCTTTTAATGAATATTGGCATGGTGTTTAAATTAATGGATGAGAAGTTCTCTTCCTTGCCAAATATAAAGGAGAGTTTTAGTTTATTCTGTTTTATGATTGCAACAAATTGAATGCCAAGAACCATAAATCAGTATCAATAATAGTCTCTACTTAGGATTTAATATACATATAAATATCAAAGCACTTCCTTGGTGCAGGCTTAAAAACCTTCTGTGTCCTTTGGATAGCAGAAGTTCAGGCACTTTCAGGTAATCTGAGCAATATAAATATTATTTTGTGCTATTTTTCCACACACAATTTTGTAAAACCATCATAAATGACTCCATGAAATATTTAGAGTGTAGGGACAGATCTATTTTACTTCTCCTTTATTTAACTTTATGGGTATGTTTTGGGAATGACAGTACATGTGATTTTTCTTTCTGAAAATTTTCTTTACACAGATTTTCACAGGCTATGTGCAAGTATGCAGGATTAACTATTGCTAGGAACTACAAACAAAAATTATCACAGTTGAATAAAATTCTTTGTTTTCCCAAAATGTAAGTGCAAACAGGAGACGGGAATTATGCAAAGAACTGCAAATATCAGTAACAAAAATAATATGATTCAGCCAATGAAATCTGAAATTGTCAGTAAGGCACAGAACTCACATAGCCTGAAACTGTCTCATCATACAACTTAAGCATGAGTATTTACAGCCTTTTATTGCTGTGCATTTTACACTTGGTCATCCATTCGGAATCTTACAAGCTAGAAATTCATAGCAGTCCTGGGGTTGTAAAGATAAAAAGTGCATTCCCAAGTTCTATCTATCTGCTTTCAATTCCCCTTGGGAAAGAGCAGTCATTGGAGTTCCTTGTCTTGCTTTCATTAGGAGGAATTCTTTAAAATCTGCAAGACATGAACCATAGCTTCTTCAAGCTGTGACAAAGAACAGCAGGACATCTGATGGAGACAGTTTTCCCACTTTAGCCTTTTTATTCAACATCTCCATAAGCTACTTATGCTTTTGGCATCCTTTTTTTAACTTAGAGTAAACTTCTGATTGGCTGCCTACATAGACATACAGACTCTTTTTCATCACTTCCTGAGCTGCTGCTGCTTCTTTTTCTCAATGTTGAGAAACTTGCTCAATTTCTCAGACATTTGTCTAACTCTGGAACACAAAAGAGTTCACTCCGTATGATTTGGCAACTATTGTGCATCACAGTAGTAAGTTATTTGTCATGGCTTTCAGAGATGTAAGAGACAATTGCAATTGCATCTTTTGCACGCAGTCTTGCAACACGATGATCACGGACCTTTTAAGCCATGAGGAAGCGATAATTAATTTTGAGGACAATAGTAGCATTTGCAAATACACATGCACTTCTTTTACTGGAAGATGTGATGCTGATCTATGTGACTGGAGGCTGAGAAGATTCTACTTAAAAGGCTGAGTGACGTCCAGGAAAATATGCTTTGATGTTGCTGACCCAACATTCTGAATGACTGAAATGTCATAGCTATTTCCTCTGAAATAAATGAGACGGCAGCTCTGACTTGGAATATTAGAGCAGTCTAAGAGAGATTTTAAAGAATTTTTGAAAATAAAATTACATTTTAATCTTGGGGGGAACAAAAGTAAAATGCAGTAAAATAAAATGAAAAGAATTTGTCACTGTGTTCAGGATTACGAATTTCTGTGTACTCTATATATTTTCACAAGCTTCAGATTTCTACAGAAGACACCACCTTTAATACTGTAGTATGGAAAATATGCTACTTTTTAGTTGGAAAATATCTAAAATTACTGCATTTGATTCATGTTTTAATATTTTATAAGAGAATACTTTGAAATATACTTTACGCACTTGTTAGCTCTTGATTTTCAAGGTACTTCATAAATATTTTCATATAGTGACTTTTTAAAATCATATATGCCAAATGTTACAGTGAGGCAGAGGGAAGAGGAACCAGACAGACTTTTTTAAGAATGGGAGTCAATGAGATAAACTAATAAATTCTTACTATTGTGATAATGTTTTAACTGGACCTCTGACACTATCCATTTTTCCCATGCAGGAGTCATATCCAGAAAGATTATTAACTCATACCCACTTAGCATAATCATGTCAGGTCACACCTGAAGAAAGCAACCCAACTGTATTCTTCAGCATGCAATAGCAATTATTTGTAATTAAATATAATTAAAAAAAAAAACTTACCAATTATGGCGTCTTCTGCAAGGTTAATATGTTGAGCATTCTCAGTACTAGGAAGCTGACTGAAAACAAGACTATAAGGCTGAATGCATATTTCAAGTTCATGATTTATTAATCCTTTTGAATTCTAATAGCCTTTTTCCTTGAGAACTCGTGGCTTTTAACAAGCTCTCTGTTATCTAAAGCCTTACTGGTCTCCAAGTCATCAGTTAACAGAAGTGATGGCTTATGACAAAGCTGTGGGGAGCTCCTCAATGAGCAAGGAATCCTGATGAAATTCTTTTCCTTTTAAGAGCATCTCATGCCCTTACTACTGACCTATCATGAGGTCCTGCCTGAGACCATGGCATAATGTCTTAGTTCAGAGTTCCTTCATCATCTCTCTAGCAAAAAGCCTTAAATGCTATTGTTGAAATATTTAATCACCAGAACTTTTTGAGTCTTTTCATTATTTTTTGAGTGGATGAAGTTATTCCAATGCAGAGCCATTGACATCAGTATGAATAAAATTCTCCTGTGTAGGAAAGGTCCTATGTAAAATTTTCCTGTGACTTCTTGTCATTTGAATTTTATCAGACAGAACAAGAAAGACAAGTTAGCTAAAGCACACCTTGATTCCAAATGGAAATACAGGTTAACACTGTATCAGTTTAAAGAACATAAATATTTAGTATTACTAGTACAACAGATTAAAAGCCTTTCTCTCTCCCATGAGGTATACATATGAGCTAGAAAAATATAAATGCTTCAGTGATCATACTACAAAGTGCTTCTCTTCCCCCCCCCCCTTCATATTCAGGTAATATGTTAAAGAACTAAAGGAACAGAAAAAAGTTGATTTCTGACCCACTGTTCTTTTGTTTTGATTTCTGTAGTATCTTATAGAAGAAAATACAGAGATACTGGTTCTTTTCTCAGCTACACTACTACTGGCCAATGTCATGTAATTTCAATGAAGTCAGTGAAAATTGTAATGGTTTAAATCTTGAATTATTGAGAAAAGAGAGGACTCCAGTATCCAGTTGGGTACCTTCTAACTCAGGTAAATCTCCCATTAAATTCAGTTAAAACATAACCTGGTTAAAATGTACAAAATCAAGCTCATAATCAAGAAGCCAGAGAAGAGGTGAAAGCTCTGATTTTGTGCTGCCAAGTAATCCCATTACCTTCAGGATATATAGAGGATAAAGGCTTTAATACCTCTGTCAAAGATGTCTTTGGACAATGAAGGGCTCTTGTATTGGTGCTGCAACAATACTACCATTTTGCACTCCCCCAGGAAATGAAAGAAAGAAAGGGCAAGATCAGGCTCCACTAGTCCCTCCATTTCTTAGCATAGCTACGAACGAGCACCAAAGCTTCTCTGGCCTCTCTTCCTGATTTCTGCTCTAGCACAGAAATAGAAGACCAAAAATCTTGACTAGAAGACTATAAAACAGAGTGCTGCTTTGGTTTCTTGAGCATTCTATTTTGTAAATTAATCTACCTGCACACAGAGTTGTTCATAAATTCACTTACACACACTCTCATTCCTACGTTCTTAGCAGACACTACATCATGAGTAACCAAGCCTGAGCTTGTCTTCCATATACAAAATTGAGCCACCATAAAGTTACACTTTGACCAACAATTTTCTCAACAACTGGAACGGTTTCAGAAAATATGATTCTTTGCCTCTGATTTAAACTGCACTCATTTGTCATTGAATTGAGTTATGGAAGGTTTATTTCACATAGTTATGAAAGCAGCTTTTACAAAGAGTTATAGAAGTGAAAGGATTAAGTCTTCTGGAAACTTGTGGAAAGACAGTTACAATAGTTTTGGAAAAGCTAATAAAAAAAATTATACAAATAAATCATGGCTGAAAACACTAAGATAAAACCATTGTCATTTAAAGTTCTTCCTCCATTAACTATAGATAATAAAAAGCAGTCACAGCTTCTGTACAACAGACCATTGCTGCAAGCAAACAAACTCAGATTCTATATGTAATGTTCCAGTATCACAGAAACCACCATGAAAAATACCCAGAAGTGATGAATATACAACTGAAACAAAAATCCACTTCCTCGTATTTGAATAAGGACATTTTTACTCAATAACCATAACATTAGTATCAGGAACATTAATATCATGTACAGATTTTTACCAAGCCTCAATTTAAAGTAAAAAATACAAATGCTGGTTAATGCCAACATATTTAATTTTGTAATTAGAACAGTTTTTTCTATTGTTTTAGTAGGTTTTGATTATGAGAAAGCATTCATGTTGCTGCTACTGATCTATTTCACCATTTCAACTAAACTGGAATAATAAGGATTTTAGTTACAACTAGAAGGCTCACATAGCATTTGTCTTCTCCTCACATTCTTAAATCCATTTAGCTAAGAGCCTGGTACTAGAAGAATATCTACTGCTACACTTAGTTGGCATAGCTGTACCCTTCATGACAATGCAGGACACAGCAGCATTTTTTTTTCTGGACACAGCCAGACCACCCACATAAACAGCACTGACAAACTAACAGTTATTTGTGTGTGGCATAACTGTGTATTTAGAGGTTGTCAAAACATCTGTGCCAGTAAGCCTTAGTAGTACAGAACTGCCATGGTAATTAAGATGAGCTCAAGTTCTTATGAAGACACACAATTCACTTTTCTCACATGAACTAGCAAAGCAGATATTAGGCTCTCTGGTGGTTTTAAACTTGTTAGTCATGTAAATTACAGTTCTGAAAAATTGCTATAATTCTTCCTTTAGTTAGCTCAAACAAGTTAAGAACACACTTTTTTATCTAACGAGGATGTACAAGTTGCCTCAGTTGCTTAGGGCTCGTTTATAAGACATATATATATATTTTTTTTTTCTAAATAGGAAATGAATTCAAAGAAGATAACTGTTCTATCTATAGTTCCTCAGTATTAGAGTATCAGTCAATGAAATCAACAAAATGCTTCTAGCACGGACACATGAAGTTTGCACCACTGCAGTAAAACTACCATTCCTGAGGTTCGTCTACATGATGTTCTGAGAGAAGCCTAGATTGTAGACACTTCATAAAAATCAGCTGCTTTAGCTTAATCATTTCAAAGTAAGTTTAAAAACACCGCTAAAACACATCTAGTAGCTTAAAGTTAGTTCAGTATGTCTATACTATACCAAATAGGAATAGAAATTCATTCTGTTTAAGTAAATTGTAAGTAATGAGAATTCCTTGACCACCTTAAGTGAATTTTTCATGGTTTTATTTTAATTAAGGCATAAGAAAATTTAGACTTGCATTGAAATTTTGTTTGACATTTCAAGATGAATCTTCCTTGCTTTAAGAAAATGCATGAATGCCATTTAATGACTTGCATGAGTCAAGGATGCAGACTTCAGATTATTTTACACCATAATCATAGTAGCAATGGTGTTGAATATTTATTAAAAGCATCTTTTCTCCTAAGAGTATAATTTAAATATTAAGACAAAAAAAATTTTAAGTATATTGGGAGATCGTCCTTAGCTATGATTACCACATCCTCACAACATGCCTTCCTAGAAAAGATATGTTATTTACTGCATTTTAGCTAAGAATGATTAACTAGTGGTAAAAAAACCAATGTGAGCAAGTCAGCTGTACTTCAGTTTTCTAGTACATACTAACATTACACAACTTTGTTCACACTTGATTTTCCTATGCGCTAATTAGCCTGCTTATAAAGGCACACTTCCATAATAAGCATATACTTACAAGTTTATGAAGCACTGTAAGAGCATGACATTCCTGATACTAAAACAGTTCAGTCACTAATTTCTTATGTGATAAAAATATTTTAAAACAAATTTATAAAAAAAAAATTTTTTAAGGAAGCACCTATCTCAATTCCAAATTCACAAGTCACTTATGGATAAGATAAAAAAGAAGACAAACATAAAAAACCTTTCTAAACAAAAAAAGCTTTCTAAACAAACAGAAATTAAATAATGCAATTAAAACTTATTCCTGTATCTTCTATTCACCTTACACAAATATATTCCAGGACTTACACATTGTAGGTACTGCAGTATTTATTGTTGGGAGGAATGATTAACTTTGCACAACTACTCTGGAGGGATTAAGCCTTATTAACTCAGAATGTCTTTGCTTATGTCAGACTCTCTAATATCATTTTCACTTTATTGTTCAGTACAACTGTGTACGAGTTGTCTTTCAATCAAACACTGGCGTCCACCCAGTTTTGAACTCAAATGCATATTTTTGCTACCCAAATCAAAGTGACTCTATTGAATGCAATATCTCATTAAAACCAAACAAATCAACCCTCTGCCCCCACCCCACCCCACACACAGTTTCCAAATGCTCAATGTCTTAAGGCTACTTCTGAATGTAACAAGTATAGAGGTTAAAAACATAAATTTTAACGTTTGTTTCATGCCTTTAAATAATTTGCTTATTTTGTTTGTTCTTCCTAACAATTCAATAGGCAATATCTAATATCATAGGAGAGATGGGATATTTTTATGATGTGGACTAAGTTATTGACATCAACATTTTGAACCAGATATTCATTAAAGCTCATCCCTCAATTAGGCATGTGATGAAGACTGGCTTTTCTAAAGGGTTAACGTACAAAATACACAGTCTTTGTAGAGAGAACTGTGTTTTTTTGATAATCTTGTTGTTAGCATTACAAAGTGCAAAATCAAGATGATACTTACTGTCTTCAGTTGTAAACTGTCCCACAGTTATGGGGAAGGGATGCTTGGTGGTATACACAGTGCAGTAGGGCCTGTGGCCTCCAGCTGTACCACATTTTGTCAAATATATTCTGTATGAACAGAATAAAAAAGCAGTCACTGCCACAAAAAAACACTGTAAATATTGTCACTAAGAGGGCTTTAGCAGCTTCATTATAAACATTTGTAGAATTTTTATTTGAACTGCAAAGTAAGAGCAATAAAAATTAAAATGTACATGAGTGTCTTTTACTCATTCATTACAATCCTGATTCGGTATTCAAAACTGTATCAGTTCTTCCTGAAGGAACAACATACTCCAATGCTTCTTTGTTTTCCCATTTTCTTGTGTCTTTTTTTCCCCACTTTTTCCCAGTTAAAAAGTGATACAGAATGTTTCTTCTTATTTACTGTCTTTGAATTGGGGGAAAGGGGAAAGCAATCACAATTACTTTTAAACATTCTCCACTGCTGCTGTATGCAATACTGTTGGAATCCTTCACAATACTGATGTTAAAAAATAAAATTACATTGCCAAGTGTCATGATACCCAAACCTTTTAACAGGTATAAAGGCTAGGGATAAGGTCTCCCTTTCTCTGTCTCATTGCTTCCTCACAAGTGTGATCTTGCCAGGAGTCAGGGCCTGCCTAGGAGGGTTTCATCCCATGGTGGAGGCTGCAGCACACTGGTGTTGGGATCCCACTGGTCTCTTCCTTGATACGTAAGACTTCTTTCAAAAGCACAGCTTTGTTCACCTACTTTCCTGCTGGCACCACAACTCTCACAACTTCCTTTGTCCCACAGAGATGTTTTGTCTAGTCAGGAAAAGGAAAGCTCCATCAGCTGAGGAGAAGTGAGGGACAGCACAGACCAGCTTCTGCCTCTCCACCTTCTCACTGTTGGAGCAAAGAGGCCAACAGCTATCTGTCCTCATCTTGGGGAGGCAGACATGGGAGGAAGATGGCAAAGACTGAGGTGCAACTCGTCACAGTGGCATTGGGCAAGGCAGGCTGTGCCGTGCAGATCATGGCATCTCTTTAATACCAGTATCACATCATAAAACTACCATGGTACCAATACATTAGTCATCACTGTTTTACCACAGCTGACCTTCAAATGACTTCCAATCTATGGCAATGTAAAGAAGATTCAGAAAACGTCACAGCTTTTCACTTCAAGTTTTTTCAGGACAAATTCACACTCCTCTTTTTTAACAGAAATAAAGAATACATTAGGTAACATGCTAACTTTCTATTGTTTGCCTACATAAGGAAAATATCTTGGAATATGTATTATGGAATATGTAACATTTCCTTACTAATGCTCCATTTGTCATCCGTCATACTTCACAGTATTACAATGAAAGATGCAAATGTGAAAGTTGACCTGTGCTAACTATGAACTAGCAGGCTCAAATACCAAGGCCACTGCAATAGAACATATTTTAGTGTGTGTCATATAAGGCTCACCGGGAACTCTAATTACTCAGGTAGGTACTTGAGCCACATTACAGTATCTTCAGTAAGACTTATCTTTTACTTGAATATCCATTATCCACTTAGACCTAGAGCCAGACCTGTAAAGGAACTTGGCAGAATTTAGATACCTGCATTTGGAAGTTCAATTTGCCAAACAATCACCAAACTCCATATGTATCCCAAATCCTACATTTTCACAAAAACATTTGAGACACCTAAAGTTTTGTTTCCGCATAAGCACCTGAATCTTGTCAATGTTAGGCATGTGAAGCAAAGGCCCACTGGGATCCACAGGCTAAGCACACCCATGCAAATAATGGGATTTCTGTAATTAAGAAAACACAAATTTATAAGGAAAGGGAAATTCAGAACAGTAGCCATGTTAACTCAACCACTAAAGTAATTATTTTTTAAGCAAAAGTTCAATAATTGCTTGACTAGCTGGACTTCCATCAGTGTTATTTCAACATTGAAATCAAGCTTCTCAGCTCATTTTACTGCTGGACCACAAGTGTGGCAAGCTATCCAAGGTCAGTGTTTGAAGAAATTACTATGGAAATAGTAGTGTGTTCAGTGAATAGCTCATATAGACTTAGGGCTGAAAACATTCAAGAGTTACTGCTTTTAAAATTATGTTCCAAGATATAATTTCTTCATATATTGCTATTATTTTCTATTCCCTTTTCTAACTAGGACCAGCCTGACCTAATAAGTCTTTTCTATCTCTAAGTTATATAATTAGCAGTTAAACTGAAAGAGCTATCTTTCCAATGCTTTAGTGGAGAGTATATAAGGTCAAAGTAAAATGTTGCCTGGGTCAAGAATATTTAGTACCGGCAATCTACCAGCTATTCCTTTGCTCTCTGGACATGAACACTAAATTCAAGTGTCACTGTTTAACTCTTAATTTCAGGCACCTCCACAGCATTCAACATCACAGTTAAGTATAATATCTAGATTTAGATAAATTTCTGCAACAAAAATTTTATTTTGACATACATAAAACAAAAGACATAATTCACTTTGCTATCCTTATTTGTATTTTCTGAAGCCAACTAATTTCATCTCATGAGGGTTTAACAGTGGGGATTTTCAGATTCCCTCTGGGATTGCTCTGCTGCAAAGTGGATAAGCCAGATGAACTGAGATAATGTGATAAGGAAAGTAACAGATGCAGTGGTTATCATAAGTGGTACATTTATTGTTCTTCAAGCCCTAACAGAACCGTGTGAATACTAAATTTCTCAAATTTTTTTAAAATACAGCTTTCCACTCTGACTCGTAGACATTTAGACACCAAAAAGTAAAGTAAATGCACAGTAAAAGCTCAACACCCACCCAGAAAACTATGCCAAAATATATTTATAAAATGTCATAGTTTTAAAACCAATTATTTTGGAGGCCTAATACATTATTTTGAACACTTAGTTTTGACAGAAAACTCTTCCATTTTTTGTTGTCATAAAAAAAAAAAAAAAAAAGCTTGAAAATCGGAGTCCAAAGTACTGGAATACCAGAAAGGAGATAAAAAGAACCTGAAATATGTTTCTTTCTATAGCTTATGATTTTTAAGCCATATAATGATTATTTGTGACCTAAACGCTGATTTTGACTGCTTGAGATGTCAATATTATAAAAATTATAAAGAAAACAGGACCACTAATAAGATACAAAGATTTGTTTCTAAGGCCCAGTCACGTGTATGGATCAGAGTGACAGAACTATCCACAGGACAGGAAGTCAGTGTCCATCATTTGTTATTCTTGATGGAATTTGCCAAGGAGTCAAATAGCTGCAAACCTGAGATAGTCTCCTGTCTTCCGCCCAATTCTGTGTCATTCGATAGCGTATCACACAGGTTATCAAATTAAACAGTTTGCATAGAACTAAAAACTTAATGTAATGGTTAAAATATCCTCACTTCAGACAGTGATGAGCACAGGATGCAGTTTGTAAATAAAGCTGGCAGCTACGCCTAGGATAGAAAATCAGTAGATAAATGGAAGAAAACATATCTGGATGAAAAAGAAGGGTTATTAAATAATATGAGCTGGTGTTTGCCAGTTTTCTGGGGCAAACTTGACAAAGTTGCTGAGTGCTGTACCTACTGGTGGTCTTCTCATCCGGCTGTGCTGCTACCTACCCCAGCTGGTATTGCTGATTGTGTTCTCCTTCCACGCCTGGATCTAGCACATGAAGAAACAAAAACGACAACTCAAAAGAAACTGAAAGTGCATCCCGGCAGTTGGCATAAAAAAATATCCCAAGCCATTTCTACAATACATTTAAACGCAGGTGGTATCTACTGCGGATACTGCAGTACGCCATAAACAACAAGCTAACTGGAAGCAGCCTAGCTTGGAACTAGAGGCAATTTAGCTTTGGCAACAACAAATCTATTTTCCTCTGCTTCTTTACTAGGCTGATTCTAATACTAAATCTGACTAGTATTTACACATTATGTTACAGCTTGCAATGCAGATATACTCCAAAGAGCTGTGGAAATGTTTACTGGGGCTGTCAGATAAATGACTAGTGTGCAGAATGCATGGAATTTCAGAGTCTTAACTTCTGTGGGCTCATATACGACCTTGCAAGGCAGAGGGAAGTACCGAAGGACTGTCAATCCTGTCAGATCTCTATGCTTTATCCCTTTCCATCCCTCACAAAGAACTTCTGAGCTTTCTATAGGTTTCAGCCTTTTTTGAAGAGTCTTCCTTCAACTGAAAATCTAAGTCCCTATTTCATCATGTGTGTCTTCCAGGTAAGGCAATAATTATTCAAAGCTTTGCATCAACTTGGTCAAATCATTTCTGCTCCCAATTAGCTTGACTGGAGCTAGCTCAAGCATCTCTACACAACAGTACATTGTGTCATGGAGTCATATGGACATGTAGAGTGAAACTAAGCTGGATCCAATATCCAAATAGCCTTCAAAGGAAGGGCCAGATTTTGTCTTAAGGACTGCTGCAAGTTGCTATAAAAATAGCCATATAATAGTAATCCAAATTTGAGAAAAAGATTCCACTGTGCCTATAAGTGTAATGAAAGGGGCAATAACACGCAAATCTCTCAAATTCTTGCTCCCAAAATGAACTGTTACTTATAACTCCCTTTCCTATCTGGCTTGAGAAATCATCTCATTAATAAGTTGAAGCATGTCAGAATTTGTTTTAAAACATATAAACAGAAGATTTGGGAAGATGGACAACAAGCATGTATGGCAACTGAGGGAAGATTCCAGTGACATTAGCAATAACACAGTAAGAATTTATTTTCTGTTGGAGCAGTCCATTTTTTCACTACTCTGTTGAAGTGTGAATCTGGAGTAATCTAAATTCATAACAATAAATACCTGAAGCTAAAACTAAGATCTATAAATAACATTTCTCAGTTTTTATTCTACTATATTTTCTACATATTATCTCTAGACCTCAATTGTGTTGCACAGATTTAAGGAAGAACACATTTTTTTTCAGCATGTTCACAGATCAAACACCTGAGAATATGATATAAATTACTGTAAATTCTGATAACTTTAAAAAGTGGTGGGATTTGTAATCCCAAATTTTACAGGATCCAAATTTAATATCATTTTTCCCTGAATACCATTAGTAAAACGTGTATATTCTTTGCAATTTTTCTCTAAACCTATTTGCTACACAATTTTCTTTCAAATTGCAAAGGAATGTGCATTGTATCAGTTAAGTTCTATTAGACGTGTACAAGGATTTTTTCATCTCCATTCAGAGAAAAAATATAAATTCCCTTACAATGAATTGAATGTATACTTGTATTTTATTGAAACGTATGCTTCTTCATTTCTTTCCACTTTCAAACTTTATGTAGGTTCAAATTAATTCAGACCCGGAACACTATGCCTTAGTTCAAGAATCTTTCACTTTCATTCTGAAATAAGTATCTGTATTTCTGACAAGCAACCACGTGCGAAATCTCATGTATTTTTTGTATTAGTAGTTTCTTTTGAACCCAATACCAATCTGCTCAGTGAATATAACTGTGAACACACTGCAGACAATTCCCTCTGTGTCCAGGTCTTCTTTAAGTCCTCTTTTTTTTTTTTTTTTTCATTTCAGCATAAGTTTTAACATAAAGCATTTTCTTGCACAGATCACTGCTCAAAAAAGTTTCTAAGACATCTCAGGTCTACAAGATCCTTTGTAACCCTAAGAAAACTTCCAACATTCACACACGATGGGATGCAAAAGCCCTGACAGAGTGGCTTTCCAGCAACTTTTGGGTTGGAATGTGTGTTATTCTCACAGCCTTGGACAAGGTGTACCCCTGTCTGTCAGTCAAAGACCAAGTGCACGTACCCTCAAATGTTAGTAAATTTGATCTGAGTATTGTGCAGTTTGAGGCTAAACTGTACATACTAATAATTACTCAGGCATTCATTTGTTATTTGTTTGTAGAATACACATTCATAGTTCAATCTTCATTTAATATGCAGCTGTAATGCTACAAAAACTATTAACGAAGGAGTTTCAAACATAGTACCCCCTTTTCACTTCTAATGAATGAATGGTAGCAGGTCTAAGCCCTTGAGTTAGCTTAGCCTGGTACTAACGTTCCAGTAAGAAAGTCCTCTCCACTTTCCAAAGCTTTATTTCTGAGCTCAGCCATTTGTGGCTATAGTCGCCTCCAATCATTTTGTTCTAGATGACTCTTTTTCAGCCTGTTGTGTCAACTGTGGGGTATCTGTCTAAGCTACGGAAAACTGTGGGCACAACAAAGTGGTGAACACACAGATTCTTACAGAAAGCTTTTAATTTCAAGCAGATACCTCACATGACTCTGAATAACAAGCCAGGGAATGCCTATGCAAAGGAGGACACAAAAGAAACAATGTAAACATTAATTCAGACAATGCTGTTCAATGCAGTTAAGAAATGCGCTTTCAGAGCAAGTAAATGATGCTTCCACTAAACAAAGAAAGAAAGATGAAGGACAAATTTTGGAAAGGCTGGGAGTTACTAAATGCCATAATAGAGATCTGATAATCTACGCTGTCTACCTGCTGATTGACCTTTTCTCCTAATGGCATTAAGAAGCCTGAAATATCTTAAACCAAATATGCTGAGCTTAAGATAAAAGATCTTGCTGCTCCCAAAGGCTGAGTGACAGCCTTTCCAGCCTCCACCCCAGACACACACCCCATCTTCGCTGGGACAGTGGTAGTGATCAAACAGTTGTGCAGTGAGTCAGATGAGCCTGCTCGTGCTACTGAAATTTAACTTTTTCCTTGCTCCCAGCAAAGGGAAAGTTTTCAGCAAGCTGGTCCTGTGACTGTATAATCAAAGGTGCAAGAACACAGAGTAAGACATGAAAGGGAGAATGGAATCGCTCTTTTTGGCACCAGCACGGTTTTAGATCAGCTTAAACTGATCATGAAGCAGCACCCAGAGTACTCAGAGTAACCCAGCTGTGGTCTTGGTTTTTAACACTGACAAAAAATATTTAACTTTTCATAACAAGTCAAGTGCCACACCAAGCAGGGACAGTAGACACTTGATTCAAAGCAAATATCCTTGACATCAGTCCTCTTTAGGATGGAAAGAAAATATTAAAAGTAGAGGATAAAATGGAGATTTTTTTCTTCAGAGAAACATGATTAATATAATTGTGGGCACATTTTATGTACACAGGCACTCAAAAGTATAGGGAATCTGCTTTGCTCTCCAGTACTCCACCCAAACTTATTATGTACAAGACTTCTTCATAAATCAGAGCTGACTGGTAGTCTTCTAGAGAGCATTAAGTTTTTTTTTTTAATGAGAAAACGATTTGCACATACAAAACAATAATTTTAATTGAATATAGAGAAATATCTATCAACACAAGACGAACACTGAAAATTAGTTGAACTATAAAAAACAGTTTACATTCAAGGAAAGATAAAAAAAGAAAAATAAGACTCATGGAAATTCTCAAAGGTCTAGTCAAACTACTGCTAGTGGATACTCAAAAGAAACAAAATATATTTTTACTCTTAGACAACCTTCTTTATTCTATAATTTATATAATTTTACTAGAAGAAGTAATGTTCACAGACACAAAAAATAGTGCGATTAACTATACCATTGTTTCAAAATGCATGGACCATACTGTATTTCAAGCTGTAGGGACTTTAATTACCTATATAAACCAAAACATTAGATTATGATGATGTTATCTTTTTGTCCTAAATCACACATCTCAGGAAGGACACCAAACATATCATAAATGTGTAAGTTTACCTCAATAAAGAAGTTTTCAATCACTCTGGCAATAGGAGTTGACTGTGAAAGTTTACTCCAGTATATTCAATATTACTTAGAGTAATATGGTAATTAAAGCAGGTAAGAGGCTTAAGCTATTTACTTTTTGAGCAAAATCAAAAATCTAAATTTAAGAAAGGAAAAATGACATTCATATCTAATATAAAAACAGAAAGTATAACATACAGACTGAAACTGGAGAAGATTCTTGTTCTGATTTTGTTTGCTCACCAATATATAACAGGATTTTTGAAGGGGGAAAAAAATCTCATTATTAAGAGTTCTGGCAAAAGCTCTAAAACAAAGATTTAGTCCCTAATTTGAAAGATGTTCAGTGTACTATTATGTACAGCTAGATCCAAATATACATTCCAGCAAAGATACTGCTAATGAAACTCATTTTAAAGTTAATTAAGGCTCTTCTACACATGGAACTGTTCCTGATTAGTTCCATATGGGGCCATTCTTATTACAGAAGGGCTCAGTTCTGGTTTAGTTAAAACAGGCTATTTTGTACTGGAATGAGTGCATACACGGAGTTACTTGCAGACTGTTCTGATTATTCGTGACCAAACAGGATTCAAAAATCAGAGCACAATTGTATAATGTAGGCTTTAAATCACAAAAGTTTTGTGCTGGCCTGAAGGTGTCTCTGTAAGGATCTCTTTGCAAGATCAATATCCCAAATTACTTTTGATCAAAAATATCAATTAAAAATGAGGGATATTTCAATCTTTTGCAATCGTTATATTAAAAAAAGAAGAAAAAAGAAATACATCAGAGCCAGGAGTCACACCACACTAAAGCTTCTGGACAAGGGTTCTTTCAGGTTTCAGGGGGCTGTAGTTGTCTCTCTCTTCTCACTATTGTCTCATGTCACCAACAGTCTGATCTTATTTGGGGATCAGGATTGTTTCATTGTCCACAATAACTGCATGATAAAGATTACACCAGAAGATGGGACATGGGCCTGGAACCTCTCTCTTGTCCTCTGTCCTGTGCAGTAAAGGAGTTTGTATTCCAGAATGACTCTCCCATTTGTCATACATACACTTTGGTTTTGTTCTGACACAAAGGATGGAGTGAGGTACCTCAGCAGTTTGGGGTTGAAGTGGAAGGGGGAACACAAGAAGAAGAAGAAAAGGCCTGTGTATAAATCTTCCAGGCAGCAGACAGGCACTTGTGACAGAGGTGGAAGCAGGGTCACAGCAAAGCTAAGGATGAGCTTCAGAGAGAACAGGCCACGCGACTAGGATCACTGATAACACAGTAGTACCACCACCTAATAATTTTAGCATAACATATATTTAGAATGACAATACCATTGTAAGACTGCTACACACCCCATTATTAGTATTTGCTATTTGTGTTCTTTGTTTCCTTTGACTCAAACACTTCTGAGTGCTTGAAAAATCTGAATATTGGCTGTCTATTCAGATGACTGATCACCAAATGATATTGTACCCATCAAAAAAAAAAAGGAATTTTCAGTACACTTCATTTTTATAACCTTATACACATCACAATAGTAATCCCTTACGTAGTCAATACCTTATGTATTTGTTATCCATGATCTGAATATATGATTTTCACCTAGTAGATAAAAAATTGTGAAGGATTTGAAAAGTTGTACCTGTAAAATCAAGCATGGGGAATGGGGAAGTACACTTCCTAGGCAGTTAATGACTTCTGACTTTGTGACAACACTCCAACAGACAATATAAAAGGTGGTATAATAACAGAAAACTACTTGAATGAGTTAACTTTTGCCAAAGGAAACTAACACATTTAAGAAGTTGCTGTCTTTCTCTAAAGCATTCTAGCTCCTTTAGAAAGCAGGCTTAGATATTAAGTTAACAAGAATCTTTGTTATAGATAAGCTGCCAGAATGCAATCTTTTTTTTTTTTTTGGCATTATATCTATGTCAACTAGAATTTCTACTATACATGCAGCTATACTAAATGAGTTACTTGCCTAACATACATTTCTTCTCTTTTAGTGGAATGCAGCCTATTTGAGCAAATAAACCTTTCTGCCAACATGGATTGTGTATATAGTATGGGACATTGTTGATATAACAGCACAAGGGAGCTTTACCAGCAAATCTTTTAATTGTAGACAGTCATGTGCAAATAATTCCCATCTACTCTGTAAAAGGGTTGTAGTTACTATTCTAATAGCTGTGAAAGAGCACTCTCAACCTGCTATTAACTCTCAGATAACCAATGAGAACTCAAATATCCTACTGTTGACAGTTAATTCTTTGTGTAAGAAAGGAGAACACAAGTCAGATATGCACAATTTATTGTGAATGAGATTTTATTCTGGTGCCAAGATCATTAGGTGATAAATGTTTATTGTCTTCCTTCCTCTCCCTTCAGTCAGGAAGAAGGGAACGGCATCCATAAACATACTCAAGCAGCTCCAACGGATACCAAATACTGCTCTCTAGTGACTATGAGGTTTTGGTTGACTGGGGTAGACGATAGCTGGGGCCTCTTTTTCAGTAAGAGAAGAGCTTTATCCCTGCTCCAGCTGGGAAGAAGAGTCTTGGAGTGAGCTGATGAAGCAGCAGGGAGAGAGTAAAAAGCTTTGTAACACCATGCTGAACTATGGGTCAGTCATTTTGCGCACAGAAATAGCACGTGAGTTCTCTCCTGCCATCTGCAAATGGGGCAGTAGCATTGATGTGAGGAATGCAGTACTAGCTATTCCCATCAATTTCTTTGTAGAAGCAACACTGGCAAATATCCACACCTATTTTTCATCTTCATAGTATCAACACATGGGATAGAAACCCTGAGGGAAGGTAGAATGCAGTCTGAATTTAAAAGAAAACAAATCCCAGTAGGTAGAATTCAGTGCAGCTGGACAGCCAAAACCTTCACCTGGAAATCAAGATCAACAGAACCAAGAGATCAAAGGCAAAGAAGCCTGGGGACTTCAAGTCACAGATGAAAGCAACCCAAAGTCAGAAAGTTCTGTCCAGGTTTTAAAAGAAGTGCAGAAATGTGCAGATTCAGTGTCCTAAGGTTTCTTTTTCAGGGTTTTCCAACTCTATATACCAGTGTATGAGAGTGTGGATATCTTATGTCAAGTGCTTATGTGATTTTTTCATCTGTGGTCTGAACTAACCTCACAAAACTCAGAGCATTTACAGTATACACAGTAAATAGCATTTCACATCAGGATTTTGCATACAGGAAGGTTTAAAGGTGTAATCACTTCTCTCTCCATTCTGTCCTTGTCAGTTGATAATTAATGGTTACAAAAATGAAAATGATTTGAGTACAAAAAAAACAAGTTACTGGTTTTATTAAATATATAAAAACTAAACTCTGTAGAAGTTATCTTTACACTCAGAGGCATAGAAGAGAAGAAATATTTTAGACCTCAATATTTCTGAGCTGCAAGAAGATTTTTGGTGCTACTCCAAAAACTAGCCACAGTATGTACTGTGCTACATGAACACTCATTAGGCTTAGAAGCACACTGAAATATTTCAGGAGCTGACAGCTGGGCAAAAGATGTATTAAATCAGGGCCAAGGCAGACAGTTGAGCAGGTTTTCTGAGCCATGGGTATATCTTTCCATAAAAGCAGGCATCCCACTCCAGAATATTCAGAAAACCATTAAAGGATGCTGTTTTTTCTCCCCTTCCATTTTTTAAGCTTCTCATGTTTCTCCTGTAACAGATGGGGTGGTGCTTTGCAAGGAAGTGACAAGATGACATTAGCAATGTTATCATACCTACAGTGAAACCTTTGCGTGATGGACAGTATTTGTTTTATTTGTCTGTTCTAGATTCTTACATTCTGTTATTTTGAAAACAGAGTTATCGCCTAAGGTGAAACTCCCTGCAGGAAAGGACACAGCTCATCACTGCAAGGAACTCATGCTCCTTAGCATGCTCAGAGAAAAAAAATTTTCAGAGCTTGCAAGGTTAGACAAGAGGGAGCTGAGGAAGAAGAGCCTGCAGCACATCTGAAAAACTAATGAGAAGAGCAGACAGATACTCGAACTCTGCTTGTCATGCAAAAAAAACCTAAAAAAAAAAACCCAAAAAACAAAAAACAAGGGAGATGTGTACCATTTGCTACAGTTCAGAGCAATCCTTGTTTAACTGCTCAGCTTCAGTCAGCTCAGTGGCTTCTCAGGTCATAGCAAAGTTAACTGAGAATGTACTTGCTATGCAAGAACAAGAAACAAGAAAGTACTTGCTATGCAAGGACACGATGGCAAGGGACAATTTGTTTATAAATCATTTTTATTTCTATTCTGTCTTACCTTGTCATTTTTCTTTCTTTAAAAAGTCTGTTCTATTTAGGTATCTGTTCAAATAAAGCTGATTTTTGAATTTAAAGCTTTTCTGACCTTTGGAGAGCTGACTAAGAAAAAGATAGAGAGATACCAACTTCCAAGCTCCAGCTGACTCAGGGATCTTGTCACATTTAGGCAACAGGATTCTGATTTCTGTTCTGGAGTGCAGCACAAAACTTGGGTCCTTCAATGGCTAGGAAGCTCTGTGCTGATCATTGCATGCTGTAGCAGAGGCCTAGTTCTAGCACACGAGTTAGGAGCACGGTAAGGCAAATAACTTTAAATAATAGTAGGAGCTGCTGCCCTGGGAGAGCTTGAGCAAGCCAAAGGCCGGCAATTGTCACCCACTCTGAAAGCTACTGTGTGACCAGGACACATGGAATAGGAAAGGGAAGAGGGAGCACAGTAGGGCTCTCCAGTATAGAAACAGGACAAGGGAAAGTTGCTATGACAAAAGTCTGTAAAATCATGAATGGCATCAGAAAAATGAGAAATGAACAAACCTTTGCTGTTAATACAAGAATCTGGCAGCACTAATTAAATTATCAGGAAACAAGCTTAAAACAAACAAGTACTTTTTCAAACAACGCCTATTTACCTTGTGGAACTCAATGCCAAACTCTTGGTGCAGGCCAAAGTATGAGCGAGTTCAAAAAGTGACTAAAGAAATCTGTGGGAAAAGTTGCCAGGTATTATCAAATACAATAATGCAGGGGTCTCAAGAGATGCCTTTGAGGTGATCAAACACTACCTCACTTGTCCTTTTTTTACATTTTTCCCCTCCTACTGGGAGGTATGATGAACACAAAGATACTGAAGTAGGGGTGTTATCTGGGGGACTTTTGGGCTGAACCATGTATGGCTGTTTCCATGATCCTAGGTACTTGTATAATTCATACTTACAAAGTTTTTGGTTAAAGAATATTCCATATCTGTAAGATGTATAACAACATTCTCCATAGTCATGACACCTACCATAGTACAAGGCAGAGAATGTATCAGAGAGCTTACCTACACTAGTAAAGTTATTCAGGTTAAAATTTAATTAACTAGTCAGAATTTAAATGCCTAAAGGTTAATCACAATGAACTGATAGTGTCAAATACAACCTTGACTACAGAACAAACGTGCAATAATTTCAGCATTGCCACAATTTAGATTATGGATAACTCAAGTATATATGGTTCAGGCTAGTACATTTTCTTTGAATTATAGTGTGTACATTACACTGAGTTAAATTTACTATCAGGTTAATTAAAAGGTCCCCAAAATAAGGCAGTTTCCAGAACTACACACCCCAGAAGTAGTTCCACTATTAAAAATTAAGTCAATTCATTAATGTTTATAATGTTCTGGTTTTCATCCCAGTCAAGGAATATGGGTAGTTTTACTGGAATTTTACACAAGCAGAAATTTAATGTGTCTTTTTAAAATAATAGTTATTTGTGTTCCATCACTTCTCACAGACTTAGAAAAATCATAATCAGTGTATGATCCAGTAGCTTTCAAATGATTTAACTATGTTGGTAAGAAGATAGATTCAATTCAGCTCCACTGAAATCAATGGAAATTCTACCAGTGATTTCAATGAGAGTTATAGCAGTCTGTCATAAAAAAAAAAAAAAATCACGTTTCTCACAATGTTATGGTATATCCACTTAAATAGCTACCCCAATGAAAACAGCAGTAAAGGAAATGTCCCAAATTTAACTAGATACAGCATGACCTTTTAAAACTGATTATTGTTAAATGCAAGTGGCATTCTCTCTTCACTAAGAAATTAAGAAACTCAGAAAACAGGCATTCAAAACCTATTTGGTAGGTAGCTCCACATCTTTTTCTTTAGCTACCTCATCTAGCTGTCTAGAAATCAGAACTGTCTTCTACTGCTCTTATGCTAAAAGGCTGAATATACATTTTAGGTCCTTTTTTTCATGTTCACATTTTTATTTCCTAAGAACAGTTAGCTGTTTTAGGTTTACTGAAAGACAGAATATGAGTCTTGAGAAAAGGTCTTGAAATTCAGAAAGCAGAAGAGTTTCAAGAAATACTAGTAAAATTCAAAAGCTGTTTGACACTCTTGTTATTTCAATTTTGGTTCTATACTTAGGAAGAATAAATCTAACCTGATCTTTAAGGAACTTTAGTCTATTAAATTATAAGCTGCAACCACTGACAACTATTTGTAATCAGATTGATAATTTTTCTAAGATTGGTTTGTAGAATCCTCACCCGCTGGAGCCTATCAGTTTCTGAAGCAGAGGCACTCACTTAATTATTCTGACTTACCAGTAACTCTAAGAAAAAAAACAAAAAGTCAAATCCAGTTTCATCTTGATAGTAACAGCGAGACAAACAATTGCAACATCTGCTCATAGCTCCTAGATCACTTAAAGTCAGAAGGTTCCAGGGGAACACAATTTGGCTAAGAGATACTCAAATTTTTCTTTATTTAATGTGTATTAGTGAGAAAAGTACTATATAGTATAGCAATCTATAAAATCCATTTATTCTTCTGCTACTTACTGCATTTAACAAATAAAGCTACTGAGCAATAACCCTTCTAGTACCAGCATAAATAAACCAATACAATCATTCCCCTCCACCCATCCTCCAATATTTAGGTTTCTGCACAGGCAGCAGAAAATAACTAATTATCACTTCTCTGTTCTAAGCAACAGACATGCTTCAATTTTACAACATCAACAGAGTTAAGGAGAAACAGTCTGATCCAACCCATCCACAGAAGCTGAGAAGGATATCTTCACAAAACCGGTATCTATAATGCCTCGATGATGCCTGTTTTTTGTGGTGACTGCATCACTTTGCTTTTGCATTGGAATCATACCAGTTATGCTGCAAGATGACAATACTCACCATTTCTGCGATAAAAGACAGAAAATTCTTTCTCTTTAGGCAGTGTTTGTGGCATCATTTTCAGAATTGTTATCTTCCATTTAGCAGCAAACAGGAGGTAACTGCTCCTTCAGAGTACTTTTAGTTAAGGCTATGAAAGAGGAATAAAGAAAGTTAAAAAAAAAAATCCCCAAGAACAACAAAACGCCACCACCCGGTTTCTGTTCTGTTTTAGAGTATTAAGACTAGTTGTAGTTTCAGGAGCTATTAACATCAGAATTACTCCTTTTGCACTTAAGAAATAATACTATTAACCTATTGCCACTATTAATATAAAATATTAATACATTTCTTTGAAAATGGATGCTACATGATATTTTCCCTTCATTGTTGGGCTGCATTTTCATCTCGCTTCAAATAGAAATGGAACAGATTTTATACAGTATTGCGGAGCATCTCTTGTAACTAAGTAAATGATCATCAGTTGCATGAAAGCCTTCATTAAAGCCATACATGCTTCAGATACACACTGATCCCATTGGCTTCAACAAAATTCCTCCTATAATTAACATACATCTTTTGTGATCAGGACTTTATTATTACCATTACCTAAAACAACTCTTGGTCCAAATATATCTAATGAAGTAGTCTAGTTTTGAGAATGATTATTAGCAGCAGTATCTGAAAAAGTGAACATGTGGTACATTGTTTAAAAAACAACTCTGGCATAAAAAAAAATTAAAGAGGAATATTTCTCTTTTCATATGAAAAAAAAGCCTGCTTGTTATGCACACTTCAGTTGACCAGTCAAACTTTGTATTTTTTTTTTCCTCTTCAATGAATGTCATTCCTATGACTGTCATTTGAAAAATCTTACTTGGTCCAGTCAAAGGCAGGGTGTATTTTGGTGAGACTTCTGGAAGTTTCCTTGTTCGTGAAGCTTTCTAAAATCTGCATCTGTACTAAACAGATGAAACCAGTGATAGGTACAAATGAGTATTTCCAAACCACTGGAAGCATTTTAATACTGTAGAAACAGAAGGCCTTTAGAGACCTTTTCTTGTAGAAGGGCTGTAAGAGACCAGTGGGAAGCCAGCGGCTCCAGCCCTGGTTTTCAGCGCGTGCAGTAAGAGGTAATAGGAACAGACTGCTCTTGCGTACGCGTACTTGCATGTTACATTGGATCATGAAAACAGCTTAAGAGCTTCAGCTTTTGTCTCAAAGCGAGCAACTCAAGTAGAAGCCTTTTCAACAATACACTACTCTTAAACTTCAACAAACCACGTAAAGGACAGTTCTTTAACTAACGAAACCGTGCTGCTACCAGGCAGGCTCAGCACCACCAACTCAACCCCGCTCAACAACGGGCCGCAAATAACAATTCCGCCCAAAAGCTACGCGCGGTACGCTTCGCCCCTTGTCTACAGAAACTCTCCTAAAACAAAAACGATGCTAGTACTGACCCATTAAAGGCAGAAGGGGAAAAAAACGAGCTCCGCAACCGGCGCTTGGGCCGCTGGGGCGGGCCGGCTCCAGCGCGCCGCCGCCGGCCGGCGAAGGCGCGGGGTGGGGCGTTTCCCCGCCCCTTCCCCCGCGAGCTATTTAGGGAGAAGAGCGGTAGCCGAAAGAGGCTGCCTTTTTCTCCCCCCCGTAAGAAAGAAAAAAAAAAAAAAGAAAGAAAGAAAAGGGGACTGACCGGTGTTTGCTTTCTCAGAAAATTTCGTGTTTTTTCTTTTTTCTTTTTAAAAAGATCTCGTTTGGTTTTAAGTGTGCGGGCGCTGCCTCATCTTTGGTGAATGATGGTGAGTGCGCGGGGGGGAAGGAGAGCCATGGCAGGCCAGGTGGGGAGCGGAGTGAAGGGGGTGAGCTGGGGTGCCGGGGCGTTGCTGGGGGCTGTGGAGGCCTGTTTGGGGCCCTGCTGCGGCGGTGGAGATGAGAGTTGAGCGCCAGCCCTTGGTGTTAGGGCAGGAGTCCCGCAGGCGCGGTGGTGTAACGCAGTGAGGGGCACTGCGCTGCCAGCGCTGGGTCCCTGGCGGTCCTTGGCACTTCTGATTCTCTGAGAGGTTTAAATCTTTAAGACGGTGGACTCGGAAACCGGGGGAGCAGAAAGCCCTAAGAGCCGCGGCTTGTGGTGGACGAAGTGTCACAGTCGCCCGTCGGCGCCGGGGTGTGGTGAGGGCTTCGCGGCGGGGAGCGCCTGCGCCTCGCACCACGGGCCGCCATTTTGTGGCCGCGCGGCGCCGCGGGGCCCGTCCGCCCTGCGCGCCCCGGCGGGCCGGGGCCGGGGCTGGGGCCGGGCGGGCCCCACGCTCGGCTGCGCAGGGCGCTGGCCCGCCCCTGCTGTGCCGCCCGCGCGTCCTTTCCCCGCCTCCTCGCTCCCCTGAGGGCCTGGCGGGGCCCCTCCCCGCGGGCTTCGGGGCTTTCCAACTAGATCGGTTTGTGTCGAGCGGGGCGGCGGCCCTTCTTCCCTTCCCCCGCCCCTGAAATCCCTCCAGCAGCCTGAAACCCTCCTCCCCGGCTCCTCGCCGGAGCCGCGCGGGCGAGGCGCGAAGCCCGCCGCGCCGGGGCCGCCGCCCTGGCGGTTGAGCGTCCGCGGCGCGACCGTTGGCGGCGGTGCGACCGTTGGTGGCGGCGCCGCCGCGCTGTGGCGTTGCGGTCCCCGGGTTCCCCCCCACTCCAGAAAGCGGCTTGTCGTCGTCTGTGGCTTGTGCGGTGGGAGCTGCTGCCTGAGCTCGCTTTCAGCATGCAAGTTGATGATGCTTCTTCGTGCGGTGTTTGTGTAACTCGTTGCCGGGTTTTGGGGAATAGCCCGCCGTCACCTGATCGCCCCGTAATTTCAGGGTTTAGCGGAAGGTGGTGAATTATTTGTTGGCGATAAATACCTGCCGAGCAAGACAGTGGTGAAAGGAGAACTCCCGTTGGACTGCCTTTTCTGTAAGCTCTGCTGCATCAGGGTGCCTGTGCAGAACTCAGCCTGTACAGTAGAAGCAAACCTGGAGTGGCGATTTTAAAGCACTTGTTGCCATCAGGTTGTGAAGTTGAGACATACGTATTAAATCTGCAGTTCTGTCTCTACGGCAGTGTAGGAAAAGAACAACTTAGAATGATTCATTTAACTTGACCGTTTTCATATTGATGGCTTATTGCTGATTAAAAATATATAATTAAACAATATTTTCTATTTAACTGTTGTCTTGACTGTTTTCACTTAGGTCAGTATAGGACTGTTAAATTTGAAATGCTGTGCAGTTGCAGAAACTAGGTAAATGTATATTTAGTTGTCTGTCACAAGACAGCCTTATTCTGGACTTTCAGGTAATTGCTGAACTGAATAGCAGCCTAGCAAAGCTCTCACTAGTCAGAAGTAGTTAGCTAAAAATCTTTTTGTATTTTTGCAGTGTTAATCTCAAGGGGTGTTTGCTTTTTTCCAGGCTTCTATTTGAAAATAGAATTTACTACTGTAACCCAGGCACTTCAACAATAACAAAGTATTGGTGATGTCCTTAAAAGTTAAGCTTTAGAAAGCACAAGCATTAGTTTTTAAGTATTGGAGTGCTTGACTGACAGCTCCATCTGCTGCCTAATGTATAGACTACATTGTTCTCCTTGTACAGAGCCCTGTATGCTGTCATGGTAACTGATGACAGAAAGTCAGCACAGCAAGGACAGAGCTCAGGAGTTTAAATAGATGTTTAATAGTTCCTATTTATTCTAAACAAAATGTGTGAGGGCAGGCAGAGAAATCGGGAACTCCTGCTTGTGTGGCCAACAGAGCAGTGAAGGCTTTACTCCTCCAAACATGTATAATAGTGATGTTTGTAACCCACTTCAGTAGCTAGATATTCCCCCCCAGTGTCTAACTAGCTGCATTACTACTCTAATCAAGAGGTTAATCCAGTTTCCTGGCAACAAGTCAAACTTTATACTTTATGGAACAATGCAGAGAGCAAACTGTGATTAAACTTCCCTTGTGGTCAAAGACAGGAAGAGTCTAATGTTAGCTTCAGTAGGTTGAAAAACTTTGAGCCCTGAATCTCTTGACATCTAGAAATTGGATCTCAAAGAAACTTCATGAGCTGGATAGACAAATCATCTCCATTTAGGATAATATTTCTGAATGCTTAACTGACTTCAGCTGATGCTGTTACTTCAGGGTGGCTAGTTCATTTCAAGGATTTTTCAAATTATGAAAACCAGACGTGGCTTAGACTTCGGAGTTTCAGCCAGGAGTGTGAGTTACTTGGCCATGGTGTGTATAGAAGTATAATCTCGTACATAAGGCTACATTATGAAGTAAGATAACAATGAGGCTTACATTATGCTGGTAAAATAACTTCATATTTTTAGATGGAGCAGTGCTTTGTTTGACTTGGCAAAAGTTTTGCATTGTCATGCTGGAGACTTGAAAAGTAACTTTGAAAAGGGGAGACTGTTTCCTGTCTTTGTGCTATAAGACTCTTTTGAGTTGTGTGTTTTTCATCAATGGCTCCTTTTTTAAGTTATGAGAAATGCATATATTAACAAAGCTAATTTTTGAGGTTGAATAATTTGTCAGAATGTCAAAGTAACCTTTTTACACTTTAATCCATGTGCATAGTAAATATCTAAAAGTATAGGTATTTTTGTTAAAAGTTCAGTGTTCTGCATCATTAGTTTGAGAAACTAAAGTAGCACTTCATGGCAGCCAGAGCCATTCATTATCTGCCTACCAGACTTATCTGTGTATCTACCCCCTTTCTTGTAGGGATTCTGGCACTTGTGGGTGCCTTTGCTGTGAGCTGTTTCCTGCTGAAGGCTGCCTGTGAACTTGCAGAGCAAAGTGAATGCTTTTCTTTCAGCCCAGTTCACTGCAGCAGACTCAGAATAGACCTGGAACAGCACTGGATGTAGTGCAAAGAAAGAAGTAGAACTGTAGAAGCCAGCGGTTGGGTCAGCTTAAGGTTGCTTGTGGAGTTGCAGTGTCGGCCTTCAGTTCCAATGCTCTTTAGCTGAGGTTGCTGCCAAAGATGCAGTCTTACACTCTCCTTTTGCTTCATTCTTGCCCTTGAATTGCATTGTTATGCTAGCACAAGTGTTTACTTAACTGCAGAATGAACTTGGATCAGAAAAGGATGTGTCTGAAAACTATTCCCACAAAATTTTTCTCTTACAAGATGTGGAATCCAGTTCCTTGTGCAGTGGTATAAAGAGCTGTCCTGGTATGATGGGAAGGAAGGGCGAGAATTGCCCTTTTCCTGTTTCTGACTTCACTGTTCTGTTATTCCAGCTTTACTGCTGTGCAACAGTGGAAGCTGTAGTTCCCAACTTCATTGGGATGAGCTTTAAGAAAATAAAGGGAATGAAATGACTTGGTAGTGTTTACAGTTTGCAGTAGGAAGTACAGTCTGAGATAAATGGAATGTAGGCAAGAAGGGTATCTGTGTTCTGAGGGAACTGAATGCTGTCTTAACATACAGTTTTATGAGATGGATTTGAACTGAGTTGATGGCTTACCGCTCTCAAAAGAAGCAGCTGAGCATCTTCCATTTTCATCTCCTCTCCTGTGTTCACAGATGCTGAGGTAGATCTGGTGCTTGCCTGATAACACAGAAAACTGATTCAGCTGTCTAAAATACCAGAATACTAGTCTGGTCAAAAACTAGTCACTTTGTGTTAATTTTTCTATCAAATTGGGTTGAGCCATCTTAATTTGAATGACAAGCGCTAGATGTTAAACAGAGGAGCAAGAAAAGAGATGGGGCAAGCCTTCCTCCTTTTAGAGAAGGTGTGGTGTTAATTCGGTTCAGTCACGCATCATACTTGGAGGGCTGAATTCTAGTTCTGTCTTTGTGTAATGTTTGGGCACGTCATCTGTCACATGTACTATTTGGTGCTGTTTATTTTCTCATTCCTTTAGTGGATGTGCAGTTTGAATGAGTACTGATCACTCACAGCTGCAGTTGTTTAAATAGGAGCTGCAAATTAAACATGTAAATTGTTACATTAGAAAAATTGGGTGCTAGCCATTGTGAATTATTAGGGTTAAAAGTATTGGATGGTTTTGACTAAATAGTTGAAGTTCTGAGTATTTAAAATAAGGGTAATGACTCACTACTTGAGTTGTAAGGAGAAGCTTATTAATGTTTTTAAAGTGCATTAATATAGAGGAATGAGTACCCCTGAAGTGGTCAGATTAATTGTTCTGTGTCGTTAACAGCCAGGCAAAGCATGGCTAATGGCTAGAAGCATTCATTTAGGAGAGTAGAGGAGGGCAGGGACTGGAGTTCAGGGTGCCCTTGATACTCCTGTGGTGGTTTAGTTCTTCCAAATACCTTTGTAAAACACACATTAAACTGTATGCAGAATATAGTCTTGTGACAAATAGGATTGCATGTGGTTTGTTCTGAACAAAATTACTGTTTTCTTTGGGAGTATCATCTGTGCCCTGCACTGAATGAATCCATAACTTAAGGGCTGTAACATAAAGCTTTAGGAACAAAAAGGAGTATGTGAAGTTTGGATGTGCAAATTACGTAGCTTTAGTTACTCAGTAATATTAATATTCTTTTGTTCTTTTGTATATGCAATGCATGTTGATATCTGTTGCCTCATTCATTTTTCTGTGTGTGTCTCTATAAATATATCTATATGAAGAGGTAGACTTTCAGGTATCTTAATATACTGCAATTTGACTGAAATATTTCTGTTTAAATTTTTTAGTCTGCAGATGCGGAGGCCCAGTGCGCAAGCATCTCTCGGGAGGATAATACCCATTTGTCAGCAACCAGTCAAGGATATGTTTTACCAGAAGGAAAAATCATGCCAAATACAGTCTTTGTTGGTGGAATTGATATAAGGGTATTTATATATACTTAATTCTTTAAGATACATGTGCACTTCAGTGGGAAGGAAATGAGAATTTCATTTCTGGAATGGATTTGAGGGTTTTTTGTCTGTCATTACTAGTGTTATGGTATTTTGGTTTCATGAGAGAATTTTGGAACAGGTGAGCAACTTTGGCTCTTGCTGCAGTAGGAGATGGGTTTAAAAAAAATGGTTCTTGCTGTTTTAAATCAACTCAGTAGTTGAATATGTGTTTGAAGGGGTTTAAGACTTTGTTTCTTTTAGATGAACGAAACAGAAATTCGAAGTTTCTTTGCACGGTATGGTACTGTGAAAGAGGTGAAAATTATCACTGATAGAACCGGTGTTTCCAAAGGGTGAGTAGAACATAAATATTTGCTTTAAGTTGCTGCTTGTGTGGATATAATTCTGTCATAGGTGATATGATGAGCAGCTACTCAGCAAGACAGTTGAAATACTTAAGCCTTCTTAGCAGCAGCTGTAGTTTTCTGTAGTAATGAATAAGAGTTGTGAAACTTCTGAGCCTAGACTGAGCCTAAATCTGTATAATCTTCTAATAAAGAATGGTCTGATTTTAGTACATCTCTTCAGGGAAAATAGGGTTGTTGTCACTTAACTGGTGGAAACAAAGCTTGAAACTTGTGATGCTTGTGTGGACAGATCTTGCATAGGATGAAATGCTGACTTTTTAATAGCCAGGATAGTTGCATAACAATCTGGAGAGAGTTCAGTTTAGTAATGCTAGAATGATTAAGAGAGGTGAAGGGAGTATTCAGGGCAATTGACTGTGCTCTTCTGACACCCAGGTTTGGGTTATTGAGAAGACTGCCAAACTTTAAGATGAAGCGTGAAACCAGAGACAGCAGTTACAAGTTGCAGCAAGTGAAATTCCCATTTGATATATAGGAAAAAAAATCTGAACTGACAGTGGTTAAGCACTTACATGAGGTTGCTTAGGGCATTATTCAGTTGAATTCTGTCCACAACCTCTGGGTGAGCTTTTCCAGCTTTGAAGTTAGCCCTGCTTTGAGAAGGAGGTTTGACCTCTGGGGGATATATTTATAACGTTTTTGACATTCTGATGTTACTAATATCAACTGTAGTGTTCATTTGAGTAGCTGACATGGAATAAAAAGCCTTAAATCCACTTCATATTATTGTAGAATCAGGTGTCTGATTCCTTTTTGTCAGACCCAAAAGGATATGCTGCTAGTTAGCAGTAAATACTGTTCGTGTTGATCTTTCTTTAGATTTATAAATTAATGTCTGACTTAGTACTTCAGGCACACAGTAATACTCTTGGCCCGTAGTTAATGCTGTTAACTGGTCTTGTTCAAAATAAGTTAGCAGCTAAACAAGCAAATCAAAATCTGGTTAGAGTAATCTGTTTTTTTTCTTTTCAGGTATGGTTTTGTATCCTTCCTGGACAATGTGGATGTTCAAAAAATAGTAGAAGTAAGCTATTTATCTCTAAATTATCTGAAGAAGTCCAGCTATGAAGGCTGGAGGTACATTCAGAGGAAACTGAGCCACATGCAATATAGTAGAGTAAACAAGGAAAGACCAAGACTGCCCAAGAACTAAGTTTGCTAAAATCACTGCTAGTGTTGTGGTAGACTCTGTGTGTTTACTTAAGTCAGAAGCACGATGAATATGCTTCTAACCTTGGCATGTTTGAAAGTCTCATGTTGTGGTCTTGGGTCATTCTCATTCCTTTGTACTTTGAAAGTCTCAAGGTTTTTAGCCATTTCTCATTTCTTTCTGTATTGGATGATCATCATAGAGCTCTTGTGTTTATGGCAGATACATAGACCTGTCAGTGTTATTTTTAAGCGTAACAGAGTAATACAGAAAACACAGCATTAGTGTTTTACTTCAGTCCCTTCCAGAAGTTGGAAGTATGAATGTTTCTCTCAAAGTATTCATGCATTTAGACATTACCTTGTGTGCGAGTAGCTTCTAGGCCTCCTTGCTTATGAGATGCAACTGTTAATGTTGTATGGTTTCTTTGTAGTTCGCATGGGAGATAAAAGGGTAGAACTGTTCAACCATTTTGTTCTTGGAGTTCAGTATCAAAGAAATACCATTTTAAATACTAACATTTGCAAGCTAGAATTCTGATGTTATTTGGTTCTGATAGATATTAGCAGGTCACAAACCGCTGACAAAGCTTTGTCTTCCCTTCTCCCAAACTTGAGCCCAATAACTGTAAAAAATATGGTTTGAAATATTTCCCTCTCTGGAGTCTGTGCCTCAGAAAACTCCCTTATGGTACATAGGCAATCTGCCTGAAAAATACAAAATTCAATTTCTGCAGGGCAGTTGCTTGAAATTCTTTTTCTGTGATGTCCCCAGATACTACACTGGCAAAACACTGCTCAGTCATTGATCCTTGAAAGTCTGAAATCCTGCCTTCCTGGTATAATACTCTTCCAACACCCTCCAAATGCTTCCAGTACTCTCCTGGTATTAGGTTCATGTGATCTTCATGTTTCAGTTTTGGTGTTTCTTGATTAAGAATTGTGTGGAAGGGAAGGTGAGTGGTCTTGTAAACTAGGTTTTGAGGGACACTAGACTTTGCAGTCACTCTACAGCCTCAGTAACTCTACTGAGGCAAGGATAATAAAACCTGTGTGCTTAAAACAGAATAAAGGTAAGGCTGACTGTCACTAATATGTGGCTTCAAACTAGTTGTAGTGCATGTTACCCTTAAGGAGAAGGATATATAATAGCTTGTTAGGTCACTCAGTGAGTAGGCAAATGGGTGTGCTGAAAGCATTGCAGGAAGTTAAAGATAAAAGGTGTAAGGTGTTGAGGAAGGTGGGGGAGGAGAGGAGAACGGAGGCTATTGCAGTAGAGCCTGGGTTGGAAATAATTGTGGTCTAGAAGTAGAGTACAGATCTCTCTAAAATCAAGTGAACAAGCCACCCACCTCACTGATTCCACACCTTACAGAACGACTTGTCTTTCAGTCACAAATCAACTTTCATGGCAAAAAGCTGAAACTGGGGCCAGCAATTAGAAAGCAGCAAAACTTGTGTAAGTACTTACAAACTTGGATTACAAATTTATTGCTTTGTCTTTAATTTTACATCAACATCCTTCAAGTCACTTTATCTGATGTAAGATGTATATTACAATTAAAGCTAAGTCCCGAGTTTTGACCTCACTGCTTGTATGGTGTTGCAGAGGTTTTTTTGTAAAAACCAACCCAAGTTGGCAGCACAGTCCCTAGCATGTTGTCTGCAAATGCAGTGTAATTGATAAATTGAGTCAAAAACATAACTTAAAATATTTAAAAGCTTCTTTATATATAATGTGGATTTGAATTACTGATAAAACACTTTATTAAAAAAAGGTCTCTTAATACTTTTTTCTTTGCCTTAAACAAGGTTCTTATATGCACCCCAGACCTTTGGTTTTTAATCCTCCTGCACCACAGTTTCATAGTGTGTGGAGTAATCAAAATGCAGAGACATATGTGCAGCCTCCAGCTGTGATGAGCCCAGTAACTCAGTATGTTCAGGTAAGGCTGTTCATGCCACTGATTTGTGAATCAGAAGTGCAGGCACATACAGCTTGCAGAATATGTTTTGGGATTCTATTTTTATCCTACCTGCTCACTTTCCTAATACCCTCCCAATAAAGATTACTGCTTCTGACTTCAAACCACTTAAATGCTTTACAGGAATGCCAGTAACCTTGAAAAACAAACTTATTGAATAATGTGATCTTGTTATAAAAACAAAACACAGTAAAATTGCACACTTCTCATTCATTTTGAGAATGGGAAAACTGTTGGAAGATAAAGCTAGGATTTAGTCATATAACAGTTCTTAAATGGTATGATCAGTCTTTACAGATGCCCTTCACACATCAAATGCATCCAGGTATTTACAGTAATGCTGCCTTGCCTCACAGTAAGCCACAAACTTTAAAATGTAGCTTTGTGGGTTTTGTTTTTTAACAACTGTGGAACCAGAAGCTGGCTGTGGTAATCTTTTTTCCACTAGTCAAACAGATTCTTGTTTCTGCATTCTTGTATCTTTGTAGAAGCACTATGTTACGGCTGTTGTTAAGGCTGTTAGCAATACAGGATGTATGTCTACAGGACGTTACTTTATTGATACTTAAGATGACTTTTATTCAGGTATTGGCATAATACTCCTGGACTACTTGTACTCCTGGACTACTTATGGGTTATGTACTCTGAATGTATGTAGGAGGTTCTCTAGATTATGGTCTTTTTTTTTTTTTTTCCCCCCCCCATGCCAAGCCTGTATGATCTGGTGATATAAAGGGGTAGCATCAATTGCAAGATGATTCTCTTGTATATTCTCTGTAGCAGTTGTAGGTAAGCAAACTGCAGTGATTCAGGAAAATACTCTTCCCTGAAGCAGGGAGCTTGCTAGTAGCACTTTTGCTGATCCTGTAAGCTAGGGGTGGGGGGGAAATAGTTAGGGAGGAAGTAATTCCCTTGAGTGCTTGAATGTGCCTTTATTCCCTAAAGCAGCTGACAGGGTTCTAGGTTAATGTTTTGTCAAAATATCTGCAGTAAAGAAATGCTAGGAAATTCTCTAAATTCTAACACTTACCTTTGGCTCTGTGAAACTGATCTTTAGGATGTAGTCCATTATTTTGTAGTAGTTGGTCTAGTTTAGGTGTATTTTAAAATTTACTGGAAAAGTCATATTTCTGAAGTGACTTAAGATCAGCTACATACATATGCAGGATTTTTAGGTGTGTAATGTGTTAGAATCTCCCTTCTTGCAGATTTCTTTTTCTAATATGAAGTGCTGAAGGCCCATCAGAAATACAGAAAACCTTACAGCCTTTCCAGTTCCAGAATAGCTTCTTTCCAGAATTTAATGACTACATTTCTAAAATTTTCCTTGCTTTCTAAATGCCTCTACAAAGAGGTTTTTTAATCTTTCCTCAAACTTGCATTAAAGAAATGCTTTATTTTACAGACATATCCATACAGTTCTCCAGCTTTATTGATACAGCAACAAGTTCCTGTAGGATATCAGCCAGCTTACAACTATCAGGTACATAATTGCTTAGGTTAAAACAAAAAGGTGATTTGGTGGCTAAGCACTCTAGACCTTTGGCAAAAGCCTTTTAGGGAATTAAACACTGTCAGATCTGTTTCATTTCATTAGATGAGTGAGTTGAAGTATTGAACACTGGCAAAATTTAGCTAGCTATTGGTTGTTGTTTTAGGGGATTTCATTTAGAAATGGTTTTGCCTTTAAATGGTAAGAATTTTATAATACCAAATGAATTATCAGCAGGTAGCACTTGTCTCAGGAGATTATTGTATTTAACTTGTACTTTACATCCAGGCATCCCAGGTGTATTGCCTGAATCCTGGTTCCTTGATTATCTGTAGTTTAACTTATTGAAGCATACCATGATTCTCTCCCTGCCTGTACACCTGCAAAATTTGCAAGGGAAATGAGTTTGTGGAGGAATGGTGTGTGTCTGGGACTTACCCTGGTTGCTTATCCTAATTTTGTGCCAGGATGTGGATCAGGGCCTGCGAAATGCCTCTCACCTTGGCGTTCAAATGATGATTTGATACCCAAAAATGTAAGAGCTTTAGTTATCTGGAATAAAGGGCAAAGTGAACAACAATTAATTGTTTAAATACACCTAAAATAATCTTTAAATGATCTTGTACTTAATAGGTCATGTTTAAGTGAATTTTTTTTAACTACCATAAAGTTGCTGAAAACTTACTTTGCTCTGAAGATCAGAGGAAAAGTTAACTGAACAGTGCTGGCTAAGGATCAAAAATGAGGGTTGAGTGCAAAACAGGGATGCTTGCTTGTAAGTGATCATGAATGAATTTAAGATAACTTATTTCTAACCATTTGAGGATTAAGGTTCTAGAATTCTGGTTCTGATAGGTCTGAGGACAAGAAATGACTGGTTTTGGTGTGTGGTATGTTTTCGGCTTTCATTTTTTCAGGTGATACTTGATGAAACTTAAACATAGATGGAATGAAGAGGTTTAAATGGAATCTGATTTTTCTGTGATTCTTTGCTTTAATTGAATTGTTTCCATACGGCTCCAGCTTGAGAGAAATTAAAAGTAAAAACACAATTATATTCTAATACAATATAGTAAACTACTACATAACTTTTTTAGAATTATTTTAAGTTTGTAATAGTAAAATGTCTTCCAGGTTAGCAAAAATACAAAGTATATGGATCAATAACACTTTATTACTGGAAAGAGTTTTGCCTCTGTACACTTTGAGTAGTTGAGTTGATGTTAGTTACTTAAACAGAACAGCTGATCAGTCTTATCAGAACATCATGGGATGTGCTCTTGAGCTCTAAAAATGTCTGAGAAGACACTTAACTGGGAAGTGACTTTCAAATTCCTAAGTGAAATGTGTGGGTAGACCTGTGTTGGGATTTTTGTTTTCTTTTTTTCTTTTTTTTTTTTTCTTTTTTTTAAGGAAACTTACTGGAAATAACTAGAGGTTTGAGATGCTTTGTCAGTGTGGCTGCTGTGAATGCCTTTATTTTCCTAATCTTTGGAAAAGTAATTTTGTCTCTTAGAATGAGAAAGAGGGAGGAGGTACTTGAATTTTGTGGTAAAGGTGGTCTTGTGCTAAATATGAGGTATACTTGTAAAAGCTGTCTTGGTAGACTAAAGACTGTAAACTAAATGTCCAAGTAAAGCACTGATGAACACAGATTTGCAAAATACCCTATGTAAATGTGACTCTTACAGAATAGTTGTTTACCTGTGTAGGAAACAAGTGAATAAAGGCTGATTCTTGTTCAATTCTTGTTTAAGGTTCAACCACAATGGCTTGCTGGGGAGCAAAGAAATTATGTTACGCCTCCGGTAAGGTCACAAATTTTAACTTGTAAAGCTTCAGCTTTTCAATAAGCACAACATTCTGCCAGCTTGATACTTAATCACTCTTGTTTGTGCTGACTGGATCTGTATGGAAGTCTGGTCTATACAGATCTGTTAGTGGCTGACAGTAGCTAGTTGTTTAGAATATCCTATTTACATGGTGCTTTTTTAGGAGCTGCCTGGCAGAGCAAAACTACCTGCTTTGTGGTGTTCCCATATGCTTTCTGAACACAGAATGCTGGGATTTTTAGTGTGGAACAGAATTGGTTCTTTATGAAAAGTTGAAGGAAAAATAACTGGTGGCTGGACACATCTTAAGTTTTTTTTTGAGACTCGCACAATCTTGCTGCTTATTTTTCCAATTTTTTTTGAAAAATTGTAAATAGGAAAGATCCCAAAAATACTTAGTTCCGCAAATAGTGATGATTTTTGGCTCCTTTCAACGCTTTTTAAACAGCTAGTCAGGGTGCCATAGTCTATAGGTGGTGCTGATGGCTTCTAAAGAAATCCAGTGCTTTTTGACTTCACAAGTGACATCCACAAGAGAAATTCTATACTACTTTTACGGTACCAGAATTGGTACTTAATAAAAATACTTAGATTTTTTTTTTAATGTGTTCTTTGGGCTCAGTTTTGCTTACTCGGTACAGTTTCTACTAAGTATCTAGAAACTGTAATACCTAATTCTCTTCTGAATAGTACTTTTTCAAGCTAATTCCCAGCAGACATCTGTAGAATGTACAGAAAGTAAATGGAAAAATGAGGATGGAATTTCATGCATATATGTTGCTGCCTCCACTCAGATCTGACAATTCTCCTTCTCTGATCGTACTAGAAAAATACTCTAACATCCATGAACATCAAACAGCCACACTGCATTACTTAACAATTACATGGTAGCAAGCCGAAGGTTTTTAGAGTACATGTGTGTAATGGCTTTTATTAGACATTTTAAAACATGTTTATATGAGCAAACAGCTTTTCTAAAACTCTCAAATGACTTTAAGTACTGTTCCTTACAGACTCAAAAGAGCACAGCCACATATGGAGATAAATTTCAACCTTTTGTCTGCTGCTCATGCTTACATACTTACTTTTTAGATAATCACTGTTTGAGTTAATTCATGGAATGCCCCAGTTGTGTCAGATATGATACCTTCTGATGGGTAGGAATGGTGCTCAGAAAGGAAGAATCTGTCTGCTAACATCGCTTCTATATCTCCCAACATCATCAGATTAAAATTACAGTTTTACTGTTGAATGCTGGCTTTTGGGAGTGTCAGTTACAGTGTACGTTGTGGTGATTGTCACAAATAACATCCTCAAGAGTGATTCTGTGAGCAGCTGAAAACTGTTCTGTTAAGTCTGGGTATATTTGGCTTCTTTCAGAAAAGAATTTTTGCCCCTGAAAAGTGAGAATGCCATTGAGATCCTGGTAGAATTGGCTGTAAAGCCACTGATCCTGTCAGGAAACATCTGGAAGGATGTTCCCATAAATAGTAACTGCTTTACCAGCCTCTTGGCTGTTATAACAAATCCTTGCACCAGGCTGCCAATGGCAACATTGCATTGTAAAGAGCAGGTAAAAGCAGAACTGTAGTTGGAGGTTAAGTAAGTTGACAAAACTGTAGTGGAAGGAGGATAGTTTTAAAGAAGATGTAAAACTTTGTGCTTTTCTAGACCTTCTAACAACTTGAAAAAGTTTAAACTTGTAGTTATAGCAATATGAAGGAGGCTTCATGCAGGCAAGGAGCTTAATTAAAAAATAGAGAAAAGCAACTTCTTTCTTTAAACAAAAACAGGATAGGAGGGAGTATTTCCTCCACTTCCAAAATCTTATCTAAAGTATAAAGGTAAAGCTGGCATGGCTTATGGGTAGGTGAGGACCAATGACTATGCAACTCTTAAGCTTTTTCCCAGTGTAGATTGCAGGAGAACCTGCGGAAATAAATAATCTTTAGCTTTCACTTGCTGACTGCAATATTTCAAAAACTATGCAGGTTTATACTTCAGTAAGCTACCACTATAGTGAAGATCCTGAGTTTATACAGACAGAATGTGCTGTTCCAGAGCCTACACAGTCGTCTAGTAACAGTCCACAAAAGGTAAATGCTTTTTCAAAACTTGAATGTTTTTTGTCACCATAGATCCTATTCCCAGAAGTTCAGACACAAGTGTTAGGTGGCTTGGTAGAGAGGGCCTGTGGCCACAGGTGTCCTAGAAATTAAGGTTATAGTTACTGCTACAACGTGTAATTTGGTGGTCTCCTTAATGAAGTACAGCAGTGTTTTTTGACTGGCAGGGCTTTATTTAATCTGCTGAGAATTACAGGGGAATTTGCAGATAGTAAAAAAAATGGCAGGCCAGATAGCATCTGCTGCTATTCTATGCAGATTTATTTTGAGTCTTGAAATAGCTGAACAGATATTTTATTCCCATCTCCACTTTCTTTTGTGGAAGGCCATTGCTATGTTGGTCAGTAGTCGTCTTGAATTTGGTTTTCTAAAGCTTTGGTTTTGGAATAGTCTGATGGCGGAAAAATGAACTAGCATGCTACTGAACAAAACTTTTATACTGTAAGTAACATCTGAGGGTAAGAATATGAATTTCCAGTGTGTGAATTAAAAAAAAAAAAAATTCAGGAAACAAGACAGTTGAGAGCAATATTCAATGTAAAGTAAATCCTGTGAGACAGATGCATTGCTAGTAGTGGGCTAATTAATATCAGTATTGTTGTAGATGCACGTGTAACTGTATTTCAGAGGTCTGTGGACAGGAGCATACAAACAGTAGTATCCTGCCTGTTTAATCCTGAGAACCGGCTGAGGAACACTTTTGTATCACAAGAAGACTACTTTAAGGTATGTAGTGAAAGCAAAGTTAAATCCCTAGAACACAGCTGATCTTGGATACATTCAGTTACAGGATGGTATAAAGACAAAGGTACTCATATCTGGACTTTCATTTGGGGTGTGTAGTGGTTGTGTGTTGGGTGGTGGGTTTTTTGTTGATGGTGTTTAACCTCTGTTGGGAGATACGGTTCCAATGGCTGGCTCCCAGATGCTTAATGCGGGAAAGAAGTACTGAAAGTGAGGCATGGATTTAAGTGCATTAATACAAGACTGCGTAAAACTTGCAGCAACCTGCTCTTAGGTATTTAGAGCATAAGAAGGTGAATTATTCCTAAATAACAAACTTCTGAAAGGACAGCAGGTTACTCCTTCGGCCTGGTCTAGACAGAGAATGTTGAATTTAAATGTTGAGACAGCTGTTTCACCAGTTATGATGGCTATTTATACTTGGTGTAAATTGACTACACTTTAGCCAATAAGTCATAGACTAAGTCAGTAACTGGACAGCTAGTATCAACAGGAAGTTTTTTGCTGCATGTGTTCAGTCTTGGTAGAATTGCAGTTTCTGAATTCTGAATGGTGTCTCCTTTCCATTGTTTTTTATTAGGACTTTAACATATTTAAAAAAAAAAATCTTTGCTTCTTGTTTGTGTGAGGTTTTTTCTTTTTATAAAGACAGACACATGAATGAGGCACCTGTGTTCTGAAGCAGGAGCTACAGAAGCTATATTTACCATTTTTTGGAGGGGAGTGAATAGAGTACAGAATGCCTCAAGATACAGTATTTAATGAAACTTCAGTTGCTTCATTCTGAGTATTATCTAGCAACACTTTTTTCCCGTCTTTCTCCTATCCCTTCCAGGAGAGAAAGGTGCATCACTTCAGAAGAAGCCGAGCAGTACTCAAAAGTGTTTGATCAACAATGCCAAAGACTTTGAAGTACCTAAATTAATTATCTTCATGTTACTGCAGTTCAGTTTAGTAAGATTTGTAGTATCATTGTGTAACCTTTTTCAAAACGTTGCTTCAAGTTGAAGTTAGTGTTGATATTTTACCTGTTCCGAGATGGTTATTTTTGTTTGAGCAGTTTAAAGTTGTAAGAGTTTGTAAGTTTGCATGTTCTATTACTAGTTTGCATGCTTCCCCTGCCTTGATACTGGAATCTTTAAATTTTTAAGAGTTTATATGGGAAAAACACTCTTGGTTTACTTGATATATGTGAATTTTCTTCTGAGCTTTAAGGTACAGTTTGTTGCATGTTACATTTAGTTTCTCTTAAACCACAATTTAAATATCTAACAAGTTACTAACTTTGACCACTTTACCTCTTGTAGCTTAAAAGTTGAAGCAGTTATTTGCCTAAGAGGTAGAATTTTAAAACTGTGCTCTTAATCAGTGGAACAGAAGACATCAAGTTGTAACTCAACTGAAGCCCTTTAAGTCCTGGTTCTCTTTAGACTACCTAATCAATGTAGTTATGTTCATTAATGACAATTTATGTACCTGGAGTCCTGAGCATTGCTATTAGTTTTGGGAGAGTAATTAAGAGAATCCTAAAATTCCTATACATAACTTAAGAGAAGATGCAAGAACATAATTAGCTATATCAGCTACTCAGTGGAGTGTGCTTTTTTTACTGGAAAAATTTTAGCAATACCTGTATCTTAAAATTGTGAGAAAATACTGCATTTAAAATATGCCTAGTTTTGTTACATGATGCAAACTGTTAATCAAAGAATATTTGTAAGCATATTTTAATAATTATGTAGATTTTAGTCTTGTATTTTGAAAATTAAAAAATAAATTTTTATTTTGACTTGGCTTCCTAACCTTTTAGTGACCTCTTAATGTAACATTAGAGTCAATTTTAAGATATCTTGAGAAAGGCATACAGCATAATAAAGACTTACTGATGCTACTGAAGATTTATTAGGACATATGATAATTCCAGTTAATACAAATTTGCAGTACCGAACTTAATTTGGTAATAGATCTTAGCTGCATTTTTGAAAGAGTAGAATTAAACTGTAGTTGTCTTGTGTATATGTTGGGTTGTTTCCCTCTTCTCTTCTTACTCCCCCCCCAGTCTTACTCTCCCCAGAGGGCTGTGTATCACAGAATCGCTGAGGTTGGAAGGGACCTCTGGAGATCATCTAGTCCAACCCCCCTGCTCAAGCAGGGTCACCTAGAGCACATTGCACAGGATTATGTCCAGGCATGTTTTGAATATCTCCAGAGAAGGAGATGTGTATGAATCTGAATACAATGAAATGTACTGCTTCAAATTTCCCAGAAGATTTAGCAATAGTAATGGCTAGAAAAAGACTGGCTCAGTAGAACTAGAGGTCAGTGAAATGTAATACAAAAAGAGAACTGAGTTACTGTGAATGTGGATGTTTTGGGAATTATAGCTCTAAAATATAGAATTAAAAAAACCAAGGCCTGCTTCTCAGGAGTGGTCTGGATGTAATTTTAATAAAAGAAGAAAAAGTGGGGATAGAGATTTTGGAGCAGCATTATGCAGAATTGTACTCATGTTCAAATAGCATAAATTGACCTAAAAAACAAAGCTGTTAGCCTTTCCTCTGCTCAAACAGACGGCTCCATGTCACTAAAGATGCTTTGTCATTGTGTGTTGCCATAATATTAAATCACCATGCTTTTCTTTTACTGTTTTAATGATATTACTGGTTTGATATAGCTAACTGCTATGTTACCAGATTCTTTATAGATTATTTTTAATATCTCAGAGTTAAAATCAGTATTAAAGTCTAGAATTTTCTTTCTGAACATCAGGACCCTTTTCTTTGAAACTTTAAGTACTTAAACAGCCTATTCAGGCTGTTATAGCTGTGATGTCAGTTTATTGATGAAGGTAATTGTTTCTTTGCAAATGTAGATTTCATTTTGGCTTAATGTTCTAGTTGGCTTGATTGCCCTGGGATGTATTTGAGGCTTTATGCTGTAGCTATAAGAAAGCGTGAAGTGCCTGTGTAGTAGTTCTTATTGAAGAGTCTCAACACCAAAAGAAGAGATAAAAGGAAGATATCTACATAGAGTGTATATTTTATGTTTATTTGACCAAGTGTTAGCAATAAGACCATCTGGTGAGTGAGTTGATTGTTCAGTATGCTTGAAATGACTGTGCTAGATATGAATTGTTCTAGCAAGCATGCTGAGAAGGCTTATCATAGTGAAATGAATAGCCCAGTCCTTATGAGTGCCATTTATTTTCTCTTCCATTAGATCATGTTGTGCTGTTTTTGTTAGCCATTTCTCACCCGTAGGAAACTTAATTTTTTTATTCCCATCTGGGAATTGTACATTTTTTGGCATATGCCAGTAAAAGTAACAAGTTATAACTAAGAACATGCATTTTTAATGTTCTTTTGAAGTACCCTATAAGCATAACACAAAAACAGTAGGTAAATCTCTGTTCTGCGTTGCATTCAGGAAGTTAAAACATCTGTTTAGTGTGGTTGTACCTGAAGGCATTACCAAAATAGGTGTGCAATTAGTGCTTCTTGGAGACTTGTATCAGTTGAATTATCAAATTGAGTGGACCATGTTAATTGCTAACTAGTAAGCAGCAGTGAGTTTCCTGTGGATCTGCCTTTGACTGATCTTTTTCTCCTGTAAACAAAGAAGAAAAATCCCATTTCCTCTGACTTTTAGGAACAGTATTGTTCCCTGAGCACACTTGTGCTTTTGGAACCTACACAAAATGCAAGTGTCCTGTAAATAGGAAGACACTTTCTTCAAAAAAAAAAATTGTTTAGACAAGATACCATGTAAATGCAAACGTTGTATTTTGCTGTTATATGGCTTAAGACTCTTGTTTATTTTATGGCTCTTAAACTGAAAAGTCCTAGTGAGCTGCTTGGTGCTGTGACCCATTCTTGCTGTTTTCACAATCCCTGCCACCTGACAGAATCATTCTTGGAATGAGACAGCCAGCCAGATGGTATCCTTGGATCTCCATTAGAATGATAGTCTGTCTGGCACAGGCAAGAGTTCTCTGTCAAAATGGAAATATTTTTTCCTTCTAGGTATTTGTGTGCTAAACTAAGATGCTAAATTCTCCCTTACATGAGAGGGATTGGGTGCTTGAATGCTACAAGGAAATAATAGGGTCTTCCCTTGACTGTATTTCATAGGATCTTTTGCATGCCTTAAAGGAACAGATGTCTCTTTCCAAATCGGCTAGTGAATAGGTATACAGTCTGTAGTTCTTTGCAGATATGTCTTGGTAGACCAGTATTTCAGGATGGATGTAGTATAATGTATGAACTGTAATGTTTGCCACTTTCAATCTAGCTGAAAAACGAGAAATAAATGAAGATCCAGACTAAACCCAATGAGTATTAGGACTTCTTCAGATGAAACATGCATTTCAACAGAAAAAGCCTCAAGTTGCTTTTCTAAAACCTAGGATGCATATAGGTTGTAGAATGTATTTCACTTCTAGATACATTTCACTTTATTCCTACTCTGTTTGGGATGAACTTAAAATATTTTTGAAAAACTTAAGAGAAAAGGCACTTCAACAATTTAAGAAATGGAGAAGGCTTTAAAAAGACGCCAGCTGACTTAGCGCAGGCCTTGTGTTGTCCTAGTGACTATTCTGGCTTTTACTACTGTGAATAAACTTTAAACTTTGACATACTTGGTACTCAAAATATTTGAGACAAATAGATGAGGAAGGTTTGTTCATTCCTTTGCTCTGCTTACTAGAACCTCAAAGTAAAGCTTTGAGGGCAGACTTTACATATAAAAGTACATTATTGTAAGTTATGTCAACAGTGCTGAAGATGAAGTCTTTATCCATACAGTGTTTTATGACTAGCAGCGAAACGAAAAATATTGCAAAAATCCTCAAAACTTGCAATTATGTAGTCCAGTAAAGGTGCATGGTGCATTATGCTGCACTTCTGTTTGCATGGTGGATGGAGCTGACAATACATCTGTCTTGCCTTGTGATAACTGGGTTGGAATCTAGATTAGAACATAGCTCTGTAGCATTCCTATAAATTACCATCACTGATTTGTCTCAAGCAAACCCACGTCAGCTTTTAACTGAAGCCAGTTGTGATTATACATCTGGATTTCTGATAGCATTAGAAATGCTGCTTATAGGGTAATACCTTGCCTATGGGCCTACAAAACAGGTTTAGAAGGTGGTTGCACTGAAATACTCCTGAAGTTACTGAAGCTGCACAAATGCTATAGTTCTTAGAGAATGTAGGGTTTATATTACATACTGGCAATTTTTTTAACAAGTAGGAGATGATTATACCTAAAGATGTACTTAATGAACAAAATGGTATTTGTTCCATAAAAGAGTACAATGGTGTTCAGTCCCTTTTTAGACAGAAAAGGAATAAATGTAAATCTGGAACAGTCTTGTATTAGAGGTGTTGCTTCTTCAGCTGATTATACTTCTTGAGCATACATATGCTAACAAAGTTGGAATCTTCATCTAGCATCATCCTCTAGCACATAAGCTTTGTCCTTAGCAAGAAGCCTGTTCTCTGCATTTTAGTTCAGTTATGTCTTGGATCAAAATTGAATTTCTCTGTGATTAGACAAGTACTTTTGCATGGAATAATTCATGTTTCAGACAGCTGCTTGTTTTCTGATGCCCCAAGTTAAGGAGGTGAGGCTACAGTTTTACCTATTGGAAGATTCAGTGGTTAGAACTTAGAGCCAAGAGTATAAACTGATTCCTGAAGTACTTGTTTCTGACCAAAAAAAAAAAAAAAATCCTGCTGTGGTGAAAATGCATCCATCCCAGAGGCGTTCTTGCAGTAAAAGCTTCCAGAGGACTCCCATCTTTGTTATGCTTGACATCTGTTTTCATGGAAGCGCTCTCAGCTTTACCTGCCACAACAGCTCATAGTCCTGACAGCACTCACGGAGATGGTGTATGTACATATTGTGCAATTATTTGAATGATTGCTGCTTTGCTGCTTTCTCTCAGGATGACAACTGCTGATACCACTCAGACTTCATGCATTATATGCATGCTATTGTACAATAGGGTAACAACACAAATTGGTTCCTGGGCAAGTAGGTCTAGAGAATAATTCAGGAATACTTGCTGGGTTGACTTATGGATTATGAATGTCAACACTTGGCCCATAAGTTATATAGATGGGCTCACAGACTGCCTTGAAGGGCTGTTGCAGGTTTACTGTAGGTGGTTTCTGCTAATTCAGACCAGTCTGAAACTTAGCTTCTTCCATGATATGAGGAACTGTTTGAAATCAGTCCAGCTTAATCTATGGTTGGAAGGACAAACTTAACCAAATGTTTCCCCCCTATATTTTGCGCCGGTTCCCTTGGTACACAACAAATGTGTGTTTAAAGAATTCTTAGACCTCTTGTAAAGTATTCCTAGAGAGAAATTTAAGACTAGAGCCCCCAGTTAATGGATGTCCTGCTTGTTTTTCTTGGGGAAAAAATGGAGCTATGAAGCTCCCATAATGTTTTGGCCTATAGCAGGGTGATACCTAGGTGACCTATGCAGCCATCCAGTTCTTGTCAGAAGTTGGTTTTAGACTGGATAGGGAAGACAGCTAAATGACTGAAACAGGATGAATGAGTGCTTTGCATTACAATTTGTGGGATTAATCACTCTTTAGTTACAACACCCAAAGAAGCTTACATGCACATACTGGAGGACTCTTTTTAGGACTCTTTATGTCTATAGTCGAGTGGGATGAGTGCACACATCCAGTTCTGGCTTTTAGGAGGCTATTAAGAGGCAGGCAATAGGGTATGACATAAAGCTTTATGTCATATGGCTTCTGACTGAGATGCATTTTTTTTTTTTTTCTTTCTTGGTTAAGCATTGTCCTTTCTTTTACCTACTAATTTCAGCGGAAACTTCCACCTTAGTATCTTTAATTCCTGAGAGAATATCTTCACACTCTTTGTGATCTGTAGAACGAGGATACTCTGCTGCATTGAGCAGCTGTCCTGTGATTTGCAAGCAGGTTTGTGTGCTACAGATAATGTTTTCACTATAGCTGTTAGAGGGCTCTTGCATTCAGTACTAAAAGATTGTGGTTTGGTATCTTTTTGCAACTACAGTACAGTTCAGGTGAAAACATCATTGGCCAAGGTATGTATATATAACATACAGACAAAACTATCTTGTGAGCAAGATTTTACTTACTCTCCCTATTCTTAAATTAAGACTTAATTACTTTTGACTAAAAATCCGAAACTGACTGACTTGAAACACTACAGTGTGTATTAAAAAAAAAAAAAAAAAAAAAAAACTTTTCCACTTTGGTAGGTGTTTCTCTTGTGCATATTTATGCAGATAAGTTTACCAATACAGTGTTAAATGCTAGGAATGCTAACTGAGGTTGCCTGGTTAATGATACTGATTGTATTTTCACTAAAACAATTTGTTTAGAGTTAAGCAACTTATTTACTGAGTCTGTTCTAAGGAAAATGTTATACAGTGTTGTTAATAGGTTTTAAAAATGGACCTTGAAAGTAAGGTAAAGAGGATTGAATAGTGGCAGTGTTTCACAAATGACATCTTAGTGCAGTCTTGCCAACTAGTGAATTGTAGAGTTTGGGCTTTGTTTTGCTCTGGTTCCCTGGGACTTGTAAGGTGCAGAGCACTTGCACATTTGGCTACAAGAAGATGAGATTCTCTGTTTGACACTTTACACCCAAAGCACATTTTCTAACCCTGAGCCAGTATTAAACATTTCATGGTGAAGGAAAACTGCATATGGATTTTTAACTGATGCATTGCCTCATAACTTGACTCTATTGGTTCAGCTTTTACTTAAATGTCTTTCAGGCAGTTGATTCTACACATCTCTGCAAGAAACTCAGGAGACTTGAGCTGAGGAGACAGTGATTCAAAATAGCGACTGATTCTTGAATGGCACCTCAGCAAAGCTCCATGCGTCCAGGGAATAAACATTTTCTAGAATCATATTTAAATCTATGGCCAGTGCAGAAACATATTTCCTGTCTCTGCATAGCTGTTCCTTTGCCTTTTTTGAGCTAAGGAGGTGTCTGTCTTAATTTGCCTGGAATCCTTTGGGAGCTAGGGGTAGGGGCAAGCATTTGTCTAAGTTTTGTTATTTTTGCTTTTTAGAATTAGTATTTGGCAGGTTCTAAACTCAAGGCAATACAAACAGCGTAGCTCCTTCGGCCGAGTGAGATTCTGTTACTAAGTGACAGTAAACCATACCCACTCTTTAGAGTAAGCCACACTTTAAAACTCTCCTCTGAGAATGCTCTTTGCGAGAAATGAATGAGACTGACATTTTTACATTGTAAGCCTTGACTTACCTTTGTATCTTGTCTTAGAGACTTTCTCTGCTTAAGTATAATGTAGCCCAGTTCTTTCAACTGAGCTGGGCTCAGCTGAAGGTGTAGGAATTGTCATAGACTAAAGATATGTAAGTTTACTGCCTTTGTAGCCTTTCTTATGTTATGCTTTGAAGTACTACAGCATAATCAGTTTGGATATTATGAATCTTAGGCAAATGCCTGTTTTATAACAGTCTAGGCTTTATTTCTGTATGTTAATCTTCACACTGTGTTGGACCAGCTGTGCAATCCATCTACATAGAATTGTACCAGTTGCCATGACAGCATATGGCTACCTACTGGTGGCAGAGTAATAGGCGTGCAACTTCTTTGGTAACAGTCACAATGTAATTTAGTCATCAGCCAGCAGGTGGAGCATTAAGCTAACAAAAACCTGCCGAATAGTGACTTTTAAAACGTTTTCCTGCTGGGACTCTAAAGCCTGTCCATTATATAATAAAAGCTGTTCATGGTAGGATGTAGCAGTTTTTGTTGTAGGCTAACTCATTTCTGCTTTTTAAAAAAATACAGCTGTAAGAACTGCAATGATTGCGTAGAGTACCAAAGGTTATGTTACAACATATGATAGGTTTGGCAGAAAGGCAGGGTTCGTTAACAGATTTGACACTGGTTCTGAATATATTGTCAGAACAGAACTGAGCCTTCCATATGGAATTGGGACAGGGAAGCTTAAAACGCTAATATATTCTGTAACTGAAAAATTCTTGTCTTATTTTTAACCCCCATCCCTTTCCCCTCCCTCCAATTCCTGTATTCATTTGCATAATGCTTATAGTTTAAAGGACAAAGCAAATCCTTAACCAAACTGCAGTATTTCAAGGGGGTACAAGCCAAAATTTTTTGGTCCTCTTTTCTGCTCTCAGTTAAGTCTGGCTTACTATTCCACCAGCCCAAGAATTAGAGGAATGCTCACATAATTTAAAGAAAATAGGCCCAGATATTATCTTTTAAAAATTGCAATATTCTAAATGTATTCACCCCAGACTACTTTTGTTTCCTTTTCCTATGGAGCTAGGGTTGAAATGAGTAAGAATCTGGACTGCTTCTTTCAGCTTGATTTTCGCTGTGGATCTCTCTGCTCTTATGAATGGAACCCAGGAATTCCCAGTGGGTGGGAACTCAGCTCTGTGGTTTACCCCTGCTGCCAGTGCTTAATGTGGTACTTGTTGTTTTCAGTGCTTCCTAGGGCCGGTTCTTTCCAGGTTACTTGCAGAGGGGATGTCCTCTAGCAGTAGTTCTGGATTATATGATTTTTTTTGTAATTGCTGTACCTATTTGTCCTAGGGAATTCTTATAAGCTCCCTGAAATGTTTGCTTTGTTGGGTAACACTTTCAAATATAAATGACTCTTTATTCCAAGATATTATGAAAGATAATGGTTACACAAAAATGGAAGTACAGTAAGCCAACAGTGAGATTCAAGAAAGTCAGGATCCACTTAAATATTTGCTTAACTTGCTATTGTAAAAACATCACTGAAGAAGCAAAGAACAATAAAGTAGTATTTTGCTAGCTTTCTATGCTTGGTAACCCTTGCACAATGTTACTTAAAAACTAAGGTCAAAGATTTATCTAGTTCAGTATTTAGGCTATTATTGGTAACCTGTATATTTATAGAATATAAAACAAGGCAAGAAAAGGGATCCCAAGAACATGCTCAGCTTCTAGCAGTTTGTGGCTTAGGTTTTCTGAGCTGGAAGTGGCATGTCTATTCCTTCCTCTTGGCATATATTGAGGGAAGTAGCAAGGCTGTACTAGAATATTCTATCACAATATCATGGAGTGCAGTGATAAATAAAAGGAATTATACTTTCTAGGTGAACCAAATATGCTTTCATCCTGGCTCTTGCTTGCCTTTACAGACTTTGTTACAAGTTAATGAATCATAATTAGGTAAATTGTTACAGAATTTTTGCTTTAAAAACAGACTTCTTTTTAACAGACCACTGGGCTGCTCTAACAGATTTTGTTCTCCCATACTTAGTGTTCTGAAAATCATTCAAACTTTTATTAAAATCCTGTGAGAGAATTGCTTAAAAAGGCAGTAATAGATTACGCTCTGTATCCTAGAGCTTTCCAAAAGTACTTGGAATTGTGTACATGGCAGTCTAAAGTGGTGTATAAATGCTGCCTGACCAGCCAAAAATATTCTTCTGTATGCAGAGCTGGAAGCTGTTCCTGAGGCCGTAAGTAGGATCCAGACAAGTTAAATTAGAGAAGTTCTGGCATACATGATGAAAATATCTTCTGAATGAGATTCTTCCTAACAAATGAAGGGTACATACATGGTTAATGCCCCCTCTGACTGCATTTTGATGCTTCAAGTTCTTGCAGCATGTCTTGTTACAGCTACTGGAGTGGTCTCTTAGCCCAAGTGGCAGGGGTCTGTGTTTTGGCAGCAGATAATATATTACACTATCTCAAGCCAGACTGTTTTGAAGCTGCACATTACAGCCAACACTGAAATTTGTTTCTGTCTGTTCCTCACATATGTACAAACTGAGGATGGGACAGAATTGTATTACAGTAATGTTCATTATTTTGGAAAGAATATATTGCAGTTTGGAAAGCAGAGATCTCAAATGTAATTCAAGACAGAATTGTCTTCACTTTTAAGCTTGAAACTGTTGGGCTGAAAGGATTGTCAGCTCAAATGTCCCCTTCTAGCTGCAAGGAGCGCTGGGCTAGAATGTGGGTAACAATCTTTGTACTGCATTATTCAGGAGCAGAGTTCCACCTCCTCTCCTCTGAAGTGGATGATATGGAGGATTGAACTTCAGTCTGTCTCTTTCACCTTTTAGGAAACTTATATTCAATGTCTCTGGAAACTTGTCTTTTGATACTTAATTTTAAGATTCTCTGATCTGCCCTTTCATCCTGAATGCTGCACTTCATACCTAGTGTTAAAGGGAAGGTGGAGCTAGCTGGGAAAATGGAGCTGTTGGGCCTAATCACAAAGGCCACTAGCATTTTCTTCCTGTATTTTACAACTATGACAACAAGGGTTCATATGCTTTAAAGTATGTTTTTAACATTTTTGTAAGGCCAAGGATGAAACTTACTGTTCTGGTGCTTTTAAGAGAGCAAATACAGCTCCCTGAATGCATTGCAAGTTTTGTATCTTATTTCTGATCCTAGAAAACTAAAATAGGGTGTAGAAAATAGCTTCTGCTGTTACAGTAAGAGTTACAGTCTCAACTAAAATCTTAAATCTTCATTTACCAATGTAAGCATACAGGTAACATCACACAAACTTATGTCTTTCTGTGTTTATATGGTGATACCTTGTTCTAATGCCAATCACTTCCTTTGTTAATCTGCCATGTGTTCAAGCAGTTTCTCTTCAGTGCTGTTAGCTTTTAGTTTAATTGTCACAGATGATAGTTTAATGCTGTTCAATACATGTTGAAGTCATTTTCATAATGGAAGTGCTTAGATCAGTTTTATTGTTTTCAAAATCTGTGCGAGACCACTGCATAGCTCTCCTGCTTGTGCTTTTCTTTTGACAACTAAGCAGTCCCTTTAGAGAAGGCTAGTCCTCTCCTAAACTGTTACTTCTAGTTAGATGGAGTATATAGACTTTATTTCTTTGTTACGGAAAGTGCTTTTTGTTATTCATCCTTTATGCTGTTGCTTAGGAGTCTAGTTAGATGTTGTACTAGTACTCACTGATCAGTACATTGTTTTATAGTTCATTAGCTGATCCAGTTATGCAGCAGAAGGTAACTAAAAAATGTCTTGCGCATGTTACTGCAGAGGGTAAAGCAGTGTTTAAAGAAGAGTTTTAGGCCCGTGTAGTTTAAATAAAACTTAGGAAGATTGCTCAGACAAAGATGATGTTTCTGGTGCATAAAACCTGTTAATGCATTCATAACACACAGTTTGTGTGCAACTCACCTGAAATACTAAACTTGGGAAAGTAGTAATTCATTAGAATTTACTTACCCATTCAGTAGATACTGGGTCACTTCTTAAATGACCTTTTTTTTTTTTCAGACAAGGTTGAACAGAGGTCCAACAGGCATGGAACTACTGTGTATACATGAGTTTTATAATATCATATTGCCATAATCAGCAGTAATTTTCGTAGATATGCTGTAAGCTGGTTTTCACCTACAGATCATGAATCTGTAACTGGTATTGTTTCAGTTGAGCATGTGAATTCCTGACTATTGGAGGACTATCTGTGCATTTTTAACAGTGTTGCTGCATTTGCAAAAGTTTTTCATGCTTACTGATACAGGTCTTGCAAAACTTAAGAGGCTTTCCAAAGTTCCTCTATTTATCTTTAGGTGTTCTTGTGGCACAAACAAGTTGACTGTTAAATAGCTGGCTGAGAATCTTCAGCCTTTCATCTCTACTACATGCCCTGTACAGATGAGATATTTCCAAGGATGTTTTAAGTGCTTGAGGATATTCACAGACCACCTAGACTAAAGGTAGTAGTCCCCTGCCCTAGCTACTGACGCTTAGTACCACATTATATTACTTGTGCTGAATGTAGGGATGTCCATGCAGTTGTACAGCCTCCTTCCTCAGTCTGGGACTTCATCCTGGCTTGCTCAAGTGTATCAGCAATATTGCATTTCTGAGATGCATCAGTATCTTGTTTGTTGTTTTTCAGTCTTTTGTAATACTGTTCCTTGGGAACTTAAGTTGGATCTTGGGCATGTGCATCCATTGAAACTGCTATACCTCTGATCTAACTGTGACCAAGAAGTCTTAAAAGTGCCTCCAGTTAACTCCCCCCCCCAAAAAAAAAAAAAAAAAAAAAAAAAACCACACAACCAAACAAACCTGAATACTGTTTAGAATTTGATGTCATCCTTTTTTACCCCAGAGTTCAGTGAGGACTGTTTAAAGCATCACAGCTCCTTTTAGATGCATTTTCTCAAGGGTCTTAACACTTGTTTCTGTTACAGTAACAACCTGTAATGGGAGTACTGTTCTGTAACTGGAAATTCTTGGACTGTGCTGCTGCTTTTAACTTAATGGACATGAGCTATTTGAATGAGAAGCTTTGTCTGCTTTTCTTTTATGGCTTTCTTCTTTGCTAGTATTTAATAGCTCTTCTCTTTCAGTTCTTAATACTACTGTCCAATGCTGGAAGCATTTTGGAACTCGCTGTGGTTCTGCAAACTATTAAAAGATTGCTCTGAGTTTCTGGAGCTTGAAGGTAGCCTCACCACTCTTTTCCATCTGCACGTTGAAAGATACAGCAACATGTAGTTATGTTTGCATTTTATTCTCTTGCTCCTCACTGTCAAGAAGGTGCCTGCTAGTCTTTTGTTCCATATGGGTCATCTCTTTAAAGGGAATTTCTATTGATGAGTTTTTAGAACATCTTTTCCAGCAACTAATAGCTGTTTGTCCAGGCCTTTGTCTCATTAGTTCACTTACTGATTACATTCTAGGATTTAGTTCTAAAACTCAGTTTTACTGTGGCTGCATGTCTGTCAGTTGTCTTCATTTGATATTAATTTCCTATTCGGAGCTTTAGTCTCACATAATGTGTTCAACCAATGTGCATGATTCCTTGCGTTTTACAAATCCTATTGTAAGTTGCTGTACCAAGGTGCTGCTTCTCCCCTCCTGATACTTAGATATATATATATAATATATAATATTCTCCCATAGGAGGTAGGCCAGGAAACTACTTAACCAAATATCTACCTTTTTTTTTTCTGATTGTTACATAAAGTGCTGAATTCTCCTGGACCTGTATTTATGCAGTATTCATTCAAATTGAAATATTCAAATTGAAATGAAGCATTAGTAATGTCCCTAAGACATTACTAATAAGAGCGCTAGAATCAAGTTGTCATGATCTTTGGGTGAAATAACCCTTTCTCATCTTTGACCTGGAGTAGTTATTGTTTTTGCTGTTGGAACAGTTGGGCTTCTGCAAACCTGTGGAGTAATCTCAGTGCAGTAGCTTATCTGTGTACATACTATAGAGATACAGCCTAATGTTTAAAGTTCATGAATGCTTGCATCATTTCAAGAGTCTTAATGTCCATTCCTTATTCATGTTAGTGAAGACTTATTCAAATGGGGATCTCAGTTGACTTTCTAAATATTAGATAAGGTCATACAGTTGGATGCCAAGAGGAGTATTTGGTAGGTGAAGATGGAAAACAGTCAAAGTTCTGACAGTTACTTTCTGTTACATGTGAATTAGCTTACTGCAACTAAGAAATTAACTGGAAAATTTTATTGGTGATAGTGCTTTACTAAACTGGGATTTTTAAGAAGCAGAAATGTATGTGAACAGATACATAACTCCTTACTGATGGTACTGAGTAGTACTTGATTTGGATATTCCAAGAAAAAGAGGCAGATATTCCAGCTCCTTCAGGAATTTACTGTTTCTTGTTTACCAAATTCTAGCATTAAGCCTCACTCAACCTTCTCCTGCACTGGCTCCTGTTACTTGCTGAGCTTTTATATAGGGCTTTCACTTGTTTTTAAATCACCTTACAGAAATTAATATGGCTGTCCATTTTTTACATATGAGAACCGAGAGGCAAGAGAAGTAGCTTGTGTAAGTAGTAGAGTTAGCTGCAAGCAGTTACCTTCTCTAACTGGTAAGTCGGCCCTTCTCATATGAAAATGTGGCCCCTGCTTCCCTCAGCTGTGGTAAGACCTTTTTTAATACTAACTTGATAGAGTAATAGATCTCAGACTCGTTGCTTTCTGGCCAGCTGTGTTTCAGATGCAACAGCTTCAGGATACAGTATCTCTTCTGTCTCTGGAGGTCCTTTTGCAGCTTGGATTTGACCAGGATAGTTAATGAAATGAGAATGTGAAATGTGTGTACTTTTTATCAAATGTGTACTGAGACCTCCGTTTAAGAAAAATAAGGATGAACTCAATAGATGGATTTTAGTAATTCTCAAACATAGCTTGTGGCTTCTCTCCCTCTCCTGCAGAAGTATATCCCATTTGATACTGATCAAGACATACTTACCTGTATGTTCTTCAGAAACCTATTGCTATAAATGGATTTTAAGTTTGCACAGATAATACAAACCATTTTTTAGCAAAGGTTTCCAAAACAAAAAAATTGATCCTAAACTATATCTGGCTCTGCAGCTGCTAGGAGTTGCCTATAGATGGGTAATAAGAAAAGCTTTAAATAAAATGTTCTGTGCCACTAAACATGCTGTAGTGATAGGACTTGTTAGAGGTACTCTTACAATCTTTGGAGATGGAATTTGACTCAGCTTTAACAAGTTTATTCTTAGACCAGTTAGCCCAATTTGTATATGTGAGTAGGTATTAGCTGTTGGCCTACTCTCTGTCCTGGAGCCCTGGAAAGCCAGAAGTAGTAGCTGCTGCTGTGTGAACATCAGCTTTTGTGCTGCTGCTGGGGCAGTTGGGGTTATACCAGTGCTATGGCAAAAGGGACTGGTACTGTTCTCTATCTCCTTAGCAGCAGTATAGACCTCGTTCCTCCATAGCTTTCTGTTCGGACTTGGCTTCTTGTGATTTGGAGGCAGCAAAACCTAGTTTCCTGGTATTTCTGAGAAGCTATGGCTTAGCTCTGAATAAAACCCAATAAAACCCTTTGTTTGCAACTAGGAAGTAGTTGATAAAAAATTAAATCTAAAATAAAACTCTTCCCACTCAAGCTTATTGGCCCTGGGCCTTGAGTGCTTCATCCTGATGACTCAAGCCTGCTGTGAAAGCTACAGAACATTCAAGATCTCGGAGATTGCAAGAGTCTTCAGGGGAAAAAGAAATTGGAGCAAGACACAGGCCAGAAGACTACAGGTCCTTGCTTAGAGTTGCCATGATGGCATGCTGCATTACACTAAAGGATTGTGCAAAGCTAAAGGAATGTTTCCCCAAATACCCAATTAGCAATCATAAATTGAGGTGGAAACAGGTATGAGCACAGAAGAAATAGTATATTTAGCACTGGTAAAACAGAGGCAATTTCTAGTAGTGTCCAAAATACAAAACATAAATCTAAAAGGCAGCTGCTTCAAAAAACAAGTGAAAAGTCTGACCCTCTAAAAGAGCTGTTTCATAGCAGTCTTTTCATTTCAAATCTCTAGTACAATAACAATAAGTGACCAAAATATGTTAAGTGCCTTGTCTATCTGATGGATTTCTTACATAAAACTGTTAATAAAATCTCAATAGATACTTAACATGCTTTTGCAGAATGATAAGTGGTAAATAAAACCATTAGCTTTAGACTAAAGATCTTTATTTCTGATTAACTTTTTAATGAATGCTTTAGTTGAATCTTCAACAGAATGCTTCAGGTGTCTGTCACTTCTAGACAGCAAGAAGATTTCTAATAAATTCCACTTATTTGAGGAGATAGTTAAAGATACATTTTTTTTCTAAATCGGTTGTAAATATTTTCATACTCTTTACCACCCTTTTCACTACAAAAGGGGGATTAACTTTTTAATAGTGTTCAAAAGAACTACATCCAGTTTTCCCAGTTTTGCACAGTAAACTGCATTATATTGAGTTTTGTAACAAAATTGAATTGCATACATTTATATGCATCTTCCCAATTAGTTGCCTAAATAAGGCTTGGAATAACCAATTGAGGGCATAATTAGAAAAACCTTGGATGAGAGGAGAGATCCTGTGATTCCTCATTGCTTTTTACAAAGTGTAACCCTCTCTGCTCGTGCCAAAATGCGTGCAGGTATTTGGCAAAGCAGAATTCTTCACTTACCCTAGTAGTAGCAATTTAAACTTGTTTGAACTTTACCCAGTTTCTCACCGTGCTGCAAAGTGCAAATGGAAAACCTGATCACTCCTGCTTGATGCAGGAGGGTGTAGAGCTCTGCACTAATAAATGTATGGATTTACAAGAAGTACTGCACTGGATAGAAACAAATTTTATCAAAGCATTTTAACTCTGAGGTAAACAATTATTTCCTAATGGGGTTTCTAGGGGCAGCATCTTGCTGCTGATTGAAATTCTGCTGACTGAAATGTGATTCTTCACATTTGTTAAATTGTTTATAGTTAAATGGTTGTTACAGAGCAGTATTTAACTATTTAGTTAATGTGTCTTGTGTTTTGCATTAAATTATTCTAAAATACATATATATACACATATAAACAACTCTGAAATGTCTAGGATGCTTATTTTGGTGTTTCCAGTTGATGAGATTTCTAGTGAGAAAAATGCTCTTAAACCTCTTTAACTATAACATGTATTTCATGTGGCACTGAATTAGTACTAGATCTCCTTTTATGTCAAATCAAAACTATAACAAAATTGTTATAAAAGGCAAATAATCTGAAAGTATGGAAGCTTTACATATCTTAAGGTAAAACTACTAGTGAGAGCACAGTATTCTGGAAACAATTCAGAGTTAAAGTATCCATTTAGATTTTATGCTGTGCTTTAATTAATGTACCTTGATATCAGGTGCTTGAGTTGTCTTCGTCTTGAATTTCTGCGTAGACAGTCCTAAAGAGGTGACACTAGCTGTATCCTATTCTGGTACTTACTCTGCTGCTTCTGTAATAAGACTTCTGTAGTCCAGGACAGGGGGAGGGGAGCTTTTCTATTTCACAGGAATTTTGACACAAGATTTTAGTTGAAATTCTGTCTCCATTAAAAAGTGCAGAAGTGTCTTTAAATGGTTTGTATGTTTGAAAATGGAGTGGAGGAACTTCAGGTTGAAGTCACTGCATCAAAACACCTTGTATTTCATAGCTCTAAGTTTTCAGAGGTATGTCTGATAGTTATTGTCTGTGAAGTGGGTAGCAAAATAGTTTTTAGTGTCTAGGTCTGTGTTATGGAACTGGAAACATGACATTTGAAAGTAGATTTCTCATCTGTCTATGATTACTGCTTTATGGCAGTCTGGGTTATCACAAGGGAATATTATCTCTAATGTTGATGTCCCTTTCTGTATTGGAGAAGGCTTTGCCACCACAACAGTCATTAATGTTGTCAGACATCCTTTAAATTCAAGCCCTGGGGTGTAGATCTGCTAATCCTGTGGTGTTGGTAAGCTCTGGTGCCCAGGATACTCATTCTGGAGCCATCTGTGACCTGATGTGCTTATAATAACACAGGGAAAGCTGCACTCTCACTTCTTACCCACACACTTAGTGATCCTTCCCCATATGCTTTAACAGTAGTATGAGAAAAACAGCACAATTACATGGCACCCTGATGGGACTGCATGCTGCTTTTTCATACAATCAAAGAAACCAATGCGTGGAGGAAAAATGATGAGGTACAGAGACAAGGAAGGAGGAAAAACAGTGCAAATGCTAAAAGAAAAGCTCAAAAGGGGGGGAGGGGGAAGGTAGAAGTTATGTTGAAGAACATAGAAAACAGATGGAAAGGTAAAGTTACTACACACAATCCACTGTTGATACTTGCTTTATAATTGAAAACTGACAGGTAACTTGCATTTTCCCATAATGTCTTTTGCCTACATTTATCATTTTTTGCTATTTTATTCAAACATGCCATCCTTCAGAGATGTAGTGTATTTTGATGTTATGCTTTAGGCTACTGACCTTTAATTAGCCCATGCTGATGGTTGTGTGTTAAGAGGACTTGAATGTGAACGGAGACTACTCAGCAATTTGTATGTTTTCCCACTGAACTTGAGGGGAAAGTGGAGAAAGCAGTTGTGAGTAGATCTCATCCATCACAATATCAACTCCTTACTGAAATATTCTGCAGTTGTAGTTACAAATGAATTTAGATGCTAATGTGTGTTTTACTGAGTATATTTTTACATAGCAATTGCATTTGTTTTACACCCTTACCCACTGTAGGGAGAAGGGTATTCTTAAGTGGGAAAAGTACAGCAAGTATGCTTCCATGTTGTGTCTGTAGGGGGCAAGGATTTGAAGCAGATTCAGGTTTAATCAAGGGAGTTTCAAGGGTTACTGAACAGGTTCCTGGCCCTGTAGGAGGGAAGTCTGAAGGGAGTGAGCAAAGTTACAGACTTAGTTTTCAAGGCTGGGTTTTGGATGCATGTAAGCTCCTCAGGAAAGATGGGCAGGGAAGGTGAAGGAGAAGGTTTGCTCTCTGTGAAAAAGCAGCTTGAATGTAGGGGCTCCTGCATGGGATGGATGACAGGCTGGTTGAGTAAGGATCAAAGGAAAGGCCATTAAGGGTGACATTGTAGTTGGCTGGTATTTTTTTGTTTAACAGTCATGATGAGAAGTTGGATTTATGCTTCCAGAATATGTCAGTGAGATTAACATGGTGGGGCACAAGCAATCCAGCAGATCTCTGGAAGGTGTCTTGAGAGAGATGCTGCATGGGCCAAGCAGGGATGAAGTACAGCTTGATCTGTTCAGTAATGAGGAAGAATTATTTGGGGATCTGATAGTGGCAGCCATGGATGTGGTGACCCCAATGTAGTGGAGCTTGAGATCCTGAAGGGAGTGAGGAATGTGGGTAATATGCAGACCCTGGACTTTGAGAGCAAACTTTGGCTTATTCGGAGAACTGTTACAGCTGCCTACCATAGGATCCCACCTGAAAGATAAAGGAGCTTAGGAAAGCTGGCAGATTTTTAAGAACAGCCTTTTTCAACTACAAGAATGGTACCTCCCAGAAGTTGGGAAGACAAGTAGATGAATTGGGAGACCAGCTTGGCTAAAAAGAGAACTTGAACTTGCTTTAGTGCAAAAATGCAGCATGATGGAGGCTGGGACAGGGTACAAACAAGGAATTTATAGCTGTTGCCCAGACATGTAAGAATTGTGTTGGAAACCTAGAGGTCACCTAGAGTTGATGCACTTGAGGGCTGTTGAGAGTAAGAACACGAGCTTCCACAGTTATGTTAGCAGTAAAAGGCTGAATGATGAAAAAGTGTGCCCACTGTTGAATGGGGCAGGTGATTTAGTGACAGTGGACACAGATAAGGCTGTACTCAGTACTGCCTTTTCCTCAGTCTCCCTGGCTTGTGTGCTCAGAGGTGAGGTTCAAAGAGGAGAGGAACTACCAGCAATGGAAGAGAACTGAGGCAGAGATTACATGAGAGAACCTGAACCATACAAACCTTTGAAACCAGATGGACTGCATCTGGGGGTGCTAGAAGAGCTGGCTGATATCTTAGTGAGGCTGCTCTCTATACTTTTCAGGAGGGTGTTGAGAGTGAGGGAGGTCCCCAACAACTGAAAAAAGCAAATGTTTTACCCATCTTTAAAAGACAGAAGGACAATTCAGGAAACTACAAGGTGATCAGCCTCACTTCAGTCCCTGGAAAAATCATGGAGTGAGTCATCTTGGAACACATTTACTGTCTCCTGTGCATCCATAAAGGGTGCGTCATACCTCACCAACCTGGTTGTGTTCTGGGGTAAAATGGTTGGATTTGTGGACAAGGGGAGAGTTGTGGATGTTAATTATGGCAGCTTCAGTAGGACAGTTACCATTTGCTTCCACCCTATTCTCATGTCAATTTAGGATACTATAGTCTGGAGGGCTGGACAACTTGATGGGCAGAAAACTGGTTGCATAGTGGTTGTGGTTAAGGGGTCATATTCTGCCTGGAGGGCAGCAACAAGTGGAGACCTGTAGTGTTTAACAACTTCATCATGATCGGACAGTGTATTTGCACCCATCTCCTCCTAGCCCCCCATTTCTGTTCTGCCTCAGCAGCAGCCTACCACGATGGTTAGTGGCCAGAGTACTTCCTCTGTGAGGACAGGCTGAGGGAGCTGGGCTTGGTTAACTTAGAGAAGAGATGGCTTTAGGGTGGGCCTAATAGCTCTAACTCTTTAGTGCCCAAGAGGAGGAGTCAGGCTCTTCACTGAAGTGTGCACCGTGGGAGGATGAGAGAGAGAGCAGAGAAACTGCAACAGGAGGGGTTTGGACTGGATATCAAGAAAACCCTTTTCCACCCTGAGGGCAGCTGTGCAGTGTAAGAGCCTGCCCAGAGAGGCTGCGTGGTCCCCATACTTGGGTGTTTACAGGAGCTGGCTCTAAAAGCCTGGGTCTGCTTTCGTGGCAGACCCTGCTGGGGGGGGAGGGCTGGAGACCGTGAGGCCGCGCCTGTGCTCGCGGTGTGTGTGGGGTGAGCCCAGGTGCCATGTCAAGGTGCGGGGCTGAATGGAGCGAGGCAGGTTTCTTACCCCCCCGCCCCCGGGGGAGGGCGCAGAGCGGGGCTGGGGGAGGAGGGGAAGGGACCGGAGCGGCGGTGGCGGCGGGGAGCGCGGGGCAGACCGGGTCCAGCCGCGGGCTGTGGCTGAGGCGGCGGGAGAGGGGCGCGGAGGAGGCGGGCGGCGCCGGGGCCCTTCCCGCCCCCGGCGGCGCGCTAGGAGGCGCCCGGCCCCGGCCTCGTCGCGCCGGCGGCGGCGGGGCGCGGGGCTGAGCCCGAGCCCCGCGGCGCGAAGAAAGAGGAAGCGGCCGCAGGCCGGCCCCGCGGAGGCGCCTCCCCGCCCGGCAGCGCCGCCGCCCCGCGCCGCTCAAACTTTGTGCTCGGCGGCGGCGCCGCTGCCCGGCACCTCTTCGCCGCGGCGCCGGGCGGGGGCGCAGCGCGGCGGGCGGGCAGCCGGAGGAAGCGCTGTCAGCGGGGCCGCCCGTCCTTCAGCACCGCCGGGCAGCGCCGCGCCGCCGCCAGGTACCGCTTCGCCCCGCGGCCCGGCGGGCAGACTCGGCGGGGGGCGGGCGGTAAAGCGGCCCCGGGGCGCGTCCCCCCGCTTCGGCCCTCTGGCCCGCGAGTTTGGGGAGGCGGCGGCGCGGCGGGGGCGCTGCCCGCGGCCAGGCCGGGAGAGCGGCGGCTTCGCGCCGTTGCCGCTTCCTGCGCGGCGTCCCGGCAGCCCGGGGGCCGGAGCCGCGGCGCGGCGTCCCGGCAGCGCGGGGGCTGCGTTTGCACGGGTGGTTTGTACGGGCGGCCGGTCCCGCTTTCGGGGGAGGCTGAACTAGCACCGGGAGCGGGAGCGGCCGGGCTTCCTCGCCGGGGCTGAAGTCAGCGCGGCTGCCCGCGGGGCTGGGCGGGACGCGCCGTCCTGGGGTTGCAGCCCGCGGTTACCGCCGAGGACGGGACATGGCCTTTGACGTCCGTGATCCGCTTCGGTGCGTTTTTATGGTGATCTAAGGAGAGAGGTAAGGCGGGGGGCGGCAGCACGCGCACGTTTGAGCACCAAATACAGCTCCGTCCCCTCGCGCTTCATCCCGATCCCTGGCGGAACAGCCGGCGTCTCTGCTCCCCGTGCATTCCTGAAAAAGGGGGTGCTGTTGGGCGGGTTTTCGGAGCTCTGCCGTGGTACTCCCAGCGCGGTCAGGTAGTTGGTGGCAGGCGCCTGCCCTGCGCCGCGCTGCCGAGGCCCTCCTGCTGGACGTGGCTTTTAGGCTGAAATGATTGCTGCGAGTGGAATAATAGCGATTTAGCTGTACCTGACAAAATACTCCGTGATCTTTTCCGCTAAAGCTTGGAAGCTACAGTATAGTTACATGCTAGTTCTATTTTTATTCTCATGAAACTCTATTATGCTTTTTGACTTAATAAAAAAAAAATTAACATTGTCATGATATAGGTGATCTCCAGTTCACATGGGGAAATCTTGATGTAAAACTGCTTTTATTTATTTATTTATTTATCTTAATGAATCCAGTCAATTTTAGCTTCTGGCATTTAATAACAAGTTATTGGCAATAACACTCTTTTTCACAATACCAGTGGGCACATTTATGTATTTAATTTCTGTTTTTTCTTAAAAAAAAAAAAAGTCTCAGAATGAACAGCTATTTTAGGAATCTAACTTAACCTCAAGTTAGTTACATTAGACAAGGGGCTTTCCGCCGCCTGAACGCTGGCATTCCCCTGGTCTGAGAGCGAGAATGTAGCACAGAATGACTATATACAGCTGTGATTAAATACTTAGGGGAGTTCTGAGCTGCGATACTGGGAAATACAGATATCATTTGGGATAAAATGTACTGATAATGAAGTGGTCTCAAATTCTGTGGTGGAAAAGCTGGAAAGCTCAAGCCACAGCCTTTCAGAGAATAAAAATCCAGATTGATGCAGTATAAAAAAATAATCGCATCACCCTTATTCCATCCTCCAACTTCATGTGAGGTCCCACAGCTTCACACCTAGCTCTGTAGTCCACCCTTCACGCCCAGTCAGCTTGCCAGGGTTGTACTTTATGGCAAACCATCAAAAGGCAGTGAGCAGAGGACTGTCAAGTCTGTATGGCTTTGCATTTTGCTATGGTCTTACTGTTCTTTGAACCTACTGTGCATACATGGCAAAACATATCTGGTTTTTGTGTCTGTTTTCTGTGGGTTCAGAGTGGTGTAAGATTAAAGGAAAGTTGGGTTCATATCTAAAGTTCCTGTGCATATTTCTGTCAGGTTCCTTCGGTCTTTAATTTGATAGGGGGAAAAAAAAAAGTCGGCTGCTTTAGTTTCCTCTTACATTTTTAAGAGCAGATCTCTAGAGCTCCTTAGCATCTCAGTAGACTTCTTCTGCCCTACTCTACTTGAAGGCATCTTTCTTCAACATTTGCAGTCACAGTACTTCAGAAGAAATTTTACCAGTACTTTGTCCAGTGGTATTAACACTTCCTTATCTTGACCATAAATACGTCATCTAAAGCTATTTTCTAGAAATGAGTGGTAACGTTATAATCTTTTGATATACCAGTACTGAAAGAAAGCATTATGAAATTACCGAGTGATACATCTTTTGAATAAGCATTATAGGAGGATGTGGGTAGGGTTAGGAACAAGGGTGCCTCTCTAACCTACTGTTTCTCAGGTTTCTTCCCCAAACCAGCACACTTATTACTTTTCTCCACCAGTTCTCTCTGATCCTGTTTGTTCTTCCTCCCACCCTTTTTCAGCCACGTGCACGCAAGACAGCTTTGTGCCTCTAGAGAGAGGGTTAAGCGCAGCTGGTGGCAGCACCCAGTTTATGGAGCCCAGAGACTGCAGAGGTAGCGTTGCCCACTGCAGACCTGGGACAGCGAGGAGGAAAGCAGAGGGTGTCATGCAGGGCAGTAGTGACTTGAGCCCAAGACTAGTATTGCAAACACCAGAATGACAATAGCACCTAACAATATTTTGTTAATATGCTGCAGAGATAACATCAATCTGTTTGACACACTGCATACTAGGACCCTGCTGTCTTCATGACTTGTGAAAAAGAGGTATTATTCTAACTTTGGTGAACCCACATTGTATTTATTCATGTACTATTATGCTTTTTCTTAAAATTTCCCTAAGCCTTAGCAAACTCTTGAGGCTATGCTAGCAAGGCTCTAATTAACTAAATTACATTTTCCTTCTTCTTTCGCGTAGGCACTGCCTTTTCTTGTCTTTCTGGGAGGTGCTACCAAACCCAGTTCAATAGTTTGCTTGTTTTTTACTTCTAGCAATCGGACCTGCAGTTCCTTGTAACAGTTCTCAGAGTTCTTTGTTTGAGACAGTTCAGTCCTTCTGATCTGAGTTCTGCTTTTGTTTGGTTGTGGTATCTTTGGCCTGCGCTTACTGGGCTTGTCTTCTGGCACATTTCACTTCATGCTAGGGTTTCTTGATCTGAGACCGTAGTTTTCTCTGCTGAGCATTTTTCCTGTCCCTTGGAAGCTCTCTGCTTATTCTACCTTTCCTTCTTTATTAGGTAATTCATCTCACTAAGTCTGGAAACCTTCTTATGAATTCTCTTGTCACTTCCTTAGGTTACAAATTCTGCAGATGTGAGTATTGTAATTTAAACATGTTCCAGACCTCCTCTGTGTTCAAGTCCTCCAGCTTTTCATTCCTGTTCATCTCACTGATGAGTTCCCTTAGTTTTTCAGATTTGCCTTTTGAAATCGAAAACCTTAATTGAAATGTACTTTGGTTGCTCTGCCATTTAATTTAAACCAAATCAATCATAAAGAGTAAAACTGGGATTATTTTCTTTCAGCAATCTTTCTGTAAGCAGCGACTCATCAACAGTAAGTCTAAAATCCTGATATTACTAGTTGAATCAGTAACTGTATGTTGAAAAAATTGGTCAGCTATGACATCCAGAAATGGATAAGGCTGATTTATAGTACTTTGTTCTTTGTATTTTGAAAATAAGTCTTTCAGAATCTTTCAAATTACTTTGTAAACACTAGTTACTTAAACAACTGATCCATTCCCACAGCATTTATTGAACAGATGCTTACATAGTTACCTGTATGGTAATACTCTTGAAAAAGGACCAGTTCAATATCTCTCAGTAAGGAATTTCCCTCCTCATGGTGCAATCTCACAAAAAGCATAGGAGGGGTAAACCAGAAGGGAAGAATGCAGATATGTCAGGAGCATGGCTTTATTCTGGGAAATTGGAAAGGGTCATCTTAGTGTACTGTCCTCCTTTCTTTGCTTGCCTGTGAATCTAGTTTGTTAAGTCTGGTGTTTTCAATCCTCTGCTTCATTTCTGCTTCTCTGCCTGATATTTTTTTGCCTTGTTATTTCTCTTCTGCTTCATTGCTTGAACTGTGCTAGAAAAGGGACTTGGCCATAATTTGCAAGCTCTCTCAGGATCTGTTTAAAGCTGAAGGAGTAGGGGACTGAACACTTTGGTGTTCTGCAGGCTGGGGAGGATGCAAGAGTTAAGTGAGCGTATGCCAGCAAGTGAACTGAACTGAGCATGAAGTGCTTATTATTTTGAAAATGGGAAGGTCAGGATTGTAGGAGGGAGAGCTTAAGAAAATAAGTGTGTCTCATTACTGAACAGCAAATGTGAAGTCCTGTAATTATTTGTAAAAGCCTTCTAGCATCCCTGTGAGGCAGCGAAGCATTGCCCACTGACGGAAGAGCCAAGGCGAAAGGACTTACCGACATCCAGAGAGAAAACCTGTTAGTGTATTGCAGATATCTTGTTTCCCAGCTGGTGAACTCACCAATACAAGCACTGTCTTCCATAATTTTGTGAAAGGAGCTTTAACAGTAACTTAAGATTCATATTCTAAAAAATTAATAGTTCATGATAAAGCTTACAAAATGAGGTCCCTAGTCTGATGTCACTAGTTGCATTTATATGTGTTAATGAAAGCTAGCTTGTTCTCTCTAATTGCTCTTAAAAACAAGCTGACAGTAGTGTAATCTGCTTATACAGCACCTTTTCTTTGGATGCCGTTGTAATGTAAATATTAAAATTACCTTGTTTATATTTCAGTTTAATAGTTTATTGCACTTGTATTAGTATTTGAATGTTCATTCATACTATATACTTAGCAGCTGACTTCAATTTTATATGTATTTAAAAGAATTGTTTAGGAAGCCTTTTCAAATGGTGCCTGTAAGTAGTAGTTGACACAGTGCATTCCATAATATTGATACAGTTGAAATAAATTGTTTGGCCAATGTATACTTAGCTGATAAACATCCCTTAAATTACTTAATCTGATAATCTATTCAAGCTTCCATTAGCCATGTGTTCTGTTACTTTTCAGTGTAATTTTCGTTATTATTTCTTGGAGATGAATTGTTATGGAGTTAGGTGAAGGGAGGGGAAGATGCATCAGAAAATTAGCTTCACTTGTTTAAAAAAAATCAGATAGAAGGCAAGTTTTTTCTTCTCTTCTTTGTGCCCTTTTCCTGTTGAAAAGGAATCCTGGGGACCTAATGATTATTAACAAGAAAATAAATGGTCAACTACATGATATTCTTTTTTGCTTGTTCTTCTTTCCTAATTCTGGACTCATTGTATTTCATCTGTTTTGAACACAAGCTCTTTTGTAAAGTGAGAAAGCCAACCCAAACTGCAGAAAGTATTTTAATGAAGTTTAGGTTCAGAGACGATGAGTTGAAAACTTTGCAGCTCTCTAATAAAGCTGTAAAAATTCCTGCTTTTCGTTCAAGATACACTTGTTTTCATGGATCACAGAGGTGCTTAAAAATGGAAATAGTGGGGGTTTTTCTCTTGCTTTTCTCTTAGAGTTTGTTGTAATTTTTCAATAACAACATTTCTAATGGCAGAAGATGGTACCTGCTTCAATAAAACTTTAATTGAGAAAGAACGATCAGGTGTAGGTTACTTGCCGTGCTGGAATAGGTTTCTCTTCTGTTCCTGCAGACACTCCCCAGAGCTACGCTGCTCCTACAGTATACCACGAGGGACAGTAACGGGGAGGAGGAGGCAGCCAGAGAGGCTGTGGCTGTGGCTTACAACTTTGGGCTCTCACCCAAGATGTACAAAACCTGCATTCACTCTTTTGAACTCTCAGTTTGCAGAAGCAAGCTGTTGTCCTCCGAACCCCAGTGGGGGCCTTTGCTGTCATTCAGAAGACACATTTAAGAATTAATCAACTGTAGACTTTGCTGTTGTTCTGCAGTTCATCATAGCTTCCATTTTTGATGCTTTGCAAAATTAAAATTAGATACAGACTAACAAATCTACTGTCATATGTGGGTTTCAGTTCTACTTTTATTGTGTGGCTGAACACAGGAACAATTTTAAAGATTAGTAAGATCATAGAATACACATAGGATTAACTTGTAATCTAAGTAAAAAATGAGCTTGCAGACTGAATTAGTCTTCTCAGCATGTGCATTTGTAAAAGCCCATAGCCAAGTCTTCATTTTAATGGTTAATATTCTTCATTAAATGTTGCTGTTTATCTTGCTCAAGGAATTTCTTGTAAGTGTGGAACTAATGGGTTGATAATGAATTTTTACATTCATAATGAAAAAGTTTGAGTCTACTGCAGAAACAAAAATATTGGACCATTTTTCAGTGTTTTCGAAAAGTAGAGGAAGAATTATTTTCTAATTTGCTGTACTAAAAAGTAAATATTCAGTGATCAAATTTTGTTTTAATACTGAATAAAAGCAGTAGGAGAATACACATGAGGACATAGAAAGCCGAGATAAATGTGTATGGTACAGTAGCTATAAAGCATCTCAGTAGCATATCAAAGCAATATGTGCTCTGAAAAAGAGGGCTGAAGTCAGTGTAGATTACTTGGAAAGCATCAATGATGAAATATTTCTTACAGCACTCATTAATAACTCAATTGTAGAAAATTTAGGAAACTGTAGAAATGTGGAAAATGTAGGAAGGTGAATAATGTCTTGTTGACATCTAGATTTCTAACTGAACAACCAAGGAGTTTTTCTGTTCAGACTTGAGGGTAGAAAGACTCTGAGCAGAAGTAAATTTGGCTGCTACAAAGGAAAGTAAGGACAGTAACTAATGTTGAAAAAATTTTGAAAAGAGAGAAATCAAGATGTCCCCAAAGGAAGATTGTGAGATAACATTGGACAGAATTTGGTGGTTCAGTGACTACTAGTTGCACATCATCAGTACCTCATAGGAAACTTTAAATATTCTCTATTTATACATCTCTGGGTTTTTTCTTAATACTTAGACTTCTGTATTAAATTAGAAATTTTATTTCTTAAGATTTACTTTCTACTGCTGCAGCACTTGAATTGTAATTACTGTGGAAAAGATTGTGCTGTTGTGAAACTTGTTTTTTTCCTACTGATATCTCATTTCTCTTCCTATGAAGCGGTCCTTTTTTACTCATGCGTATTTTAGTCACATAAATATAATCATTCAAAGTTAAAGAAAGGTGGGGATTTTTGCTCAGTTTTTGGAAGAAGGGAATGAAATATGTATGCTCTAGGATGCTAATTGAAGTTTTAGGCAAGTTGCTAGAAGGTGAAAATCTTGTCTTCTAGTCAGCATTTACTTAGTTCATTCATGTGAAAAGTTGCGTGGATTCAGCCCTGTCCCAAACGGGCAGGTGTCTCCACAGCAAATGACTTGAGTATTGGCGTTGTCTTCAGAGATCATTACCAGAATGGGTGCAAGGGTGGACCAGCTTTCTCAAGCATGCTGAGGCAATATTTGAAAGAAGAGCACAGGAAAGCATTCATTGCAGCTGTTGGAAAAGCAGAGGCTTATGTTTTTCAGCACTTTCACCCCAGTTTAGGAAAGAATGCAAAACTCTCTGGGATATGAAATACAGCTTTTCATAGCTTCTTGTAAGGTCCCCAAGGTCTCTTTCTACAGCCATCTGTCTGGAGAGTCCTGCGCATTTCAGACTCTGTCTAACTAAGGGTTGCAGACACTGCTGCTTAATGACCTCTGAAATGGAATTTTTTTCCTTTCGTAATGCCATACTGTACATTTATTATGTATAAGAATTACTGGGCCATCACTGAAACAAGAAATTTGATTCACTTGCTGATATTTATTGCTATCTTAGTTCCATATCCAACACGATATTGAAGCAGATGTGTTCTGCTAGATGTGTTCCATTACAGTCTACGAAAATACTCTTGGTATCTTAAATTAGGCATATTTTTATACTGCTATTAAAATAAACAATGTTTTAGTCTTGTGCTAATCATATTGCACTGATAATCTTGTATTGTGAAGGGATGTAGCTGAACAGGCAGAAGAAAGAAGTTGCTGTATATATGAAAGAGTAGTCCTTGTTTTACTTAATGATAGTAGTTGCAATGACAAAAAATAGTAGCAGAAAGTTTTTGTTTTTGTTTTGGGAATAGAAGAACATCCTGAGGATTTTTAACCTTAAATTTACAAAATCAAGAAAACCCCCAACAAATCTAGTTTTCATTTATAGAAATTGTTAAAATAATGTAGTTTTTGTTTTTCTGCCAAAATAAGCAGAGAAGGTTGTTTTCCATTGGATGAATCTTAAAATATTTAAAGTTTGGGAACACCTGATATATCATCCATTTTTCTGGATATGTTCTTACTGAAGCTATGGGGCTTTTTAGCAAATGTTCTTTCTGCTTCCAGTTTCTGTTTGAATCAATGCTTGTTTACTATGGTACTTTTTATAGGTTTGACCTGTTGATCAGTCCTATTTTCATTATCATTATTAATGACTTTGGAATAAGGTATAGGTATGAGGTTGCAGAACCTGCCACTGATACAAATCTGGGAGGCTGCTACTGCTGATATTGAAAAGGATTCCAGCCCCAGGATGTGGGAAGAATTGGATGAATTTTTTACTGAGTAGTAGAAATGAAAAGAAATGGAGCAAAGTTATGGGTACTGAGCAAAGACTTCTGGTATAAATTGGGAACTCCTTGATTGGGTGTGGTGGATAGAAATAGAGGAAAATAGGTGCTTTGGCTAATGGTAAGATGACAATAAACTGTCAGTGTTACACAGGTCTGAAAAAAGGTAGTATGATTTTTAGGGGCACTAGACAAGTAACTTTCAGTAAAGACAGGGAAGCGTTAATGCTTTTTTAATGGGCATCGGTAAGATCTCATTTAGAGCATGTGGTCACCTGTGCTCAAACAGAGAAACGAAAGCAGGAACAAGGCAAATGAGAGTCACTGGGGTGGTTACAGGAGCTTCCGTCTTACGAGCAGCACAGAGCGTATTTATCCTAGCAAAACACAGGAGGTAACTCTTCATAAAATGACTTTACAAGTTAATATGAGGGAGGGATAAAAAACAAATCGTCCGGGGTAGCCTCAAAGCATGCAGGGTGGCCTGCGGGGGCCACACTTTGTCACTGGTATTCTGCATTTCCCTCTCCTTCCCAAAGCCTTAGTTGCTCTTTTGTAGGCAGAGACAGGTTGCCTAGTGGGTTGTAATAAAAAAAAAAAAACACTAAAAAAACCCCCAACCCAAACCTCAGGTGCCTAGCTGGTGTGTCTCTCAATCTTCTCATACTAACTGTTGGTTGAAATAATTCCCCCTTGCCTCAGTCTGACAAGCATTGTTGAAGGGATGTAGCGTGGGACACTGGTCCCTTCCTAGATCCCCCGAGTATTTTCACCCAGCGCTTCGTCCATTTCTTCATACTGGCAGTTGCAATCCCATGAGCCATAATCTGGAGGGTATTGGGAAACATTTGGCGTATGGCAGAAATGGTTGTTAGGAGTAATTATTTAAAATGTTGTAAAGTGGCTGCTTATTAAAGAGAACTGGATTTATTTACTCCAGTTCTGCGATCATATGCCTCTTTCTCTGTTTTAAAGATGACTTCTGTAAAGTGCCCTTACTTTCTCTGGCATACCTGGAAAGGTGAGGTGGAAGGAAGTAAGGTACTTTGCTAAATGCTGGTATTGCTGTCTTTACAAAATTACTTTCTCCACTGAATTACGAATCTAAATATTAATTTGAATGTTATAAAGGTAAAAAGATAATACGATATGCTCTCATAGTAATTGCATATGACATTTTTTTTATTAAGTTGTCAACCCATATATTAGCAATGTTATTTTGCATTTTCTGCCACTTTTTATAATGGAATATGTCTTCAAGAGTATATTATGGCACACACTTGAAAAGATGCAAAATTCATGCATTAAGCTGTCACTTTTCCAATAAAATAATGCCACGTCTGAGGGTTGATGTGAGTGGTAAATATTTCAATCAGTATCTTGGCATCTATTCAAAATCTACCATTTCATATAGTTTGTGTGTAGTTTGTATTTAAAAACTAAAAATCACCTTAATATGATATTATAGTGCATGAAAACAGAAAATAACAAAGCAAAGGTGAAAACAAAAGAACAAAATGATGAATGGTGGTTTTCTCCCCCCTCCCCCTTTCCCCTGCCCCTTTGTGTCAGGAACTGCTGAAATGGGTTGTGGATTGAACAAGCTAGAGAAGCATGATGAAAAACGACCTGGTAATATCTATTCAACTTTGAAGAGGCCCCAGGTAGAAACCAAGATAGATGTTTGCTATGAGTATCGATTCCTGGACTTCACGACACTAAATGATAGTAAGTACGCAGTGTTTTTCTTTAGATTTTTTTTTTCCTCCCTAAACTAACAAGTTAAGTGCTTCGTAATGGCTTTAAATAGAATAGCATGTGTAATAGTTAAGTTTTTAAAAAGTTCTAGTTTCTTTAAATAAATGTCTTCTGGTCAATCATAATACTTGCAAGAAAAGATGTTCTTCAGAATTTTCTGTAAATTTTTAACTTAATATCTATTTGTAGCTGCTCAGATTGTAGTTTCTTTTTATCCATGATTGTTTTTTTGCTCTAAGGATGTGTGTTGGTTTGCCTTACTTTACATTTTATCCAGGTTTCAAATGGTAAAGCGATTCAGGTCTGGCAGGTTATATACTTTCCTGCTCTTTCTTTCTTTCTTCCCTTTTTACTCCCCATGCTTCCTCAGGAGTGTTTTGAGAGGATAAAGACAGTGTTTTCAAATTTGCTAATCTACCTTAAGTGATTCTTATCTGGTTACAAATACTTATAGGTGCATCTATGTGGGTAGAAACAGGAAAATGTGAGATGCTGAAGATTTTTAACATCAAAGGGGGAAAGGTCCAGTCTCATGGATTTTTTTCCCTTTTTTTTTTTGATATCTGAAATAGTTTGTTTTAATTCATATGACTCTCCATAGATATTTCATTTCTTTCCTCCCTGATTGACATCGAGCAGCTCTGCCAGTATTGCTCACACCATCGCCTGTGCCCTCCTTCACTTCAAGATTAGCCTGTTCTACAAGCAATTACTCCTCACACCATTTGGAAATCTGTAGCTTGAGCAGAAGGCTGGGACCTGCTTCTTGCTATATATAAAACAACACAGTACCAAAATCTGTTATAGCTAGTTGGCAGGATGCCAGGTGTAGCGCTCTGCTTTTGCCCTGCAGTGTGCTGCTGCTTCTCTGCTTTTGCAAGCTGGGTCAGAAGAGGAGCCGAAGCAGTAGGTCCCTGTCTGCGTAAGGCTAAGAGCTGCCAGTAGCTTGTTTGCTGTGAGGCCCCTCGCTGTGCAGTTCTGTGTGTTCAGCCCATAGTCAGAAGATTTTGTTGTTCTTTAAAGTTTGCTGCAAGTGGGCTTGCATTTGGAAAAAGTTTGGAATAGGTGGTTGAACAGGAGGCAATGTGAGAGCTGAGAAGTTTTACCTTTGCAGACTTCTCTTTGTGCCTCTCTTCCTTGCCCTTGGATTGCTCCATTTGGTGCTGTACTGACCGGGATGCATTGCAGTTATTGAAAGTACCAAACAGTCAGAGAAGAATTGTTTTTTTCCTGTTTATGTATTGCAGTTGTTTCTACATTTATTTATTTTACTTTCAAACTGAGCTGTTTGAGTTCTGGGAAATTTCATTTCTGTAGTTTTATAGATTGACAACTTTTACTGCAATGTATGGCACATTGTGGAATTAGTGAATAGGAGGCTTCATATACTGAATATGAATTAATATATGTGTAGGCTTTTCTGTCATGGCTCATCACAGTTCTATCCAAATGCCTCTTTACTACAAGCTTTACTAAGTATATTCTCCTAATACCTCAGGAAGCATATATCTCTGTCACTATATGGATGAGGAACCAGTACACACAGCAGCAATGTGACTTGCCTCAGGCACAGAGCATGTCTGGCACAGAGCATATCTGGCACAGAGCAAACAATAAAACCCAGGACCTATTTAAATGGATCGGTTTGCTGTAAAGCATACTCCTACATTGTTCTTGCTAGTCCTGGATTGTTCTATGACAGGTTTAGAAGGTGTGGTTTTAAGATGACCGTGAGGAGAGGTACTTTTATCAAATCCTTTGGCAGCTCCCACTGAGTTGTGGCTTCTGCTCTGGCACGTTGCACCCTGTCACTCTGGTCTCTGAAGATGCCAGCGGGTAGACAGGCGAGGATGAGGTGGAGCTGCTGTTCCTGCTCTTTCTCCTTAGTATCACCCAGGACTCCATGTGCTCTCAGCATGTGGCAGGGGAGCAGCTCCTGGTGATGCAGCTCCCTCCCTCCCTGTTCATGTCGCTGGCTGTACAGAGCCTCACGACCCAGTACGTAGCGGTACGGTATTTCAGGTTCTTCCTCAAGGGTGAGACCTCTGCTAACAGCATCACTGGTTCATTTATATTTTAGTGCAAAAGTAACCTCTGCTGTGTAACCACAGTTAATGATGAGTGTTTGACAAATGCCTGTGTGGGCTCAGACATTCTTGCCGTGGATTCCCATTTTAAAAATGAGATGCTCACAGCTGTGTAAGAACTTTAGCTAAATTGTGAAGTCTGTCTTCTGTGAATCTGCTATAGTCCTTTTTGTGCATGTATATCCTGACATCTTTTCCACAGGTTTTCTGCTTCAGTTTTCATTTTTAGAGTAAGCCATGCTAAATTGTGAGTGGCTGCATAGTATTTTATTATATGCTTATTCTAGGCCTTATTTAGAACTCTGCTGGGCCTGGCTCTGAAGACAGTTATTCATTTTCTCTGAGGCTTTTCTACAGTGTTTGCTGCTCTGATATCTGTATCTCTCACAAGCATTTAATCTTATGTTGGGAAGGATGTGATTATCTCCATTTTGCAAATAGGGAGCTAATACACAGACAGATTACTGACAGAAGTTTTTTCCAAGTATTTAGTGTTATTTCATGTATTCCAACAGCAGCTCTCATTGACTTTAGATATAAATGTGGATACCGATCACATTTGTGGTTTGGAACCTGTCTGACAACCAGAAAATCCAAGATCACTTCTGAAACATTGTGTATGTTTTAAACTACAGTTTCACAGGCAGCTAAGTGGACATAACAGTTTGCTGCTTCAATAATTGGGTAGGTCTTGCTCCCCTCATCCACCATGCAGTGCTACCCTTGTAGCACCTTGTATACCAGCTCTATGAAGCGGTTTGACTCATGAATCTGGCAGAAGACTTTGCAATCTTTTTGTTTGGTTATCCTCTGCCAGGTCAGCGTCTTCTGGAAGAGTCTGAAAAATGCTGGAGCTGGTATAAATGATGGGAGTGTGCATCCAGGAAAAGAAATGGGACCTCAATTAAATCAGCTCACAACATCTTATGAACCCGTTCCCTTAGCATCAGTCTGTCCAAAGCAAGTATATAGTTCAGTCCTCCTGGTCATTTCTCTCCTGTCTTAGCCAGTAAGTTGCTTTTTCTTGCTGTCCTTGGTTAGTGTTTACCTTATGACTTACACAGCTGAAGGAACCTACCTATGTTCCTGTATTAAAAATTTTTATTCCTTCCCAAACTCAAGCCTTGCTGTGCACTGATTGAGGCAGATGTCCAATAGAAAATACAGTGTTTGATCACTTATTTAAGTACTGTATAAATAATGCATATGTGCAAAAGACTGAATTAGGGTTGCAAGTGTAACCTTCATTCTGACATTCCCCAGTGTTACAGGCTTGACATACTTGAATGTAGAGTGTTTGCAGAAAGATTTCCTAAGCTTTTAAGGAAAGCAGTCTGTGAAGAACCCCTCCTTTTCCATTGTGTGCCGTGAATCCTGATATCTGTATTGTTCTTCAGAAATAAAACCGTTAGATCTGCCAAGCTGACCTTTACTGCGTGAGCATGTGTGATAATTGATAGTAACAAAGGGGTTATCATCTATTGTAGATTAGCACTTGAGGAATAAAGAACACTTTGCTAAGGCATTTCAAAGCCTTAGGTGGGTGTCTTATTTTTCTGTTGGTGGCCTGCTGTCTGCTTATAGCTTGTCTGTCTGCTTATAGGCCTTCTTTTTCTTGTTTTTGCTGAGGGGACCTCCTCCAAGAAATCACGGTCTGTCTTCAGTATTGTCCCTTGACAGTATCTTGCTATGCTCTGCTCCTTGGGCTTCTGCACTGTCCAAAGCTTTTGGGCTGCTGCTCTCCCTCAGGTGAAATCATGCCAGACTACACTTGAACTAAATTGATGAAAACAGCACAATTTTTACTTGGCAAGAAGGCATTAATCGATTTCTGACATGGATGGCTCATTGATGGGTCAACAAAATGCTTGAGGTGGGGCAGAGCAAGGGTAGGTTCTTCCCCCTTTTGGCAGTAGTGAACTGTTAGGTCACCCTGATTGTAGCATGTAGCTTCACTCCTGGGTCTTCATCCAGCTCCCCAGCTGCCCTCACCTCACTGTCACCTAATAAAGCTCATTCCTTTAGTCAGGCTCGGTTGTCCCTGTATAGTCCAGTCCCCCGTCAGATTGATCTCCATCTTCAGCCAGTTTCTTCTGATGGGTTTTACTTTGCTGTTTTTTTTAAAGAGGAATATATAAATACTCCGCATTCCTGCTATGTTTTGATCTGATTCACCTATTTTGGAAAACTTCCCTTGGAATGACAGATGGTAGGAAAAGTGAGCTCTGCCTCTTCTTTGTCTTTTGTTTCTTTTCTTCCACCTCTTTTCTGTTATGATGACTGTCTGAGAGCAACAGGGAATCTGATATTTATTTATAGCTGCCCTCCTTCCCAGCCTGGTGTAGAGTTTTTTACTGACTTGATTGGAACCTTTTTGCTTCACTTTACATTCCTATTGTAATTCATTGCCCTGATGAGTTACGACAGGTTTTGGTCTTGAATAAAGTTGGTGTGAAACATATGCTAGCCATGTGATGAGAATAAAATGGGGGTATAAATTTTTTCTAAATGGGGAAAGGCTATGTTCTGAGCAAGCCGTTTGTGCTATAAAACCACTAAAATCCAGATATTTTGAGTGACAAAATTAAAAATAACAATACTTCTCATGTCCCAAAGAAGTTCTTAAGTCACAGTGTGAATACAAGGACTGTGTTTTTTATCCCTATTGTCAAGAATTTGTCTCCTTTTTGTGATAAAGATCAAAATGACAAAAATTATTAGAAGTGAAGTCATTAGCTACATTTCAACACTTCTCCTCTATGTTTTGCATAAGTGTTGTAGTCTAAGGACTGAATTACCAGCCCAAAATACTTCCAGTGTCCCAAATCTGGTGCATGCATAGGTCCTTTCTGAATTGAGGCATTTGATTGAGATACATACATACATATGTATTATTTTTGCAATTGACTTGTCTGTGTACATATCTTTAAAGTTCTGATGACCTTATAGATACTATACAGTCATCTTTTGTGCCCAGTTATGCTTCTCAGAAACATTTATTACAGCTTTATTACTTTTTCCTAATAGAAACACAAATAGTGTGTAAATGAACTTTTATAAAATGGCATTTTTTTAAATTAAAATTGAAAGTTAAACATTCCAATATGGAAATATTCTTAAATTAGGATTAAATTTCAGTTGTGTGTAGACTGTGGTTTAATTTATCATAAAAATTCAGTTGGAGAGGGAGAAGAAGGAATCTATTTGGAACTTGGAAATGTCATGCACTGAGAAGCTTGCAAGCTGGGTATAGAGAAAGCATTTTTCCATAGGATTTACGTGCACTCTTTTAAAAGGGAATTCTGTTTGATGCAGAAGGTAGTATTTATTGTTGACTTCAGTAATTACCATCTCTTCCTACCAGTAATTTTTATATTAGATTAAGTAGTTATTTGTGCCTGGCTTCTGCCTTCTGTTTCCTTTCACCATTCATTAAAAAAAAAACACCCTCTCTGAGCAAGTGGCTGTATGTCTGGGGAAAAAAAAAACAGAACAAACCCTACAACCCCGCATTTGCAGGTGTTCTTATTTGATTTAAGACTAGTAAAAGCAATTGTTTTCCCATTGTTGAAGTTATTTGATTTCCTGCTTTCCTTTTGTAAGCAGAGGAACATAAATGAAGTCAGCCTTCTACTTTTGTGCTTCCAGTTGACCAGGTTTGTTACCACCATTTTGTCCTCAGGAGTGATGAAACGAAGTTAGCATGGCAAAATGTTATTAGGTTGTTAGAGCGGTGACAGCTTGAACCAGATTGGACATAGCCTGTATATAACACAGACTAAAAAATACTTTTTATAAACATTGCTTCAGAGGAGATTAATACGTAGCAGATTGAGAGCAGTAAGATGATGAGCAAAGAGGGCAATGGATTACTTGTGTGATATCTCTGTACTTCATGTCTTATCTCAGAATAAATACAGTATTGCTTTTAAGCTCAGATTCTGCTAATGCTTCCTCTAGGTTTTAGTTTCGTCCATGTGACTGTCCTGTTCGACTCAGTTTGATAATATGCACATGATAAAAAAGAATTGGCATAAGGCATTTGCTAGATCTAAGCTTCAGTCCTCTCCATTAATGCAAACATGTAAAAATTAAATTTTCAGCTTCTTTAGTGCTGGTATTTTGTTTCAAATGAATTGCAGCTTCTCCAAGCAGTCTGTGGTAATATATAATTGTTCAGTACTTGCCACTGTAAGTCGCACCAAAATGAAATATTCAGACTATAGCAATTTATAAAACTTACTTATATATCTTGGGAAACTTGCAATTTGACATAAAAGGGGCATTCCATATGTTAGTAGTTTAATAAATGCAGTAAATTACATCATAAATGTAACTGCTTTAAAGAACTGATAGAAATAGTTTAGACTTCTTTACCATGGTTGGTTTTTAATTAAGAATGTATAACTTGAGTAAAAGTCTACAAGGTATATTCTAGCTTCTAAATACAGGCTGTGCTTTCTGTGATGATTGTATATAGATCTTTGTTATGGTAGACTATGTACACATGTTACTGATGTACAAATACAGATGTACTTATACATGCAAGAGAGAGAATGTGTATGTACTATATATACCCATGTATATTTTGTATACAAATGTAGATTATTCAGACGGATAATTCGTAAGGATATGAACATCTGATCTGTTAGGTTTTGCATTATGGTTGCACTGAATTGTGCCACAACAGAAAATATTAAGATGTCTATGTAATGTCATATAATGACTGTAATGGGACTAGGACCTGTTCCAGTCTAGTGCTCTAGCTGCTAGATCATGGCCTTAAAAGCACCCTCATCGCTGATTCTTAAGCAAGTTGGTCAGTATTATGACTTAAGTTTTCTAGCCCATATCCTAACAGTTACATACCTGCATAAAAGCTGTACCTTTTCATAACATTGAAATACTTTGAAATTAAGAACAAAAATAGTTACTCATGTTTCCTGTCTCTTCAAGGCCCAGCTGCACTGTGGCACTGCTATTTTGTATAAGAATAGTAGTACTTTGTAGGCTAGATGGAAGCTTAGGTGTAATATGTATTAGAAATTTCAAATATGACAAAAGAGCACAGATATGATGCATTTTGGAGCAGTATTTCCAAGTTGTGATCAGTGGATATGGACCTCTAAGGGCTTATAAAGTTCTGACTGTGGGAATCTGTCCAGCTTATGGCGAATTGAAGGTAGAAAAGAACCTGAACACATATGGCAGTATTACTTTGGAAAGTACTTAGGAGATCTAATTTCCAGTGGAAGTAAACATTTCTTTTAGCTGCTTTTATGGAACCTCACCCCAAATACATCTAGCAAAGTAATAGTTGCTTTTTCTGCACAGACTCCATGTAAGTCATTGGGCAATGGGTGTGTGCAAACAAAAAATGGATGAGGGAGGGAAGGAACATCTGCAAGATTGTGCCTGTTTGTGTATGGTCCACATTGTGAAGAAATATGGGTGCTGCAAGTCATGTCTGTGTTAACTTTCCATTGACTTTCCATTCTTAGACTGAAGAGTGGATAGCCGTAAGAGTCATTTTTACCATTTAATTGTTGATTGCATCTACTGTGATGGCTGACGCTTCTTTTTAATGTAGTTATTGTACTCTTACAACAGATGCATACCATACATCTCTCAAAAATGAATGCTAGTTGCCATTCACTCACATCATCACGAAAAAGTAGTTACAAATCTGTCTAAAAAGAGTTCTGAGCTTCTAAGAAACTTTTCAATCCCATCAGCAGCTCAGGAATCGCACATGATCTTTCTGAGTGCCCTTGTCTCTTCTTTTGCCTCTGGCTTTGCACATTTTTCCAATCTTCATGTGGTTTTCATCCTCCTGATGCTGTTCAAAAGCCAAGGAGCGAGATTTGGCAGTCTGCAAGGCAGGTAGACAGGCATTTCTGATGGAATGATGAAATTCTTCAAACCAGAGAGATCCAATCCTGTTTTTTCTGAAACAAGACCTCCCCTGTGTTTAATTGGAACAGGATCAGGTCACATGCTTGTAACTTTAAACAATAAATGCTTGATGGCTTTATTATGGAATAGAAGTGGTTAGGAAGAATCTCTGTAGTAATTTGTTTAATCTTTTTATGACTTGTTACTACAAATTCCTTGAAATCAGCCAGATAAAAGATGTTATATGAAATGTTTTAATTTTAATGAAGGAGTTCTTAATCATTTACTTTGTAAATAGGAGTTGCTACTTGGCTAAAATCTCATGCAAATGTAGCCATAGGAATGGGAGGTTTAAAACTGGTTAATCCTAAGTGGAGATACCCCCTTTGAGAGAAAGCAGAAATTTTTGGTGTTTCCTGCCCTTGACTGTGAGAAGTCACTTTTATTTATTTTTTTTTTTAATTGTACTGAGAAGAACCCCCCGGGCAAATGTAACTTGATTGTGTTGGATTTTTCTGTTTGCATTTATTTTTCTGGTCTTCCTAGATGAAGTATAAAGAATCTTCATTGTGATGAAAACAATGTGGATGTTTGGCTATTTTACATAACATAACCTATAACTGTCTTGCTGGGTCAGACCCAAGGACCCAATGTTGGCTAGTATTGATTTTGGGCTGTGCATGTCTTAAACAAGTGCAAGAGGAGCAGACTGACAGGTTGGAGCAGTTGCTTCTGAGGAGCCTGCACTTCCATTAAATGCCTTTTGAGGGTTTTACTTTGGACTAGAGTTAGTGTGCTCTTGTAAAATGAACATCCTACTACATGTGGCTCAAAGCAGTTTGAAGGAAAGGCATCCGACAAACCTTTACTTTTTGGCCTGCAAGCCCTTCTTCTGTGGGCCACTCTAGGAGGTGCCATTTTGCCCTAATATCTGTCTCATGCAGATGGCAACATTGCCTCTGCCACCAGCAGCTATATGAAGATTTCACATGTGAAAGCAAGCTTAAATTGTGTTCCTGCCCCTGTTCCTGGTTTGTTTCTGTTCCTGCTTGTTCACACATCTCACTGTTGAGCCTGCTGCCTAACTCTTCTCTTGACTTTGTTTTGCCACTGGCTGAACAAAGGTGGAGTTGAGGAGGGAATGGTGGCCTTCCTTCTGCAGCTGTGGCAGCTGCTGTGTAAGAACACGCCAGATGAACTGACTCCCTCTCTCCTGCATATCCTTTTGTCTGAGGAAAAAGACATGGCCTATGCTTGACTTTCTTGAGTTTTCACTGCTGTGACTACTTTGTCCTTGGTCCACTGGAAGCTGTGTGTCTGGGAGATGAGGTTGGGCTGGTGGGACTGGTGCTTGGTCCTTTGCACCAAGGACAGTGTGGTGGGTCAAAACTTGTAGATGTGGAGTTCAGTTCAGTTATAAGCTACTGCCATGACTTTGCCATTACTGGATGAAATTTTGGGAGTCTAAACCTGCTCTCAAGAGTGAGGCTGTTGCCCTCTGCAGCCTCATGAGTGCAATGCCTATTGGTCTGTGGCTAAGCATTTTGGTGGGACCAAAGCTGCCATGGTCATGATCAAGCTCTCCAAGGCCATCCTCCAAGCACTGTTCCAAACGCTGCCTTTGCAGAGAGGCGCAGCAGAGCTGAGTGTACAGAAGGGGGGCAAAGTGCCAAGGGAAACTGTGGTTCATTCCTTTTGCAATATGATATGTGTCATGCAGTGAATAAAAATCAGTAAACTGTCAATACCTGTATGATCTGTTTACCACCTTCTACTTCTTCCCTCCTGGTGGCATTCGACCTCATATCCCTTTTAAGTCAGCATAGTTATTTTATGTCTTCCTTGACTCTTTGTGCCTTTTTTCACCTTTTCTTCCTATTGGGAGGTGCCTTTGACTGCTGTCTCAATAGCCCTCAGGAAACCTTACAGGCTTGGAACTAAGCTCTTTGCTAAGGAAAAGTGCAGCTGAAAAGTGGCAGCAGCATGCCATGCAGGAGAAGGGAGGGGTTAGGGTGGATCTGCTTGTGCTCTGCTCTCCTGAGAACAGAGCAGGGTGGGAGAATGGGCAAAGGGAAGAGTGATAAACTTCTGCTTCCCTGGCTTGGCGGGGAGAGACTTTTAAGGTGGAGGAAAACGCAGGCTGATTAAGTCCTGCAGTATGCAACTGTCCCCCATTCTCAACAAGGAAACATTCACCTCTCCCCATGAAGCATCTGTCCCTTTCCCACTTTCCTTTTAGCTTGCAGAAAAAATGGCCTGTCTGTCCTATTCCTAGGCTTTTGGCTGAAGCACCCCATTCAGAGAGGGACCATGCCCTGCCAGCTACTTGATGGTCTATCAGCACTCAGTGACTCATGTACCTGCCCCAGAGGATCTTCACAGCCAGAATCCTTCAGTCCTAGAAACTGCCTCCCCCCTCTTTCCCACAAAACACACAGCAACCAAGATATGTCGGCCTCATGAGGAGCCATAAACATCTCTAGCCCAAGCTCCCTGCTACAGCACCCTTGCTGCTGCACCCCAGAGAGCATGGGAGCTTGGGAGGCATGTAGCTTTAGGCTTTTCCGCTCACAAAGTTTAGTGGAAGGCACACCTGCAGCTAAACAGCAATGGATCAGCAAAATTGTTCAAGCAGCACCTCCACCAGCTTTATTCTTAGAGAAGGTCAACATGTCCCAAAAGTTATAGGGAAGTGAAGAGTAAGTGAGGGAGAAGTGGGATCTGGGATTTTTGGGATAGAGACAAAGATAGGAAAAAAGGTGATGGGGTGCAAACATGGCATCCAACAGAAACATTCCCCTGTGAGCTAACACACTCAGGGGATTACCTGTAGTGAAAACTGGTGAGTGCAGCCTGACTTTGAGCATCCAGCACTGCACCCACAGTCCTGGGGAGGACATGAGAAGCATCTGTGACAGAGCGCCCCTTGCTGTCCTCTTCTTCCTCCTCCTCTGTGGGACACATGACCTGCACCTTATCCCCTGTCTTCAGGCTGCATGCAGAAATGGGGAGTAAAAGCAAATCTGTACCTGACATCCTTCCTGTGAACCCCACCCCCCACAGATACAAAGTGAATACTCTGTGCTGTGGGCTCTCTGCAGAGGGACGCGCACAGCCAGGAGGAGTCCCAGGAGTGGGATTATGCTGCTGCTGCCCTTAGGTGGTGGGCGGACAGGTGACTTTTCATGAGTGCCAACATGTGCATAAGGAAGGGAAGGGCATTGCTCCAACCACCTCAGCTACCTATTGCCTTGCGTTCTAGGGAGGTGGAAGCCACCCTGGCCTGGACCCATGTTGCTGTAGGTCTTGGGCCTGGAGATCCCAGCATTGTGCATGGTGCCATTGCTGTGACATCAGCCAGCACCCCCTGTGTTTGGACAGGGGAAGGGCCTCACAGCAATATCTCTCTGTGCCTGGAAGCCTAAGAGGGCTGGATCAGTGTGACACATCATATGCTCTGCTTACTTGGTTTTCAGGACAGAGGTGGGCAGTCATGCATGGTGGGAAACAGGTGGGTGTTTCCTGGCATAGCTAGTTGCTATGTAGGTTTCTCCCACAGCTGATGGGCCCAAGAAATTGCTTGTAAAGATATAATTTTTGTGGTCAGACGGGTGGTATGCACTGCTTTTCTGCAAACCTGAGACTTCATGTTCTTGTTCCACCACACACTTCACCACCACCCCTTCCCCCCACCTTAACACTATATTTAGAAAACCAGTGCACTGACTTAGGTTGGAATCATGGTCTCTGGCAACGAGGATGTGTAATAGAAAAGAGGGGACAAGAGAGGAGACAAAGGCTGTTGTAGTGATGTAGCGGCAGTGTGGCCCAAACATCTGTCTGGACCCTTTGCGCACACTGGAGGTTGGAGCACATTGGTGCGTGTTGGTTTCATGTGAGAAGAACCTAGTGTATGTGCACCAAACTCTCTCCAGAGATTGAGCCAGCGTAAGGTTAGTAGAGATGATCAGGGGATCAAAAGTTTCAAAAGTGTTCTTCTGCTTTGATCTGAAGCGCTAATGTAGATACAACATAAGGTGCCCATGGAAGAGTAGAAGAGCAGGGCAAACACAGCGTAATACTGTTTCAGTGTTTCATAAATTGCAGCTAAGGGATACTTTGAGCCAGCTTCTGTGTAAGGTGGTTAAGATCAACGCAGAAAAAGCATGTCTTTAGGAAGACAGGCCGCTTGTGTCTTATCGCTAATGTTTGACCTTTGTTCTATGAAAAATCGTGTAATTAAGTACCCTTAACTATGAAATGTGTATATCCACACCAGCATAGGCCTGCACACTGCACAGAATCATAGAATCATGTTGACAGAGTTACACAATTATCAGTACTCAGTATTACACTAAGTGATTCCATAGTCATGTGGTGAGGAGATATTGTCTTTTTATTGTGTTAATATAAATGAAACATTATAAGGAGTATGGCTGTCATTCTGACAAGACTTCTATTGAGCTCTGCCTGAATAAAACCTATAGTATTGTGCACAGGCAGTCAGATGGTGGTGTACTGGGGAAGTCAACTCCCATTTCTGGGATTCTGTATTTATATTTATATATATGAATATGTGTATATATATATATATATATATATATGTTTTTTTAATCAGAAAACTCCATGAAAAATGGACCGTCAGTGTGTCAAACTTGTTTCATTACTGAACAGTGAAAGGTTACCGTAAACCTTAAAATGCTGCCATTTCAAGAAAAGATCAACCTTACATTTAAATGGTGTCTGAAGAATAACCTGAAAACATTTAGTTAGTTTAAAGTTTGCCGTCCTCTCCTATTGTGCAGGATTTCTCCTTTTCATTGCACAGTTCTGCAAATAGGTAAAATTGTTGCTTTAGCAACAAGCATAATTATGACTGCAATTTACACTAAAGTTATGGATATTGTACTTAGCAAAATAGTGTAGTTTGCCAACCTTAATGATTGCATCTCAAGTGTTAACTATGCTTCAGTTTAGTCTTACTATGGCGTTTCCATTATGGGAGGGTTTTATGTGTGGATGCCTGACTGCATTTTCTTTAGCTTGACTTTTTGTGGAGAGATAGCTTGATCCTCTGTCCATGATACTGCATCATTTATATACCACCTTTGTTTCTGTTTTCCTTTTCAGTGCCTTTGTGTATGTGCACAGGTAGTAGGTAGCTTAATAAGTCTGTCTGTACGATATGTAAATGTACTACCAGGTAAACATCTCAAATTGGGCCTGGTATAACGCACCTTTTCCCATTTTCCCTCTGTTTAATACTGACCAAATTCCAAATATTTCTGACATCTGCTTACTGGTTTGTGGTCAGTCTGCAACAATTTCAGAAATCTTCAATGTAATTTCTTTGTGGAACATTATTTGAATGTTACTGTCTTACAGCCATAACATATTACAAAGCTGATTTAAATGGATCCTAGCCTCCAGACTGTGTCCTTTTCTTTAAACGATGAGGAAATCTGGAGAAACTTTCTTTACTCATATGAAGGAGCAGAGCTTATTAACATGAGCTGATCACTGTGCCAGTCTTGCTTCCAGTTCCCGAGCTAACTCCTTTGGCAGTGGTTCAGGTATCCTGGCACAACCCTAGCGTGTGTTGTATATTTTTGCCCTGTATCTTTAACATGAAACACAGGTCTCAATGACTTGGTTTCCTCTTATTACTCTCATACGAATCTGTGATATCCTGGACTTGAGAGGAGCCCAGATGACATAATTACAGCATGAAATTGCCACTTACTTTCTGTGATACAATTTTCACACCCAGCGAACCCTTGATCTGTGTGCAGTCATGCTTTTGCAAAGGATTTGAGACTTGTGACGTGCTGTGTTGTGTAATACACTTAAGATCAGCAGCAGTGTGAGGGGGTTTCCCAGGTACTAGGTGGAATATGAGCAGTTTCAGCCAAGTCCTATGCTTACTCAGCCATTGTAGCTAAATGGTACAACTCTTATCAGTAAATGGTAACCCTGGCACTGGGATGAAGTCTCATAAAGAAGCTGCAAGTTTAAGGCTTTCCAGCCAATTGCTTTTTGCAAAGCCTATTTATTTCATATAAACAGAGCTCTGTTTACAGAAAATTGTAAGGAACACTCTGCTTCCTTTCTTTCCTTCTCCCACAAAATGATCATCTCAACTTGAGACTTGCACTGATTAGCTACAGATTTTTCTTGAAAGAAACAGTTCTTCCAAGGCAGAGTCTCATTAAGCCTTTGCTGTGAGCTGCAGCTCTTGATCAACATGCTAAAGACAAGCTTGACAGTCATCAGGTGAGTTAAGAACTGCAAAAATATTGCCCATCTCTGTTAAATACTCATCGGTTGAAAGAGTTCATCTCAGTCTGAGAGCAGAGCTTTCACATGCTGCACAGCACATAAAAAATTAAAGAGACATCAAGGATGTGAGAAGTCCTAAAGATGCCATGTATTTCCAAATGAATTGATGAAAGGCCTTAATTTGAAAGAGAATGAGGTATGAGTTTTACAAATAAATAGATGGAATTTTGAGAAAGTTAGAGATAAGCCAGGACAGGGTTACTGGTGAAATATAAATAAACATCAGTCTGCTGCTGTAGTTCTTCGGTTGCTAAGCCCTCTATTGGCATTTTTTATTTGAACAATTGTTTCCTGAATTTCTTAATAACAACTGATATAAGAATTGACAAATAGTGCTAAATTGCATGGGTTAATTCACTACCACTTATTGTACAGATTATTAGAAAGCAAAAAAAATTAGCATTTACTTTTATCTCAAATCACAAAACAAAAAAATGAAAAAAGAGCGACAGAAAAAATGGTCTTTTGTTAAGTTATTGTCTCAAAGTTTGGAACTGTGTCAGAATCGTTTTTTTGTTTTGTTTTGTTTTGTTGTTTATTTACTTAGGAATGCTCAGCTCAGATGCAGCATCTGTCTTTCTCTGTGGTCCTTCTTCTACCCGATTTTTGCAGCTGGGTTGAATGCCTTGATGAAGCCTTTCAAATGATCAAATAGATAAAATTGTACATATTCTGTGGGATTATTTTCATTGTTCTTCACCACATGTTCACTGAATAAAATACTTTATAATTGTAAGACCTCTGTTGTCAATATGCACTCTTGCACTACTTGTCGGCTTTGTTGTTTGTTTGTTTTTTTGTTATAGTAAATTTTGGGGGAAGAATGGTCTGCTCATCAGCAGATACTTCCAGGGAACCTTTCCAGAACCATTGGTGGAAGCTCAAATTGACTGTTCTTTGCATTCTTTACTGTTAGTCATTATTCAGAAGTCCTAATTCTATAGGAAGACTTTGTTATCAGTGACGTTTCAGTATTAGCCAGTAGCAGATCTGGCCCTTCTTGACCTAAAGGGCCTCACAAATGATTCTTCATTTTGCAGAAGACACTTAGGAATGGAGAGAAGCCAAAATGTGGCAGCCCAAATTCAGGACACAAATAGAAATTAGAGCATCTTGAGGCTGCTCATGACCTGCCTTTGGGTTGCAGTATTAGAAGCTGTGAGAAAGCTGCATTAGCCCAGGCATAGTGGCACTGAGCTTTGCACACTTTCCCAAGTATGTTCCATGTGTGTCCATGCTAGAAGTGGCTAACTAGAATAGTGGCAAGCAATTCACTTGTATGCTAGCTGTGAATGCTCATTATCATACATACCACCTTTAAAGTGTGTTATATTCCTTATAAAGGGAACTGAGAATCTGACCTATTTATTTGCTTCTGCATCTCATTATTTAATCATTAAGAATGTGCATTTATGAAATTAATTTTTTGATGTCACTAACCATCCAAAAGGGATCCTGTCCAGAGGGTACGGAAAGGTTTAGATGCTATTAAGATTGTGTACATAATGCTTTATAATTACCACCTTCATAGCATGATAGAATCCTATCCTTGTTGGATGGGACATCTGCTACATCTTTATTGCATACACTTACTACTTTGGGATTAGATTATAACAACTTCATTAACTCATTCTCTGGCAGCTTTGAAGGTAAAATGTCTCTGCTTCTTGCCTTTTCATTTGAAATAAATGTTTTAGATGTAGCACTTTTTCTGAAAGAACTACATTGGCTTTTTCACAGAGAAATAAAGGTAAAGTGACACTTTCTCGTAAGCATTTGGCGGAAATGCTCTGCTATTCTTTTTCAAACAAAATTTCGATAACCATATAATTGCAAATTTGCAGTTACTGCTATTTATAATTTGACTTTGGTCGTTCCGTTCTAATGATACTGGAGTTTGTGACTCTTTTCCCATGACCCATGTTAAACAATAGATTTGTACGCTATTGGTATCACTGTGTGGGAATTCTTAATTTGAAAACAGAAACTGGCCACATTTTTATGAAACCAGGGAATAGGAGTTCAGATTCTGCAGGGTGACAGGAAAATTTGCTCTAAGCAAAAAAAGCAGTGTTTTTTGCCAAGAAAAACTTTTTTCTTTAGTAAATCCATCACCCCTGCTCTGGCAGACTTGCTTAAAAAAGCAAAGCAGTACTTTTGGGAAGTGCTTTGTTAGCTTTTAACAGCCTTTTCCACTACTCTTTGGCTTTCTATCAAACCTTCTTGCCAAGTTGAAGTGATGTGGTGTGTTTGGCAGTGACATACTTCTTTTAGGTGCCAGTGATGAACTATTGCTTGGTAGTTGTTTTCAATATGCTGTGAAAGCCTTATCACTGTTAAATACACTGCTAAAGACAGAAGGCAATATCCCAGAGTACTTTCTGCAGGGTTCTGCTTTCAGGTCCTTATTTTTGAAGAAATTCTTATTCAGAGGGTTTGGAGGTGGCAGTGGGATGGATTACTTTGCTGTTTTGTTTCTGAACTGGTTTCCTAGGGAAACGGGAGTTAAAAAAAGGCTCACAGAGTCTGTCTGTCTCATTCCTCCAAATAATTTTTGAACTTACTGGTTGATTTCAAACCAATTTGATAGATGTTTTAAAGACAATTATGTTGCTCCAGATTTTGTGAAAGCTGGCGGTTGGGTAGAGGACAGAGACCTGCCTTAGTCAGGGAAAGGCAAGGAGATCTCAGCCACATCTGTTCTCCTCGGTGACAGCTTGCTGGCCAGGCAGCCTGTGCGTAGCTCCAGCGAGGCCACAGAACTGCTGTTTGTCATCAGTTTGAAGAATCTAAGGGGGTGGGAAGAAAAGAAAAGAAAAGAAAAGAGAAAAGAAAAGAAAAGAGAAAAGAAAGGGAATATGAGGCTGTGGCAGTAGAGAGGTCGGAGAACAAAAGACTAATCAGTGGGAATTGCTCTTCATTAGCTGTGCTGCTCATGGAAAAAAAAAATTGAGTAGGAATCTGTATAAAAGCACTACAAAACAGTGATACGATTAGCAAAAGGTTGTGCAAGTTTCAGCAAAAAGTGTTTTATTTAGTCTGAATTTTCAGATCTTTAACCCACTTTATACACCAGTAGAGCCAGTAGGTCCAGTAATACATAGACTGTGAAACTGGTCCTCTTTGGTATGGATGTAACCCTCCCTTACCTCATTTCTAAAGGACATGATTGCCTAATTCATTGCAAAATAATTGATCCATTTGTTTCTTCTAGCTTTTTTGTATCTCCTGGAATTGATTTTAGTTTATGTGGTCATTCTAAAAATCATAGATGGGATAAGACATGCCTCTTCAACATGCCGAATTAATCAGAAACTGTTGGGGAAGTTGCCTGATAGGGATTACCGCCACCGTGTATTTTCATGTATTCCCACAAAAATCTTTACACAAGTATGTCATAGAAGAGAGGGCTTCCTGTGGCGTTGTAAACAGTCAGGATTTGGATCATGAGATCTTCCACTTTAGGCCATTTTTCCTGTAGAAAGCAGCGTAGCTTGGTTTCCAGCTGGATTGCTCCCTTCCATGCCATTTGGCCGCTAAGATCTCCAAGTACAGCTACCTGCTGCGATCAAGAACAAGTCCTGTGAGGGTGATAGGAGATCTCCTAAGACAGTGAAATTTAAGCCCTGCTTGTGTCAGACTCTAACACCAAATTCACATTTTGCCCCTCGCAGAGGTCTTCTTACAGCTTGCAGGGAACGGAGTATTTGCCCATTAACTGTACTGCTGCCCAAAGAGCAGCAGCGTGGGGCAGGGGAGCTGAGAGGAATAGCAAATATTTTCTGGAGAATGTTTGCACTGGGTTTTTCATTGCGGTCCCTGAGCGTGTCTAACAATCAGAAAGGAAGACAGGTCTAATTTGTATTTTATTCCTTTTTAAAATTTTGGAGTTTTCCTGGAAAGCTCCGTGGGATTAGATGGGTTGGCTTCATTTCTGTTTATCATGTAAAGCCTGTGGGGTGTTCTGGGTCTTTTATAGACGCCCATGAAAATGTTTGCTTAACATCATTACAGGCTAATCTGTTCAAAAAAATCCAGACATTTTATATCACCCTTTCCTCTGAACTTAAATTCCCTGCCCCTGAACATCTCCCATTTATACTGAACTTCAGCATGTCACATTGTCTTACCCCACTTTCCTTTGTAAACATAATCAAATCTGGGGTGAAAACCTAATTGAGAATATACCTTTAAGTAACACTGCTGTCTTAGTTACACAATGCATGTTGTGTGTTTTGACTGCTTTAATATTTATTTAGTTTCTCCAGTAAAGCTGAAAACAGTGTAACAGACATTTATGAAAAAAAATGATTGCACAAACAGAGGAATTTGATTTAAAGAAGCATCAAAAGGAACCCTAAAAAGTTGCACTTTAAATTCTCATCCAAATAAAAAACATGCATAAATTGGAAATGTCTTCTCCTTATCTAAAAATTAAAATATTTTGAGCCAAGAAAAAATTAAAAAGATGAAAGTCACTACTATACTTTATTAATTCTAATTTAAAATATTAAGAAGTGCTTTGTATGTACCACTGCCTTTTGAAAAAAGGAATGTTATTAGTTGATGCTGTCAAGAAATGAGAACATCTGAAACAGGGTGATATATGGACTTTAGTTACAGGTTTGGAAAAATCCATTTCTAGCTTTAAAAAAAATGAAATGAACTTGGCATACAGTATCATCCTGAATGTGATTTTACAGGAAAGACTGAAAACAGCTATTACAAAAGAAGGGGAAAATGCATGTGAAACACTGGCGATTTAGTGTGACAAGAAACATAAGCCAGCAGGTAATGTTTGAATAAAGCCTTCAAGCATTTATGAAGTTATCTGTTCTTTTCTGTATGTATACTGCAGAGTGCTATGTATAAAATATATACAGGCATGATCTGCCAGGAGGATTTTGGTTTCCCTGGAGACTATCAGTTCTGTGTTGCACAGGTTGGCTTGGGGAATAAGAGCTATCTTGATAAATTCAAACCATTCTTCCAGGGGTTACTGGATATGTCAGTGATTTTACATCTTTGTGTTGAAGGCTGAATTTATAAAATGCAGACTTCTAAACATCCTCTCTAATTTCCAGTCAGTGTCTCCTGCCAAGTAGTAATAGTATATAGCAACTATCTTGTGAACTGGAAAAAAGTCCCTTTCTTGTAATACTTCGGTGGCAGTTTTATCTTCTTGTTGGTCTATGCTGTGCCAAATCTTTGATTTTAATCAGAATTTTCAGGGTATCATGAAAAAAGTACATCAAATCACAGTGCGTTTATTCGATCATAGTTATTACTGTTGACTTCTTTCTATCCCCTTTTCCCTAAATGCTTTGAAATCCTCTTGTCTTTCGTCAGTTTAGAAACCAGGCTTCAATCAGACTTATACTTATCTCATGATTATGGAAAAAAATTCTTAATATAATGCATGCAACCTACTTTGTTCTTCTGTGCTTGATTAAGAATAAAAACAATAATTTCAAGATTATTCTCAGTTGGTTTGGATGGAAATATGTAGCCTGATGAAACAACCTTTCTACTTTTTAACTCCTTGAAGTGTCAGCACAACAAGGTGTTATTGACAATAGGATATAGTGAATTGGAAAGCTTACAAATGCTACAAAATCCATTTCGGAGGAGATTTTCCTCACTTAGCGAAGTATGTTATAAAATGAATAAAGTCGGTGTAATTTGGTATGTATTAGAAGATGCAATTTTTTTATTCCTTTGAGTATATTATCTGTGTTTTGTGCAGCTCTTTTAATGTGGTCCAAGTTTGCTTATTTTAAATTTTGCAAAGAATTCAGAATTACTTCTTTGTTGTATTCTCCAGTTCTAAAATCTGAAAGGAAAATTTGCCAGAAGTATGGAAAGAACATCAAAATGAAGAATAAAACCAAGGAGGAGAGGAAAGGGAAAAGGAGGGGATTATGCCAGGGAGAAAAGACTTATATATGTTTAAAAGGATAGAAGGCAGATAAATAGAAAATTCTGCAGATTGCAGGGTTAGCTGTGAAACTCATTGGTGTCCTTTAGCATTGCTGCTAAGAAAAATAGTAAACACATTAGCTAGAGAGGGATCAAAACAAAAAAGATGCATCAGCCCTCAAATTTTGAGACCACTAACTTCTAGATATCAGAAGATCTTCTTCAGTAAACTTTATTTTTCCTTTGTTGTTGGGTAGTTCCTCCTTCCCAACTTTTTCAAGTATTTGATAACTGGCTACTAGCTGTGAGAAGTCATAACTTGTTGCACCACTGGTGTAAGTGATGAGATGTCCTATGCTAATTATTTTTAAACTGTTTAAACGAACGGCATTCAGTGTTTGACTTTGGAAGCTTGAGTATTGCGATCAGCAGATTCACTTGGTGTCTAAAGGTTTGAGAGCAGGGGGACAATACCTTTTTGGGGGGAGGAGGGAATAAATAAGTGAATTAGCAATCTGGCACTTCCTAGTTCAGAATTAGCCCCTTCTTTCCCCTGTAATTCAGTGTACTATTTGCCTTTTGGAGCTCCTACAGATAACAAGTCTGTTAATATTATAATAAAATATTATAATATTGAACACTTTCTCCATTTTGTTAGGCATAAGTGGAGTTTTCTTGGCTTGGAGAAATGTGAATTACCTGTCTTCATTGTCTGTGTTTGGGACTAGAACCAACTCCTCTCCTCTTGTAGAGAAGGAGGTGTAAATAAAAAAAAATCCTTTAAAATTGCTATTCAAGTACTGAAAGGATAGGATTTGGATAGTTCTCCTATACAAAGTCTAAATGACAAGTCCCTCTCCTTTTCCACTGTCTTTCATTTCGCTTTTTGCTCAGTCATTAACCCTTCTTGGGCCTAGCAGGTGGTCTTCATTTTGCCCATTTTGCATCATTGCGTCCCCATTCTGTCAGTGTAAGCTGTGAGTCACTTAAGAAGTGCCTGTCCACTTATTGAGGTAGCTAAACTTCTGCTGAGTGGTGGGGGTAGCGGCCTGGGTATTTCATTTCTTTCTGAAACACCAGAAGTAAACCCATTTTATGTATTATCACATCATGCTCGTGGGGAAGTTACCCAGTTCCTAAGATATTAATCTTATTCTTGTAAGATACAGAAATGGAACTTTGATTAGTCAACAAACAAGATTACTCCAAGATTCAATGAGATTAGAGAACAAAGTTGATTAGACAAAATTGTCTAATCTCATTGAATTTTTAAGTTATTTTGGTAAGTTTTAGATACGACTCATGCGGATATCTGCTGTTTCCTAAAGGAAACAAAGGAAAGAGTGTATATGTCTATGTATGTGTGTATACATACATTATGCTCACATACTTTCGAAGGGTATATATACAGTTTCACAGTCTTTCTGTTTTTTTACCCTTTGGAAAAAAAGATTTGCTATACTTTTATTTAAGTTCCACATTACACTTTTCACTAAAAGCAAACACTAGGAGCTTATTGAGCATTCATCCTTCCTATAAATTCCTGATTTCTCCTGCATATTCACTGTTCTTTTCTAGGAAGGGGACATTTATTGTATTTGTCTTGAAACTTGAAAGAAAAAATGAGACTGTCATTTAACATAACCAAAAAAGCAACATAAAATATTAACAATCAGTGTCTTGCCTGGGATGACAGCCTGAACGGTCGTGCTATGAGACATTATGTCTCAAGGTTCTTCAAAATCCTGGAACCTCTTTACATCCCCTGCAATCTCTATTAGAAAGGAAAAAAAGACTATAATACAGTTGTTCTCCAAAATTTTTGAGCTGCGCTTTTAACTCATGAAATTCTAGCATTAGTGTGTTTCAGCTAGTTAAAGCAGTGTGATAGTGTTAGAAGCACCATATATTTTCCATTATGTTAGTTGTACTGTTTTAGCATTTCAGACCGATAAGTTTTAGTTCAGAAATAGATTTTTTTGTAATGCCTTGCAAAACTCACCAGAAATCCGTTCGCTGCCTTTGTGTTCTTTAAGTTGCATTATGAGTGTTTTTGCTTTTATTTTTGTTGGAAGTACTCTGATTCTTTGATACTTTTTTGTTGACAAGAAACTATTTGTGGATTCAATGAGGAAAGAATTTTTATAGTTAAATGAGATTAATGTGGCTGCATTGTTTTGCTATGCAAACAATTTATGCTGTGTCAAAGTAAGTTAATGTTTGTAACAAGGAATAAAACTTAATTTGCAATAGATGCCTTTATTTCTCTTTGTTTGAGATTGACACTGAATGGAAATAGCTGTTTTTTCCTAGGATCAGTCAATAAGTCTTTTGATAATATTCAAATAACAGTTTGCTTTCTGCCCTCCAGAATAACGAATTGGACTTAACAAACCTCAGTAGTTGGAAGGGATGGTAATTTGAATTTTTTCAGCTGTTCCAAACCAACTGCTAAATGAAAACTGCCATGAAGATTCTCTTATTTATAGTAAGGAAAGAGGATCTTTTCAAATCTGTGCTGCATTTTTAGACAAAAGCCAACACTGCCCAATAAATTTTGCCACGTGCCTTCCCCCTAGTGATTTCTAATGTGTCCACACAACCCCTCTCAGTAATGAGCTGTGGTGCGGTGCCTTGGTGACCTTGCTTCTCCTCCCTCAGGTAGCATTTTGCCCTCAGGGCTGGTGCCCTCGCGGTTGATGGTCCTTCATCTAGCCATCAGTATTCAGCCTGCAGAAAGTATTTGTGGTCAGTGGGCTATTCAGAAAAAGAGGATTTGAGCAGTGCTTCAGCCAATAGTGGGGGAGAAGTGAGCTGGGTTTCCTTTCCTAATATGGCCAAATGTGTACTGGTGCATACACAAGTATGCGCAGCTGCTCAGAGCGGCCCTGGTTTGTTCTTACAGCCTTACTGTTGTGGAGCGCGAGGTTTCTGTCACGGCATTTGTGCATTCCAACAAGAGCCGGTAAGAAATCAGAATTCCAGTTACATAGTTAATTCCAAAATTTCAAGAGGAGTAAAAATTCACAGAACCACTAAAAAACTATTGCTTGTTTAATCACTTTAATCATGTAAAACATTAAGACATTACTTTTATTTAAACTTTTCAACATTATCCAAATGAAAAACTTCATTGCATTTGACATATTCCTACAAAATGTTTTAATGTAAGCGAAACTGCATCTTCTGACAATTAACTTCCAAGTTAAATTTTTTTGATCAGCTCTAATGCAAAAACAAAGTTTTACTCTACTGGAACTTAATCTGCTCTAGGATTTAATTAATTTAAATTGAATTCAAGCTGATAAAAAGGAATAAGGATTAAATTAAAAAGTAGCTATCCTCATTCTAAATGCTTTGGCATCCTATGAAAGGATCAGAAATAACTACACCAAAAAAGATTAATTCGTCTTTTCTATTCTATCTGTTCCCAGAGTTGGGATGTTACAGGCAATCATAAACGTGCTCAGGAGGTACATACCCTGGGTGAAAACATGAGGAATCTTGTGCACTTGAGCCAATTTATGCATTTGCTCATACACATGCTCAGGGATATACACTCTTCCCATATGATTGTCTCCACTCCTTGTTGCTATTTAGTTTCCTGCCAGCAGACATGCAGTTATGACCACCTTGGTGGGATTCATGAGGCACGACAGATCAAGTTAATGCCATTTTTCACAAGGCGGTCACTAAAGGCAGAAGGTAAATAGATCTATTACAAAACCCTGCAGGAAATCGGTGGATGTTTTTAAGTAATGACTGTATTACCATATGACTGCAATTTTGCTTGTACCTTGCTTTCGTCTTACATGCTTGTTGCTAGCTCTGGTAAGGACCATAGATGCTAGCAAGGTAGATGCCTGGCCCCTCTAGAAATACTTTAAGTTAGTCTGTTATGTACTCTCTGCAGGACAAGAGGGGGGCTTGGCTGCTTTAGAAGGGCAGTAGAAAAAGCTACTTGCTAGGTAGGGAGATGCATAGAGCTAGTGAGCAGGCATTACTAAGCCTGTGGTGTGCCTGAACTTCTCTTTTCTAGATCGTAGTAGGCACGACTCTGCTCAGGAGCCAGAGGCAACTGCCTGCCTTTGATCTGAGGTTAAAGCATGCAATGAAGAGCTGGGAGAGCTGTGGGGGAAGTCTCTCCCTTCCCTCGGAGGTCTCCCTCTTCTGATGAGAGCTCCATAATCCTCCTGCACTGTCAGCAATCCTGGGGGGGAGACAAGAGGGCATTGTCCTTCCCGTTGCTCACAGCGTGTAGCTGTGCGGAAGGGCCTGCAAGGGTTGTGCAAGGGGAGGAGGAAGGACCGTGACTCTGTAGCTCACTGGCTCTGGGCACTTCGAATGGGAGAAGTCGTGGGCTCATAGGTAAGACTACGTAATCAGACCTGTTCTCATTGAAAATGAAAACAGCTATTTCTCGAAGGGTCTGAGCCTGTTCGTGGCCTGATCGAGTAGGAATGTTATGATCATGGCTATCAGGGGACTGAGTTACTGTATGACCTAATTGTCTGGGTCCAGTGAGTTTGCCTGCCTTTTCTTTTTGTTTCAGACCATCAGTGCACACCAATTTTAGGCATGTATTGGTACAAAGTGTTTTCTTCTATAACCCATATAGACAGAAAGTATGTACAATCTAGGTAAAAACCACTTTGATTTTTAATTGTTTTAATGCAAAGGGAAAATACTTGCTTAATGTTTCATAATAAACTGAGGAGCATTACTTTGAAAATGGAGATGAACATGAAAGCTTTTCTCCAAGAAATGAAAGCTAGTTAAAAGGAGTTCAGAATTTTTTGTGGAACGTTTTTATATGTAATGTGAACTGTCATTATGGGCTATGTTAGTCTTCAACAGCTGTGGCTGGAATAAGAGCCTAAAAAGTTTAATCAGGAAAACATGTCAAAAAACAAAGACCAGAATAATGACTTTAATTTGTTTTGTTGGAGTAAACAAACTATAAGTAAACACATAACACAGGATAATAGAAATTAGAATAGAACTGTATACTTGTCCTTTAAAATAAAGTATTAAATATCAGTACCAAGAAATTGAGACCTAAATTTGACCCTAAGTTTAACTGTTTCAGTGAAGAGAAATTAAATAAATGCAATTTTGGCATTTAACATTTTACTTTTCCTGGAGCGTAACTATAAATCAATTATTTGCTGAGCAAGTAGAAAAAAATAAAAAAGAAGAAATTTTGTTTTAGCTTTGTCGTAAACATAACATTAGGGAGGGAAAATTGCTGCTAATGAAATAGAATAGTGTTAAAAAGATGCTGATGCACCTGATGGTTGTGCTACTATTCAGAGGGGCCTCAACAGGCTGGAGAAATGACAGGAGCCTCATGAAGCTCAACAAAGGGAAATGCAGAGTCCTGCACCTGGGGAGGAATAAGCCCGTGCACAAGTACATGCTGGGGGCCAACCAGCTGGAGAACAACTTTGCAGAAAAGGAGCTGGGGGTCATGGTGGACACCAGTTCAACGTGAACGAGCAGTGCACCCTCAAGGCAAAGAAGGCTAATGGTATCCTGGGCTGCATTAGGCAAAGCATTGCAAGCAGGTCGAGGGAGGTGATCCTTCCCCTCTCCTCAGCCCTGATGAGACCACATTTGGAGTGCTGTGTCCAAGTCTGGGCTCCCCAGTGCAAGAAAGATGTGGACATACTGGAGTGAGTCCAGCAAAGGGCCACAAAGATGATTCAGGGACTGGAGCATCTCTCATGCAAGGAGAAGGTGAAAGAGCTGGGACTCTTTAGGTTGGAGAAGAGAAGGCTCAGAGGGGATCTTTTCAGTGTGTATAAATAACTGATGGGAGGATGTCAGGAGGATGGAGCAGGACTCTTCTCAGTGGTGCCCAGTGACAGGATGAGAGGCAACAGGCACAAACTGAAAGACAGGAAATTCTACTTGAATGCAAGAAAACACCTCTTTAGTGTGAGGGTGGTTGAACACTGGAGGAAGTTGCCCAGAGAGGTTGTGGAGTTGTCATCCTTGGAGATACTCAAAACCTGACTGGACATGGCCCTGGGCAACCTGCTGTAGGAGACCCTCCTTGAGCAGGAGGGTTGGACTTGATGATCTGCAGAGGTTGAGGTCCCTTCCAACCCCAACTATTTTGTGATTTTGTGAAAAATATCTGATTCTGTTGAGAAAGAATATGTATTATAAAGAAAATGTACAGTAACTGACCATTGTCTTATTAAGCATGGCCTAGTAAATGAATCCATGCTTTATTTTATAGAACATCATATACCTTCCTATTTGAAAAGTGTTGGCTTGCAGTATCTCAAAGTTACCCACATCTATTGATTTAATATAGAAACACTATCCTACTTGTTACAACTGTCTTGTCTGTTAATATTTCATGAGGATACATTTACTTTCTTTAGCATGGACCATAGGACAATTGTCAGAGATCATATAAGATGCTTTAGTTTGATTCAAGGGAGCTTGGGAATCTTTAAGGGAGCAGCAGTATTTATTAGCTCTGTCTTTGGAACAGATGGCCCTTTTGTCTAAAGACAAGACCCACAGTAGTCCAACTGACTGTATACTGAGGAGCTCCGCATGTTGCCATTGCAACTTTCTGCAGAATAAGATGTTAATGCTTCCATACTCTATGGTTTGGCTAAAGATGCCAAAAATGCAAGAATACAAAATTGCCCTAGTCTTTTGGTGTAATGCCATAAGGTGAGTATGAGTACATATCAGGAGAAGACACCTGAGGAACTGTGTGGCATCATCTAACTGCGAAGGTCTCTTTGGCTGCAGGATTCACTGGGCAGCGGCATGGGTGGCTGGTTGATTTCTGTGGCAGCAGCCCTTGCTGATTCTTCAGGGCTCTGTTTGGAGGTGAGAGTGGTGCTTCCTGCTGCTAACACAGCCCCCTTGACAATTTGGGAGAATCTGCCATGGCCGTCACAGGAATACAGTTCCAGGTAGAGTCAGAGGGAAAGAGAATTCCATTAAAACAGATGGAGGAACTAGTTCTCCTGAATACATGTCTCTCTAACCATAATTCTCAGCCCTCCTACTCTGAATCCCTCAGGATCCCTGAGGCAGACTGCCTTCCTCTATTTCCCATAGAGCCTTTTGGAGCTAAAGAGATGACTCCTTTAAAAAACACTTGATGACTCAACCCGTAAATTTTTGTATCGACTCTCTCTCTTTCCTGATTTCCTGGTTAGATGGGGACAGTGTGAGCATTTAGTAACAAAGAATGCACAAGTTCTTAGGCCCAGGAAACTCATTTGGACTGCGTGAGTATCAGTTATCTAACAGGAACTTCCTCTTCTTTTTAAAGAATCTCTAAGCTATATCTTACTGTCTCTATCCGAGCATTGCTGGAGGTGTTTTCAGCTTCAATTATCAGGCAGGCAGCAAACTAATTTGCCTGGTAATCAATTTGAAAAGCAGTCAGCACTTCTATTTCCACTTTCAGCTTTAACAAAATTGAAAAACACAGCATCTGTCATTTACAAGTTTCTTCTATGCTCTTCTAGATATAGACAGAATAAACAAAGAAATCATTGAGGTCAGGTTGCGAAGTGCAACAGTAAATAAGGAAACATGGAACAGAATGTAAAACTGCTAGAGCAAGCTTCATTTCAAGACCAAGACTGATGCTGCTACAAGAACTCAGCTTTATCTTTTGGCAAAACAGAGGCTTATCATAATTATAATAAGTACTGGAGTTATAAAAGGTTTTATTTTGTCATTCATCTGCTCAGTTACTTTACACAAGTCTCTGTTCTATGCAGTTTTGGTTTCCCTTTTTTTGAAATAAGGATAATTAGAATTCTCTCTACCAACTAAAAAAAAATCAGCTGACTTTATTTGAAGTTGTATAAGGTCTTATGAAAATGTTAATATTTTTCTACATTTAAGCTAAACTACATAAAGACTGAATAAAGGACTGTTTTTATAAATTAGACATTTTCAAATAGTTTGAGCCTACAGGTATCTCCATGAGAGGAATTAGCTGAAGAAAACTCTGGAATCATATCATTTAAGTTTGAAAACTGTTGGGGGATGAATGCAACTGTCCAGAAAGACACTATGTCCTTTTTCGACTTGCTTTTAAAGAGAGTTTTCTGATTGCTGACCTAATTTAATTCCCGGAAAGATACTGGAACAATTAGCTGATTTGTACAATATCTAGAGGATGATAAGTAGCAGGGATTTCTCAGGACGAATCCCCATCACCCAAACCTGAATTCTTTCTGTGGTCAAGTAAAAAGAGTGCCCAGGTCTGTAGACCCTTGAAATTCATTTGTACCTTATGGATATCAGTTGTGTAACAAGAACTCTCTTTTCTTTTCGAAGGATCTCTAATCCAAGGAGAACATAGCAATATTCACCATCAAGCCAAAAGGATGTGTTGACTGTAAAGCTTAGAATGATTCTGTCCAGAATCTGTTAATATTCACAAATTCCGTTATCTATTTAAGTGGACTAATAAGTATATTTATTAAAGTTTGCCAATCTGAGAAGTGCTGTAAGCACCATAGAAGTCAGCATTCAGAATGGCCCATGTAAATTGAAAGAAAAAAAACAATCTAAAATTCATTAAGGACAGGGACATTATGGCCACTATTAGTTGTGGAAAGAAGAATTTGTTCTTTTTTTTTTTTTTTAATCCTATAAACTGGCATGGTATGTATAATAAGCGCGAAGGTACTTTTCCATTCCACACAGCAGTGATGAGGTTTGGGCTGGGTCACTGTGGTGAGGTTTAGGTACCATACTTGAAGAAAGATGTTGACCAATTGAAGAGAATCAGGAGAAGACCATCAAAAATTATTTAGAAAGCTAGAAAACACAAATGACTAGAAAGATTGAAAGGACTGAGTTTATATGTTCTATAGAAGAGAAGATTAAGCCGTGACATGTTTTAAGGGTTGTGAAATATTGATTCAAAACAAAATGTTCTATTGAGGAAGTAGTAACCTTGAATTTCAAGAAGGGAAATTTAGAGCAGATACTAGGAAAAGCTTTTGAGCACTAGTGAAGTACTGAAACGTTACATATGGGGGCTGGGAATCATCATTGCTAAATGTTTTTAAAAACAGGCGAGACAGAATTTTTGTGAGAAATAGCTAAGCTAGAGTTGATGCTGCCTCCAAGTAAGAGTATAGACTAGCCGTATAATCCTTTCCAGCTCTGTTTTTTATTACTTTTTTTTTTTAATTATTCAAGTGCTTATCCCAAAGCTTCAATTACATGTATTTTTGCACTTTGCCCTTGTGTTTAGCTTTTAGGGGGAAGCAAACTTTACCAGGGCATGCTCAGAATATTCCAGATACTAGGTTCATATGCAAGGTAAACATGATCTTTCATAAACAGTAGTTAAAAATTGAAGCACCATTGCCAGAATTAACACTATTGAATAGTGTTCAGCCATTCCATTGTATCTAAGTAAAACCCTCATTTAGAAAGCCGTTCTGGCTTTCATATTCTTTTAATTAATTACATTGCTTGCAGCATGCTTTAGGGTTTTCAGACTCTCGGTGCCACAGAAGGAAACAGGAGAAAGGTGGTTCTGGTGGACCCTGGTAGGGTCCAGTGAGTAACAGTCTGTTTTATTATTTATTGTGCATTATTCATTGAGGTATCTCTTTTTATGACTCTCAAGTGATTTGTGTGGTTCCAGAAGTTACAGCCATATTGTCTGTCAATATACACATTGCTTGGTTTTCTCATTTTATTTGCAAAAATAATAAAAAGTCTGCATCTCATATTTCTTGGTCAAAAAGTTCCCTTATCCTCCTCTGGAACGTGGTCTTATATGAAGAAAAAAACATACCAAGCACAGCTATTCTATTATTATTTAAATTATTCCTCTGTAATGTTGGTTTTGAATATTTATTAGTTTTTGATAACCTCTTTCATCATTCATAAAGGGTAGCCACACAATTTGATAAAAAAAGCAGTACAATGAAGCCTTATTTTGCATAGCTGGCATCATCCGTACAAACTCCTCTCCGGTGCTTTTTTAAAGAAGGTCCAAGCCCTCAAGGGTCTGGGGACCTCTGCTCTGTGCTGCTGCTTGCCACGTTCCTCTTCTGCTGGCTCCAGGGGGAGAGGAAGCCCTGCAGCACCTCACCACGCCATACGCTACGGCGTAGTTAAGGATGAAATAATAAAAAGCTCCCAACAGAGCTGGGAACGAAGAGGCAGAGGCCAGGGAAGAAAGGCGCCTTTTCAGATGAGATTTTGGAAGAGATATGAAGGATTACTGAGGTAGAGAGAACAAGAAGGGAAGGTTGCCTTCGGTGATTTATGGGGTTTTGTCTTGAAGCCCCCCAGGCTCCGAGGAAACGAGGGGAGTTGCGGTACTGAGGGCAGTATCTGTGTGCAGGTCGTGCGTCTGGCAGCAGCGAGCGCCGCGTGCTTCGTAGGAAGGCATAAAACCGCACAGGAAGCAGACTGGGGAAAGATTGTTTTCATGTGTTAAGTCTCATCCTCCTCCCCAAGTTGTTTAGGTTTGCTTAAACCCTGAGGTGTAAGGCTTAATATATGTTCTCAAAGGTTTAATACCACTACCTGTATTCATAACTCTGTATGTTCTTGTTATCACTGTACCCACAAAGTACTCTTGACATACTGGTAGGTATTTGGTCTCAACAACATTTTGTGTCAGTGATCCCCCAGTCTAAATAATATAGGTTTTGTGTATGTGTGTGCTTCCTTTTATCGCTTTTGAATTTGACATGTTCTGTCTTCCTTGACTATCCCCTTTCTCGTGTTATGTTTTTGACTCATGGCTCGCTCTCCTCAAGTTGCATTGGTTTGACGACTATTAAAAATTAGAATATCTTCTGACTACCTTGTATGTATTAAATCCTCCCCTTCATCTCTCCCAGAATACCAGGTGAATTTGGTATTTTAATGTGTCTGACTCCTTGTTTAATTGCACATCTTTTATGCGATAGTAACCCTTTGCTGAGACTGTCCATTTAAAATCTGAAATACAAAATGGGCCTCAGGAAATTACAGGTCGATTTCTATGATAATATTGTAGATCAGTGTGACGCTTGCTTACCTCTGAAGAGCCTGGCTCTTGAAAAACATGATAATCCGGTGTAGGATTATTGACCAATTTCTTCTGTTTCCAGCTGAGCTGCCGGGATCATCTGCAATCAAGCTTTCCTCTTTGCATGATCTCCCAGCTCAGCTGCAAGAACTGTACCAGCAGGGCTTCCTCTTGGCTGCAGTCCACCCTTTCGTGCAACCAACTGATGAAAAAGAGAAGACTCCCCAGGAACAAATCTTCAGGACTGTGCTGATCAAGAAAACAGAAAGGTAAAGTACTTCCAGTGAACTGGGATAAAAATAGACAATCTGATTTCCTGCTGAGTTTTGACCTACATCAGGAAATTATAGCAGTGTTTACTGTGCAAGACTTGATTTTTTTTTTTTTTGTAGGCTTGACTAGGCTTAACATGTTCTTCATGTTTACAGTTCATCTGCAGTTTGGCAGACAAGTCAGAGAATAACAAGGTGAAATACTCTATATTTTGGGATGTGTTGTCATGATAGGCAAACAAACAAACCTTATGCCTGACAATTTGTGAGGGCGGTCTGGTTGGAACCCTTTAATAGTTTATTGGATTAAATTAAGACAGATGAAATGTTTGCCTAGAAAAGGCCTATTTTGTGTTTAGACAGTTACATTTAATGCAATTAATTTGAGCACTGCAGTACTAATGCATACTTTTTAAATTTATCTATAAACTTTAGGCTTCTTTTTCTTCGAAATGATACAGGTTCTTTTAATTTTTGAAACAGTACAGACTCTTTAAATAGAAAGATAAGTCTCTCTGCTTTGTTCAGTGTCCTAAAACATATTAAGAATATTTTACATAATCAAAGTCTGAAAATGAATAAATAAGCAGAAATACTGTTCTTTTAAGTTTTAATCTGATTTAAAAAATCAATAGAATGTGCTGTTAGCCAGTCCAAATGGAAATTAAAATATGAATATTTTAAACATATGTTATGATTTTTAGTTAAGAATTTAAAGCATACATGTGACATTATCTCACCACTCACAAATCTGCAGCCACCTGTGTTGTCGTAGCCAGTCTGTGCAATCTTTCCACGTCAGTTGTGCTCCCCAGTTCCCCTTTTTACAGTGACCCTTACTAGAAGTTGGGGGATAATTCAGCCTGCCTTTGCTGATTCTTGCCTCTCTCTTTCTATTGATGCTTCAAGGAAAGGGTGTAACTGTTTTGGACAGCTCTTTAAAACCAGAATAAAACCATCCTCCAATTTGCTATAGCCTGATAGTTGATCAGTAGCAATTACAGTCAGGGGCAGACTTCAGTCTGTGACCTAAGGAAGAAAGTTCTTCGTTTCAATACCAAATCTTTTTAGTCATTAGGTATCTCAGGCAAAATAATACAAAATGCAAAAATAACCCTCAGTTTACCTTGACTTGCTTTTAGTTTTATAATTACAGAACTTCAAGCTGGCTTGCTTGATACTGGTTGGTTAAAGGATTTCCAGTTTTATGGTCAAAGCATTAAATGTCTGACTGAACCATGGACTTCTTGAGTAATGATAGGATTCACTTACCTGTTTTTTGGGCCTCACTCTCCCTGCCTGCAAAACCGCCCACTGCAAATAATGAAAGTATTTATATGTATGTATTTGCCATGTTAAATGAGCACTTAAGCATTTTTGCTGGAGTGGGGTTAGAGGGCTCAGCGTCTTTCAGGACTGAGCTGCAAAGACAAGTCAGGGAAAAGCAGCACCTTCTAGCTATAAGAACGTAAGTTACCTCATCTCCAAGCCAGAGAGCTCAGGGTGTCACTATCTTGTACTGTAGCCAGTCATTTACATCTGTGCAGAATGAATGAGAAATACTACAAAATCATAATTGCCTACTCACTCACATGGGTGCCAGTGTTTCACACATACTTTAGACAGCTGTAAATGACTGTACAAAATTAAAGACAGTAGAGAGTCTTGAACCAATTAGATTTCCTTCTACATTCACACTCCATTTCTTTCATTCTCTTATCTGTCATTTCTGAATGCCTAAGGGAGGTGGAAGAGAGTTGGTGCAGTGGGGAAAAAACAGGCAAATAGCAGGAAGGGAAATGACAGCAGTTTGGTGTTCCTTGTCATTTAAGGATTCCAGAGTTTGGCCAAGAGTATGACCAAAGCTGCTTTCATAGTGTGTGGATGCAATGAACCTTTGAGTTATCAAACAGAATGAAGAGAGATGGAGATTCCACCTATTTCAGATGACCATGGTTGTGTAGAGAACAGTTGTATTAGAATCATGAGTCTATCCTATTCCAAAAACAACTGTGAAAAAAAGTAGTAAAAAAAAAAAGTCAGTGTTAATTTTTTAAATTAACCTTTATCATTAGACTGCTAATGAAGTAAACAGTGACTGATACTTCTTTCATTGAACACAGTCTGTCTGTCATCTGTAGGCTGTCTCTGTTGTATAAAACATTTAAACTCCGATGGAAGTTAAGTTCTGCTTAGGATATTTGCTGATCAGATGAGCATTTATTTCTGGCATAAGATTTTCAGAGTATAAGTAGTCCAGCTACAGTTGTAGGTTCACTAGTAACATCATTTATATTACATGAAGTAAGAAGCGCTCTCCTGCTGTTTACTCTGATGGTTGTGCCAGGCATTCGTAGAGGACCGAGAAGAGATCAAAAAAAGCTCTTTACCTTTGCGTGGGGCCCACCCTCAGGATTCCCGGGCAGTCTCTGCTAAACATCTGACACTGTAGCTCCTCTTTTACTGCAGGTGTTTCACCACAGATGGCTCCAGCACCATATGCTGTTCTCCAGCAGATATTAGGTCCTGTTTTTTCACCTTGCTATTTTTGTTGCCTGAAGAGAACAGGAATGAAATTGTTGTATTAGTGTCTTTTTTGTGCGGTAATGTCAATTATGTGTACACAGAGATAGAACTGAATGCTTTCATTAGTCTGTCTACTTCAATCGGTGTTATACCTTTATATGTCAGTTTTGTTTTAAAATTAATCCTGTTGACTCACATTTTGAAGGTTTTATGGTAGCATTGCCTCTCTATAGGTAAGAACAGACTGTGGAGTCACAGGCTGCAGCAGATGATGTGTGTCAGGATCTGTGTCCTGCTGCTGCTGTGAAATTCGTGGTACCTTATTTTGTCCAAGAATAAAATGGAAAAAAATGGTGCTTAGGCATGTTATACATTAATATTCATGAATAAAAATACATATTAGTATTACTTCTTCTATCTTGCCATTTTCCTGGAGTTACAAAATACTCCACGTGAATTTGCAATGGCATTGAACATTTTTTGTTTCTTTTTAAGTCACTAGTTTATGTCTAATCTATACTGATATCTCTATGACTTCATTGTATTAGCTATCTATTCATTTCTGATAAATAAGGAAGTAAGAGTCATTCCTGCTATAGAACATTTAAGAAAAAACATTCCTAACATATATGGAAGCCATAAATGTTGTAAATCAAGATTTGTCACTTAGAAATGTTACAGAGAATATAAAGACTAAGGGCATTTTTTTTTAATTTTTATATCAACAACAAAATCATTTGTGCTGCAAAAAGTGTCATGAGCAATTGAAGGAAATGAAGTAAAAATATTAAGTGTTTCATTCTTTAGAACTACTGGGCTTGAAGGTAGTATACCAAGTAGCTGAAGAACTTAGCTGTAGTTCTTGATAAATTTAATACAATAAATGTAACTTTCATTTATTTCTGTAGCACCTAAGTGTGTCATGCACACTAATAAATTGATCGGAATTGGTTTGGGACTGAATAGAATAGATTAGGATAAAGGAATAATAATTTTAATACTCCTGTGAATGCACTCTCTCCTCCTCTTGCTCTCTCATTCTCTCTCACTCTCTCTCTCTATTTCAATGATTTTTTTAAGTAGAAAGTAATTGACTGGCTCCTTCAAGCAGTGGTTATTTATTTTATTTTGTTTTCTTGCATTGTTTTGCTGACCGTACTGCGTTCTGAGACACTTGGGGTTCTCAGAGAGGAACTTTTATAAAAAGATGTGCAAAGAAGCATCTACAAGCCCAGGTTTTGACAGGGTTTTTGCTGAATTTAGGGAAGGCTCCAAGTGTGAAGCATAGCCTGTGGCCTGCTGGTTCGCATTGATTCACACTTGAGAAAAGTTTATTCACACTGATTTACACTTGAAGAATCTCAGCAAAAGGGATATATGGTAGTATTCTGGCAAGGGAGAACTTACGATCGCATATTCCTCTTGGCAAAGGGAGTGAGGACAGTCGATTCATTTAGAGGGTTCTGGATAACCAAAATAAGGGTAGTAGCACACATCACTTTTGTCCCCTTGAGGAACAGAAAGATCATTAGTTTTTCCTGTGTGTAATAACATTTCCTTTTTTTGCATTTTATTTCCATCCTCTCTAATTTTGAATCTCAGAATCTCTGCTGAATTGTCTTTGGCGCATTGCTATTTCTGACAGTCTATGGCTGTTGCAAAGAAATCCCAAAGTAAGCCTCTGAACAGAATTGCAACAAATCCAGAGCGCAAAACTGCTTTTATTTGTTCGTCTCCCAGCTCCCTTTAGTGCAACACCCCTGTCTGATGTCTTAAAGTTTCAAAATTCAATGATGTTAATTATGATGTTTACACATGCCTTTCTGAATACTGTGCCCCAGGAAGCGAGCCATGTTCTTTCCCACTAAGAAAGATATGTGCTCCAGACTCATGAACTGACTGTTTAGAATATTTCTTACGTATTTGCAGATGCTTTATTTTACGATAATAGAGTGAAGTAGGCGAAATAAATCGGATTCCAGAGAGGTCTTTCTCTCCGTGGTTCCATATATCTCTTAAGATACATCCTTTTACAGATTTTGTCTCCAATCAGTAAAACGATCATCAAGGAAACGTTGCCATCCATGTTAGACTACATAATAGGATTTAAGAATGATTTTTTCAGAGTCAACTTCTGTGTTTATCTCTAACAACTTTGCAGCTGTTCTCCCTTACTGTAAAATAATGATGTGTCAGGTGTTTAGTGATATACTTTATGAGATGATTCTGATTCTATTTTTATAATTTTTTCATACCTATTAATCGTTATGAAATGCAAACTTTCATTACTTGGCCAAAAATAATTCTATTTATCTGCAAAGGAATTTGACAGACTGAGTTCAAAAGTTCAATAGCAAAACAGGATTTTTACAGTTTCATTTTTTTTGCTGTTAGGCAATTTTAATTCCAAATGATTTCAATTAATGGCATCTTCTGAGATACAGCTAAGTCTCTGTGTCCTCTATGTCACTTAAAGTCTGGTTTCTACAACAGATTGGAAAATTTTAAGTAGCATCATTTAAATGTAAATGCAAAAGATTGAAATGACTTATGCGTGAAATGAATAAAACAAGACAGTAGTCATTGTGTTGTTTCTTTTATGCTAGGCTCTCATTTCCACTTGTCAATGTCCACTTGGTATTTGCTTAATTACGTTGACAGTATTGTAGAAAATATTTATGATAGGAAAAATGAAGGTTTGGGGCAGCTAAGCAAGGGGAAATCTTGATTTTTCACATCTGGAGGACCAGCTCTTTCATGCCCTCTTTTCCAGTAGTACCAAACTCTCTTTTTAATAGTAATAAACAGTTTCTTTTTCCATAAAAGGAAGGAAAACTATGTTATTCCAAGGACTTTATGAAGTATGAATAGACATCATTATATTAGGATGAAGCAGCAACCTCTCTAAGCATTTTCCGTTATGAAATCGTGTGTTGGTCCTCTAATGTGTAGATTTGCATATTTGGTAACTGAAATTTTGCCTTCTGAAGGTAAAGGAAAATGCTTCTAGAAACGTTTAGACAATTCATCAAATTTCTGATTATCAACTGTTTCAGAAACACCTTCTAGCCCAGAAAATAATTTTTCTCTTCAGACTTTTTCAATAGCTACTTGGAACAGGGCGTTCTTGTTCTGACTTTATGTAGAATTTAGTTGACAGAGCCCCGAGCCATGATGAATGCTTTTATCTGGCAAGCCTGTCCTTGAGTTGCCTTGGATATTTCCTCATTTTTCCGCACAGAAATTTTCCGTGCCATGTTTAATTTTCAGGGGCATGTCACTCCTTGTAACACACGTGCAGCAACCTCGGCGCGCACACCCGTATCGACTGTGTCCGCCACTCTGGTGTCATCTGCTCACGTGACAAGGGTGCAACCCCTCACCTCCTCTGCCTCATTGATAACAATGGTAAACACGACAGGTCCCATGACAGATCTCTGCGGTACTCCTACTTGCTACTGGCCTCCAGGCAGAGCATGACCCGTTAACCACAGCCCTCTGAGCCCAACCATGCAACCAGTTTTTTACCCATCTAGTTGTCCACCTATCCAGACTCCAGTGTCCTAACTTGGATACAAGAATATGGTGGGAGCCAGTGTCAAACTGCCTTGCTAAAGTCACCATGAATGACACCACTGCTCTCTCCTCATCCACAAATCCAGTTGTTTTATCATCAAAGGCAATCAGGTTGGTCAGGTATGTTTTACTCTTGCTAAATCTGTGCTGTAGTTCCCAGCTCCCTTCCTCTCCTTCGTGTGCCCTGCAGTGTGTTACAAAAGATCTTTGCAGAAAGATGGGAACTCCAGGCTAAAGTGTTTAAAAATAGAACAGACTGGCAAAAATTATCCATGATCTCCCCCAGTATTTCTGTGCTTGCCTGAGTTGGAGAAAATAGATACTTTGCATTGGGTACAATATATTTTTAACTTAAATGTATACGCTTGTCTGTGCTATGTATTTGATTTTCATGTAAGATTTAGGCTGGAGGATGGCAAATCTCTGACCCTGCCTTCATGAGCATTGAGATCAAACACATTGTGTGTGCGTATGTAGTGCATGTTGTTGCTCTCAGCAGGCTCATTTCAGCTTGCTGGAAGAATAATATTTATTCCATACCTGAGAATCAACAGATATCTTCCTTTAGCTCAAGGGACAATGGCCAGAGTTTTTAAACCTTGTTGTTTGTTTCAAGTTCAAAGAAATACATATTTCCTCACAACGGCTTTTGACATTGACCCAAAATAAATGTTCTTTTATCAGTGTTCTCAAAATTATAAATATTGCACATTAGAAGAAGCCTATGTACCCATACATGCCTAAATTTTTCTTAAGAACCTCTAATGTTGTCATTAAAAAAAGTTTATGAATTTTGCTGTCGGGTAAAATTTATTCTATTGATAAAGCTTCCTATATAAGAAAATTCCTCCTAAAGAAAATTCTTAGAATATTAAGTTAAGATAATGAATCAGTGAATTATAAAAATCTGTGTGTTTGTTGGATGGGCATCGTAAAATTTGTGGGGTTTTTAAGTGCTCAGTTCTTGGATTTCAGTTAACGGAGGTTTGCCAGGTTTTTAACCTGGAATTATACGGATACCGATGTATTTGGTTATGTTAAGTCTCTTGATGTGTGTTTGTTTTTACTTAATACAGATCAGCTGATTATAAATGTACAGTTTTATTTTGAAACACAAGCTTTTCTGTTATTAAATTATTTCTGTGTGATGGAAAACATTATTTTCTCAGAACTACACTTCTAACATAATTTTAATCGAATAATCATTATTTTAGAGTGTACCCTCAGTTTACAAGTGTACTTTTGGCTTTTAGAATTCATGGATATGAAGAACTTGGAAAACTAAGGCCAAATATTGGCTCCCTTTTTTCCGTCTTATGTCTGAAAAGGATTGGAATTCCAGTTTGTTGGACGACACTAAATTGTCAGCTCTAATAGTTAATGTCCAAGTTACTGGTACTCTACAGCTGGTAATGGTTTATCTACCATGAAGTGGTGCTTAACTGCAAACAGCTGTACAGGAAATGACAGCCTACTGAAACAACAATCGTAAAATATTTTTGGCCAGTGGACTTCCAATTATAAGTGAAAATCTTATTTATTTTATGTATTTTCTTCTCCTTTAGTGGCACTAGAGGCCCTAATTAGGATTCAAGACCCAGTTCTTTTAGGTCAGAGATCGTCAGCCTTTTCTATGAGAATAACACTTCAGGGTACTTGCTCCCAACGGTGCCAGGGTGGCGTGACCTCCCTCTCGGCTATTTGCCATCCCAGGCTGAAAATTGCCCGTATTAGTCACTGAGGGTGCCTCCAGTGACAGAAAACTCTTTTTCCATAAAATCAATAAAGGAGAGCAAATAACAAGATACATGAAAGGAAGAAAGATAAACAGAAGCCCAGGGAGTACGAGATACAGTGAAAACTCCTGCGCGTCGCTGTGGTTAGCAGGGGTTATCCTCTCCCGGTATCGTGGGGCAGGAGAGCTCCCTGCCCCACTGCCTGTGAAGCGATGGCACCTTTCACACTGTCACTTCTTTTCCCTCACAAGTATCATCCAATCCATTTTAAAGAGTACAAGCCCATGTCATTGTATACCAGCTTCTCCTATTAGTCTTAGCTTCTAAGCAGTGTACAGCATCACTGGATCCAGGTGTGCTTCTTTCAAAGTGGAGCCATTTTTAATTAACTCAGGGATTTTTTATTAGGAGAACAAAGACAATAAAATCAAATGTTTGGAGACACTGAAGGGAGGAAGGTTCAGTTTTCCAGCCTAGGGTAGAGGGAGACTCCAGGAGATACTTTATTGCTAAGTGTACATCAAGGAGAAAAGGAAAATCTTTCAAATTATTGAGGCCTATATAAACTGATAAACTAATCTCAGCATTTCTCTTTCTGTTGAGAAATATTTCATGATAGGAAAATGAAAATGAATTTTAACCTTTGCTTTAATTTTGAAGTATTTTATACATTGAACACCCAGTAACCTCCCATGCTATAAAATCATTAAGAGACTCCAACATATAGATTATTGGGTTATTTCTCATATGACCAACATCAATCCTTCATCAGAAGAAAAGAAGGGTATACAAGGGTAGGGGCTACAGGTCAAGACTGAAATCAGGAGGCCTGCTTTTAGCCTGTAGGAGGCTCGGCTTTTACTTTTCCTCTGACATGTGTGATCATGATAAATGTGCCTGGTTTTGGGGTCCTAATTTGCAATCTGTAATGAAAGTAGTCCTGAAAGTAGACCCATTAAATTAATAAAACCAATCAAGTAATAATTTCTGTTCATTTTAGGACTTATCTGTACCTAATTTAGCTGCTTCTAATATGGATATACTAATAATACTCAAAAAGTGTAATGAGAAGGTTTTAAGATATTTATGAAATGCTTTATGATTCTTAAATGAAATGCACTATGTATTGCATAGAGGCTGGAAAGAATTTCTTGCCCACCTGGATTAGCTCAGAAAATTATTTTTGTGGTCTATGAAATCTAATACCATTTATTACTTTTATGTGGAAAGCTATGGCTTTTGTTTTGTTTTTTTTTTTTGACAGAAGGCTCTGAGTTTTTCCTAAAGAGATAAAAACTACCAATATAGACAAAGACCTGCATTTAACATATGTGAACATATTTTACTTGAAAGCGTAGAAAAATAGCTTTTGGTAATATACAGTACTTCTGTTTGAGTCTGACTAAAGATTTTATGGCCTTTAGCAGGATCTGTTATGCGTGTTCTATAAAATAATGTTCATAGCAGACTGCAGTGGTATTTGAAACAATTATTTTCGTGAACCAAGAACAGAGGTAGCGCTCAGACTCTTATAAAAAGAATTCACTATCTTCTGTTCTCTTAAATATTTACAAGCAGCAAGAACATTTCAAGTTAAGTGCTTGTTAAAGGGGAAAAAAATAAACAGGTTGTTTTAACTAGTTCCAGTGCGAATTACTGTATTTTTATGCATACAATCTGTATCTCAAATAACTCATTCCTTTGAAAGAATCTGAAGTTGGAAGTAGGTCTTCAGATAAACTGCACAAAATCAGAGTCCAGGGAGCTGCTGAGGTGAAGGAATGGAGTGGGGAGAGAGTGGTTCAAGGGTAAACTTCCCTCTTACTAATATGTATGTATCAACCTTAGCGTTATAGCTTGGAAGTAGTTTGTTTTTACAGATTACCAGTGGTTTTAAATAATATAGTATTTGTTGTTCTTTTGGAGCAATTGGAATAGTAAGATTTTATGTTTGCCACAAAAAGTATTTAAAATAGCACCATTTGCATGGGGATTGTGCCTGACCACTATGTGAAGAGCAGACTTTGGCAAAAGAGTGGACACAAGAAGGATTTTGCCTCTGGATGTGTTCCATTTTTCCTGTTAATGGGTCTCACTTTAAATGAGCATGGATAGCATAGCACATAGTTCATTTTTGTGATCTGATATCGTAACTTTGAATCTACGCAGTATTATATCAATGTCTCTGGAGCTGGGAGTATCACTTCCTCAGCCAGCCTGGCATGGCGCTGAGTTGGGTTTCCCCAGCGAAGGAGCTGGCTGAATTATCAGTAGAAGACCTGGGAGACCTTTGGTCCTCATGATTTTAAAGGCTTGGTGTTGTGTCTGAAAAAATGGGATTAGTTATCTGAAAAGGGCTTGGTTTCATACTACCCGTTCTTAGCAACCCACTCTCAGTTTGTAATAATGTAAGAACTGAAGCACTGGAAAATTGCGTTTGCTCCATTTGACGTTGTATGGACTTTGCATTGCAATATCAAGTATCCGTTTTGATGGTTTATTGGCTGATAGAGCATTAGACAGCCTTAGCTCATACTTATTTCTATCTGGAATATGCTTAGATAACCTCAGGGCTATAATTCCAATTAGTACTACTCAGATTTTAGAAAAAAATGTAGGTATAACACTATGTACTCTAGTAGGGAGACTTTCTTAAGTGTATTTTTACCTTATTGAAGAGTAGTTAATCTGTGATGGGAGATCTGCACAGAATAGATTATCATATCTAGGATTTTATCTAGAAGATTAAACATGGTTGCCTGCAGCTCATGTGCTATCCCTCATACATTTTTTTTCTTTCTCCACAACATGTTGTTTTTAGCTGCTTAAATGAATCTCTGTACTCGTATTACAGAGGTTGTAGTGGGATGCTTTTTGCCCCTCAGTAATGATATCTGTAAATCCTGGAAAGATGTTTGGAGAGTTTCCGTGGACTGCATCTTTTCTTATGTTTCATTATTCAGAGTCGAGAAGAGAAAAGGACCACAAATTGTGAGAAGAACCTAAAAAGCAAGGGAAAAAAACAAGTAGACATAGGGCCTCAGTGTTCCTGAACAATTCTTAGTCTGCAAAATGGTACTGCATATCCCACGTGTAAGTGAGATATGAGAAATGAAGTGGATGTATCACCTGTTTGAGGGTGGGAGGATCAAGTACAAAATACACTGTCATGTGATACCCTTAGAAAATGCCTGCAGTATTGCCTAGGAAACACACTTCCAGTTCATACTTGTCAGCCTACGCATCTCATGGTTCTGAGTAACTGCTAGTGTCTCGGGAAAGCCCCTGGGACCGTCAGTAGCTGATGCATGTTTTACGTGTCAAGTGATCTCAGTGCTCAGAACAGTCTGTTTTTTACACAGAAATGCTTTGGCAAGCATGGGTTGCAAAACCCTTGTTCTGTTGTTTCACTGCTTCCTCAGCTGAGTCTCAGTTCAAACTTACGTTTTGCACCTTTCTTCCTGCCTGGCATGTACCCAATACATCAAGTGACTGCTGGCCAGGATTAGTGCTTTACTTGAAATGATACCTTTTGATGCTCCATGTAGGATGTTAACATAACTACTTTATTACTTTTCCCAAGAATTATAGGCTAACTTTTATTTTCACATGTTTCCTCTATGTGTTTTCCTAAGGAACTCATAAAACAAATGGTTCTCTAGATTTCCCATACTGATCAAGCATAGTAATTTCCTTGCATGGGAACCTGGAGGGGATTAAAACTGCCTTCTGTGGCATTGCTTTGCAGTGCAAGCCTGTAGACGGTTTCTCAAAGTCATTCAGGATAACTTCCAAACTTGCCTGTGGCATGTTTTGACCAATATCATGCTTTCACAGCACTCTTCTTTGTTCAGCAATATATATGGCAAATGCCACATGCTTTTAATTAGTTTAGGAGTTAGTGTCTTCTAAAAGGGAAGGAATTGCAGACATAACTTTGTATTTCTCAACCCTAAAGGATGAGGTAAGACTGAAGGATAGACTACATAGATAAGCCCCTAATTTTTAAACGTTGACTTTAGAATGATGATAGATGAGAGAATTTCCTTAGTCACTGCCCATAAAGCACGTTCTGCATCTTTTAGATTTGTCACTTCTCTCCCTTGTAGTGGAATAAGCATGGCTTTTAGGCTTCTCTTTTGGGCCAAAAGCGTCTGTCAGTCAGTTGTATTGGAACCTGCTTTCCACATATTCCGAGTTACATGTACTTGTGCATCTCTGTGATGTTGGCCAAAGATGCTGGATAGACAAAGTGCATCTTGGACAGGTGAAGAAATTTGGGAGTCCCTGCAGTATTCCACAGCAATCATTGATGTGATTTCCTTCCCTAGGAAATTGGTGAGACACTGTAGGTTGTCAGAACTGTGTTGAACTTAATGGAGTGAATGTGATGGAACCAAAATTTTGTTTGAACATGAGAAATATTTATAAAGAGGATTACTGGATATCAAATTTTAACAACAGAAACTGTTTTTTTATTCTGTCTCTTCAGATCTCCAAAAGGTGATGGCCATAGTGAAGGATATATCTTGGAGGTAGAGTGCTGCTCCTCTTTAAATCAACTTTCAGACAAAAAGGAGATATCTGATTTTGTTAAGAAAGTGAGTAAAAAAAGCAACTTAAAAAAATACAGTATGCTTTTATTTGCACTATAATTACTGCTGCTAGTTTTGTCAGTCTGTCAATAGGAATATGTGTACATTTCGTGCACTTGGAAACTTCACTAGAACCTGGTGTTCTTTTGTGATTTTAAGTATCTGAATAGCAATTTTACTTATCAGAGAAACAAATTATTAATCATATTATTATGAGAAAATGATTTGTAGTATCACAGGAGAGTAACCTATCACAGATGATAATCAACTAATTTACCAGTGTAGAAGACAATTCTGTAATGGTGTAAACATTTTAAACTGAAGCAATACATATTATTTCCATTTTAGTATCAAAATATCCTGTTGGTTAAAATTCCTATTAACTCCCAGAATCTCCCAGATTATTTAAGTTTGGTTTCAATATCACCTGAAATTAGCAGTTAGAGATGGTACTTTTAAACTAAAGCCCGTTGTCATCCAGAATGGTGTTGGTTTCAACAAACTTTTATATATATTGGAGAATTTGAAGATAACCCTGAAATTCTTTATTTGTCTTTATCTGTTGCCTTCTTAATATTATTTTTGATAATGTAATATTCTACCAGACTAGAAATAAGCAGATTATGTCAATGTTAGAGAAGGCGAGTTCTTTGTTCATATTTCAAATTCTGCTGTGTCCTATTACACATTATAAAACCCAGCAATACTATGTTTACGTAGCCGCATGGTGTGAGAGTACTGTGAGTAGGCTTACTCCCCTAGCTTTAATCCAGCAGTGATAACAATAAAGAAAATTTTGCAGAATAAACTTCAGCACAGGCTATATGAATTTGCTAAGGACTCAGCTTGCCAGCCTGCACTGATGTCCAGTTCTTCCTTTTTACTATTAATTGTACAAACTGTATTAAAGATAATACAGATATGCCTATCTGGTCATCATCATACTTAGAGATATAACTGAACTTCTCCAAACACTTTCTACTTTTGGAAAGTTTGAATCTGCATCAGACTGTTGTTTCTTGTTTTTATTGTTATTACACTTTGATTCTCACACTATCTTGGATTATTGCAATCTATTCACACTTAGGTAAAACTGGAGTAATGCTTGTGTATGAGTTTCCAGATGTTTAATTTGATTCTTCAGTTCTTTGAGCTTATCTGTCACAACTAGTAGTAAGATTTTACAGCATTCTAATAGAAGATTTCTTTGCGTTTTTATCTTCAGAGAGAGTATGGCTAACATGAAACAAAATGATGGTCCAGGAGTCAACCTATTTCCATAAGTATTCAATTCTGAGACTCTTTAGAATGCTTTTCTAGACATAGAAATTTTTCTGTTGGTAGAAGCCATTGGATTATTGGGTTATAAAGGTGCCTTTTTGAAATATAATCATTTAAATTTTAATAGCTAAATATTTATATTTACTGTTTCTCCATGGGCTGAGAATGTCACTCATCCTCAGATGTTATTTGATGTAGAGGAATTTGAATTTCTTTGAAGCTGTTGCTGTCAAGTGTGTGCAGTGTCACTGTCTAGATCTGATTAAAGATGCTGTGAAAGTCTCAGTACTTTTATGTAAATCTAACTCAGGAAACAGGATTTGTTTGGGAGTGGGAATTAACTGTCATATTAACTAATTTGTCAGAGCGACAAAAATGTTCATTACTTTTAAGGGCAAATAAAACACGTTTACAAACAAAATGAAAAGTAAGTGAAGTTCTTCAAAGAAAATAGGAACAAAAAGCTGTTAGGACAATTGCTCACTTTCAAAAAAGAATAACCCTATAATTCTTCTCAAACTGTGTAATACAGTTGAAGTTAATAATGTGTTGTAACTGAGTAGTCAAACACTTGATCATGGACCTTTTCATTAGAAAGACTTTTACCGTCTTACCGATTTACAGGTTTGCCATCTTACTGCATTGCAATTTACTGTATTTTTAGAAAGATATCAAGTAGGACACCCATATTTTCAAAATAAACTTACAAGTCAAAATTTTCTCCAACTGTGAATTTGCTAGAAAAACATCCTCTACCCTAGAAAATTAATATTATTAATTTTTTTATGGACTGCTGAGCAAGTACCATTAACATGGAGTTTGAACAAGGATACAATTTTGATAACTTCTTTTCTCAATTGACTTTTTGCTGCATTGCAAATGCTGTGTGTCATATTGAATATTAACGGCTTGCTCCTGGCAAACACAAAACAATTTGTGGTGGCATACAGCATGGGTGATTACTTTTTTCCTCTTCTGTAGCTACATATAAATGTTTAAGATAAATAAAGTGGAAACAAAGAAGTTATTTCACCTAGAGAAAGAAATTACCAGAATACTATCTTGATTATAAAACATTTTAAAAATGCCAGAGAGGGCCCTTCACTCAAATCTGTTTTCTGTTGTTGAGAACCTTCTGTGCTTGGGGCCTCTGTCCAAATTCTCTACTCTTTTCTATACGTTTTGGCTACTGTTATGGTTTCTGCCTGTGGCAAGAGCCATGGAAGACAGGAGGTGGTTAAGTATTGGGGACAAAACGTTGCTCTTCCTGTACCTTAAAATCATGTTTACTTAACCATGTGCTGTTTGTTCATTCATATCAACTTGGTTCTAGTTTTGGGAATGGCTTGCTGCTCAGCATGTCCTAAAGTTCTCATTCAGTTTCATGATTTATTTGTTACGTAACTCTCTGGCAAAGGAAGAAATAACCTAGCCGTTGCATATGTACACTGATGCTGTATTGGTCTTAGCACTCCTTTCTTTTGCTCTTAGGCAAAACACACGGAGATTAAAGATTTGCTCCTCTGATTTTTAATGAGTGAAGCTAAACTTCTGAACTTCTAATCACCATGGCTGAGATGATTCTGAAGTGGTTGCAAGTCATAAATGTTCCTCCTAAGATTTCATATTTTGATTTGTGTCTCATGTAAAATAGGATAGCCTTTAATTACTTCCTTAGTTGCTGTTTCTGTGTATTCTGTTATCTTTTTTCATCTGAGAATGTTCTCCTGGATCTGCTGAGACAAGTAAGGAAAGGAGAAGCCAGGCTGACATCCCAAGGAAAGTGTTATTTTGGACATGTAGCATATGTGAATGCCAAATATGTTTCTCACGACCTTTGCTTTTCACACCAATCTGAGTTACATTCTCTAGAATTACTGTAACAAGCAGAAGACTTTTATTCTTATGTTCATGTCTTTGGGATGTTAATGAATGGTTAGAAAGTGGAGGATAGTTTCTGTACCCTTTCTGCCCAGTTCTGACTTGTTAAAATTTAGGAAGCACATTTTTGTATCCTTTGATGCATGGGCTAATAATGCTCTGTCAGAAGGAAATTTTTTTACATTAAATTCTTTCAGTTTAATCCCACTGCAGAATTCGTATTTCTTGTCGCTATGGCCTCATTCTTCTTCCCTAGGGAAGTACAGTCAGCATGTACAGCAGTACATGCTTAGTATAACAATAAGTGTGATTTAAAAATCCTGTTTCTTAACTGAAACCCAAATGCTGTCATCTTCCCTCTGTGTTTGTGACTAGAGAGGGACCTTTCCCTGCTGCTTTGTCCTTACTTTACTTGACTCAGAAATGAGACTAATTTCTTCCAACAAACTGAAGGCCATACAGATGGATAATGGGTTGTATGCTTTCAAAAATGGACCAGTTCAGGTATCTACAGCTTGGAATATGATTCCTGTGTTAAAACACTTGTGTAATGCTTATCTTGTAGATAAATTTGTCCTATGAGGCAGAGTTTGTCTAATCTGCTCATTTGTTGTTCCCTGTATTCATAGCATTGGGGAACTTCAGTGAACATACATTGGCCATCTCCAGTACCAGCTCAAGAGCTACTAGTAACGTGTCACTCTGCTAAGTGGTCCTCTGCACAATTTACATAGTCCAAATTACCCTTCACATAATCTTGAATCCTGCAGATGTAATGACTATGCCCATAAATTGGTTGACATTTATTTTCTCATAATAGCATTGCTGGACTAAGGAGGTGATGGTACCTCTCAGACTTAACTGAGTGGGTCTCCGGGAAGGAGTATGCCTGCCAAACATGTTGCAAGCAGACTGTACCAATTTACTTATTCTAGCAGTTGGCATTTGAAACTGATCATTCAGTTCTTCCTGGTACGAAGGCAAGTTACCTCAAATTAAAGGGTGAGTAGGAAATTGGACTGTTTTGAAAGGAAGGCCGACTTTGTAAGGAGTTACTAATTAATGTACATTACCACTGAGACATTTAAACCTCCGTTGAGCATAATCACCGTATTCGGAAAGGTAATGTTTTTTTGAGTGGTTCCTTGCTCCTGTCCTTTATCTGTCTTCACTCCTTTGTAGGAAATGGCACAGAGGAGCCTGGCTAAACAGTTGTGTAAAGAACTGCTATAAGATCCAGACAGCCCAAGGTGGCTCTCACTGCATGTTATTCCATATCTAAGTTTTATCAAACTATCAAGATACTTCTTCCCCTTCTCCTATTTTTTCCCCTCTGTTCATCTGTAGCTATTTTGCTGTTATCAAAATAACTGTTGTCTTACTTCATGTGCCTCTTTCTCAGGAGAGTCATCTTTAACAACTGTGGCTCTAATTGGTGAAATGGACATAAAATGCCGATATGGATTCCAAAACATCAAGAACTTTTTAGATCTTTTCCATAGATGTTCCTAGTCAGGGAAGTGATTCAGCCCAAGTTTGGGTTTTAACTTATTTGCTACATGTTTAATAGTATCAGAATGAACATTTGTTTTATATGGTCAAAACAAGGCACTTTCACATATCCACATAGTGTGTGAAAGCAATGTTAAATGATTTTGTACTCTCAACTTCTAAATTTTAAAACTCTCTTCAGCATCCAACTATGGAAGGGCAAGAAGACGTGGAAGGCTAGAAATGTGTCATAGTACAAATATGTCCATAATAACATGTATTTTATATAGAATTTCCTACGGGCTATACTGTCAGAGCAGGTGGCAGTAAAAGATAGAAAGGGGAAAAAAGGATCTTTAATTTTGGTCACAGGATCATTCTTCAAATGAATAAAATTTGAATTTACTTCTGTGTCTAGAAAATGACCCCTTTAGAGTACTGTTTATTACCTAGAAGGATTACTTATCTAGATGTGATCTCAACTTCTTTTCAAATCTTTAACATTTTTAAACCAAAAAAATCCCACCCAAAAATCTTCACTCTCAAGGGCATTTGCAAAAGAGCAATACAATATTTATTTCTTTAGCACATTGTAATGAAAACCATCTCTGAGCACTTAGCTGACTGCTTTGTTTTCTGCATATTTTCAGTGCGAGCAGAGCTCTATTTTATTTTTGTTTAAGTATTTGGATCTTAGAAATAGATATGGTCATGAAGCAAAAGTTAAAACTCAGCATCAATGGTTCAGCTGTTTGTGATCTACTGTGATAATATTTATTAAAGTGCATTTTGTTAACATTTTGAAAGTGTATATATAACAAGAAATGGTAAAAAATAGCATATACTGTCTTTTAAATAGCCCAGTGTGAAGGGAAACATCTGTTCCTGGTTAAGCTTCTTTCAACTTGTGTTCTTTTGACTAAGCCATGTAAGAGTGGTGTTGATATACGTCTTCCATGAACACTGCAAAATTATTTTCAGGACTTTCTCAGGAGCCTGGTTGTGCTTTTATAATCCTTTGCCCCCAGCAGCTTTTCAGCTCATCCTCTTGACCAAGATAAAAATAGATGTTATAAAGTAGGTAGTCCATGTTTTCAATGATACCACTTCTGTCTGGTGGGAAAAATGAAAAATTGTTTTTGTTTATAACGGTAAATGTGATAATATCTCATACTGTGCTAAAACAAAGTGTGGGCAAATTATTCAGATTGCAATTTTGGCTACAAGTAGCAGAGAGCATGACAAAACAATGTGATTTTTAAAGAAACACTTTGTTCTATAAAAAGATAAAGGGTTCCCAGCAAATTAAATTTTAAATCTGTAAGTTTGAGACTGAGTTCTTAACATTTAAAATATTCCTGTTGTCCAGTACCTTCTGCTTTTTTTTTTTTCATTGTTTTGGACAAAGATGCACTAAACCAATGTGTCAGTTTTGATTAGTGTTAGTGCTAGCTGATCACACACAAGGGAATATGCTCATGTTCTACAGAGAAGGCTGAATTGTGTTCGTCCAGCTAATATGGTTGTTAGATACAGAGATCAGCCATACATCTCTCAATCTTTATTTCCGCTTGCTTATGTTCAGCTGTTAGTTTAGGAGTTTCTCTCAAAAGATTCATGTGCCACACATTGCGTACATTTTGAAACTGCAGTGGACATAACTGTGCTCCAGAGCAAAGTTTTGGGACATAGTTTGTACAGTCTCCTGTAGATCACTATTCAGCATATCAGGGCTTTGGGTTGAATGAGCATGGGATGGCTGCTGTGCAGCAGTTTATCCTAGGCCTAAAACAATTTTTAAGGAGTAAATCTTAGATCGTGTGGGGACGTCCAGGATTTTTTTTCAGCACTTAGGGCAAGGTTGGCAGGACTCGGGTATGTTACAATAGCTTTGGGGCAGTTACTAGAGTCACTAAACCTCTGTAGCCTGTGCCTGCTAATGTTCTCCCTTTGCTAGCTCTGTGGAGTAATAGATAAGATAAAAATTTGAAAAGAATCATTGCACACGAGGCCACAGAGCCAGCGTGGTTTCCAGAGCTGTCATCTACAGAAATACGCAGACAGAAGTACTTGCACTGCTCTGCACTACGCGTTTAGTACGTTTGTGTTGCCCTAACAAATGGTTGGATAGATAAAGGAAGCTGGTGAGGAATTTCGTAATGCAGTTGTTACTCTAGTCCCCTTCTTGGCTCTGGTAGCAGGAAACATATAGCTTGCTGTAACTTAATACCTCTTTGCAGCAGTATGTTAAGAGCCTGTCTTCTGTTTTATTCAGTCTAGCAGTTGGTTGCAGTGAATTCTGGCTTCAGTACCAGTTCCGTGTTCTGCTTGTAGCTTTCAGTTCTCATTTGAAGAGTATATTACCAATGAGCATGTTTTAAAACTGCAAAGCTCGCTTTCTTTTCCTCCTCAATGCCTTGGTATGCTCTACAGTAAATACAGCAAGAGCTGAAAGTGTCCAATTAATGGTTCTGTTGACTGGGCCATGTACAGCAAAGGTGGAAAGTCAACGTGCATCTGTTTCTTCAAGAAATTGATTAGATTTTATTTTGGGGGTTTATTTTTTGGACTCCACCATCTTGTCTTGGATCTACCAACTTCATGCTTATAGCCTTACCTGAAGCTCCTAAGCAGTAAAATTCTGGACAAGGTTTCAACTGGGTGTTTCAATGTAAACACTGTCAATAGCACTGTGTAAAGGAAGACTGTGGTTTGGGATTACATTAACATTTTTCAGCACATCCCTCCAGTGTTTTATCCCAAATGGTCTATTTTGATGTAATTGAAACTGAAAATAATTGATTATTTAAAAGTCTGAATACAGAGTGGGATTTGACTTTCTAAAAGCTACACCTATATTTACTTATATTTGCATAAACGTGAAATATCTTTCTCAAATTCAGAATCAAATAGGTCAGCATGAACTGGAAAAGGATAAAAATATATGGGAAGTAAAGGCCTAAATGACAGAGCTTCCCAGTGAGAAAGGTTACAGAGTTTGAACATCTGCAAATGCTGGTACAGAGTTTTGAAGTAACAACATAGAGAACTGTTTAGGAGATGCTGCTTTGTTGTTTGATTAGTAGAATTATCTTTTTTTGTAACTTAGTGTTAGAGATGCAGAAACGCCAAAGTTACGATTCTGAGTTATTTAGAAATAACTAAAACCCTCCTTTAGACCATTAGTTAAGCTTAGTTGGTTTTAAAATAAGCGATAAATTCTTGCTGACTGTTGCTGTCTTCTCAGGAAGGCGCATGTCAGACCTGTGGAAAACGTCTGAGGCAAACGAAAAGCCTCTCTTAATTTTAAACATCTGTTTTCAAAATGAGCAAACTGAAAGGGGAATGTTCAGTTCTTGCTGATGCAACATGTACTACTAAATAATAATGAAGGAGGACACAGTTGGAAAACTGCAGTCTAGAACAGCCTTTTCCAGTTCCTCTCCCTGGCATGCAATACATGGTATTCTCCTCAAACCACAAGGTAATGTTCGTTGCCTGAAGATCTCTGGTGCTATGTCAGTTGTCAAATAAATTTGTTTGAATCTTGAAGGTAGGATAATACAGTGGTCTTGTTTCTGGTGCACGTTATGAGATCTGATGCGTCTAACATTAGTCTTTAAAAACAACAGAGAAGTATTTCTTTTATTAGCTAAGACAGCACATGCTTGGTTTAAAAAGTTTTAGAAAGCTCTGAGCAAAATTAACCCAGCCGTTGTTTCAAAGGCCATGTATTTTCCCATTAGTTGGACTAAGTAGCAGTCGTCTTACACTTAGTTCATTACAGAGCTAATTGTTGGTCACCACTAGACAACGACATTTTTTCCTTGCTCCAAATGCATTTTTGTTACATGTGCTCTTTGTAAATTATTTCTCTCATTTGTTTTTATATTAGTAACAATCCCCTTTAGTTGGTTGCTACCGTTTTTGTATAAAAAAAAGTAATATATAACAAGCCTGTGAATAAAATGTTCACTCCTGATGACTAAGTTCTGAAGATGTTTTTTATCCCGATCATCAGGAAGTGTAAGCCTTGAGACCATTTAGGACTGCTGTAAACTCAAATGTCCTGATGGCAGTAGTAAAACTGCTTTTACTCTGGATGGATGCCAAAAACTTCCAGCTCCCAGCATCCAAGAGTTAAGAGAAATTTATAACACTTGTCTTATTAAATCAATTGTTTGAAAATCCTTATCCAAGAGAGAGGTTTTCATTATTAAATTGCTCTGCTGCAATTCCCATGTTCGTTGATGTAGGTGGAATATATCCTGAACTTGCTGGAAGTGGTTGATTCGCTCTGTGTCATCCCATGGGAGAAATGCACACAATTGCATCGCAAGCAATTACAGAAGCTGGCAGAAGTGTATCATGCTGTTCAGCGCTGTATCTATACCTTGGAGTTTCTGAATTTATAAGTAATACCATCCTGCTCATTATAAATAGGAGATTATTTTGGAGCTCGGAATGCAACAATAAACACAGAAGCACAGACAAAACTTGGAATGAACACTGAACTTGCCAAGTGTCTTTATTCTAAATAGATCTGAAAAGAAAACCTGTCTATACCTGTTCAAAATGGCTTTTCAATCTGTAATGTCTGAACTTCTGCCATGGTTGTGATGCCTATAGTTTAAAAACAAGCAGTTTTCAGAAAAGCGGATTTCATCATTCAGCTATACTGTTGCAAGATGTAGTTTTTCAGATCTTTAAATTAGACTGTCAGCTATTTTCTAATTAGATGGGAAGCCTTCAAGGGAACCAGAAGTGGTTAAAAAATGGGCCACAAATTTGCTACATGAGCATAATGTCTAGTGACACTGCTTTGTGCTGCTGCTTGCTCCTTTTTTCCAAATGCGGTATAAAAGTAGTGGTCAGTCACTTATGAGATAAACAATAACACTTCACAGATGTTAAGAAATGTTAGCATTAGTGTTCCCAGCTAAAATTCAGTTAACGTAGTGACATCAGGGGTTTGACACAGAGCTTGTTCCTATTTCTACCAGAGTTAGTGGGAGATTTGATATTTATTTCACAGATAGCAAAGGCTAAACCTGTCATTTTTACCCCTCAGGGAAAATGCAAAGTTTCTAATCAAGCAAATTATAGAGATGGTATTAAATTCTGTAACTACCTCTGCCTTCCATACCCATGAAATTTCACCCCTTCTTTAAACAGATTCTGTTTTTAAATTGGCGTAGGTCCAATTTGATACATGCCAGTTATAAACTGATTTAGATGTACCCACTTAGGGATTTACCCAGATTGAAATAAATGAGCAAAGTTCTGTTTCTATTGTTAAACAATGCCATCTTTTGTGATGGGGACCTGTCCTTTTGTTTGTGGTTAATATCATCCATGCAGCACTTTGTCAGGCACTAAATATGTTTCTGTTCCTATCCTGGGAAAGAACCAAAGAATTTTTTTTTTTTTTTACCTCGTTGGAATTTCCTTTTTAAAAAAAGTCCCAAGCTCTAAAGAACAACTTGTTTGTAGCATGTTTAAAATATAACCAAGATAAGTAAAATAACTGAAATTACTGTGGGTCACCTAGTGTAAGGGCATTTTTATTCTGATGTAGCAAATGGTGGAAATGCAGTTCTTCAGATTTTTATGCTTTTTCCTTCTCATTTAGTACTTCAACAGAAGAGAAGGACCTTTTACCTTTAATACTCTAGATTGACACATAAAGACAGCTGCTTGTGATATTTATTCAGTCTGGAATGCACCCTGTGTGAACCTCTCAGAACCACGCTCTTTCCATTGAGCCCAGCTCTATCCCTGCTTTCTCCCATGTATTTCCTTCTTCCTGCTTCCAAGTACCTCATTTGCTAGGGTATTTTTCCCGAAGGTTGGTATTCTGGATCCAATGCAGTTGTCTGTGTGCAGCAATATCGGCCGCCTTAATGGGTCAAAAACCTGCGCGGCTGCGAAGAGCTTTGCGGGTGGCTGGTAGAAGCAGCCCTTCTGTGCCGCGCAGCCACCTAGCTCCTGGGCACAACCTGTCGGGATACGGAGATTCAGGCTTCTGGTTTGAGCCTGTTTTTTTGTTTTTTATAGTTCAAATATTAGCAGCTCTTGTTTCTGAGTAAAGTGGTAAAAGCAAGTGTCTCATTATGCGCAAGGTTTTACTTGATGTCCCTAAAGCTTTTTGGGTGAAGTGAAGCTGTTACGCTGTGTACTCCTTGTGGTTTCATTTATATTTTTTGTGAGGGGTTCCAGCACTAATGTATACCACGTAGTATTTTAAAGGTGCAGTCAGTCATCCAGGCCACATGCCTGGCAATAGCAGTAGGAAACTGTGTTCTCCCTCATGATAATTTCCTTGGAGGCACTGCTGAAGATCTACCTTGGTCTTTCAAGAGGAGCTTGTCCCTGGTTGCCTTTCAGGAGTGTCTATGAAGGCTGCCCATCTGGCTTGACTTAGGTTCCTATGCGTGTGAAGTAGTCCTCCTAAATTTCTGTGGACCTTGTGGAACTTGCAAAAGTACATTTCTTCAGCAAGTTCTGCAGGGACAACACTAGTTACGTTTGCTTTATTCAAGAGCTAAGCTTCAGATCTCCTCTCCCTTCACTCTTTCGCAGTGCCTTCAAAGGGAACTGCCAGCATTCAGGCTGTAGTAGCCCATAACCCAGCTCCATCATATTTATGGACTTTCTTATCAGTGTATTTCTTGAGCTACCTGAGCTCAGGCTGTCTTGCTCCCTTTCATTCTGGAAAGAAAAATAGAACCTTTAAACAAGCAGCAGCAACAGGATGTAGTAATAATAATAAAACTTTGCCTTACGTGTCCTGAATCCATCATATATTTTAAGTTAATAGTTTTAAATAATGCAGAATGGTGGGCAACTGTAACCAAAATTAAGAGTAAAATAATGGCTTTTTTATACTCTGGAAAGGTAGGCCTCTAAATATATGAGGTATTTTTCTGAACTGCAGTTACCGAGTAAAGGCAATTGTAAATATATCAAATACAGGAAATTTAAATATATACTGGATGGGATAATTCATTCTGGTTGTACAGACAGCTAAAATTTTATACTATTTGAACTCTAAACAGGATGCCCCAAAATAAAGTTTCCTTTATTTCTAATTTGAAGGCTTCATTTTTAATTTATGCTGAGAGCTAGCCTCTTCGTGTTTTTGTGGAAAGTTGGAAAGAAAGACTGTTTGCGTCTGCTGATACATCACTTTGCTGTTCTGCAGCTTATATTGCACTGCTGATGTAACATTTCCTGCTCTTTTGGCTTTATTGAAAATAATGAGATGCTTGAGCCTCCCTTATGTAATCAAAAAAAATTGAAATGCAGGTTTAAATAAGATAATATATCCTATATACTGCTCATTAATTTGTTTGAAAAGGGCCTTGAAGGTGCATTCAGTTTTTTCAATCTTTCTGTTATAGTATTAGGCCAATACAGCTTAGACTATCACTCTGTCCTTAGTTCCTCCTCTTCTGCTTCTGAGAACAAGAGCCTCAGAAGAATACCTCAAGATCAGGTATTTCTTAGAACAAATACGTTTTTTTTTTAGCGTGCCAGGACTGTAATATGCAAGAGCCACAATAGCTGTGAAAGCTGTTCGCATCCAGATCCCAGCGTGGGAGAGCCTTGTGTGGATTGACATGCGGTGTTTCAGGACCAATAAAATTACTACGCATGTACTATCCCCAAAGCTCTTAACAGTTACATTTCTATAATTAGCTGCCCTGCAACCTACTGAACAAATGTAGTTTTGATCAGTGGTGATAGATTAACTAATTTGTAACTATCTGTCAAGGAGTGTATAAAAAAGTATTTGTAAAATTGTAATGGGGGTAAGGCATTAAGCAGAGTATGAATCCATCTATCACTGACATTCACTTAAACCTTGCTGAGTGAGCCAGCTGTGTGCTAACTTCCTTTGTAGAAAAACATCCACTTGATAAGGATGCTGTTAGTAGTATTTTATATGGAGGTTATTATCCCACCTTAGCAATAAGCTTTACTGAAATCAGTATCTCATGTTCATCAAGCTAAACACCTGCAAAGAGTGTTGCCTCATTTCCTGGAGAACTGTGTTTAAGTTCCAATTTTAAGAATTAATTTAACATGGAAAAAATAACGGTGGTTTGAAAGAGGAAGTTCTTGTTGATCAGGTATCATCTGTAGGTTTGTCTGTATGTTCAGAACAGTAACACGTTGCCAGGAAGTAGGTGATTCATTAAAAAAAAAAGTCTGGGTAGGGAAGATGCAGAAATAAGCTTCCTCTTTTCAAAAAAAAAAAAAAAAAAAGTTATACAAAAGTCTTCATTATTCTGCTCCCTCCCTTGTGTTTTCAAATTAAAAATTCAGAAAGAATTCAGTATTTTACTTGCTACTGAAAAGCCTGAACTGTTACGCTTAGGTTCATACTAAGCTGAACTTAGAGAATAATTAGGACACACTAATTCTGTAGAATTACAGGGTGTGCACAGAAAGTTGAATTAGTCCTTCATTCTCAAGACATTTATTTTTGAAATGTTTATGTGTTTAAACTTTATTATATGAAAAGTACATGTTACACTGGAAACCTTTTCTTTGCTGTTGATGATTTTGACAAATGAATCAGTAGACACTCATATGTCTTCATGAAAGTCTGGCTCTTGTTGCAGTTTCTCCTCTGTTTCAGGAGCGTGAGGCTGATGGCTCCAATGGACGGTGCATCAGAAACATTGAATCTGTGTAACAGAGATTTCTCTTTCTGCTTCATCTCAAACCTTTCATTAATTCCTGCTTTACTAATTGTCATTACTGCTAGCCCAGTGCTTTTTTCTGAGGATCTTTAATGATTTGATTCCATCATTTTTCTCCTATACCTAAAATTTAAAGAATTAATACTACTCCTATCTTACTTTTCATTATTTTTTTCTTCTTCTCTCATCTCACAACTCCTTTTTCTATTCTGTGAGTTCTGTATCTTCTCAAAAGTGATGTACTGAAATAACTTTACTTTTTATACACTCATTATATGAAAGTTTGTCATTCGTGTCTCAATTCAAAATAGGGAAAACAAAAACTGTTGTTATAGTGGTGCATGTGACAAAGGGAATTAATGAACATTTCCTTGCATGAATGTCATAATCAGAGCATTCCTTATACAGCAGGAGATGTAATATTACAGGTCCCTGATTTCGTAAGGTTGATACTCAAAACTCATTTGAGTAATACCACTTCTGTTAATTTAGCATAAGTAAACTTTTCAAACAGATATTTTATCCCTGGTGAAGACATGTGGAGGTGTTTTCTCTTTTTTTGCACTTTCACATTATTACAGACTGTTTAGGGAACTTGTCATCCTGCTTAACTAGAGTTTAACGTTTTATATAAATACAACATAACAATTTCCTGTGATAGTGGACAAAAGTAGTAAAATGGCATTCTAGCTCCCTTGATGGGTGTTATTTTCTGTATTTCTGTGTAGTTAAGAAAGCTTGGAGTTAAAACCTAATCTTTTTTGACTTGTAGATTCAAGATGCTGCAAGTCAAGGCTTGAAATTCGTTGGAATTATACCTCAGTACCATTCCCAAAAGAACTGCCTTGTCAGCTGCTCTCTGACACCCACCAGTAACAACTCTGTGCAATCAAAAGATAATAAAAACATTTCAAATTACCCTAAGGATCATGCTTCACTGGACAGCGAGAAAATAGACGGCATTAATGGATGCAATACTCTAGCAACAAGTGAGGAAAGCACTGACCAATATGCCACATCCAGGGAGGATGGGAGAGGTGAAGGACAGGCTGCTGAGGAGCTGGATTTTAAGTCTGCAAGCAAAAATGAGGAACAGCTTGAACACGAGAACCCAAGTGTAAGAGAAGCAGCTGACAAGCAGAATGGAGTAGCAGAGAGTGAAACATCAGCACGAAGTTCAAAACCACTTGCAGGCAGTAAGTATTGTCATGACCTCTAATGCATAAAAGCCAAATTTAAGATTGCCTCAAGTATGTTCCTAGCACCTTTAGGGGCTTGGGGTTGGGTGAGGAACCTACCATTGCAACAGAGTAGAAAAGATGCACCAAATGTACCACTTACCCTGCTTTTCAGCGTGTTCACAATGACTGAGAATAAGTCAGGTGGCAACTGGAGAGATGCTATAAGCAGATGCACCTTTGTTATGACTAGTTTGCACACCTGAGTTTAAAGGCTTACTTTTGTCTGCTCTTCAGCTGAATTGATTCATTTCTGTATGTGGTGCCGATACCCTGGGAGCTCTTGATCTTTGTATCCTTTTTGTCTGTTGAAAAGAAACCCTGCTAATTTGTCTGAGAAGGTTTTGCAGCAATAGAAGCAATAAGTCTCAAAGCCTTATCATCACATTTAGGTCCTTTGCAGCAGATGAATCAGAAACTAAACCAAATCAGGAATGATGTGAATGTATGTGACCCGGACCTTGAGTCTGCTAGTTAGGTTGGGTCAATGCTAAAGTTAGAATTGTAATTATTGGAAAGTAGTGATTATTTTTGTTAATGGTTCATGTTTGGAAATTCACAATAATGGTCCTTCTGATAATGTTGCTCCTGATAATTTGCCTTCTTATTCTCATATATTTTTGGAACATTATTCTTCATATGCCAGTTTCTTTCTCTGATATATTTTTCCTCAGGTGTGCTTTCTACTTTAAAATATCATCTTATACCAACTAAAAAACAAATCTCTTGTCAGGTCTCCAAATAACCTCCTTAAGCTGTTTGTTTCCGGGAGGTTACTTCAGTGGCAGGAATTGTGTTTGAAAATAGGATGTAGACTAGAATAATTTAGAGAATGAGAAGTCAGAAAAAAAGTCCTTGTCTCCTTCCCAGTTTAAACCTCAGAACATTTTTCTTTCCTATATGTGTCTAAATCCTAGAAAACATTGTGTACATTTATTTCTCTTACTGCTTTGCTTATTTTCCTTACAAGCTACAAGTCTACATAAGGAAATTCCATTGACATTCCTTTGAGTTGGTGCTGTCCTTGACTTTATCCCTATTCTTTATGTTTAACATGAATTCATTCAAACAATCCTGCCCCTTTGGGGATTTTATATGTAGGATTGAGAATGACTTTACATGGCCTACCCGCCGGACTATTGTCTTGATTTCCGTTGCATTTTGATGCAATTAGGTTTTTTGTCATCAGATTTGGATCAAACTCTAGTAACCTTTCACCGTAGTTTCTTCAATTTTTGTTGGGCAAGAGGACAGCCAGATTTGGTCAAAGCATAGCTATTATTTGAATAATATATTCTGGTTTATGCTAGAATCTTGCACATTGTAGAACCACTCTTAGTCTTGTAGTTCTAAACTAGTTATCTCCAAGTCAGTCAGACCAGTTCTATCTCTTTTTTTTTATATACTCTGTCTTCGAGACAGTTCACCCAACAAGTTTAATTATATTTTGATGCTGCTCTTCTCCACACTGAACAATGGAAGTCTTTTAGTGCAATTAACCATGTTTTTAATATTTCTGTGTGGTGTGAAGCTGAACCACTCAAGTGTTCCCTACTTCTGTCTGCCTGCAACACCCCAGAATTTTATTACAGCTGCTGATTTGCCAGACAGGAGCTTTTGTTTTTAAAGTCTTTTTAGTTTATTTATTTATACTTCTCCCTCTCAGTGCTTTCTGGCTTGAATTTATTAATTTCTTATGCATTTTTTTAACTGGTGAGTTATGCTAATACTTTCCAAGAGCAAAAGTCTGAGAAGGTAGTTTTTTATGTGACAGAAAAAGAAATAGCTCACCTATAGTAGGATATTCCCAAATATATTGCCTGCACAACATTACTGATTTCTTTATTAGTCCTGTATGGCTTTTCATTATTACAGCACTCCCTTTTCCTCCCATGGAAAATGTATTTCAGTCTTTGGCATCAATCCTCCATCCTTCCTTGTGAACATGAAGGTAGAAAGCACCAGGTGTTTTTTTTTTTTTTTTTCCCAGTTAGCCTACTTGCTCAGTAGGAAGTTAGCACTCTTGGACTCCTTCTTCCCTACGTAAAACTTCAGAAAAAAATGTACCATTTCTTACTATCTATGGAATTTTAATTTTGTTCCTTTGTTTAGGATTTTACACTGTTCAAGTGTTATTTTTATGCTTCATTTTTTTTTGCCAAATATTTTGTAGTGCTCAATCACTTTCCCTTTTATTAAAGGGCTCTCAAAACATGTGTTGAAAATTATTTGCCTGTGAGCAAGGCAAAAATATTCCAATGTTATGTCAAAAGCTTTGAGTTTTCTAGAACCAAATTGAAGGTGGCTTTGCCTATACTTAAGCAGTCAAGCTCCCTGCTGAAAACTGCTGTCAGTGGTGGCTTAATCTTGAACTGCGTCTAGGACTGGCATGGTATATGCTCAGTAATGGTTACAAACCATGTTAGCCATTGAAAGACTCCCGCAGATTTCAAATACGTGCTGTACGTATCCCAATGTCAAATCCAAATTACCGTCTCCCTGTTGACTTCCAGTTCCTTGTTTTGCTGTTGTTAGTGTGATGTCTTCATGCACAACAAAAAAATCTCTACTTCCAACACTGGAGTCTATTTTGGGGGTCAGAATCAAATTGAATACATAAGTTGTCTGTGTGCGCTCTTTTGAGTTATTCTCATCATTTTGTTCGTTCTAAACAAGTGGTAAACAGCAAGGGGGATTCATGTTGGCAACTTACTGCCATGTACTCTATTTAAATCATGTCTCATCTCTGAGACCATTAGGTCTCTTTTTTATATTTGGTTATGTACTGAGCTTATTGCTCTGCTGGTAGCCTCTCTCGGAGCATATCCATTCTAAAATCATCTTTTTCATTTGTTGCTCAGTGACGTTTCTGAGAGAGAGGAATCCTAACATCTCTCTTGACTTTACTTTCTTTACTATAATACTTGAGATTAGGATATTATCACTTGGAAACAAGAGGAGCTGCTTTCAACTTGAGGGGCCATATGAACTTTTTGCCTTTTAAATTAATTTTTTTGGGGGGAAATTTTTGGCTCTTGGATGTCAACAAAACTTTTATCATTGATTTCCCTGTCCATTAATAAGTGAAATAATAATGTGCAACCATTTTATATCAGTAGCTTTACTGGTGGTTATACCCTCCTGAAAGTTTGGAAGGTTTATCTGCACTTAAACTTACTTCAAACTTTACAGCTGTGAATATTTTTGTTGCCAGCATTGACTTTTTTTTATAATGGTAAGACTAAATTAACTGCTCCTGAGATATACTAGGAGTGATATGCAGCAGACTCTAGAAAATTTTCTCATCTGTAAGACCTTCATAGTTCCACTTTCCAAAATTCATATGCTGTTGTGTTAGTGTCTTGCCTTGGCTCAGACTCAGAGTAAATCAGCTAACCAGCTAGCATAGTCTCTGTATTTATGATTCATTGCATTTCCTTTAGCTTACTCTACTCCTTGCTGGTTCCATGCCACTGTATTGCCAAAACAAATTACTAAATATGTTAATTTAATGATCATGATCTATGGAATTCAGTTACTCCTAAATTTGCAATAAGATTTCAGATTTGAACTATCCCCAGTGTCACAGATTTTTAACAATTCTTTCAGTGGAAAAACATAAGTTCTATTTGCATTAATTTCTAATGGTGATGTGAATTCTACAGTACTTAATGCAGTTTGTAGAGCACATTTGTTTTCGTATGTTTATTTATACTGATAACTCCAGTAAGAGGGAAGTCAAGTAGTACTCAAATATTACTATCTTTAAATGTTTTCTTTTCCACGGTAAATACATTATTAATAATAAATGCTATAACAACAATCAAAATACCATATTGGGATTTGGGACCCTACCACGCCGGACATTGCACAAATGTGTTAAGGAGATAACCCCAGAGTATTTGCAGTTGTACAGTGTAGTCAGGAAAGGGCAAACGTTTTAGCTAAAATAGCATGTTATGGTTGTTTTATTTTTCCAACTTCAATTTTTTTTTTCTGCTAGAAACAGAGATCTTCGCTCTGTTCAACAAGCCAAAAACCCCGCAAAGATGCAGTCAGTATTACACAGTGACTATCCCAATGAGGATCTCCAGGAATGGGCAGACTGTCAACAGCTTGGAAGCAAATTGGCTGGAGCACATGACAGATCACTTCAGGAAAGGAGGCTCATTGGTAAACGCCATCTTCAGCCTTGGAATGGTAAATGGTATGGAAATTAGAGAAAGCATTATGCTGTGATTATTTTCCTTTCTCCTTTAATAGAGGTCATTATCTTTGAAGAGAAGACATTTGGGAGGTGCTTTTAGTGGAGGCTCGGGGTAGATTTCTTTTAGATCAGCCCATTTCAGTGAAGTGGAATGAAAGCACAGGAAATATTTTGGCATCTGAATAAGGAAAACTGAGACCATGTATTGTATTTTATAAACATAATAGAGATGATTCTGTAGCTGCAGAAATATACAGACTTAATAAACAGCACCAAGGAAAATGAATTAAAATAAGATCGTAAAGCAGATGGCATAAATGGAAAGAGCTTTCCTCTTAGCTGTCTGGCCACACACTGTGTTTGGGTCTGATCCTAGGTCAGTATAAGGTCCCTCTAGTTTCGTATGTCCAAAATATGGTCAGCTACTACCGGTTGCTGCAGGGGTCCTTTTCACCTTGACAACACAGTGTTTTACAAAATTATCATCTTTGTTTCATCCTAGCTAGTGTGTATGAATGAGGGCTCGATGTTGGTCTTACTGTAAGAATAGACTAAAAAAGCTGTTTGCACACTGTGAAAATGTAGCACTAAATCCACGATTTGAATCCAGCTTAATAGGGTGGGCAGTCTGTTCTACGCTCCTGGCCACCTGGTGTCTCCGAAGTCAAGCTTGCGTCTGTGGTACGAAGAAGGATTTTGGTGCCTAATAGCGATCTGAGGCACATAACCAAGGAACCATGAAAATAAGCTGAGGGGAGGAAAGTACTTGAACATAAAAATGTTGGCATTATCACTGGATAAAAATATGTTATGAGTATACTTCATAGTTCAAATGCTTAGGGCTGAATCTTGTGAATGCTATGAATCTTTCACCTAATTTTGGTTTGTTTGGCATTCCTCAAAAGGAACTTGGCAACTTATAGATTGGGCACTGCCTCTGAGGTCTGTGGGTTTGAGCCGCAGAATCATAGGAGAACTGCTTCCAGAGCATCTTCCTATTTTGCAGCTGGTCAGAATTCCTGGACCCGTGATAAAAAAACAGCAACATTAGTTTGTTCTGGTAAAATGCAACTGGGAAATTAACAGGCAGTCCTAATTTTTCATTTTGCAGCAAGTAGCAAAAAAGGAAGGTCTAAAGTTCAATTGATGGAATGCTTTTGCACAGCTTCCTGGAAAGTCTTGTAATTGCTAGTTAACTTGCTTAAAAACAAATGATCGTTTATTTTATATGTATAATTTGCAGCTCATAGAGTCAAATCTAATTGGCTGTATCAGGCTCAGTGTTTTCTTTAATAAAAACTGCTTATCAGTGTGCTCTAAAATGCTTTAAGCACAGCATTTTTCTGTTATTTAAACTTTTAAAGTTCATTTACATAAGAGAACTCTGGGGAAAGTTCACGCACTTGAATACTGCAGTGAGGAGTGCCAGATAACTGCCCAGACACAGATAAAGTAAGGCTGAATAATGATGGTAAAGTTTCTGTGCAAATGGAACAACAAATTTGTAATTGAGTTATATAAAAGTAGACAGATTCAGGGTTAAGTTAGACTAGAGATTGAAGACGGACTATTACAAAACATTTTTATTAGTGTTTTACAGTTACAGGACAACAATTTTAAAAGTCAAGAGGTTCAGAGTTAAGGTTTTAAAAAGTGTGAATATTAGTTAGAACAATATGATAAATGCCATGTCCATGCTATTAGAAGAACATTTGCTAAGAACATTTGTAAGCTGCTACCAGTTGCAGCTAAAGGTTTATGATTTAAATCCTAAAATTTTCCCATGCTGCAGAGAAGTGATATATCTTATTCAGTCAAATACTGATATGAAGCAACCCAGGGGAAGGGGGAGGGAGGAAAGACGAGGCAGAGGGCTTCTCATCTCTACTTTTTTCTGGCCTTTTATGGCACCCTATCCAGCTCTTCACTAGCTGGTCTCCTAATTCACTGATTAATCCTCCTCTAAATTAAGGTAGTATTAGCATACTTTCTTTAATTGGTTATATTACATTTCTTTGTTCTGGGAGTTTTCCTCTTTTCTGAGTTTTTCTCTTTGTCTTAAAATATGAATTCATTATTTTGCATATTAGACTTAAAAGCAGAGTTGTTATCTTCTTTTTTTTCCCTTGTCCTTGGAATGCCCAACAAAGTGAGGATTTCCAGATTGTCAATTATCATAAATTCATTTCGTCCTTTTGCCAGTACTTTTGCCTAAAAGAGTTTTAAAGTTCACTGATTACAATTGTTTCTTTTTGTACCGAATAATTAAGAAATATAACGCAATTGCAAGTTACAATATGTAAACCATGCAGAGCTATGCCATATATTAAATATTTTCAGGTTTTGCTAATAAGTTAGAAACAGCAGCTTGCTTATTCCTTGAATGTTCTTACGTTAACGACTACAGTTATTTAAATTTTGAGCTTAGTCACTTAATGGTGTTTCTTATCCAACTCAGGTCATTGCTGCCTCTGCCTATAATCCCAGATCTAAACTGACCCTCTATAATGCTCAACTCAAGTGATCATGGGACTTCACCCATTCTCTCTCCTAGTGAGAAGCAGGTACTGTAGCGATAAGCTACACATTAACAACACTGAAAATGGTGAGGATACAACAGGCGGCATCTGCTTCTTTCAGTAGCAGCAAGTCTCCCGTCAGCGGTGTGAGAGTAGGTGAGGGTGAGAAGGGAGGGAGAATCAAAGTTAAGGTTATGTTTTGGTAACTTAACTGAGTTAAAAAAGTGACAGGACAAGAGGCAATGGGCACAAACTGAAACGCAAGAAGTTCCATCTGAATATAAGAAAAAACTTTTTTTTACTGTGAGCGTGGTTGAGCACTGGAACAGGTTGCCCAGAGAGGTTGTGGAGTCTTCTTCCTTGAACATGCTCAAAACCCAACCGGACACAGTTCTGGGCAACCTGCTCTAGGTGACCCTGCTTGAGCAGGGCAGTTGGACCAGATGACCTCCAGAGGTCTCTTCCAACCCCAACTATGTGATTCTGTATAATTACAAGCCTGCTCATCCTGAGTTGTTTTGAACTACAGTTCTTTAAATACACAGCATGCCTGTATTTGTTTGCCATTTTGTCTGTGAATTTCCTGACTTTAAAACTTAGAAGAAGCTAGCCCACCAACCAGAAAACATTGGCAGTATTTAAAAACAAAGCAAAGAAAACAAAATACGAGTTGCTTGGAAGACAAAAGTAGTCAGGTTTTTAGAGGTGCAGATTAATTGTCCCTGTTGTATTTGCACTGCCTTTGACAGAGTGGAACCAGTGATGCATTTGGTCAGTTATATTCACCTTACCCACTGAAGTGGCTGGGATTTTTATCATTTATATGGAATTATTTTCTCTGTGTGTACTGAAGGTGAAAAGATTCAGGGGGAGAGAAATCTATAAATATGAAGCAGAGGCCAACATTCAGATCACATGCCACATAAACTCACTGATAGTTAGTTTTCCTCATTGAGAGCAATCGATTGCAGGTTAGCTTCCCAGATGAGGGGGCTTTGTAGTTTAGAGGCAACACTGGCAAAATTCTTGCCCACTAGTGGACCTGTCATAGTAAATCTTTTTCCCATATACTTCTTGTAAATCAGAAGCAGGAACATTAAAACAGCTTTTTGTCAACAGAACTACATCAAATATTTATACAACCCAGTGAAAATAGCTTTTTGTGAACAGTAGGGTACCTTAATAAAAAATGCAGTGGTAATGGAACAGTTTCAGAGGAAGGAAGGTGATTGTAACCTTTATGTTCTGAGCCTTTTCTTTAAGAAGTTATGTGTGTTCAAGAGCGTGGAGTGGGAAATGCCACCATGAACCGAGCAAAGTCAGAATGGTTTATTTTATTGGCATGACTTAGTGCCCTATTGCAAATAGGCCAACATTTGGAATTACCAAAGAACTTTTTAATACAGGCTAAATTCCAGGAGATCAAGCTTGTTAAACAAGAGATTATCAAAAGAGGTTGCAACCATATCAGAATCAGGGAATACCTTGCATGAGAAACAGTGGTAACCGGAAAGACCAGCTTAATGTATCACTATATAAAGCTTTGGACGGCTGATTTTGTAGATAGTTTAGGTGAGATTCAGCTGAATAAATGTAGGAATTTGCCTTGTAGATGTCTACATCTGAGTTGTCAACCAAAGTTGCCATTATAGTCAGTGGAGATCTAGGCCTGAACCAGTACAGTCCAGTCGGATCTGCATTGTGATGCACCTCATCCTACAGTAGAAATCAAAAAGTGATCAGATAAATTGAGGTGGGTGATTTAGTGACGGTAGACCTCAGCAGAGGCCCACCAGGAGAGTCAAGGCTGGAGCACTTGCCCAGTGAGGACAGGCTGAGGGAGCTGGGCTTGTTCAGCCTGGAGAAGAGACGGCTTCAGAGGGGACCTAACTGCAGCCTACCTGGTACATACAAGGAGGAGCCAAGCTCTTTACTGAGGTACATGGTGGGAGGATGAGAAAAGATGTGCATAAATGGAAAGAAGAGGTTCTAGCTAGATACAAGAAGAAATGTTTTTCCCATGAAAACAGTTGAACATTGTAAGAGACTGTCCAGAGAGGTTGTGCAATCTTCATCCTTGGAGGTTGTCAAGACCCAACTGGATAAAGCCTGAGCAACCTGGTCTGCTCTTTTAGCTGACCCTGCTTTGATCAGGTTGGACTAGAGACCTCTGGGGTCCCTTCCTATCTGAATTATGTTATGATTCTGTGAAATTGTGTTCTACATGAAATATTGCTTATTTCTCTCTCTCTTGATTGTAAAGAGAGCCTTAGGTGAGCAACTCTGCTGTAGACATCTATATCATGGATATCTAAGGTTAGCTGAGATGAATCCCACCTTGTGGGTCAGCTCTAGAACATATGATTGTAGGCTAAGTTGCTGTAGACTCCTGAGCATCTGTGGGATAAAAGTATTGCAGGTAGACTGCATCTGTCCAATTCTTTGTCCTTAAATTGCAGAGTCATGCTTTCACACATCTGTGTAAGAGTTTCCTTGAAATTCCTGCTAATCCTGACACCACAGTGTAGATTATGTGTGCCTTTTCTCTAAAATACGATACCCTTAGTCCTCTTTCTGCTCTCTCCTTTCCCGCAGTTATTCTAAGCATCCCAAATGTTTCACATGATAGGGGTTGCATGGTCCAATTATTCCTTCCTCTACCTCCCCCTTTGAGCTGGTAGAGTGGTAGATGAGCTGTAAAAGGGCAGATGTGCTGCCAAGGTATGAGAATTGGCAGACATATTCATGGCAAGAAAGTGTTAAACACTGTGGCAGGACAGGTAGAGAGGAGATCTAGTTATCGTTAAGGGGGGGAATTGTAATGAGTGTCATCAACCAGTTTCTCTTATGGAGTTTTTCACAAGCATCACTCTGTTGAACAGACACCAGCAGGCATCAGCTCTCTACCCTTCATCAATTTTCCCCTTCTAGTTTTCTGATTTTCCATAGGGATCTTTTCTGGCCAGAAGATAAATAAATCTTAGAATTGATTGGATGTAGCATTCAATGGTAATCATTGGACATCCAACAAGGAAGTGCAGCCAAGTTTATCTGCTGCGTGTAGGATCTCACAAGCTCAGTTATTAGTTTCTAAAAGATTACATATGTGCCATGATGTTCACATATGTAGAAGCTGTGAACTGTGCAAGTGGAATGTGCAGCAGAATGAAGCATAAAGGATGATTTATGAGTGAGTGCAAACACACACATGCTGATTGTGTTTTGATCCCTTATTAAATAGCTGGCAAATGAGTGGGTAGAACTCAAGCTGCACTTGTGGCACAAGTGTGATGTTGGATTTGATTAATAAAATTTACAATACATTAACGGAACACCTACTCTGTATAAAATTTCTCTTATAATATTTGAATGTCTGTGTGTAGTGGTGATTTGTGGTTTTCTGCTTTTGGCCTTAGCTGCTGTCCAGTGATCCTTGCTTTGGAAAATTAAAGGGTTATTTGTATATTATTCATCCTAAAATAGATCTCGATATGGGTTTGGGTATTGGAATAAGATATTTTGCACAGAAGTTGAGTTGGTTCCTGATTTTAAATCTAGGGCCTAACAAAGTGCCATTTCTGAATGAAATATGGTAATTAAATCTTATACCCCATTTGCTCTGCTATAACCTATAACCCAGCCACTTAACTGTTCTTATTATTTCTCAACAAAAATGTCTGTTCTCCTCATTGGGATGAAGAAATCTATCTAGATGACAGGAGTGCAAAACACCTCCCTTTTTGCCTCTTACCCTCATCTTCCTCCAGATGCAGCTGCTGAAAGGAGTTACTGCTTTGTAATCCAGTTTATCCTCTTTGGAGCAATGTGTAATAATGGCAGACTGTAGTGATGACGTTTCTTTGTCCCTCTTTAATCTGAACAGAGTTACAGGAAGCCTGTCTGGGGAGTCAAACACAATGAAAGTAGACAGTGTATTTTTCTAGTTCTTTGAGTCTCCCAACCAAATCCCAAGGAAAGCTACTAGTAAGTGGTTTACATTTTCTTTGCTCACAACTGAGCTCAAAAATCTGTTCTGTTTTAGACATGAATATTTGCATCTGCTCATTTAGAACTTAATGGCCTGATTGAAACTGCACAAAAGAGAGTAGCTGACCATGTAAATAGAAGCAAGGGGATGTGCACGTGCTTTACACCTGCAAGAATCTTGCTACATGCATTTGTAGACAAAAGTCTTCAACTGTAGGAGCCTGGTTTGTTGTGGGCTTTGCACGTCCAGATGATAAATTGAATTTAGATCATATAGTGACATCAGATGATGTTGGCTGAGATAGATTGTGTCTGCAGGAAGTAGGAAGCCACTTAATCCTCTCCACTGCCTCCTATGTGAAAATTACTTGCAAGTTTGATGTTTTCCTTAGGAGGTAGTGATGCTTTCCCGCTAGCATCTCTTGACCTCACAACATCCACCAAGAAAGTAGGAGGAAATAACTAAGCAGACTTGTCTAGAAGGAGGAGTGTATATCGAGGAGGAAAAGGGGAGAAGTGTGGAAGACACAGCAGCACATATGCTTTCTGGATGCTTGAGACCCCCGCAGAGTACTGTGACTCAAAAAAGTTGGGAAATGGCAGAATAGTTATTTGGCAGTCTGTCATCCTTCCTATGAGACATCAACAAAAAGCCATGCTTGTGTCTCAAGTTCTGCTGCTGGCCAGTAAGAGAAAGCTTTGCAAAGTATACGCTCTCTCCTATTACCTTGTCTGAGTTGAGCTGTGGGTGCAAGTCTTGTTACAGAGTGGCTGTCAAAGAAATGCTATATGAGTGTCTTGTACTACATACAGAATGATGTAGGTGAATAAAAAAAACAAGGAAAATTATTGATGCCTTGACATCAACAAATACAATCAATGCACTATCTTAGAAAAAAAAGTTTGTATCTCTATTTTTAACAATTTATTTGTTTGCAACTGCTCTAATAGTAAAAATAATAAGCTATAACATTTTAACAATAAATTTGCAGAAGAAAGCATAATCCGAGTTTTTCTTTTAAGGAATTGGTAACTGCTTTGATTTTTTTCTTAGATGTACGGCTGGAGGAGGTGATAAAAGAGAATTTTGGTTAACTTGCATTAAATAGATAAGACTGTCCTATCAGTTTAGGGATCTATAAGTTTGGTGTGTGTGGTTCCATTTCAGAATCATATATCATATCTTTGCAAGGAACATAGTTTTCCTAAAAATGAAAAAAAAAATTGTATAAAATACAACACTTAAGGGAATGAACAAGATCTTTATAATCAGTCATACATGCTAAATGTATTATTTAAATAGAAGGGAGGACTGAAAAAAATGCTTTTTGTAAATGTAATTGGAGTTCTCTGTGTTCGTAAAGGATACCATACTGCCTTTTTTACAATAGCGTTTAAAATATAAGTCAAATGTTCATTATTTGACTTTTTGTGTTGCACAGAAAAGTCAGTCAATTTTTTCAGTTATTCTGATTCTGTTCTGTCATGGAGCAGATAAATCTGAATACATGGAAGAGAGTTCTTGCATATGGGAGTGACTGCTGGTTATGGAGCGTATGGCTAAGATCGAGGAGAACTTGCTGCTCGAGTAATTTTAATAGTGTGCATAGTCTGAAGAAAGCCTGAACATGCTGGGTATCCAACTGAGAATAGAGAGCCACTAAACCAGCTGGTCAAAATGCTGTCATAAACTGATGAAATAGTTGTGAATGTGTCTTTTCCTTCACACCATTCAGATAGGCCAGATCTTCCCTAGTCCATGTAGACCGTGTAATTTTAATGGCAGATCCATACATAGTGCTCTGACTAGCGTGAATGAATGGCTGTAGTCATTATCGTGGGCGTATCATGGGTGAAGCCCTTGAAAAGTTGACGCAATGTATTATATATGTGTTTTTTAGCCCACAAAGCATGTGTATAACTTCAAGTAGGTGGGCAGTACTGCTGAATTGAGGCCTGAATTATTTCTGCCTGTACAAAGTGGAAGAGTTGTGCTTTTTGAGGGCAAACTCTGGAATGACACAGTAGACAGTGGCGGTTGCTCTTACTTAGAGGAATTAGTATCATCCATTTTATAGAGTTGGATTGTCAGAGGAAGGTCTATGCTTTTTTATTAGTGTGCCTGGAAGAACTTGTTATTAATAAATTCAAACGTCTCACTGCACATAGGGTATCTTCCATAAAGCTTACAAATAATAAGCCTGTGTTTTCACAGATTCTTTACATGGAACAATGGATGGAGTATTTCTCTTTGAAGATGTTGCTGCAGAAGACAGTAAAACCATGCAGGGCTATGACGCTATTGTTGTAGAACAGTGGACTGTACTGAAGGTATGTGTGCGTTTTTTCATATTTTTTTTCATAAATCAAAACCCAGCAAGATATTGAGGCAAATACTCACATACATATTTGTGCTTCAACAGTACTACATAGGCAATTGAGGTAAAGGGAAGGAACATAACCGTAATGTCAGTTAACTGCACTTTAGCTTTGTACAATTTTTTTTGATTTTGATACTCCCTCTGTGTTTTATTTCACAGGTGTTTGCAGGGGGGAGTGTGAGTGTTGGTGGGCAACAAAACCCAGGGCTGTCTGTCCTAAAAATACAGATGTCTGATAGAATAACTGTAAAGAGGATCTCCATTGGTTGTCAGGGCAACACGATCACACAAGTCACTCTAGTATAGCAGTTGTAAAGGGGAAGACCTTTTAGGCAGACTTAGCTGCAGTAGGAATGCACAAATAACTGCATTTGCTTCTCCCTGACCTCCTTCATGCTGAAAGAACAAATATGTTAATAGATCCCTATATGTTTGATCAGGTCATGGGTTTACATGGGTTTATGCATTTGCAGAATAATCAAGAGAAGGTAAAAAGTGTATAAAGAAACCATGCATGTAGCTGGCTTTTTCTACTGATATAAATGCACACTCAGATCAGTTGAAATACTGTTTAGATCATATTCATCAGTACAAATCTGCAGCACATTCGACACGCAGGTAGGTAATTAAAAAGTTGGGCTTTTGATCACAGGAAAAAAAAGATATCATTACCTAATTTTTAAAAGTTCTTTTTGGTATATTGTTTGACTACTGTGGTCTGCCAGAAATAAATGTTACTTATTTATAAAGGCAATGCCTAATCTTCCAGCTTGGAATATATTGTAAATGGTGTAAAATCCAAGGAAAGAATCCAGCTAGGCACAAACATGCAAAGGAGTGTCTTGCAGCAGGGTCCTTTCAAGTGTTAAAGCCTCGGTAGGTAGAGGTATGAAATTTTGCCCTTCTAAGATCAGGTGCCTCTCTTTTTGGGACATGACGGATGCATTACCCCACCAACCTGAAGGTGAAAGATTATGGAGAAGAAAAAGCCTGCTGAAGCGTCGGGGAACCCTTGCAAAGGCCTTTCCCATTTAGAGAGAGAGAAGAGCTAACATCTCTGTTTTTTTTCTCCGGAAATTTGAATAGCTGCCTGGCTATTGATGATAGGCAATAGGTAGCTAAAGTCATCAAAGGAGTGAAAGACATGCTGGAACCCGAGGGAATCTGTAGGCACTTGCCCAGTGTCCTGTCCAGAAGATAAAATTGCCTCTCTGTTAAACCCCCTTGGAATTCACCTTTATTTACTGTAAGTGTGGAATAATGAAGTGCCAGATGAAGAGACTGTAAAATGGGAGATATATAAAGAAGGAGACTGAGTTCAGTGATGACAGATCATGTCCTAAAGCCAGTAAGTGCTTTCTTTCTATGAGGGGTTAATTCAAAGCATTATCACAGAGATAATTTTGGAGCACTGGAATGTCTCACTAATCTGGACTTTCTCATTTTTTTCATATAGGCTAAGCTGTGATCTAGATTAACCTTTTCCAGTTGTCTGTCCTGTTTGTATGTTTTTGTTTGCACCAAAGTAGTGGAAGAAGCACTGATGGACATCACGGAATGAATTTGTATAATGGATCCCTGTTTTAAATTTGTATCAGATTTGATTATCTGGATGAGCTATAGTCTTGTTCAGATGTGGTCTGCGCTGAATGTAAATTTATTGTGCCGTTTCCCAATTAAGAAGAAGAGACAAACAAATGAAAAGAATCCCAGCCACGACAAAAGAAAAAGACAGACATATACCATGTATCAGTGCCACTGATAATAAAAAATAAACAACAGAACCTTTCTGAATGAAAAGGTGATGTTTTAGTGGTTAATCATGAAGGCAGAAGAGAGGGCTTGGCACACCTCTTAGCAGAGAAAGTGCTGCCTTTTTAATTGCTAAGGCTAATAGAGAAGACACACTGAAAGCTGCGATGCGCTGGGTATGTGTGTAAAATGTCAGTCTGTGAGGACGTAAAGCTTGCAGCTGTCACCATATGGGGTCCCACCAGGCAACCCACAGGATGTCATCACTCCCAGAAGCTTAACTCCTTCTTCTCAGGCAAAGTGGAGCTGTGGCATCCTCTGCAAATGACCAGAGGACTTCTACTGACAAAATGCTGCTCTCATCCCTATGACTTTAGCTCTAAAAATGTCAGGGCACATTATTTCCACTATGGCCTGTGAGATCTAGCATTAAAACTTCTTTGATGGTTTTAATTCTGCTTGTGTAGGCAAATGTGGGTAGACAGCTCTGATTAATCAAAGCCTGCCTGATTTCGCTCTCCCTAACTCTAGTCTGTCACCCACTACCCATGACAAAATAGCTAATATTGTCAGTAAAGTTGAGTGCCTTGACATTTATTTTAGATTTCTGCATTGTTCTTACTCTGAGTCTTCTCTGAAGATAGCTGAAAATACTGTTCCTTAATTTACAGGTATTTTCTTGTTGAACATCTTTAACTGGTGGTTCATTACTTTTTTGTTTTCTGCTATGCTATGTCTTTGGTGTAGTGACATGAATTAAAATCTCAAATATGTCACAAAGTTGTTGTTTCCCTGGCAGAATGGGTTGGGGTCAGTATCAGCTGTAGACACGGTAAACCTCTTACAGTGCAGCATATCAAAAGATTTAAAAAATGATCTCTGCTAAGCCTAGATTACGAGTTGTCTTAATGTAAACCTTTTAAAAAAAATCACTGGAAATGAGGGTTTAATTTGTCTGTAAATCTGATTTAGATCATATGTCAATTAAGCTACATTCTGTTGTCCCCAGCCAAAGGAGAGGGACATGACCAGGTCAGCAAAGGAGCTGATGGTGATGGGCACGAAATGCAGTTCTGTGAGTGACCCTCTCTACCACTCAAAGGGCATCTCTTGTCTGCGCATAATATTTAATATTTTGCCCCTTGTTGCTTTTTAAGAAAAGCTGAAAAAACCTACAGGAGGCTGTTGTCTAAACAGGCTTTTATAATGCTGGTTTCTTACTTTTATGTTAGGTAAGAAAGCAGTATATATATGTGTATGTTTGTCTACTGAACTCAGTAGACATATGCACTACATAGGATTAAAATGCACAGGCTATTCTTTCTTCGATTTTGCTGATAAATTTAGTAATAAAATCTAGCAGTATGAATTTGGAACTTTTCTGATACTTGCTTGTGGAGCTTGAAGCACTGATAGTCTAACAAAGCAAATATTTCTTCCATGCGAGCAAAGGGCACTCGAACTAAGCAACCAGAAAAGCACAGGATTTAAAACAATCTGAGTAAAAAAATCACTTCTTATCTGTCACGGTTTGCTTAGGTTTGTGACAGGATCACAGATAAGAATTCATTCTCCATTCACCCATAAAGCCTTTCAGGAAGAAAATGAGCATATCAGATCTGAACTTTCCATTTAAGAACAAGCTGAGAAAAAGCATCTCAGGCCTCTTCCACACTTTAGAGAGAACCAAAAAGGGCACAAATCAGAGTGGTAAGGCACCCTGGATCATACAGGTTCTCAGATAGCATTTTTCTATGGTTTTTTTCGAAAAACAGTTGATGGGCAAGCCGTGAATTCAATACTCAGCAAAAGATACAGTGCACAAGTGTTGGAGGAATTGGGAAACTAAAAATGCTTTTATTAAAAGAATATTTTATTTAAAATATTTTTATTTGGTTATTCAAAAAAATGCACTGATTGCTAGATCATATTTATTTCTTGTGCTCTGTGGCCAGGTATGTGGAATTGTCATGTGGGTGTTCCCTGTGCAATATTAAGTTTAACATATTTTATAAGGTGCTTCCATGCTTCCTTTGTGGAGGATGCACTGCGTCAGTATGTTCACCCTGTGGAGCTTTTGGTGCCTATCCTATGCTTTGCTAAAACCAAAACTGTATCCCTGCACAAATGTGCTTGTTTTGCAGGTGCAGGCAGTATCAGGAGCACTCAGAATTTTTTTCCACTTTATGCATATGCCAGGAAGTAAGATTTGCATCCACAAAAGTCACTGAGAGAAGTGGGCGTTGTGAGCACTGGGTATTTTTTTTGTTTTTTTTTATTTTAACCCTGCCATGTAGACAGATGTGAATGCTACTTGGCAGCATACATGTGTCTTGAAATTGTGGCATTTGGACACATTTGAATCTCCAGAGTTCTCAGAAAAACTGTCCTAACTGAATGCTACCCAGTATAGTCTTACAGCCTTATTGTGTTCTCAAAAATATTCCACAGAGCATGAACTCACGTATATTGAGTAATCATAAAAAAGCTAAATTAAACGTATGCAGAATAATGAGCAAAACCCTGGCTGTGGATTTATTTATTCTTTTTTTTTTTTTTTTTAGTTGGGTTTAACTTTTCACTAAGGTCCCGATCTGGTAGCTAATCTATGCCAGTGACCCATCTGCCGTCAAAAGCTGCTGGTTGTTTCTGAGCGCACAGGAGTCCTCCCACACGGATCTGTTATCAAGCTAGTGGGTTTCTCAGTGAGTGTGTGCTAACAAGCTTTTTAGGGTTATATATTAAAATTTAGGGGAAGGTCAATACTAGAGGAGCATGGTCCACCTTCTGTTACTGTAACACTTGTGAAACTTCTCTTTTGCTTACAATAAACATTTTTAATGGATCGATAATGTCATATAATTAACAGAAATGATTATGGAAGAAGTCCTAAAACGGAACAGAAGAATCATGCACAAATTTAGAGCATGTATTTGTTCTCCTTGTCTTCTGTATATTACTGCAAACACAAAACATTTGCAGCAGCTTTTACCAGCTCATTCTCATACAGCCCGTATGCATTTAATTTCTCTCTTTTTCTTTTCCCTCTTTTTCAAGAGGTTCAGGGTGAAAGTCTTGCCTTCACCACTTCTTCTTTCTCCCTTCAATGAACTAGGAAAAAAATTGTGACTTCGGTGGTGGTGGAGACTTGTAGACCAGTACTGTCCATTTTCCCCCGTGAGCAGTAGGTTGTGCTTGTAAAGTGTCTGTGTTTTTTAATTCCCATCCTCTTTGCCATCTGTACCTAGATCTTAGTACACAGTCTGTTAGGATTTGCCCTTAGAGGTTTTATTAAGACTTCTTTAATGGGATTCTCCATCTTCTATTCTTTGATCCACCTTGGAAGAAAATATTAAATGGAGACAATCCATAGCTGCCTTGTAGCTAAATCACACTCACTTAGCCCAGGAAGGAATGATTTCTAAAGAACTTTTTTCTGTCTCACAAGAGCTTAGTAACTGCCGTGTTTATTATCTCGCTGTGGTTAAAATTGCTGCAGTGGGGGGAAAAAAAGAAAAGAAAAATTGTTAATGCACTTGTTTGTGTGGCTTGCCCTAGATATTATCTTTATCCTTTTTTAATCATATTTTTTAGGTTTTTCTAATGAGTTAAAGCTACTGTGAGAGAAGAAAATGTTGAAAACAAACAGTAAAACTATAAATAAAATGAATTCTTTTCATGTGATACAAGTCAAGGAAAAAGACTAGCTCAATATGCTCTGGCTTCTTGACACTCAAGGTGTGATCAGAGATTACTTATCATCCACAGGAGAGTGGGAAGCAAGTTAATTAAAATTTTCCACCCTTTCACTGAATGAAATGTCTCCCAGTTTGATACACGTTATTATTTGAACACTTCTTTTTCAGCAGAGATCTGGCATGTACTTTCTACTCCTACTGATTTTCAAATCCTGATTTGTTAGCTAGAAAGAGCATTGCAGTTTCATCTTGTGAAACTGTATGTTTGAAATTATATTTCCATTGTCTCAAATAATAATAGATAAAATAATTCTAATGGTCTCCTGTATTAAATATAAAATAAACACAAAATGACTCCTTTCCTTCCCACCCAGCCCCCAGTGTATTGTTTGTTTAGATGTATTTTTGCTTTGGAAAGCATTTAATATGACACCAGTTCTCTGCCTAACTGTCCTGAAGGTCTGTACAGCTGTGCCTCCTGCTGCAACACAAATTCCAGTGGTGGGATAGGATTACTAGTGATGACTCTGGATGGGGAGAGATAATTAATTTTCCATGGTCTTAAAGCTGCAATTACCTATATTTGGAGGCGAGGAGCTTGAAGCCCACATGAATTCCACCCGTTTATTCAGGAGCAAGTCCTTTTTCTTGTCTGCCACCTTCAAGCACAGCTAGTTATTTGGAGCAGTTTGTCCCCCAGGGCAGGGAAGCGGTGCCGCGTCTGACTCTGCAGAAGCCGTGGGCAAAGTCAATCAGAGCTTGTCAAAGAGCATGGGGCGCTTGGAGGAGGTGTGGACCTCTGCATGATGTATGTGCTTTCTTCCTCCAAACAGGCCAACACGCAGATCGCGGTGTCGGGTAGCAGTACATACAGAAAATAAGAAGTCACCCTACAACTTTGCAGCACTCTTTCAGGAGATTTTTTTTCCCTTTCCAGATTTTTTTTTGATTTTCTTGAAGCTTAATTTACTTTAATCTTAAATTTGGTTTCAAATAACTGCATTTGCACCTGCTCTTTTCCATTCTGCACCATTGGGATGGTGAAATACAGCATCATCTGCTGCAGATGATGCTTAAAGCTGACAAGTCAGACAGGTCCAAAGCCAGCCCTGTCTTGCCGCCCACAGCCTGCGGGGACCGTGGACTGTGGTAGGAGTGACAGCGTGTCCCTGGAACAATTTGGCTTCTGCAGCAGCTAAATGAGCTGTGTGTGCTATAGATGTCCTCCCTCATCACCATAACATCACTCTGATTTTTGATGTTCGTTTTTTATCCTGATGTAACGAGAAGGTTCTCCTTGGTAATCACCAACCTCAGGCAATGAGTTTGAAATAGAAATCCTCTTTGCAACATGAGATGTTGCTTGGGGCACAAACAAGGTTTGCTATGCCTGTCTTTCCTGACCTGCTATGCTCACGCTCTGGGTATGAGTGAGCTGCTTCTGTTTTTTCCCCTACAAACACTGTTTGACAGAGAGAACGTTTTGGTCAGATGCTTTTGTGGGTCCTTCCCAGCACCTTGTGGCAGGGTTGCGATGGCAGATGCCATTCTTAATATTCCTAATGTTGCATATTTTCATCTTTATTTTTGGAGCACTTTTAAACGTAGAAGGCATTATTGACCAATTTGATAAATCTCAGCATGTTATTCATCTGTTTTCTTGAGACATTAGCTGCTAAAGGCATCTAGATGTGTCATCCTCTTGGCATTACCCTTGGATGCTCGTCTAAGAACTGGAAAGAGGGAGGAAATACCCATCTTACAGCAAGGAAAGGGTGGGAAAGGCAAGGAGGGAAATGGGGATCTGTGGAGACTCTGAACCTACCACAATCATGGCTTTGTGAGGAGCCCTGACAGCTTCAGAGGGAATGCATCAGAGGCCACTCAGTACTGCTCTCCTCTTGCAGGGCATCTCCCTCCTCTATGAGTAATACTGGTCTGTACATGGTGATGTTGTAAAGCAACCGTATCTCAATAAGCCCCTGAAAGTGTCTATACAGAAATCAGAAGCAAGGTTAGTTAGTGAGCTCTTGCATGCACTTTCTGGGGGAGATTTTTCCAAATAGTTTCCTTTTTAACAGGAGTGATACAGCTCTTTGAGCTATTTGCATTTGCAGTGAAGATCAGTTTTTTAATACATATAATCAGGCAATCATCCAGTTAGAAGATATCAAGTGACCTAAATTACTCTCATTAGAAGAAAAGAATAGTTGAGATTGGAAATCAGTAAAATACTTTGAAATACTACAGCCAGATTTGAATTAATTCTGATCAAATGACTGTTACTCAGAATAAGTGGATTTTTTGGAACTGCCCTGATTAACATTTACTGGGAAAACTATTGTACCTCACCCAGTTTTGAGAATAGGCAATTAAAATAACGTGCATGCTCATAAAACCTGTGTAAATGCCTGGGCTTTTTGGCAAATATAATTGTTATTCTAATGGTACGTATATAGTTATGTTTGTAGAGACTAGTAGTTACCATTTGCCCACTTTGTATTTATTAAAATTAAAAACTAGTAAATGTGCTCTGGTATGTATTTGTTAAATTAGTGGAAGTCTTGGCAATTAGCTACCTCGCTGGAGCAATCTGTTGAAATCACCAGTTGTTCTTTATGAGAGAATTACAGGGTTTGCTGTAGAGCAGGGAGAGAATTAGCAAGGCTCTTCTGTATAAAATCTATGGCTGATGCCAGATTTCTATGCTGAAAGACAACAGTTTTTGGTCTCGCCCACAGATTTCCTGATTCAGAATAGCAAGGAGGCGATGCTTATGTGTTTGTGGGTGATGGAAGGAACAGACCTGTACTAGACCTGTACTTATCTTCTCTCTGCTATTGCTGCCCGTTTTGCCCTTGAGCCACCACCGTGGAGTAACCTGATTAAGCTGAGCACCGAATTTACTCTCGCCTAGACAAATGCAGAATCCGGACTAGGCAATGTTGCCTTTTTTTTTTTTAACTACTCAAATATCTTTTTGCTTGGAAGGAGATAGATAGATAGTTGTTTTTTGCTTCTGCTATTTAGTCCCACTGGAAGTTGCCGGGGTCACTTTGTGCAGGGGAGCGCTGATAAAGTGGAAAGGTTTAGTCCTATTTAGGTCTGGGGTCACCTAAAGCTATATCGATATGGAACTATAGGGAGGCAGGATTCAGGCAGTATAAAAAAAAAACCAAAAAACCATGTTTACTGTTTTAAACAAACCAGGTCAACAGTTTGGGATGAACGGCTGATCAAGTCTTTTGTCTCGTGTTTTTCAGTGTTTTCCTTCCTGCTTAGCTGAACATACAAAACAACCCACTTCAGTGCAAAAACGCCTCTCTCCCTGCCAGAAAACCCACATACGTTTTTTTCTTCCTTTTTTTCTTTTTTTTCTTTTTTCTTTTTTAAGTCAAACTGAATGTCACACGCCGAGCGATAATGCTAATTGCTGGTTTTTCCTTCCTTTCCCAAGGGAGCTGAGGTGCAGACGGATTACATGCCACTGCTGAACTCGCTGGCGGCCTACGGCTGGCAGCTCACCTGCGTGCTTCCCACCCCCGTCGTGAAGACCACCAGGTAGGCGGGCGCTGCCACAGCCACCAGCACCGCGCTGCTCCATGCCGTGTCCCTGCTCCGCAGCACCAGGCGCCCCGGCACCCGGGGCCGGCGCGCTGTGTGTGGGCTGGTTATTTCTTTGGTCAGGAATATATTTATATATACATTAATATAATCAGTCCTGATTTTTTATCTTAAAAAAATAAAAATGTGCCTCATTCTCCAAGAGATCTAGGGGAAGACTGATGCTGCCCATAAAAATGCAAAATGCAGAAAGGCCATCTGAGCTGGGGGAAAACCAGTATTCAGGTTTTTCATATATGTCTCAATATAGCAGTGAATGGAAAATCATCATTCTGGTTTATAAGGCCAGTCTCTTAAAGGTGCATATCTTTCCCTCCCGCTCGTGGCCTTCCATAGCCCATTTATAACATCAGTGACACGGGCTGGGTTGACAGTGCAGAAGGGCCCCCAGTCTCCGTGCTGGCGGCATTTGCTGGTGCCTCCTGCCTTGCTCTGCTGCGCTGGGGCTCACGCAGCCCGTGGCAGCTCTGTGCCCTGCAGGGAGCAAACGCACCTCGGCCACCGAGCCTGTGCTACGCACGTGCACCGTGGAGCTAAGGTTTCTCGCTCTTTGTTTGAAACGGTTTATTCTGTGTTTACACACTAATGCTAAAACATTCAGCAAAAATGCGTCGCAGGCTGACCTGTGTATTTTAGATCTGTCAGGATAAATAGCTGATTTTTCCCCCTCAAAATACCAGGCTGCTTAAAGACACTGGGGACAGGCAGTGTTGAGGTCACTGTTCATTTTATTCTTCTTTGACCTGTAGAAATAAATGACTGAGATGGATTTGGGGCTTTGAATGACTGCATGTGGATTTAATCATTCTCAGGAGTCTGCATTTGTTTCTTTTCAGGGAGGGGAATTTATCCACTAAGCAAATTGTTTTTCTTCAGAGACCTTCTTTGCCCCAGAAAGCAAAGAAGAAGGAATCTAAGGTAAATAACCTTGTCTACCTGCTTTGTTTTTTGTTGGCAGTATTTTAATATTTTAAATGATTTCCCAAGGAAGTAAAAATGGCCTGTTCAACATTTCTGTGATACAGGAGCTTGGCAAAACAGTAGCAAGACACAATGAATTGAATGGTTCAAACGAAAGAAACAGAACATGCTCAAGTGACGTGGAAGTTGTTATATTTCAGTCTCTGCTGAACTCGTGTCAGCAGAAGAGACATAGATTTATCTTTGCAGCTCTGCCCTAAACCTTCGTATGTGACCTAAAATCCTCTGCCCGTATTCACTGCCTGCAAGGTGGAAACAGCACTGTTGTCTCTCGCCCGTTGCCTGTCTTTTACATTTAGACTGTGATCTCTTTCTAGCTACACGTGTAGATGAAGCCTAGCACAGTGCAAGCCTGATCTTTGCTGGTGTTTCTAGCTATTGCTTGAATGTTAATGAATTCTGCTAGAATTTAACCAAAAGAGTGTCTGCACCTAGCTAAGTTAGCTGGGAAGGCAGCTGACAGTCCCTGGCCCATGTGTGGGGATGCAGGTCTGTATTCCCATCTCCCTGCTTAAATGCGTAGTTGTGGGAACCGCAGCCCAAACCTGTCGTGCTGTATGGCTGCGGAGGAAATACAAGGACTGTTTAAACTGAAAATGGGAAAGTGCTGAGCTTCCCATCACGTCTGAATTTGCCTTGCCCTTTCAGTATGCACGGGAATGATCAGAAAGGCAAGTGAAGTATGGAAAAAGGTCCCAAAAAAAAGCCCTGCAGAGGCTGGACTTGTGCAAGGTGTTGGAGCTGCATTTTTGGTCCAAAGCTCAAGAAAAACGAGGCATATTGATTATAGTTATGTAAAGGTTTATAAGACTTCTTCAACAACTGTAAATGGTTGTTATAAGTCACTTAAAAGATGCCAACCCTAGCATTTGGTTAAGTTACTGACTATTCTGCACATACAGCATCACAGGTTCTCAGATCTATTGGTCTGGGCGTTTAGTAACTTTTAATACAGCATGTTTAAAACGGTTATAGATAAAAACTTGGGGAAGGGAAATACATTGATAAGATTAAAAGGAAATTGTAGTGCTGGAAACTGATCCATCCTATCAATGAGTTCCAACCAACTGCTGCTCATGTTAGCCAGATAAGCAGAAAAGAAAACATGCAAGGAGTTGTAAAATTTCTTTTGCTTTTTTATAAGACAGAAGTATTATTATTGCAGTTTCCAGCCAGTGATGAGGTAGTCATGTTCATTGACTTTATACCAATATGATGCTTATTTCAGGAGAAACTAGCTGTATACATTTTTGTGAGATACAATGTGTACACCTGTATATGTATACATATATATGTATGCATGCACATGCAGACACACACAGAGTCTCCTCATTACATTCAGGGCCCTGATCTTACCTTCTATCAAAGAGAGCTTTGAATTAAAGAGGAGTTGTGGGTGTTCAGCACTTCTGAAAATCAGAGGGAAATATTCAGGGGTCTGAATTTTAAACAGCTGAGCTGTAAAATTGAGATATCATCTTTCACTTAAATATTTTTAAAATTAGAGAAAGGGGAAAGTTATCTTCCTCTAAATAAAAACAAGAATCTTGTGAAAGCCAGTTTCTACATATTAGTGGGATTTTTTTTTTTTTTTTTACATTAAGTTCTGTCTAGCAGAAGGAAAGAGCGTTGCTCCATCATTGCAATGTAACAAACTTAATCTAATAGGTTTTGAGTGGCCTCTTTGATTAAGGAATAGATAGCTAAATCAAAAATTTATGAACATATCTTTCTCTTGAGCAATTTTGGCACAGACTTGGTTGCACTGGAAAAAAAGGCTTCTGGACCACAGCTGAATTTCCTGCATGTCCAGATGAGATGATTAATGCAGTGTGGAAAGTACCAAGCATTTCCTCCTAAACCTATCACTGAGTTTGCATCAGCTTGGATACCACTGATGAAATTTTGTGCACTTTCCCAAGTACTTATTAAACTTATTTAAGATGGCTCACTGATGGCTTGGAGCATGCTCTAGCTTTTCTTGGGAAAGTCAATTTATTTTTTTGACCAATGAAGCAGATAATTTAATGGCGTATTTGTCAAACTTACGTATGTTATACCTATTGTGTCAGTATTTCAAGATACTGCTGGTTCTCTCTTTTTTTTAATAGTAGTTAAAACAGCTCCCCTGAAATGGCGGTTGTGGTAAGTCTTGTGGTGAGTGCTGCAAGAGGCAGCTTCATGCTTTCTCCTCAAAAAGCTTTTATACAAATTGCTCAGAATATTTTAGAGTTTGTTGTAGTCTATATCACTCTATTTTAAATATTAAGTCCTTAAAAACATCATAATCTAAAATCACTTGTGGCTTCTTTGACATATTTATGGTTTAACACAAGCAGATCAGATGATACATTTGCTGCTTTTCAGCCTCCAGACTGGCTTTGAAAGGTTTGTGAAGGTTTCAAAATGCTGGTTTCACCTTGCCGATGCTGGTCCCCTGCAAACTATGGGCTTCTGGATAAGACAAGCCTTTGGAGCCACTTTATAGCAGCTCCACACAGAGGCTCTTCACACAGTCTGTCACACAGGACAACATCCCTTTCTGCACACTAAAGAATAGTTGGATAACTTTCTTAAAAAAATGTATTTGAACATGTGCACTGTGCAAGTTGCCAACATGACACATTTTCTATCCAAACATCAGAACAAACAAGCTGATCTTTCTACATTTTCTCTTTTAGCACTGTTGCCTTAGCAGTGGGTGAATGTGGGCATGTGTATCAGCCAGACTTCATTAGTTCTCTGCTAACCTGATGAAAAAATTAGAATAATACTGTAGGATTGCTTCCTCTGCCTGCATTTGTGCAGCTTTCCATTTTCTTGCTTTCCATACAGTGCAGATTGTCTGCCAGGATGCTGTGGGTTATTACCTCAGCGGTGAAACATCCTTTAGAAAGAAACCTATTAAGCATGTAAAATAGCAGAGGCAGGATACGTAACAGAACCTCTCTTCTGCATGTAGTAGCTACAGACTTGTAGGCACAAATGATCTTAAGCCATCTGATTTACTCATACTTCTTTTTTTTTTTTTAATCTTAGGTCTTTTTGATGAAACTAACCTTTGAATTAAAACTAAATAATCAAATCATTTTTATTCAGGAAAGGAAATGTCCGCTTGAGTTTGTTTCAAATGACCTTTAATACTGGGATCTCTTGCTTGCAGTTTCACTGGAGGTTCTCCAAGGAAGACATGCACAACAAACAAATGAAGAAATCCATGAAGGCTAAATTAAGCACTAGGGAGAAGCAAATGGCAGAGGAGGAGCAGGAATTTGAGGTTGCAGAGAACACGAGAAACCTGGAAGCGCAAATGTCGGCAAGAGGAAAGCCTGATGCGGAGGCTGGCGTCATAGACTTGGGAGAGGAGGTAGCAGGGAGCGACGACAGGGGTACCCAGGAGGATGGGGGATCAGAGAAAACGCGTCGTGCCAGCTGCGATACTGAACAAAGTGAAACACAGGTCTGCCTCAGTCAGAGCACGTCCGAGTGCTGCGAGCAGCAGGTAACGGACAGGGGAGACTGTGCTTCTGCGACTGACGGCTGCAGCAGGAGCAATGGGTTCGGATTGGACACGGACTTTTCCTGCAAGTAAGACCTGCGTTTCGAGAATCCTGTGAGTTGCTGATATTTTGCCAATACAAAAGAACAGATTTTGCTAATCACCCTCACTAACTCCGTTGCTCAATTCAGCGTTTCTTTGGCATTGTACTTATGTGCTCCTTAGCTCACCAATTTCTTGATGTCTTAAGTAATTGCAGGGCCGGGGCTTTTTGACCCACCAAGGCTAATTGCCGAATTCCGTCCACTTTACAGAGTGGGCAAGGCCCTCTGCTGTCCTGTACAGATACAGTTGAGATTAAAAATGGGGACAGAAAACATGCTTGGGTTTGCTCTGTGACTGATGTTAGCAAACTAGGTTTGTACCTAGTTCAAGGCAAACATTCCAGTTGGTCAGATTTTATTGTGTAATACGTTTCTGTCAACATATCTTTGCTGGAAAAAATATTGTGCCATATGTTATTTCAACATTAAGCTTGTAGTGTCATGAAAATGGTATTTGGGCTCGAACAGGCTGAAATTGGAAAGCTTAGACAAGATGGCTGTATCTGTGTTTATCTTGAATAACATTTACTGATGATATGCTCTTCTGAATTTTATTAACTCTTGTAGATCTTTAAAGCAATAAGCAAACTGTGTACCTGTAATGTAGGTACATGGGGTAAACAACTCCCCTAATAAGTTTGTGTGAGGCAGATGATTCCAATATAAAATGAGATTTCCTATTTTCTTACATTTATATTCTGTTTGCCAATCAACAATTTAACAATAATTGCTGGGGTTTCAGAAAATAGAAAAGCAGAAAGAGAGCATGTAAAATGTACTTCTTTCCATGTGTATCTTCACTAAAAATGGAATTAAGTGTTGCCTCCCAACCCTTCCATGTGATTATTCACCACTTCCTTGTTGTTATAAAATGTGCTGTGGGAAAGAACTGAAATGACATGCAAATAGGAGAGGTCAGTGGCCAACAAATGTCACTAAATGTCCTTGTGGAATACAGATACATTAATAGAGGGGCCTTTTTTATACAACAAGGAACCAAATTTTGGGACTGATAATACATAAAACATAATTCTGCAAAATAACCAACATTTTTACATTTGGAACTATATTCAAATAAATACAAGTACATGCACATGTGTAATGTAGTTTCTAAAATAAACCAATCATCTTCTCCAAGTACTTAGATATTCTTAAAAATGTAAGAAGTAGTAGTTGTTTCTCTCTTCTTAACCAGCAGTACCATCTTCATCCCTATTTAGAAGTGTTAAGTAATCTGGTAATAAGGTGAGAAATATATTCTAAATTCCCCTGCCTTTTTTTTTTAAGCAAGAGCTCTGTAAGTAAGTAAGTGATGTATTATTTTTTTTCCCTTGGCTGATTTGTGCCTAATAATTTTCATTAGTCTTCAAATCAAAATGCTGTACAAAGAAAAAACTGTGTTTTTCATCAAATGCACATTTAGAATGGTTTCAAAAGTACTTTCAACACCTAAAAATTATGCAATTGGCAGAACATTGTGGAGATGGAAAAAAATTGTAGCATTTTGAATATTCATCTAATTTGGATAATGGCACTTAAGTTTAAAGCATTCCATTTCACACACAGAAAGCATGGTAGTACTTTTTTCATTGATTGAAGAGTATTTATTTTGAGTTTAGTGGTTTAACCACATGACTGTAAATAACTTCAGTTTCTTGTGGTATTTTTCAATTAGTTCATTCAGTTTTTTAAGATTAGACTGAAGTTTCCATAGGCTCAAAAATCTATTATTTCATTTATTCTGCTTAAATGCAAGGTCTGTGCTCTGGACAGTTAGAAGTAGTTGTCTGCAAATTTTAGTAGCATAGGATCCTTTTACTGATGGTTTCTGTTTTAAGGACTAGCTTTATACTAATCTTGTTTAAAATTCACTGTATTTAATGATCATTTTACTAGTGGAAAGTGTTGCAATATAATGAACTTGTCAAATTTGAATAGAAAGCATTTATTGGATTGCAGTTTGACCTTGTTTAACTGAATCCCAACTGCTTACAAAACTGAAGAGAAATAAAGTTCATGAGGAGGTTTCCTATTTGTGGTGATTACACAATTGCCAATAATTCGTCCCAAAAGAAGGAACTCAGGGTCTGTCGCTGGTGGGAAGCTTCTGGCTACTGACTTGCCATTAGTTACTAATGCTGGAAAACTGGCTACACAGTTCACTGTCACCAGTCTGACAGAAAATGTGAGGCTTTATGGGAAGGTTACACTTGTTCAGCTGAAAGTGTGATTAAAAGCTTAGTTGCCCTAACTGCTGCAGACCCGTAAGGGTGGGAAGAGCTGAAAAGAGCATTGACATTTTTCTGTTTAAAAAAGGCAAGTGGATTTTGGTTTTACAGTCACATAATCAAATCCAGCTTGTGATTTTGAATGGCTCTGAGTTAGTTCAGCTGTCTGGAGTTGTGTGTGTGCTTTCACCACACCCCTATCTCAAGGAAACTAGGTGAGCTTGAATCACCTTGAAGGCAGAGGACACAAGCGTGGTTTGGGTTGGCAAAGGCAGGCTTGGGGCACAACAGCAAGGCTGTACAGCTGTTAGGGCATTTTGTATCTCAGCCACCTTTGCCATTTGGGGCTTGAAAAAGCAAGAACCCCGCAGCGGCCAAGGAAGTGAAAGCAAGCACTCGGCATCTGACTTGAAGCCTGAATGGAGAAGAGAAACGGCTGGACAAAGCTTAACTCGCATGTCTGAAAACCTGACCAACACGGGCTGTATGCCAACAGCGGAGAGGCTGTATGTGGCAGAAGTTGAAACTGGAGTTTGGCTACAGAGGTACAGCTTCTATCTTAATTTTGTGGGGAGGGGGAAAGACCTCATAAGTACTTCTCACCCAGAGCTGCCCCCAGGTCCAGAGCAGGGTTTGTCACCCCCAGCAGAAGGCAGCAAGAGGAGCCAGACTCTTCCCTCTCCCATGGAGAGACGGCATTTTAAGCCCAGCCTAGCCTTCTCCCAGACCAGGCACGACCTCCCAGCAGGGAGGCAAACTAATGACTCTCTCCTAAGGGCAGCAGCAAGTACTGCTGGGGAAGGAGCTGGTGGGTTATGTTACCCCATGCTAGGCATGGGCTGGTGGCAATTAGGCACTACAGCATACGCAGGTGGTGCACTGGTGTATTTTAAAAAAAAGCTTCCTTGTTAAACCAGAGAAATACACTTGTGTAGCCCATTTGCAGGAGTTGCATCTCCCTGGAGGAGCAGGCACAATACTCTGCCAGAGCAGGAGTGAGGCCTGCTGCGTTCAGAGCCGCTCGTTGTCCAAGTAAGACAACAATTGTGAAAGGGAATGAGTTCAAAGGAAGAAATCCAGCTCAGGCAAGTAAAGAAGTGTCAAAGACTGAATGGAGATAGAAAAAAGTGCTGGATGAATTAAATGAAGGATAGAAAAGGGCTTTTTATGTTGTAACAAACAGCTGAAACTCAGGTGGGTAGAAAATCCAAAATGTTGAGGCTTCATAACTAAAATAGTTTATGCAGCGTTTAGGAGGGGCTAAATGTACAAGAGATGTGACTGGCACTTTATCTTGGATAATGTATTTAATTGGATCTGTGCACTTGAAAACAAAATAATGGAAATAACTCAAAGTAGCTCAAACATATGAATGGAAGTGAAGCTAAGTAAGAACAATATATGTATATATTTTTTCTAATTTGGCTCCTATATCAGCCTCAATTTCTGAGGTGAGGAGAAGTAACTTGAAGGACTCTGCATTTGGATACCCTGCTTAGTCTTTGTAGTTTCCATGATTGTATGTTTGCCTCAGGGAGCCAATTATAGGGCAGAAATAAAGCAAGATCAGATTTGCACGCAGGATTTCCATCATCCTAGGACTAAAGCGTATAAGAAGAGCGGATACTAATTTCTTGATGATAAATGCTTCTCAAGAATATTAGGTATGGTGGCTAACAATATACACACACCTGTGAATTAAGATTTGTGGATACAGTTCATGTCTCCAGGGTTATAAATGGCGATGTGCTTCTGATTTAAAAAGGCTATCCTTCATCAACAGAAAGGTACCTGTGGTGTTAAATGGGGTAGTTGACTCTAATCAGTACCCTACCCATATATTGAAGGGGGGGGGGGGGGAAGCTTTACAGTTTAAAAGTGCTTTCTTTTATTCCCTGTGAAAGCACCCTACTAACTAAAATAGTAGATATCTGTGATGTAATGGTATCTGAACAGTCACTATTTTTCAGTTAATTAATACAAATCCTATAGGAATACTTCATACTCATTGTACCAGATGAGCACACAGCAATCTGGTAAAATAAATGTCACAAAAATGAGAAAAAAAGATTCAATCTAATAATGCTGTCACACCAGGTAACTTGCAAACCATCATCTCATTCGGTTTTAAGTATATAGGTGGACACATATATTATTCTAAAATTTTTTTTCTTTTCAAAAAAATGTAAATGTCACTCTTGTCTACCTTAAGTCCTTCTCTAGCTGATTACACAAATATAAGATGAATAAACATTTTCTAAGAATAAAAGTTACAATCTGACAATGTGAAGAGGATGAGCATTGTATCTCCAAGTCAGCAGCTTTTGAACAGCAGGGGTTGCTTTCTGTTCCCTATCAGTGTAAGCTAGTATCACACTTATTGGTATGGCATATGCTTATATGGTTAATTTGCCTTCCTTTTTTCTTAATTATGGTGGAGTCATATCAAATAATAGAATTTAAGGTGAAACTAGTGTTTCAGTATAAGAAAACCATGAAGCTATAGGAAGAGGAGACTCTCAGAAGATTCATAAGCCTCAACAGTAAAAAGCTATGGAGAAACCTGATTGCCATTATGGGGCTGTTGACAAACCATGGGCTTCTTGCATGGGAAATAACGTTTATAAACATTATGTGCATTATTAAGATATTCCATGCTTTTTGGCAGGATAACTGTTCAAGGTAAGAAAGAACTATTTGTTAACAAACCCAATCTTAGGTTACAGGTGTTTTGGGGAGAGTTTTGACATGTGGGGGTGGGGGAATGTCTGTGTATAATAATATACAAGCGGGTTTAACCATACAATTAGAGAAATGTGTCTTTGCCCCATAGCTCTCAATCTGAGTATAACAGGGGATGACAGAAAGAGGTTAGAGGGAAAGAGGTCCATTACAGAAGCAAAGGGTTGTGAAATGTCTTTTATTAGATGGGCATTTTGGTGCAAGTCTGAGGAGTGGTTTGTGAAAGATTTCATTTGGGCTGAAGAAAGGATGTGCATTAAGGAAAAGGGTAAACCAGTTTATAATCCACTTAGTGATTTAAAAGTCACAAGGAAAACAACATTTAAAGGCTTCTCGAATTTTTTTTATTATTACATTGTTGAAACATGCAGGAGCCCAGTGTGTGGCTTTTATTTTTGGGCACTAGTGCTTCCTAATGGCAGTTTATTGCACTTTTCTAGAAAAAAGCCTGCTTCCTTCAAGCATCGAGCTCTGATGTGTCAATTTTATCTTTCTGAACAAAAAAAACCCTTTTTTTAATTCCTGGTGACAAGCACACTGTCCTGTTTACCTTTTAGAGTGAATGAACAGGCAACTGTGTCCCCTGAGATATGGGTACTCAGAAAGAATCGTTCCCCTCATTTGAGTAGGAAGGAATTTGATGATCCCAAACCTCTGTGTCTGCAATGACTGCTGAGTACACAAGTAATGTGAGCAGACACATAGCACTGGATGGTGCAGACGCTGAAGAACGAGCCTGCAGTCACCAGGAGATGACTCCTTATGGGCAAAACCCTCAATGCAGTATTGTTGCCAAAAGCCTGAGGCAAATCTCAGTTCCATCAGGAGGAGTTCACACATTCATGATCCAATATGCAACCTTGTTTCCTTCAGTGGTTTGTTCTGAATTGCAGTAAGTATGGATTTTTCTCTTTGAAGCTCAGTTTGCTGAAGAGCTTTATGATTATTTCAGTTTGTCTATTCAATCATCTCCTTCAGCAATACCAATGAGATCCTCCACGCTGCACCTGAAGCAAGGGCTAGGAGTTTCTCAGACTACCACACTATATTTTCCATAGATTAGATGAATGTAGATGTGGCAGTAGGTAGCCTGCACGACACAAGTTGTAAACCCTGTCTTGAAACTCTAATAAAAGGGATAAAAATGAGATTAAGAGTGGCTGGCCTCAGCATATACTGAAGTCAAAATAATTTCTTGAGAGAGAAAACTAAAGCCGGAGTAGTACCCTTTTTATGCAAGCAGAGGGAAGGGATCCTTGAAAAACTGTTAAGCTCTTGACACCAACAGTGCTGGTGTAGACTGAAAACCAGGTGCTAATACTTTTGCAACCTCAGTTTAATAGACTAGAGGGGCGCTGATGGCAGGAAACTTGTTGCATTATCTATTTGACTATTACCTGAAATGGGTTTAACTTATGGAAAAGAGTCATTAACAAAGAGACCTCATCTGTTTAACATTTTAAAATAATTTAATAATAATTTAGTAGTTTTAACAATTTAAACATTCCTTTTTCTGATAAGAACTTGGACTTTCTATACAGATAATTAACTAATTCTCTCTCATTGTGGCTTTTTGTTATTCTCCACATTTCTATTTTTCTGCAAGCCAGGGGAAAAAAAAAGATCTTTTCATAAGGGCTTAGGTATCAGAAACCTAGATACTTGCTTGTACCTTAAAAGATCAAACTTTCTAGCGATGTTTTCCCACACAAACCTGGAACATGCTAGAACTCTGTACTGAGCAGGATTCAGGAGATTCCCTGTTTCAGCTGTTGCTCATCTTTGCCATTTTTGAGGCCATGCAGGGAACACGCATCGGCTGGGTGAGCTGCCTCAGCCCAGGCACAGCATGCAGGTTTGCATTACCCAGAATATCAGCAGAGGCTGACAGAGGTTTTTAAACACATCAGTATTTTTAACTCAAGTCTGAATATAAAAACATGTCTTTTATTGTCAACACAGTTGACAATGACTTAAATAAAATCATCTTTCTTCTTTTAACAAGAAGTGACAGATGCCAAAAGTCACAACACAACAACCCTACTTCTATAAAAATATTACTTTAGAAGTGTGGAAGGTAGTGTATTGACTCATTAGCACAATTTGGAGCAGCATCAGAAGTTGTGGCTTGAATTATTTTTTTATTATAAACTGACTCGTCATTGCTGTACATTTAATTCTCCACAACTCAAACTGAGCACTGAAAGTCATTTTAAAGCTAATAAAACAGGTGGGTAAAGTTAAAAATATACTGCTATCCAGAACAAGTAAGCACACCATCAAAAAAACAGAAGAGTTAATGTCTTCAATATAAAATCACTTTTTTTCCCCCCCCCAAAAGTAGCAGCACTGCATTAAAGATACATTATAGTTAAATCTAGGGAACACCATCATGATTCAGGATGGCTTAATGTATGGGGTGGAATCTTCCAATTAAGTCATAGTCCATTTTCTGTACATTTTACCTTATCAAAATAAATTGAAAACAAATACTATATTTTCTGTTCAGCAGCTCTTACTACCACCATTTCTCAAAGAAAACACAGTCTCTAGGAACACCAATATTTGCTAGTAGTTTGGATATAGATTCTATCATTGGAGGTGGACCACAGATGTACCATAAAGTATACTTAGATACATGTTTTTCTAGATCCTCTTCAGATATTCTTCCCTCTAACAAAGAAATAAGTAAGAAGTGAGAACAATATTTAATCATGCAGTAATTTCAGAAAGAATGACTGGTTAGGGTTACTTCAAGCACTCGTTTCTTAAAAATAAGTCAGGCTTATTGAAAGATGTGCATCAAGGTTTGAGGCCTCCAAAACCACTTGTTCTTCTGGGAATTTAGATGAGTACCTCCAGTTGGAATGCATGAGATATTAGTCATTTAACAGGAACACGGCTTACATACAACTAAAAATCTCACATTCGGATGAAAAAATAGGTAAGTATCTCTCTAATCCAAGTACAACAAAATGGAATCATGACAAAGTATCTCTTACAAGCTGTCAGCTTATTCTTCATCAATCCTCCTTTAAGCAGTAAATCTAGACAGGAAATACTAGTTTTTGGAACAAAATTTGCAGTGGAAAATACTCATATAAACTTTATAATTAACAGTATAAATTTAGTACAAATGGAGGTTCACTACAAATGAAAAGTTGCAAAAGTATGTTTTTTCTCCAAAGCATAATATATACAATGAAATTATTCAGGTTTTTCATATACAAATGTTCTTATTTATGCAGTTGACTCACATCTCATTTTGAATCTTTAAATGTAAAGATATTAAATTATGCATATAAACATACACTAGAGATAACTATATTAACCTTGATCCTCTAGAATGCTACCAAACTTAAAACTTTAGAAATCTCTGTGCATTGCCATTATATTTACCTGTGACATATGGCTGAAATTCTTTACAGATCTGTGAACTCTGCTGAGTAACGTGGAAATGACATGTGATCTTTCCAGGAAATGCATTCATCAAACCAAGAATATTTTTCTGTAATGTTAAACACACTTGCTTATACTCCAGTCCATTAAATCAAAGCAGATGTGTGCATGCAATCTCAGAACACCATTGATTATTACTGAGTACCAAGACGCTTGCATTTCAGTGCCGAGAGCTTGATGGAGTTGATTTAAAAGTACAAGTACACAGGAATTCCGTACCTGGAATCTGAATACACTGCCAGCTATGTTATTAGTGCTTTTCTCTCTCTCTTTTTTTTTTTTTTTTCACAATAGATTGTAATTAGTAACAGTTGGATCTGAGAACCATTTATGTCTTTTCCTGGTTTCTTCCCCATATAAACTGTCCCAGCTTCCTCCTTTCACTTCCAAATGGGTTTTCCATTTAAAAAAAGCCCTACAGTTTTAATTTACCAGATTTTAGGAAGTTTTCAAGTCTGAGCTGCTGATCTGGTAAGATAACTAGACCTTCTACTCCACTTTTCTTCTTCTCCAGGTAAAACCAACTGCGGTGTAATGTTAATGTTATTTTTATCAGAGTAGAAACTCTGTAATTTTCAGTTCCCTAATTCACAACTGTGAATTATCACCATCAATATTCGGTTACCACCAAAAACCCAGTGGCTTCAGTTCAAATCATAGTGAGATGCTGCAATTAAAAAGTCTTAGTTTCATAACTATTTACTGTCTAGATTCTGCGCTACTTGGGATTTTCATTGCTGGAAAGGATAGTGGGGAAACTCTTAAAATATTCTGAAATAAAAGCGAGTTTATTTTGTGAACATGTAAATTAGCTCATTTTTTCTGTGTTTGCTTACTAACTAGTCTTCTAAATTGAACAGTCTGCCATGGGTTGCTAACAAAAAAAGAACAAGACAGATTCTACTTCATACACAAAGATGTTTTTGATTCCCTCTAAAGACTTGGAATAAAGAACAGTATAGATAGACACTGCCTTATACCACTCCACTAGTACATCTAATATTGGCCCATTTTCAGTGTTTTGAATGTGACTATAAACTTATGTCCCATTCATATGGAACCACACGATTGATAGCACTTCTGAAACAAATTATGTCCTTTTGATTTGAAATCCTAAGATCTAGCTAGAAAGATGGCCTAACCAGTTTTAAGGTGAGTCTTAACCTGCTTACATAATCCTGCAGTCACCCACAGCACCTGCTTGTAAGCTGTCACTGTGCAATTCAGTGACAGGGATAGAAAGTGGCAGGTATCACACACAACATGAAACACCACAGTACCGTCTTCCAGTATCCTACAGCAAGGAACACACTCTTCTGTTTAACTGAATGAAGCAAAATTTGAACAGCCCAGCAGGATCTTTGCAGCCTAGTAAATTAGTGTACAAAATGAAGCAGATTGAGGGAACAGGTCCTCCAAACCACTAGCAGTTCACAGAATGGTTGAGGTTGGAAGGGAGCTCTGGAGATCATCTAGTCCAACCCCCCTGCTCAAGCAGGGTCACCTAGAGCTCGTAGCCTGGGACTGTGTCCAGACAGCTTTTGAGTATCTCCAAGGATGGAGACTCCACAACCTCTCTGTGGAACCTGTTCCAGTGCTCTGCTACCCTCACAGTAAAGAAGTTTTTCCTTATATTCAGATGGACCTTCCTGTGTTTCAGTTTGTGCCCGTTGCCTCTCATCGCCAGGCACCACTGAAAAGAATCTGGCCCTACTCCTCACAGAGCTTTGTATAGATGTATCTCACAACAACATAAGGCCTCTAGTGATCCTGTTTCCCCGATTCTGTGCACAGAGGTAAAGAATTTTTCATATACATATTCTGGATACAAGGAACATGTGAAGAAAGAGGGGCATGATATATTTTAAACATTGCAATGTATCATTGTATTCTCTCTGTTTCGGAAGCTCTAATACAAAAGCTCTGCTGTTGTAACACTGCTGAAGTGGAATTTTTAGAAAATACTGGTGCCTATGCCAAATATAAATTGTGCATGCTTAGAACAGAATGGAGACTAGTAGCTGGCCAAATGAAAGAGCTGATAGGTTGCAGTTTATTATGCTGCCTTCAGTAACTAACAAATGGCTTTTCAAAGAAAGGCAATATCTTCATCTCTAGCAATCTGGTAGAAATACAGGGGAAAAAACTACTGATGGGTACTGTAAGCCAAACCACCCTTTGTCACAATATATACAGTTTCTGGAATCAAGATGAATTTTCGCCTTTCAACTTAGCATATTTTCCTCAATATCTTACAACCAAAAGCCTTCAATTTTTCAAGGAAACCTAAATCATTAGGGATGCCTCTTCACAGCAGATGTGCTAATCTGACCCCAAATGTTATCAGTGACCCTTATTGGCTGAGTGTGTGGCAGCTGATCTTTCACTGCTCTGTAAATGTTGATGGAGTACTATTACAAACAATTTTACAAAACAGTTTATACATCTTTCATTCATATACTAGCACCCTATAATAACCAATATATTTATCAGCAAAGCTCCCCTATGATTTTAGAAAGTATTTCCTTTGGATATAATTGCTCTTGTTAGTCTTTAAATTCAATACAATCTGTACTAAGATGATGTGGTTATAGTATTATATAATATTACATATACTATTAATGTGTATATACATACATATAGTATATAAAATCTCTAGAATACTATGATACTATTATGATAGTAAAATGTAGACATCTAGGGCAAATTGACTTATCACTAAAGTCAATGAAAATCAGGCAAGTCCAGTAACCTCCTCTATTTGTATACTGGGATAAGTAATTAAGCAAAATACATGAGATTTGGCGCAGGAAGTGACTTTTTCCTCTATTTGTACAGTGCCTTACACAGGGGGGTCCTCTGTAATTCAGCACTAGAATGATACATGCACTAACAGATGAATAACTGAGTTCTAATTTTGTTTTTCATTTACCTTAAATAAGAGTTCGTTTGTATTTTTTGCACTGTAGTACAGCTTCACAGTTCCCATTTTGTATCCATATCCTTTACTCTCTTGATATTCATGAAGATCTGCTACATGTAGCAGTATAGAAAACAATGGGTTAATTCCAACACCCCCTGCTATCAGCACTAGTTTTACAGGGGGGTCACCAGGCTGAGGATCAAAGAAGAAATCACCTCCCACTCGCAGAGCCACTTCTGAGTCAAGAGTACACTAGGATGGAAAAGAAGATACTTAATTTCAAAACTAAAAGCAAAGGTGGAAATATTATTCTTCTTGCACCATGAAGTCACATGGACTAGCTGGACTTCAGACTGTGATTTTTGATTTTTATTTATTTTACCAATGAGATAAAACTGAAGTATTTTAAAACATATACAGAGTTTACAGTTATCTGAAGTCAGTTGTTTCAGGATTTTTTGGGATCCAGTTTCACCCTTAGGCTATGATAAAGGCAGGATGGTGATTCCCCCCACCCTGGCCCATGAGAATTGAAAAAGGAATGATCCATACAGGAGTTTTTCAACTGCAGGATGTGGTTGTAAAAACCCAAGGATAACATGTAAGATCACACTTTTACCCAAACCCAGCTTCATGTCAAAAAAGGCATTTTTATGAGGTCACAGAAGGAAGTCAGACTGAGTTACACGTACTTGGAAAGTTTTTCTGTTCCCATTCCTTAAAAAAAAAAAAAAAAAAAAAAAAAAAAAAAAACCCACACAGAAGTGAAGCCTCCACAAGAAATTTCTTGTAGAGCCACTTTTGCATTTGCTACATTAGAGTTGTAGAAGAAAAAAATCAGGGAAAAACATTCTCTCTTCATCCTCTACTTGTATTGAAGAAATGATTTCTTAAAGAAAGATGCCAAAGTAAGTTTTTTGATCATGGAAAACTAAAGCTATAATAAAGAAAACATTTTGAGCAATGTCTTCATGGTACGCAAATACTGCTTCTACTCCAGCTTGGCCACCTATATCTATATGAAGGGTGAAACTGAAGTATAAGGAAATCAGGCAAGTTCTCCCACATCACAGTAGGTTAACAGAACAAATTGGACCAGAAAACAGAACTCATTTCAGACTATATAGATTTTTTTTGAAGGATAGGGAAATAAAGAAGGCAGGAAAAAAGGGAGAGAAAAAGAGAGGTAAAAAATACAAGAACTGCTGAAAAAATAGCAGTTAATTATTTACTGCTAATACTGTTAATTATTTAAAAGTGCTTCCTCCAGAAAATCCTTCTGATATCAGGAAACAGTAAGTGAAAGAAGACAATCTCCATTAACAACAACGATATAGTAAGAAAGGTCCAAACACATAACAGTTCTATCAGGAGGAGGAAGGAGGTCCTTTGGAACAGGTATGGCATAGAATCAAGACGTTCCTAAAGTAGCTAGCATGACGATTAAACAAAAGTCTCCTGCCTTTCTTAATTATTGCATAAAGTATTCTCTCTCAATTATAGTGTAAGAAAATCAGCATTTAATATCTGAAACTAATTTCACTCTTCCTTCTCAACGTACACTGCCAGGCTTTCTCACCATGTTTTAGTCCGTTTTAGAGAAGCACAAATCTAGAAGCGTTCCAAATTCATATGGCACAGGAAAGACATAGGATATGGTCTCCTTCATGGAAATAAAGAGAGTTTTTTTTAATGAAGAAACATTCTTACTCTTGTCCAGTCTGCCTCCATCAGCTAATGCTCATGTTGAATGGACATAGGCCAGACGAAGAATATCTCTTAACCAGTATTTTGCATCAGCAGTCTCCCACATATTCTAATGCTTTAGCCATGGCAATAATAACTGTAAGTCAGTGTTCAAGAAAAAACAATAAATTCTGGAGTAATGCTGTGGGAAAGTGTTGTCCTTTAGCCTAGTTTGCAGATACAGCATTGAAACCATTTAGACAGAAAGGGAAAGCAATACATTATACATACATTTTACGACATAAAAGGCTGTGTTTTCCTGAAGCTATAAAGTACATTGTGATGAAATCTGTGATTTTATATACAATAATGTTAAAGCTTAAATATAATCACCTCTGAAAAAAGTTAGATGCAGTAAGTAAATGAGGATTAATTACTCTCGTAACACCTTTTCACCCTGTGATTACAACATTCTTTATAAATAATTTTTAAATGATTAAGGTTTTTAACCACTTACACAACTTTTTCAAATTCTAGGTTGCTACAGTTTTTCCTTCTCCCTTCCTAAGGAAAAGTATGCACTCTTGTTTAGATAGAAAAGCTGATACATACGCTGCTGGTTTTTCCACAGCATCAGATTTGAATGAGCCTCCCTGTTAACTAAAGACTTCCTTGTAAATTCAACCAGAAAATTCAGCAACAAATTCAATTATGACATCAAAAATCCCAGCAGAGTCTCCAGAGATAGGAAACTACGAAGTTAGGCTTTTCATACTCTCTAATGAACAATACCAAAGAAATAGGCAATCTTCTATGTAATATGTAGCCCAGTGTCATGTCCACTGCATGTTCTACACAGCATCACAAAAAAGGTTATTTCATTTAAATTCCAGTGGAGATAACTTGATATAACACAAATTGAAATACTGTGCATGATCACATGGTAACTACTAGATTAGTATCACTCTGGATATTCTCAATTCTTAAATAGTAAAGTTGCATCAATCTTTACTAAACCCTGTTGGCTACTGACGAGCACTGCAATACTTGTAAGCCTGGAAGAATCCGTCAATTTAAACCCTGCAGCCACATTTAAGAAATACAAATGGCAGGCAGAGAACAGTAAATAGGACAGATCATAGTAAGTAGGATGGTGAACAGAACAAAACAGTAGATAGGACAGGTCATTATGAAATATGAGCAACAGAGAAGGTACCCTTCTGACTCCAGCTAAGTAGGGTAAACAATCAGTAGAGATGAACAAAACACTGCAAGAGGCAGAAGTGTCAGACTTTACTTCTAATACAGCAAAAATCAGGTCTTGGACTATTTACTATTATAAAATTACATATATTTAAAAGAATACTGCAGAAATTCTAAAGTATGATGTTGCTTTGCCATTTTACAAAAAACAATATAAATATCTCTTTTCTCCCCTTTAATAATTTATATTTTTGTCTGACAATGACTCTGAGTTTTTATTTGTAGAAACGGTCAGGAATGATGGCAAGTTATAAGCTATAACTCTGTAATGCATAACACAGACTGGATTCAGCAATAAGACTTAGAAGCAGGAACACAAGTTAGAATAGTGTTTTTTCAACCTTCTTCAGTGCATGAATTCCAGAGGAGTGACAGCCCTTATAAATGCTGACTGCAATATCACTGCAAGTCCACAGACCACAAGCTGAGTCAGAAGATCACAATAACCAAATTACCACATCAGTATCTTATTTCAGTCTCTTAGGGAACAGAGGGCTTTAACATTTATGTTGTATTAAAAATGACTGACCAAGTCAACAGGATTTTTGCAATCCATATCAAAAGGTGGTCTGAAATCAAAAAAAAGGCAAATCTCACAATCAACATTTAATATCATTTACCTCAGTGTGAATCCAGTGAGCAGGAGGATGAACAGCACGCTTTACTGCTAGCTCTAATATTCCATCTCGTTCCAACAGACCAGGGCTTGAACATATTGAGAATCCCCCAACGACAGAAACTCCAGGAATAAAGAAATCAACCCTGAATATTGACCAGAAAGAAAAGTTAAAAAAAACAAACAAACATGAAAAATAATAACCAAATATTGTTGCAAACAAAGTGGCTGGCTTTATTTCAATTATCTTTCCTTTACAAAGACATCTTCATTTTGTTCACAGACCTCTTCCAAAAAACTAAGGACTCCAGCTTGAGTAACACCATCTCATTAGAGTTATCTTCATCTAGAAAACATGTCATCAAGTGCAGATAAAAAAAACACCTTTATTAAACTAGCAGATTTTTAAACTGTTCTGCTTTGAGCATTAGATGCAACATCTTAAGAAGAAGCAGAATTGTAAAGTGTTTAAATTAATTATTTGCATATTAGAAAAACAAAACAAAACCACAGCATAGTCCAAAGGAATGGTTTAAATTCTGCTCTTTTCAGTGCTTTTTTTGCTCCCTTTAATTTTCAAACACAAGGCAGCTGAGAAACTAATTTTGGAGAAATTGCTCGATTGCACACTTTCTTTCCTTGGGAAGATGAAATATATGAAGTTAAAACACAGTGTGTAAAAAATTTTCTTACGTGAAAAGTCAGTCACTACAGTGAGCAGAATTGCTATACATATTGAACTACAATGCCCTCTGGTGGCAGACATACTTTTCTAGTTGGTAGAAAATTGGACTGCAGTAAGTTATTACATTTTTTTAAGTGAAGTTAAACCATGCATGACCTTCTACAGATTAGAAGGTAACATACAGCTAACCTTTTGCAATTAGAGAGAATGGAAGACAAGCCATTACTACATGTGGGCTGTAATTCATTTTCATAAAGTAAAGTTTTGATATTCCAAATAGTATCAGAAAAAGTTAGGAATTGGTTTATGATCTAACATTTAAACCTCTATACTACCAAAATCTTTAAATATTTCAATTTTCTGCAGGACATAGCAAAATCCCTATATTTCAAAAAAATCCTAACATCTAAATTCAGTTGTGCTGCTCCTCTCAGGGACTGATACCACACTGGTAAACAACACCAACTACTATAGAGTGATTATTCAGTTCAAGCCTGAGTTAGGTTGGCTTCAGTATTAGCTAAATAAGAATGTAAGGAGAAATATAGACTGCCTTTCACTGCACAGACATTTCCTTTTAACAAAAGAGCTGTATTCTTCATGGACACCACAAAATGTTAAGGGAGAAGAAAAGCACTTTGAATAGCTTACTACTTTCTGAAGAAAAAAAATCTTATCCACTTGCTCCCCACAAGGCTTCACCCTTCAAAGAAAAATATCCTCTCTCTCAAAGTATATACAAAGTTATGACAGACAAAATTATGACAATACTACATTGATACAATTTTTTACTCTATGCTAACAAACATGATGGCTCATAAAGGTATCTGACTGCAAATAAAAGGTGAACAACCAACAGAAGTTGAGAAGGCTGGCTGATCTGAAAAATCAGTCATTTGGCTTATTGCACTGTCTCAGCTTCTGCAGCCCCACTGACCCCTAGGGCTCAGCATCTCTGGCAGTAAGGATCTAAGAGATTAGAGAGGATGATTCCTATGTTGCAGCATTTACTAGATCAAAGGACACCTCAAGAAGCTACCAAAGCTCTTTACCACCCTCTGCTGGAAAATAAAGTAATCTTAGTATTTTGACTAACGTAAAAAATTAAGAAATTATATTTATGCGGTAAAGTGACAATCTAGATAGGGTTAAAATGTTTTCCCTGAATTATGAGGGAGAAATTATTTGTGTCTGGGAAATACACATACACAAACATTGCTGTGAAACCTTAATGTAATTTACTTTTTACCTTCTAAATTACTAATAGAGGCGTGTGTTTCTTTCTGTATTATTATTTCTTTCCCAATTACCCAGTTATAAGAGATTTCAGTGCACAGTATATTATAACATAGCAGACTAGCTTGTATTTCTGATGGCTTACCTCATTTTAGCTATGCGCCGTAAGAAATTAAAAAAATGCTATTCATAACAGTAAAAGTGAAAAGAATAATTCTAGGGGCAAAAAAACCTATAAACTGACAAAAAAGAGAGAAAGAAAAGATGCGAAACAGAAGATCTCACAGTGGTTTTTCATTTCTCTCATTTTAAAGGTTACCTAAGCCAAATATGTAAGGAAAGAAAACCATTAGTAATTGCTAGAGGAAGAGTTCAGAAACATGAAAATAGTAAATTCAGAACGGATGACAGCAACAAATCTCTCTATTATTACTTTAAGTCATATAAAGATCAAAACCTACTAGCATGCTTGCAAAACAAATTCGTTTTTGCTTATGAAAAACTGGATAATTAAAACACTTTAAAATACACTGCAGTTACAAACTTTGGTTGTAACATCTTACTATGGCAAATTCTAACAAGGTAGCCTTTTCTACTGAGGAAATTGTGGCCTGATTTTTCTTACTGCTCATCAAAAAATGTGATCACAGCTTATAGCTACAAGTATAGAGAAGTTGTTGTACATCTTACAATAGCATTAGAATACTTTCAAGGAAGAAGAAAATGAAAAAGTAATTATAATTAAAGCTTTCGGTTTTCAGCATGACAATTGCTAAAGCATTTTTGAAGGATAAATGCATTTTCCAAGTACTGGCAAGCAAGAATTTAATATGAGTCACTGCACATGTGCAAAAACTGCATCAAATTACTTCACAGACACAAATTATTGCAATCAACATCTTGTCTTCTGGTTCTAAATTTAAAAGCCAGCATATTAACACTACATGAGTAACATATGCTGTTAATATCCTAGCAACTATACTTTGATTCCAGCAAAACCACTCTCAGCTGGCCAAATCAATAAAAAGTTTAAGAACATTTAAATGACCAATGCCAAAAGCAACTAGTCATAGTTCTAAATTAATCTTTAAGAGAAGAAAAGTGATGGAGGTGAATTATTTTTAACAAGGAAGGAAAATAAACAAGAAAAACCACTATGACCCTGGAAAAAAGCTGTAAGGGTTGTTTAAGCAAATAGTTAATTATTTCAAAGGCCTAAAAATTCAAGTTAGTTTGTTTTCAAGTACGCATATCTGTATTTATATACTAAACTGACCTATCAGGCTTAATTTTCAGATCAGAACTTTTAGGAAATAAATACAGGATATCAGGGAATTCTGATTTAATTATAGAATTATAACACCAAAATAAATAACTTGCAAATCAGCAACACTCAGTCTTTGCTCCACTATAAAGATGACCAGCAAATAAAGACTGTAAAAATGGCTTGCAGAATAAAGTGCAGTGTACTTTAAAGTACTCTTGCAGAAATATTGTAACATATATAAATCAGAGCAAAATATTGAAACAACCAAACATTTAAAGAATATCCATTTTTGCCATTTTAAAACCAATATTAGCATATTTAATAACAGCTATTTTAAAATTATGACAAATATAAACTGTTTCACAGAACACCTAATAAAAAAACCACTATATAACATAAATTTATAAATTTTTCAAAATTATCAGAGGCCCCTTCAACATTTTATTACACCTTTCCTCTGCTAGAATTTCCCCCTCAAATATCAGGGGATCTTACCATTGTCCTGCTTTGAAAGTAAAGTCTTTATTTGTGATAGCCAAACGAAGTCTTTTGACTGTCTCTGATTCATTGGTGATTCCACACACTTTTGCTTGTGAAATCATCTAACAAAAAGAAAATAAGTCATTGTGTTATGTAGACAGCATTTTCTGCAGAAGTACTCAAGAATCTCTATATGAGGTATCTATCACTTCGCATGTTACCTGCAGTGTTTCATTACCTAAAGCATCAACATTTTTTCACTGTGATAGAGGAGTGGGAATAGATTCACTTACATAGTCATTGAATGGAAAAATGGCTTTCTATTTACAGCTCATCATGTCTGTCAGTTTTGTCAGGGTTAATCTAAACTTGTATATAAACTTATTTTACTTCAGTTGAAGGGAACATAAAGAGAAGTGATTGCTAGTTACCACTTTTCAGACTCTGACATTTACACAAGGCAAACATTCCTGTATCATTCCAGCAACAAAGTAAAACCATCTCTGACGTAAAGACTGACAAAGAAAACTTCAGTAGCAGCTGGTCTCCCTTTAGAAGTCACTGGGAGAATTCTGGACCTGTATCTGTTCTCATTTAAGTAATTAAATGCATTACCAATCTGAAAGAAAATCAACAAAGCTTACATTTGTGCATTTACACACATACCCATTCACACACATAGACATCTGACATATATATGAATTATGAACACAGGGAAACTGTGACACTGGCATTCATTTCTAGTTAACAGCAGCATTTTTGTTTGACAAGAAGACAGGACTGGATATGAGCCATAGTTATTTTATCTCATACCATTTTTAAAGTAGAAAGAAAAACAAATTATGAAAGATAATACTTTTCTAAATGAAAAGCAATCTTGCAACAGGATGGACTACTGGGGAGGAGCTCCTCACTTAAACTCCTTGATGCCAATCAGCAGAACATGGATTACAAAACCCTCCCTGCCTCTCCTCTTCAGGTACTTTTGAGTTATGATTAATACCTATTTTCTTCTACAAAGAAAGTAACGCCCTAAATAGTTTTCTAAATGGATTGATTTACATACTCTGTTAAAAAATGCTAATGCCATTTACCACATTAGGAAATACTAGAACACCACCACAACTCTCTATTTCTCATCTGTGTAAGATCAAATAGCTTACAAAATGAAACTTTAACCAACTATGCTCTAATTTAAAACACATGACAGGAAATTAATTTCTTCATAAAGCAACATTTGAACATGTCTACTGTCCCATAAAACAGTAGGACATTTGCCAATTTAAAATGAAGTGGCATACTTTTCCACTTTATCAGACAGAATTAAATGGGAAATGCAATCATTCTAAGTTAACAAGACAAGCATCAGATACATGATTTATATAGCTGTTTTGATGGAGAAACCTTACATGCAAGAAATGGACATTAAGTTTTGACCTTCTTCCTTCTCTTTACTCGTCAGTATACTCCCTAATTAGTTCTTTGGCCAATACATCCGACAGAGCACTGGAAATCTGATTCTCCATCAGAATAAAATTATTACAAAAAATTAATTTTGAGTTAGGGCAAGCAAAGACTTCCCATCAATATTTTTAGACAACAGGATCCAACTGGCCCTGAGCAAGAAAGCAGTGAGGAGGAGGACACAGTATTCTGGACTTTGCATTTGTATTTCAAGAAAGCATAAGGCTTTCCCTTTTTGCAGGGAAACCTCCCTGCAAAATGCCTACACTTTTATGTTTCCTTGTATGTTATGAAAGGATTTTTTTTATTTTTTTTAATCTGGAATTTGGAGCACAATAATGGAATCCATAAAAATTTGAGAGGCTTGTACATAGAAGATGGATAGTAGTATGATTTCATTATCTATCATACTCCATAGTTAACCTGAGTTCTGTTAAATTTCTTATGTAACATAAACAGAACACATAGGTCACTGACAATTTTTATACCTCATTAAATTTCACCATTGACCTCAAAATACACCTATTTCACAACAGTAGCAAATATGAAAAATGAGGGGAAAAAAGGTAACAAAACTCCTGCAGAACAGAAAATGAAGCCTAACAATCAAATAGAATTATCCAGTTTCTTCACACCATAAAAAATTAGCTATATCCCATAGAACAGGACACCAACCTCCTGGCGAAAATTATTTGCTGTTCTCTCTAGATGATCCATTTTTCTTTTTGATTTTGTTGTGCTGCAACAAAAAGCAAACAAAGATAATTGTCATTTCGACAACTGTGTTAGTGCCCCTTAATGATATAAATTTCTATTAACACAACAACTTGCCAGTGTAATCCAGCCTACTTTCCAGATGACAAAAGACTAAATAAGAATTAAATAAAAAAATATAATCAGGAATTAACTAAGTATTTACAGATACTATAACAACTTTTCAGCTTCATTTTGACAGTGCTATCATCACATTATCTTTAAAAAAAAAATTAGCAGTGTTTGTAGATGGATAACCTACCCATTCACTGTGCAGTGACAAAAAGCAGAGTGCCTCAACACCACCAATGCAGAATGAGTGGGAAAAATTCTACTAGTACCTCTCAGTAATTGAGGAATAGTAAAACCCACAGAAATAGCAGCACAGGCCATGATGAATAGGTTTTCTTCAGAATTACCAGCTCCTGAAAAAAACATATAAATATTTATTAAAGAAGATACCCATTGTTTGACACAGCTTGTTTTCACCCTTTATTTCCCAGAAATCAGAAAGGCCAAAGCTCAGCTGGAACTAAAACTAGCAGAAAACACGTAGGGTAACAAGAAGGAATTTTACAAGTATGACAGCAGCATAATGTAGTAAAGGGAAAATGCGCACCCATTGTTTGAAGGGGAAGACAACCTAGTCACAGATGGTATGTAAAAAGTTGCAGAATGCAACACTTCTTGCCTCAGTCTTCACTGGCAAAGTCTGCTCCCAGATCTCTGCTTGTACCAGTAGTGTTTGGGAAGGAGGAGAGCTAAGACTGGGGCAGCAACAGTTTAGGGACTACTCTGAGAAGCTGGATGTATTCAAATACATGAAACCAGATGGGATACACTTAAGGGTACTAAAACACAGTTAATATACTAGTGAGGCCATTGTCTATCATCTGTGAAAAATGATGGTAATCAAGGAAAATTCTCAACTCACTGGAAAAAGACTAACGTATGGCCATTTTTAAGAGAAGCAAGAAACAGGACCCAGGGCCAGTGAGCATCACCTCAGGTCCTGGGAAAATCTTAGCGCATTTTCTCTTGGAATCTGTGAACAACAAGAAAGTAATCAGGGAGAGTCAACATGGACTTACCAAGGGCAAACTATACTTGACAAACCTGACCACCTACTGTGTCTGACCATGCATATAAGGGGCCAGCAGTGGTGCAACACAGCTTGACTTTACTATGGCTTTTGACACCATGTTCCACAGCATACTCATTAGGAAGCTGAGGAAGTAACAAGTCAGATGAATGGACTGTTGGAGTGGTTGAAAACTGGCTGGCCAGACAGGCTCAAAGGCTTGATGTCCAGTTGCTGGCTAGTAACAGTAGGAGTACCCTGGAGTTGATACTGAGGCTGATATTGTTCAATGAATAACTTGGATGGTGAGACAGAATGTAACTTCAGCAAACTTGTGGACGATACTAAACTAGATGGGTGGTTGACAGGTTGAATTGGTAGCGCTTCACTTCAAAGGGATGTTGAGAAACTGCAGGACAGGGCAACAGAAACCTCATGAAATTACAGAAGTGCAAAATTCTGCACCTGGGACAGGCCTAATCCAGGGCTGGCAACTTTCCTGCTCCAAATTGGAGCTTTGATTAGATGACCCCCAGAAGTCCCTTCCAGCCAACATATCTATAATTCTAAATGCTCAAAGAATATTTACGTTTGAAAGACGATCCAACAGTGAATATGCGTTCCCTTCTCATTGGTAAAGGAAGGATTCTGGTTGGAAAATTTTATAAACATTAAATAAAACTGTTTGTTTATAGGTTGATTTAAGAACACATGTATCCCTCATTTCCTGAAAGATAGTTCTAGAACATTTAAAAGATGATGAAAGAAATACACACAGCAACACAACAAATGTTAGATCCTAGATAATAATTACGGTCTGTAAACAGTTAAGCAAGAAGTAGATCCTTATATGCACTAGAGTGAAAACATGGTGTGAAGTTTCAAAATCGCATACTAAAACGGAGCTATGACAGAGAAAGATAAGCTGACCACATACAATATTCAAAACAAGTTAGAAATGTCCTTTACTTATAAAGTGCAGGAACAGGTTCATAGCGAGCCAAAAGATCTCTCTCATTGCTTGTAAATCTGCCTTTGTTTTTCTAAGATGGATTAGCATAATTCTCTATCCTATTATCCTCACCTATCAAATTATTGTATTATTTCTATGATGCAGTCCCTTGTTTCTTTAAAGCATTCTTAATCTTTCTCATCCATTTAAATATCTTTTGCAGCATTCTTTTAAAGCATATAATTTATTTTCAAAATGTTTTGTTTTTCATTTTGAATCCTTTGAAATGGCAATGATCCAGCTTGTTTAACTAATCAGGCCTATACTCTCTAGGCTTTCACTAACAGCTGCATTGGCTGGTCATTGAGTAATTTGTCCTGTTTGTAATCTTGTACAAATGAGAGGCAGAGCTTTCATAAATTAGGCTGCTCAGAGATGGAACACATTTATTGTAACTACTTAAAATTGCCACTTTCAAGTATAAGAAATACTTTCTGCACCTTTTAACTGTCCATAATTTGTAATATCTTTTTGGCATTTAATTCCACAGCAGCTTGCAACTTTTTAATGTGGAATTCATATAAAAACAAATCTTCTGCCACCAGTGGGCAAAACTACTTTTGCTGCAGTATATACAGAATATTCTGTTTCAACAAAATACCTCAATACTTTCTACATGCAAATGTTTAGAAGCTACTGATTAGTAACACAAGCATCAAAATTCAAAAAATAGTTTAGCAGGACAAAGTATGCATCTAATGAAGAAGTCGCACCCCACCACATCAGCATGTCCAGTCTGCAAACCCTCTGGGTTGCATAAATTCACGAGATTAGTTTATAATCTGGAGTCTTTTAGATATTATATTTTGTTTATATCTATCTACCTCCCATTTCTTAGTCTTCCAGGCAATTTTTGGTTCATATTTTCAAGCTTTTTACCACTTTAATTAAAAGTAAAAATGGAGGAATTTCGAAAGTGGACATTCTTATGTAAGCTGCTTATTCCGATAGCTGTAACTTTAATCAAACACCACAAACTCAAAATGAGCAGATAAAGTCAACAGAATTAGTGATGCTAGGCTTGGAAAGCCAAGGACTTATAATGCAGACTTAATTATCCTTTTTCAGTGCTCCATTTTTTTTAAATTATCACACCCTTCAAAACCCATTCTGTAACTAATTGCTACTAACCACAGCGACATCTTCTGGTAAAATAAGTGGCCTAACTTTAAAATCCATTAAAGATTCTGGACTGTTTATTTCACATTCTTGCTTTAACCTAATCATATGGCTGCATATGATTGACAGCCATTTGAAACTAGTCTCATCTTCACTACTACTTTAGGAAACAAATATTTCCAGATCTACACATGAAAATGTAAAAAAAAAAAAGGGGGGGGGAGTTAAATATCAGTATACCAGTATGTAATACTGAAAAAAAATGTTTTAGTTTTATCATAGCAGCTACAATTTTGAAATCAAGGCTGAAAGATCCTATTGATACAACATATTTTAAGACTGAGAATCTAACTTCAATTAAAAATAACTCTTGAACAGTAGTCTATTCCAAAAAGGACACTTGTTTGATTTATACTGTCATCAATCACTTTGCCCTCCTGAAAATCACAATAAAACGAGGTTTAATTTTCACTCTGTAACTAATAAATTCCAAAATCTCTTTTAATGAGTCCTGGTTCAAGAGTCATGCCTTCACAACATGTGAACAGACCCTCCTCATCTGTCACCTAAGCAACTTTCTCGGCTCATCCAGCTCCTAAGCTCCCAGTCTGGTGGGATGCTCTCAGTGAGTTTTTTTTCCCCTCTCTTCTTTCCCAAGCCCTTCAGAAACAGCCCCCCTAGTACTACCTTTCTTCCTTTACTCTGCAGAGAGAACGAATGCTGGTGCTGTGTGTGACCCCTTCCTCTCCTCACCTAAAACCCAAACCAAGTAATTCATTTCCTCCTTACCCTCTCATCCACTAGGCCTGGATAAAATCAGTCGGTGCATCTCTTCCTTTTCACAATGCTACACTGAATCCAAACGGAGAGAGTGACTTTTAGTTACCTGCAAAACAAGAGTAAACCACTACAAAAGTTAACCCAAGAGTTTTGAGAGGAAAGCAATGACTCTTAAGCAAGTGGGATAGGGAACCCTGTGCAAAAAGCAACCCCATATCGGTAAGATTCGCTTAATAAACACGCAGTCTTTCCTGCAGAAGTCATGGCTGCAAACAGCCTTTCCCCTTGCCCTAGCATTAATAAGCACATGGCGGGAGGGCACGGGAGAAGTCTGCGCCGGCTGAAGCGGGGCAGCGGACAGCATCATCCACACCGCCCTCCCGCCTCAGCTGTGGGAAGGCGAGGTCGCAGCAGCACCCTGCTGGGCCCCCTCAGCCACCAGGGCCCCCTGCTCCGTGCCCCTCCGCTGGGCGGGAAGGCGGACTTGCGGGGGCCGGCGCGGCGGTTGGGGCCATTGAACCGCCACTCTCCTCAACTGTCGGGGGGGGGGGGAGGGGGAGGCGACCCCGAGAGCCACGCGGCCCCGCCCCCAACGGCCCCCAACGGCCCCCAACACTCTCGGCGCCGCGCCCTCCCCCCTCCCACCCCAACCGCCCCCGGAGCGGCGCGCCACACTCCTCGCTCCCCCCCGCAGCACCCCTACCGGCGTCGCGTCACGTGACGCTACCAGGGGGCGGAGGCGCGCGCGGCGGCTGCGCAGAGTTTGCGCGCATGCGCCCTGCCGCCGCGACGGGCGGGGCGGGGGCGCGCGCGCCCCCTCCGCCGGCCGGGCGCCGCCATGTCGGTGTTTCACGATGAGGTGGAGATCGAGGACTTCGAGTACGACGAGGAGACCGAGACCTACAGCTACCCGTGCCCCTGCGGGGACCGCTTCCTCATCACCCGGGTAACGGCGGGCGCGCTGGGACGGGCGGGGGCGGGGAGCAGCGCTAGGTCGCGGGCCCGGCCCCCCGGCCCGGGTGCCGCTGGGCCGCGGGTCGGTGACTGTCTGCCGCCCCGGCGGCCGTTGCAGGAGGACCTGGAAAACGGCGAGGACGTGGCCACCTGCCCTAGCTGCTCCCTGATCCTGCGCGTCATTTACGACCAGGTGGGTGCGGGGAAAGGTTTGTGGGGCGGGGTTGCGGCCTACTTCCCGGGCGCCGGATCGGCCAAACCTATCCTGCGTTTGGCACCCCTGAGGAGAGCGCGGTGGGGGCTTTTGAAACCCGCTAGTAAACACGGGACGGAGCTGTCAGGGAGCCAGTGGCACCTTTTTTCGTGGCTACAGCTCCTGTCTCATCTGCTTCTTCCTGGGGTCATCTTATGCCTATTGTGTTCGGGCCTTCAAACATGCCTGCTTGAGTGGGTGCAGGGTGAAATGCAGGCAAAACAGTCTCTGCAGTAGTAAGATGCATCTTTGCTTGTCTTAACTCTTAGCAGCCCTATGATCTAGCCTCGTAGTTCTTCTTATCTAGTAAGCATTTTATGGCTTTCATATTTTGGGAGACAGTTAGTTTCTTACCACTTACAAACTGAAAAACAAAACAGCTATCTGATATTTTTTGAGGGAGAGGAGATCCAAAAGTAATAAAAGGGAGCTAAAACTCTATTTGCTGTCTTTAGGAGCAGTTCATGTGTGGCGAAGTCATTGCAGAACCTTTGGCAAACAAGGAATTGATTAAGTGCTGATGAATGCATCGAACTACTGCTGCTTTAGAATAAGAAATTATGGGGATGTCAACTTTGGAAAGAGACATGGCGCTCCTCCTGGAAGTGCTTGCTGTGAGATACAAGTGCAATAACTGGCTGTCTTCGTCGTTTGAAAGAGAAGTTGCTGATGTCAAGACATGAGTGGGTTTTGTTCAAAAGGGGTATATAGTTTAAGCAATTATAAATCATAATGCATATTCCAGAAGACTCAACGGGTATGATTCAAATCAACTGCAGATCAGTACATAGAAAAAGTGTGTGGAGCCGTCCTACAGAAAAATTAGAACACTTATCTAGCACTGGTTTCTTAGTCTATAAAGAAGCAGGCTCTATGTGGGTATATGCAAGTGTGAAACAGCATTGGGAGCAGAAATGCTGGGAAACAAAATTTAAAAGTCTGTAAGACATGAGGCTATACGTAATTAGTTTTGACGCAGTATGGTGTCAGCTGGGATGTGGACCACAGTCCCTCCAGTGCATATGGAAAGTGAGGCAAAATTAAGAGACCCAAAATCAATGCTGTTGGTAAATTGTTTTTACTCCTGTAAGCGCGAAGAAAATCTAGTTGTATTTATATCTGCAATAGGCACAACACATGATTTGCAGCAAATTTGCTTCTTGAATTGGAGTTGCTTTGAAACAGCTTTGGTAGCTGTTATCAAATGACTATCTGAAATAGTAGTAATGTATGTGTTTTTTTGTGTTGTGTGAAATGAAACAAAAGAGGCTTTTTTTTTTTTAATCCCTGCAAACCTATTAGTGTTCCACAAATGGATTAGAACTTGAAGTGGATTCCAAGTTACCCTTATTTTCACAACAAATTTGTGATTTAACTATTGCAGCAATTATAAAATAGGCTGCCATTCTTTGTGCTGTTTGTAGCAGTACATCTGCTGAAGTTCCATCTTCCTTTCTTAGGTTCTGTAATTGTAGATTCTGGTTCATGGGAAAGGTGTTTATTGTCACTTCCTGGAAAGGAGATGCACAGGTTTTACCTTATTCATTAGTAACAAGTAATTTTTTTAGGGTAGAAAAGAGTTTAAACAATATACTCCGAAGTACTTTAATTCTAGTATTCTTTAATTCTTGTATTACAAACCACTGCATTTAAGTATTTATTTTAAATGATGTTCATTCACATGTTTTACTAGGACCTGATATCCTTGAAGTTAAATTTGGGGAAAAATATTTGTATAACATTTATATGGTTATTTCCCTCTGGGCACTAGAGATAAGCAATTCTTGAATTGAATTCTTGCTTTTAATTTTTTTGTTTTTACAACGTTGTGTGAATGTTGGAGATGAGAATTGTAATTATTTTTCTAAAAAAAAGAACAAAAATTAAAAAACCACCCTTCAGCCAGAAGTTTTGAATGCAGTGTGAACAACCCAATGTGTTTCATGACTTAACCAGAAGGTGGCACTCATGTTACTTAGATCTCCGTACTTAAAAAAAAAAAATCTGTGATACTTTGGTTAGATATATCTTAGCAAATATTTATTTTGACTATTTAAATAAAGATATTTAAGCCTCACCAGTGCTTTTAATGGTCTGTTGTTTATTCTGTTTGTACACCACCCACAAAGATTTTCTAAAGGTGTTGATTTGCTGCTGCTGCTGTGGTAATGATACTTGAATTTCTTTTAGTTTGCTTAAAAGAAAAAAAAAGGTTGTCGGTCTATCAGTAGATGCTACAAATCAAATTTACAGGAACCCCCTTTAAGCTCATATTCAAACTGGTGGAAAAACCCTTAAGATATTATACGTAGTATAAGTCTTCTAAACCAAATAGAGCATGCTAAAAAGGAATACCAGGGAATGTATGCTCAGCAGTCGTTATATCAAATTAAATTGCCACATGGGGGATCTCTAAATGTGCATAAATTTTAAAAGAATAATTCAACAAGATTTCATTTTATAATGAATATAAGGCACTGTTGTATAGATTTTTATGAAACTTGTGTAGAAAATTGTTTATACTCGATATAGTGAATTACATGTGGTAAAGTGCTTAAAGTGTCGAGTGAGTTTTACTTGACATGTTAATGCAAGCTTTGAAGTGATTGTAGTGCTTCTTAAAGATTTAAAATACAGGTAATGGCTTTTTAACAGTAATTTTAGCAAAATTAATTACTTTATTACATCAGTTCAGGACCATCTGTTACTGCTTAAGACTTGGTAATGAGCTTTTTCTTACCAAGTAGGAATAGTGTCCAGGTTGTATAATGCCATCTTGATGCACGTTAAAACTATTGCATTATGTAATATGTATCCATCTTTGACATCAGCTTCATGAAGTATGTTTTAGGTTTGGCCTTTTCTGGAGCCTATTTACAGCATAATAAGAGTAAAGCGTTGTGGCTGTCCTTGTTAGAAAAGGATGTGCCCGCTTTTGGCCACAAAAATTGCTGCCGACTCTGTCTCATTGCAATGTTTTGATGGTATCAAGTCAGTAGTTGCTATCCCAAGAAAAGGAAACCAAACAAGGATGGATGTTATGCATCTTTTTTGTTGCCTTTTAGGAATCTGAGAGAGATGGTTTAAAAAAAAAGAAAAAAAAGAGCTAGTTTGTTGCTTTCCCCTCTCCTGTTCTGCAAAGAGAAGAGTGGAGTTCTGTAGCAACATAATTGAACTTTTATAAAAGCACAGCGGTGCTAAAGCCAAATAGCTGCCCACTTTTATATTTTGTTAACTTGTAAGAAGCTTTTGACTCCAGTGACTGCAGACAGTTTTTTAAAATTCTTCCATACTTTGTAATTCCAACACACTAGTCAGGGCAATCTGAATAACCCATCAGAAATGTTGCTCATTAGGAATTAAGTCACAAAGTTTCCTCACACCACATTAGGCTTTTGCACACTGTGTAGGCCCCTTACTCATTATTTGTGTATTATGTATTTTAATACACTGACTGTTCATTTGTCTTCTAAAAGGACAGTTATGTAGGACACAATGAAGTTGGTTGTATCTGAAAAGCAGCTTGATTATGTTGTTTGATGAGGTCTTTGACTCTGCACAGAGTAATCCAGTGTATTTCATGAAAACTGCATCACGTGAGCTTTAATATAGACCTTAGTGGAAAAAGTCGTGCTTACTAGAGATTAGAAAAGATGGAACAATTTATGATCAGTTTCAGATATTTAGGCTCTGAAATAGCTAACACTATTAAACAGCTAAACTCCCATATAATATTAAAAACAAGCAGTACAGCATTCTTGCCATAATTTAATGGGGAAAAATGGAGATGAAAGATGATTTACTTTTCATCAAACTGAAGAGGCTCAGCCTCCCCAAGCGGTCCAGCTTCTTGTTTGTATTTCATAGAAACTTGTTGAGAAGGTCAGGTGCTATCAGTACTTTTGGCTCATTGTGCCTGTAAATCATGGTGGCATATATGGTTAGTTTTGATGAGCTGCTCCAGAAGTTCATAATGGAGATCCTGGACCTTCAAGAGCTGAAGTAGTTAGACCACCAATCTCAGCCATGAGACCTGTTGTACTAGTTCTGTTTACATACATGTTTGGGAAGTCATAATGTTTTAAAGATGCATTATGTAAAAATCTCCACATTTTTTCCCGCCAGTCTGAATTTTAATTTGTATTCTCGGCAGCAGCAAACAAAAATGACCTCCTTTGCAGAACGTCAGGTTGTTCAGGATCATTACTTAGGTTACCAGGTCTGTCTGCCAAGAAGCAGATACTGATTAATTTCAAATTAACCTTCAAAATTTCAATTTAAGAAGGTGAACTGACAACTACGTATTGTCACTGAGAAAAACAGTTTCCGCTTTTCCATTTCCATCTCTGCTCTGCTCCAGTATAATGTTCAGTTCAGGCTAACTAAGGAAAGACGTTTGTCATACTGAAAACTTGTCGAAATGTTATTACAAATAGAGTAGATCCAGGTCTTTACAGTAGTAACCAATGTTTGCCATGTTTTTTTCTTAGCACAGTTCTTTGGGGATTGCTTTCTCTTTATATTTAGTCCAGACATAGCTTTGAAACTGCTTCATGATAACTTAAAATGCTATGGCTTTATGTAGTAGCTGTGGTGTAAGGACACAGAGGCTCCTGTGTAACCCTGGAGGATGCTGGGCTCATCATCTCTGAAAGAGGTCAAGCTTTCTGAGTGACAAGGCAACAAGAGAAAGAAACTGTGCCAAGCTGGAAAACAGATGTTGCAAGGTCACCTGTGGTCAGGGGGGAAGTGGGTCAAAAGGAACTAAACAGGAGGGTAAAAACTTGAGTGACTTGTCATCGTTCATTACCACTCTTTGGCATCACCTTTTCAGTTTGTCTGCATACCAGCTCGCCTCTCCAAAAGTCTTGGCAGCTCACCAGTCCAGCACAGGCTTCCCATAGGGTCATGGAAAATCATTGCTGTGCCATTAACCCTGCTGCTGAGCATAGCGGTAAAGCAAGCTCACTCCGAAGGTGCTAGGTGATACATGAAGGTCGGCTCCAGAGATGACCCATTCAGGCAGTATCACTAGGCAGCCTGGCAGGCAGGGACCATAGCTACAGTAAGAATGACCTATATAAAAACAACAGCAACAACCCCCCCCCCCCCCAAAACAAACTGGTATTTTCTGCTTTAGGTTATGTGCTGCAACATGCAAATCTACCCTTTAAAAAGTAAAATAGAAAGTGGGGTTCTCAGAGGGTTTTTTGAGCTGAACCTGTGCGGATTTGTCTTTGAGCCAAAAGCTTGCTGACATCATCTGCAAATCTCGTTGGGAGCAAGCCTAGCCCTGGGAACCCACACTTTCTGCTTTTCTATTTGCACCCTCGTTCTTGGCTGTCCTTTGCCTTCCTCTTCAGAGAGAAGGGAGGAGCTCTGCCAGTATGTGGTGATCTGAGGGAATCATTCAAAGTACATGTGATATTGATGTTGGCAGCCATGTAATTGAGAAGCAAACTTTTGGGACCCTCACTTAAATAAAATCTGCAATAAAGGGTCATTCAAACATTTTTGAAGGAAGCAACTAACTCATGACTGTTATGTTTTTATGTCTGCTCTCTTCCTTCTAGTGGAAAAGGAATTTATTTGCATGAAGGGAGTAGTAATTAATTCATGAATATTTGCCCCATATATGTTGTTAACTATGCATCTTTGGGGTTTGCTCTTCTCCTTATTTTCAGTTACTGTATGATCAGTACAGTGCAGGTCTCAGTTTCAGTGTCCTTTTTTCTCTGAGTCACTTCCATGGCAAATTTTCATTTAGCTCATTGATGCTGCTGAACCCAAGGTTTCAAAATTTATGAGCTGGGCCCCTGAAGATCTTAAGATTGGCTCTAAAATCATATTATTAAAAAGGAGTATTTTTAATTTGTTCTCTGGTATTGAAGCTTTTAGGGATCATGTTTTCATTTTGTTACCAGGGTTTTCTTTTTTTTTTGTGGTGGTTTTTTGTTTTTAAGTCAAAGCTAAGATTCTTACCTTATTTGAACGCAGGAGCTGTTGCTTTAGGAAATGATCCAACTATCACAAGACACAGGATAAAATCACAGGAGCTGGCAATATGCTGATCCATAAGTCACTCCTGCAGTGCCTTCTGGGGGCTTTTTATGCTTTATGGCAAATGTTTTTATTTTGGTCTCAGTTATAGTCTCTTTTGGAAAAGTGTGCAACAACTTTTTGATACCTTCTTTATTCCAAGTATAAGTTATTCCAGTCCACCAGAAGTCTAGGCAGCTCCAACGTTTCTGAGCATGGTCTTCGGTGTGTAGTCCTACAGTGTTTACATTTGTAAAAAAAAGAAGTTTGCTATAATCTTAGGAAGAATTAACTATTCCATGCTCCCTAGGAAAAAACATTTTTCAGGGGAGAGTGTTTTTCCAAATACATTGAAACTGTAACTGCTTAATGGGTCTCATTTCCACAGATCTCTCATCATAGGCCTGTTGCTGGTTCTGTCTGAGGAAATTCTGTACCCATGCAAAGCCAATGCAAACATCTTCTCATGGTTATTGTTTCTTTCAGACAATGGTGAGACTGGTGAGCTCCAGCTGAGCTTGAGTATGAGTATGCATACTGCTGCATAAATTCATCATTTTGCATCACTCCAGTACCAGAGATTAGAACTGATTTTGTAGCTGTGATGGATTTTAAGATTAAATTTTCATTTAATTAAATATAGAAGCAAGTAGATAAAATATGAACCCTACATTATCCTGTCCTTTGTCTCATTATGATAGAATACATTTGACTTTGCTTTTACACCATCTCTTAATGGAGAGGTTTCTGTGACCCTCAGTGCACCGCACTGGTGGGTTCTGATACATCCCATGGCCTGATCAGGAGAATCAGAGTTTGAATTTAGATATAAAAACAGCCTAGAGGCAGAGATACAGACAAACCACCCCTTACAGTGCCATTTTAGAGCCTGTAAAGCTTCTGTCCTGAAGGCTGAGATGAACAGTGGCTGTTGTCATCAAAACAACATCAGAGGTGCAAAGGAGCAGAAGAGTGGCTGTCCCAGGTCAGCCCAAAGGTCTGCCTAGCCCAGTATCCCTTCCCCAGCACTGGGCCACAGCTAAGGAAGAGTGAAAGAACAGGGCAAGCAATTGGGGTACTACCGCACAATTTGTAGGTCATGGACTTCTTGAAGCTGTTGTCTTTGCGTTTAATAGCATTTGATAAATACATTTTTTCACTAATTTCTCAGTCACTTTTTGAATCCATGTGACAACTTACAATCCACCTCGTCCCGTGGAAAGGAATTACCCGATTTAAGTACACTTTGTGAGGAAAGCCATCTTTTTTTGTTTATTCTGAACCCATTGCTTCCTAGTTCATTTGAAGACGCTTACATTTTGGATAGGAAGAGACAAGTTACCTGTTCTCTCCATCCTACTGATGACTGGTTAGAAATTTTTCCTATCTTCCATCAGTTATTTCTTTTTCCAGCCTGTAAAGTCCTTGTCTACTTAGTCACTCCCCACACAGGAGCAATTCCATACCTTTGATCATCTTTGTTGCCCTTCTCTGAACTTTTTCCAGTTCTGCTACCTGCTTTTTGAGAGGGAGGGAGAAAAGAACTGTGCCCAATTCAAGATGCAGGTGCATCACAGTCCCATACACTGGCATAGTGATTTGTTCTCTGTTCTGTTCCCTATTTTCCAAAAACTCTTACCTTTCGATACATGGTTTTTGACAGTTATTGAGCACTAAGCTGACATTGTCTTAGAGCTAACTCTTAATTAAGGCCAAAGTCCTTCAGGACCTAAGCCTCAGAATAATCAAGTCTTTCCCTTACTTTTACACCCTGGAGGTCTTTCAGAAGAAGACAGGGATCTGAATGGGGTATCGTCAGCTCTGGTGGTCTTTCTGCTAGTCCCTCCTGGCTGTGGTAGCCACAATCTCCTAATGGCAGCTGGGGAAGATGTGCAAGTTCCACACATTTGGGTAGGATTGTCCCAAACTGGTTACTGCTCGTCTCCTGCCATCATTTAGCTGCCTTTATTTGTTTAATTTTGTAATTTGTTTACTTCCCTTCCCTTTTCTTTTTAATTAGCCATATTGAAATTCTTTCTGCAAGACACTTGGAAAGTACATAGCTTCAGCTCTTTCTTCAAAGCCACATCTGTACACCTTTTATATTTCCGTCATTACTGCAGTGGCTTTCCTGATCATGACCTGAGTTTTCTAGGCTGTAAGGTCTCTGACTGGAGTTGATGGTGTGCATCAGTGCGAGATTTCTTTTTAATTTGAATACACTGTATTTACTTTCCTAAAAGGAGTGTGGATGCTGCCCAAGATGCATGTATAAAATATGGCTCTTTTTGAAAAAGTGAAGAACTTTTTCCATTCAAAGCTACCACTACCTTGTAACTTTATTTTCTAGCACTAGCCCGGAAAAAAAAAAAAATTCTGATCCTGAATAAATCTTTAGTGATGAATGTGATGGAGTGAAGAATTCTTGCTCTTCCTTTCAAAGAAGGGGTTAATTGTAATTCATTCTCTCCTGCAGAATTATTCGAGGTAAAGCTATTTCTTGGTAGAATACCCTTAGGAAGTTAGTGACCTAGAATGAGCTTGGTATGGAAATGCCTTTTAGCCTTAACTGTGATATTTGCTGCTGCGATCTCTATACACAAATAGTTTTTGACAGGCTTTGCAAACAGCCTGGGGTCAGCGCCTGCAGGCTTTCCGTGGGCAAGTAGAAGCTGTGCAGGCTGGAAATTCATCCATTTGCTGCTGAGGCACACAGCGAAATTCCCAGTCCCAGCGATGGTGCCCAGGGAGACACTTACAGGCAAACACAGCCCTACTTATGGGACTGTGAAAGGGTGCAGTGAGCAGCAAAACACCCTCTCTGACAGAGATGGTTCATGAAGTTCAAGCCCTGCTGTTCCCTGGAACCACGACTGGGCTTTTCACACCCCTGGACATGAGGCACAAGGGAGAGCAGGTGACAGCACACCAAGCTGCCATCCCGCCTTGGGCGTCAAAATGCATTTCCACGGCCCTGCTTCCACACCTCCACTGCAAACTGCTCTGCAGTCAAGAGATGCGACTTTGCTGCGGAGGCAAGGGCAAGCGGGAAGGAGGATCGATGCATAAGCTTATGCTGTGCAGACTCCCTCTGTACACACACAGCGAAAGCACGGGAGTGGGGCAGTTTGGGGGATATGCTGGTAGGGGGCCCAGCTCCCATGCAGGGAGGGTCTCCTCTCCATACGGGCCCCGGCAAACTGATCCCGCTTACGAGGGGGAGGATATTCCCCCACCGCAGGTGTTTGCTCCAGGCACGAATCGCAGAATTTGTTCCTCACTTGGTAAAACCTAGCAAGGAACTTAGTGGTTAGGGATGCAGGGTCATCCCCTGTACATACAGCAAGTGGGGATAATATATAGAAGATACACACTGGAAGAATTTAATGTGATCCCTACAAAACACTCTGATCCTTGCAAATATATATATTTTTTTTCCTTGATAGTTTTTCCAAGCCTGGGATTTTCATAACTGAAGGAGAATTCAAATAAATCAGCAACTGGAGAAAATGTCAAACAAACACAGTCAAACTTTCTCAGTGTTTTAAACTACTAGACCCCCTTCTCAGATATTATGTGTAGCGGGATTTGATTGCGCTTTCTCAGCCAGAGCATTTCTGTCAGTAGAGCTGCCAAAGGAAAGATCTGATGAGGGGAGGATTTGATAGTGGTCCAGGTTAAGCCAGCCTCTTCATTCAGAGACAATGACCGCCAGTCCCACACAGGCTGCCGCAAGGCCACCCAAATGCAGAATTTCCATTGAGGAAGGCCAAGTTCCCCATATTCTTCTTATTTTTGCAACCGTAGCAAGGCTGTGTCCTTGGTTTCTTTCCATGCCAAATAAAGTGTCTGCACATTTTGTCTAGTTCGTTTTTGTGCAGTTAAGGCATTTATACCCAGAGCACCTACAAAAATAGAGTTCTGAAGACAGAGATTCATCTTCTGACAGGTTAATCAACCCAAGGGATAAGAAAATACTGTGCTCGAACTGTAAACACACTTGCAGATTGCCTTGCAAAGGCAGCTCGTTAAGATTAAACTGGCTGGGGATAGTCTGAGCTGCAGGCAGCGAGAGCCCTCCGAGGCGCAGCACCATGTAAAGTGCTTTCTGAAGGCTGCTCCGAGGCAGCCCCCGCCGCTCACCGCAGCTGCCTGAGTCTGGAGGCACCAGGGCTGCTTTGGCTACGCTGAAGAGAAGGCCAAAATTTCACCCTTTGTCTGTATTAGAAACAGCTTTTTGTGGAGGAACATTAATTCCAAAATAGACAACCATCTTTGTTCCCCCAGAATCATTTTTAGATGTTTGCAAGGATCTAAATGAACAACCCTGAAGGAGAAATAAAGGACATGAACAGTAAATAATAAATTTCTATTTTTCTGCCCTTCATAACTCTCTCTCATAACTATCTGAAGCTGAATCTGGTTGCTGATTCAGTGTGTAAGTCAAGAGATCGGACGGGGCAAGCGCAGGTGGGTGTCAGCCACCTTGGAGGACGTTAGGGCTTGGTGACAGGCAGGATCACAGACAGGTCTCTGATGTCTAACACATAGACGTGGGCCTGACCAGTGCCTTATTTAAATATAAATCTACCACAGAACATTTTCTGTGATTAGTCTTGATCAAATCTGTCTCCAGTTTTGTTTTGTTTTTTTAATCTCTTGCTGAACTGAAAAATATAGAGGAGAAGGGGAAGGAATTATTTCAGCACAAAATTTATAAAAATCAGTTTGGGCCAAAAGTGTCAATTCAAACATTTCAGCATTTATGAAAGGAACAGTTTCACTCTGAAGAAGTGAATATAAACTATTAGAGTATTTCTCACCTTGCACAAGCCCTCCATGCACTTTGTGACTGCAAGTTCAAATTTGACCTCAATCTGTGGGTAGTCTTGGTTCCTCCAAAACTTATTTTTTCAGGGGACTTCACTCAGTGAGTAACGATTCTGACTTCTCTTTTTGTACTTTACTGTTGGATTCTTCCTATTCATTTTGCTCAGCAGCTAAAAGGATCCTATTACAGTAACAATACCCTCACGACATAAGATACCTGATGAGAATCAGGCTGACTCACAGTCACTTGCTTCACGAGGTCAGGGTGTTGGCCCCGCTGCCTGATGCCCCGGCAGACAACACCATCTGCCTTACACGAACCCTTGAGGCTCCTGATCAGTTGTGCAACACTAATTAAGGATCAAAATGCCTTACTGAGATTTGAAAGAGCAACGTCCATGCCCAGAGGCACAAAGACTGTTAAGAAACATCCTTTTAAAAAAGAAATCTGTTTCATCCCACTTGAAACTATTCAGTTTTAATATTCTCTTTTCTTATTGAGTTGACTGTCATATTTTAAACCTGTCAAGTGTGTTTTATCAATGTGAAATACTGTTTACTTTTGCTCGTTCTTGCACTATCCAGGCCTTTACCATGCAGACTCTTTCTGGTATTTTCCCCCAGATGTAGCATATTGTAATTCATCGCTCATGACTGCCAAGAAATGATACTTCCAAGACTGCCTATAGCTCACAATATAGTTAATTTGCTGTTGGAAATTCCATCATTTTTTCATTATAGCCAGTCCAGCAGAAAGCAAACAGAAAGCTAAGAGAGACAAGCCTCTCAAATGGGGCAGGGAGGAAATCTTGAGTATATATTTGTGCATGTTTCTGAAATTTCCAGTCATTTCCTGGGATAGAGAAAAAGAGAAGTCTTTGTCTCAGTGCAACAAATGACCACCTGCACGTTCTCAAAGCCTGAGAAATGACCTCCGCCCTCCCTGCCACCTCTTCTGCTGTCATTCCCTCACCTGTAGTCTCCATTAGGTTTGTCTTTCTACTGCCAGGAAAAAAAAAAAGGTATGCCTCTCCTATGTTCTTGCTGTGTGTAGACTTTGTCCACATATAGGGTTTTTTAGTCATTTCACTATTTATTTCACAGGTGTATTTTAAACATTTTAATAAATGATTGTGCTGATAAGACCTACTGTTGGAGCAGGTATAAATAGGTCTTCCCTTTGTGCAGCTTAAGGTTCTCCTCAGCCTGGAGGGAGAAGCGGCTGCGTGTTCACACATCCCTGGCCTGGCAGTCCTAGATCCACACAGGGCAGAAGCATTTTAATGACACCAGCACCGGTCTGGCTAAGGGTTGCAGCATGCTAGCACCGTTTGTGTCATCAAGTGTCAAAATGAGGGCGCTCCTGTGGAAAGGAGTTTCATGCGGCACATTTTCAACATTTATCTTGCCAAGAGTGGTCCTACTGAGAAGCAGAAAATTAGGAGTAAAACCTGTCATCTATAGTCTCACCTTCAAACCCCAGAATGAAATATCACTGATGTCAAGATAGCTGTTTGCCAGAAAGATTCCTGACAGGCATAAAATAATGATTACCAATTGTTATAAATGTATTTTATGTCTTGGATACTTTTCCAGCAGGCTTTTAGTCTTTCAGTGCTCTGGATTTTGGCAACCTGTGTTCAGAACAGCAGGATGGTTTTTTGGGAGGCAGAGGAAGAAAGGATACCCTTCTTTTAAATCAGTGTGTAATCGTTTTCCCCAATTAGCAAAACAGTGTACTTCCCACCACAAACAGAGAACTCCATTTCAATTTACTCTTTTGCAGTGTTCCGTGTCAGAAGGAAGAAGATGGGATAACTTTTCCTGGAGAAAATCCCAAATGTTAATTAAAGAAATGACATTATGACATTCATTCTTGACTGGCCGGGGTTCATAGCCATCCTGATACTTCAAGTCTTGTCTTCACGTTAAGAGCTTCCCAAGGTGACTTTGTCCACAAACACAATTTGCTGCCCACTAGAGGTCCTGCAAAACAATATGGATAGGTGGCACAACATACCTGTGTATTTGATGATAGAGTGTCCCCAAAAAGCGGACTACCTGCCTCATTCTTCCCCTCCAGAGCTTGCTTTTACAAGCAGAAAGAGAAGAAAATCAATCCAAATGCAGGGGAGAGCTTTCCCTGGCAGGCACTCCAGTAGGAACCAGTATTTGCAGCATTAACCCCAAGGCTGCCATTATTGTGTTGGATTGTTCTACAATGTGCCAGTGCTGTAAAAACAAATGGGTGGGTGTGCTTGGAAACGGAAATTAAATTCAGCTTTTCCCATTTTCCATTTTACTCTACTCTTTTTCACTTTTAAAATTTGAACATGGACTTCTCTCATTGTGCTGAGTCTACAGTCTTTGTTAGCATGTAATTGTTATAAACGCTGTCACTAGAGCTGACTAAAAAAGTTCCAGCCAAACAATTTTCATCAAAATTTGCCAGCTTGTTGAAAGCAAGACATCCCAGAGGATAAGGTTGTTTTCGTGATGGGAGGACAAGGAAGTGGAGCCTGGCACCTTGCCACGGGCAGCCCAGCCCAGGCTCTCACAGTGCCGCTGGTGAGCAGCCCAGCTCTCGCCCGCAGAGAGTAAAGGAAACGTGTGCTCTTCTCCACACTGAAACCAAACCGAGCTCAGATATCTTGGAAAATCTGCAAAAAGGAATTGCTATTGTCTGCCTAGCATGAGCATCATGTTACAGTGTGTAATGTTGAATAAAAATGTATTAAATATGATATTTTTCAGAAAAGGAGAGACCATCATTTGACTGTAATTAGCAAATTATGGTCTCGTTGTACTTGTTTTGCTTATCAAGTTATTTTTCAGTATCAAGACCTATTTTGTTTCACCCTTCCCTCTCATTGCTGATTTAGGATTTGTCCTTGGCACTAAGGAATCTTAAGTGCAATATATTGGCTTCACGTGTGAGACTGTTCCAATAGCAGGACCTAGAGCTGAAGCAGTCCAGCGTTTATGTAAAACTGAGTGTTACTTCCTCAGCATCACACCAGCCTGTTCTTGAGGCTGTACATGTGCATATCTGCACAAACACATGCACTGACCATGGCTTGTTACCCTCAGAAGTTAATGTTCCCTTTGCTCCCACAAATCAAGGAGTCCACAGCAACCTGCCCTCAAGAAGTGACTCCTGCCACCGTCCATGGGCTCGCTATGGCGACTCAACAAGCATTCACTGCTCAAGAAGATGAAGCAGACTTTCAGGCTATATGATTTGTTGATTGATTTGTAAGTTGAAGCAGCTTTAGGCACCAGAGATGACAATCTTTTGATGGATATGACATATATGCAAATCAGATGAGAAGACAAAACCCCAGTGTTTTAGATAGACAACTTGGCCAATGAGAATTTTACTGTGAGGCTGATTTTTAATTGACATGATGAGTTTTATGCATCTGCCTTCTTGAAATATCCTGGTTATGAAACTGTTTCTTTGTTCAGTGCTTGGCTATTGATTTCAAAGTGGGCAAAGCAAAAAGTGTGTGTTAATAAAAGGGACAGAAAAAGAGGAAGATGTTAAGATGTAATGAACTATCTTCTGCATGGGACTGTGTATAATCATCACATAAAACATTTTGTTTTGACTACAGCTTTTGACCACTTTTAATTTGTTCTGTAATCCCAACCCATGTGTATAAAGAGTGAATGACAGAATACACTGTGTTTAAAAGCAGCTTCCCAGTAGCTTGTACTCAGACGTAAATATCTGATGTTCAAAATCTTTAGAGATCCGCTCCTGATGCTTCAAAATACCCATTGATTTTCTTTCATATCTGCTATGAAATTTTTAGTGTAAACGTCACAGTAAAGAGATGAAAAAGAGACTGTAACAAAACCAGTTTTAACTTAATAGGATATTAAGTTAAGAAGTTAAGAAAAAATACTGTGAAAAACATAAAACCAAAGGATGTTACCCTTTAAAGCTCATTTATGCCTGTAACAATATAAATAACACTATTAGATTAATTCTTATTATCAGTCTCTAAGACTGAGAGAGTAATAACAAATATAGCAAAGAATGGAGTTTTGTGGTAGCAATCGTTTGAATAATTGCACAGAACAGTCAGTTGAGGTTGTTTTAAAATATATTTAGTATTTATATATAATACATATTCTTAAAAGTGGGTAAGATCATTTTCACCATCTTCTGAATTTGCAATATAAACTTACCTTTAATGTAAATAAACATCATGATAGAAAAAAGGTCATGGACTTTAACAAAGGTCACACTGCAGCTACTTAGAAACTGAATGATGTATCTGACCTTTAGATTGGTCTGTACATAATTTAGGTTCAAGCTAATAAAAAAAAGAACATAGCTAACAATCCTGTCACCTGTATCTGTTCCGTATCATCAAAAGTCTTCTCTAACTTTCTAGCCCACTCAGCAGAATGAGATAAATGATTTTTAATTATTAATATTAGAGTTAATATCTTCAAAAAAAATGTGTTTCTGAACATTTAAATTCGTATCCCAGAGTGACCAGATCATGCTGTAACACAGCATCCTGCATAGCAGGATCTCTTAGTTTTTGAACAGAGAAGCAATCTTGAAAGAAAATGTCCTGTTGCAGTGTTTTTGGATGTAGGCTTATTTGAGGAAGCTGCAGAGGGTGGCAAGGGATTTCATTGCTGGCTGTAACCTTGGTGCCCAGAGCCCATTCTGGGTGGATTCCAAAGATCTGGGCACTGTGATGGAGCTCCTGGAAGAGATTTTAGCCTGGGTACCCTCTGGATCATGTTCCTTCCACCTAGCTCCAGTTTAAAAGCTACACACACCATCCAAATTGCTCATCAAGACTCCCTCTCCAATTAGTGGAGAGAGCAAGCACTTCTAGATAGTGATTCACTCATCTTGTTTAAGTACCTGTCTTTGAAAAGAACAAAATTAACTCTGAACATCTTCTCTGCTGACCAACAGAAGAAGCCTGGACAATTAGCTTAGTTTTGATGACTATTGTTTACCTGGCTGGAGTTAATAGAGATGAATTTTGTCCCATGTGTCTTATGCATAATAATCTCCTAGTGAGTAGCTATTCTGCAAAATCCAGCATTTGTAGCTAGGGGGAGAGCAAAAATATTCTGCATGTTATCCATAGTCATGTAGCCAGGCTGTGTGCCAGAGATCACACTTTCCAGGGAGTCTCTTCCTGCACTCCCTAGTCAGACACTTCCACTGCAACCAATAGAAATTATGGCAAAGGACTATAAAATCAGACCCCATCTAAGATGTTAGTGGACACAGAGTGCTCCTGTATGCTTCTTTAAGACCATTAAGTAACTGCTAAATGGATGTATTGGCAAGGGAGGCTTTCCATGGGCTTGTTTGCAGAGCAGCTATTCTGAGGTGTGAGGTAAAGGAGGCTTTGGCCAGTCACATCATAATGAGGAAGAATAAAAATGCAACATTTCACTGTGCACTTATATACTTTATTTGGGGCAGAATGTAGGTGGTCCAGTCTGCGTAGCTTAAAAACATGAGCCGAGAAGTCACCAATTTGCAGAGCCCTCCTTTTTCACTCTCCTGCATAAGACTTTTGAATATGTTTTATGATCTGAATCTGTTTATGTTCTTGAATTTGACCTTTCAGCTCAGCTTCTTGGGTGTGTTTGGCTCAACACATTCATCATGCTGGGCTTGCCACATCTGAAGAAACCAGGGGAGTTAGAATACAAGATGTTTACTTGTGCTATGCTGGAATTCCATTGCTCTTGCCTGAGGTGCTACTATTGAGGTCTTCAAAATTAAAACTGACACTCCAGTCTCACCCGAAACATTTTGTTCTTACATCTCTCTCTCATCAATGGGTATTAGAGGACTATAGTAAGAACCTGAAATGTATTCCCTGTCTAAATACAGAACTAAAAGTAATTCCATTTTTTGTGATGATCATACCATTGCTTTCTTCTTGTGTTGTGTGAAAGATGTGCAAGAACATGGAAAACAGACTAACACCCTTAGCAGAGACCATTTATTCCTTCCTGTACAATCTGCATGAGAGAAAGGGCCTTGTTCATGGATCTAATTACAGGGGCAAAATGTAAATGACCACACTGGGGAAACAGCATTGGTATAACCAAAGAACCAATTTAAAAGGCATACAGGAAAGAAACTAGGAAAAACGAGAGATAGATGTTTTCCCTTTGTTTTTTGTGTCGTAGCCAGTTATGTTTATATTAGAGGGAAGTGTGCTCCATGGTGTGGTCCACAATCCTTGTCCCCTGGCTGTCCCCATAAGGAGGCCTCCCAGACCACAGTGCAGCTCCTTTCTTGCCTGGGCTCTGGAGTTTACTTCTCTTGGAAACCAAACACACATTTACTGATGCTAAAGGCAACAAGTATAACAGCAATTATTTTTAAATGGTACTGAAAAAACCTATATTCTCATTTTATTGTTGGGAGAGCTTTATGTAACATATTTTTTACATCTACAGCAATCCTTTCCTAGGTTTTCATCAGTACGTTAAAAAGCAGTATAAGATTAGGATGACCACATCTCTTAAGCTTTATTCCAAACTTTTCCTCTCTAAAACAAAAATATTTTCTTGTTTCTCTGTGATAAATCCAACTTGTGATCAATTAACATATTTGCATAAACATTTTTTGAACATTAAGCTAAATGCTGAAGGAATAATATTCCCAGTGTACAGTCCAAAGTATAATAAATAATACATAATTAAAAAATCTGGCATACTTATAATTAAAAAAAAATCACATTTGATTAAAACAACATTTCACTCAGCTTTTATGCAACTTTTAGAAATTCTCTTTTCTCTTCTTTGCCCTGGATATGGGCAATGACCAGGGATCACTTAGTGTCCTGGAAGAAGTTCCTAACTTCCTTTCAGCTGAAAATTGAAGAATTTTCAAGAATGTCACAGGGAATCTTAAATGATACAGTAGCAAATGGTATTAGATTCTGTTGCACCAATGACAAAGAAAGAGTAAGTGCTAATTAGGATGATTGCAATGACGCCTGAACATGGTGTGGAATCTATCACTCAAAGCAAACAGGGAGTGCACTGGGGAGTTTTTTGAACAACAGAACACTTAATGATATTCATGTCTTCTGTTTTAACCAATTTTATATGGCATTAACCAATTTATTATGATTTATCACGAGCTGGTGACTGAACGCTCTGAGCTGAATAATCTATTATTCCTCCCTTTGTCCAAAGCTCAAACAATTTGCTCTACATTTTACAAAAAAGCAATTTTCTTTCTGTCTCTTGAAAAAAAAAATAGGTTTCATCAATGATGACCTTCCTCTTTAATAAATATATGTGGCCATGACTGCTTTATACTATAAATCAGGTGTGGAGCTGACAAGTGGGAAAACTCCCAAATCTTTGTTCTTCTATCTTATCAGGTACCAGTTCTGATCTTAGGACATGTCATCATTATGTTTTTTAATTCCAGAATTGAAAGTCCCCTAATAAAATACTGATACAAGTTTGCTTTGGTAATGCAGAGTGTCTGAGACCAGTATCATTACATGACATGAGCTCTCATTCACTTCTGTAAAAGACAGGAGCTCAGAGGGGATGCAGGCTCCACAGAAAAAGACAGTTTAGGAAGTTAGGCATGTTACTTTCTTTTGAGGACCAGCTCGGAGATCCGTGACAGCAAGAACCCACAGGATCTCAGCTAGAACTGACAATGCGATAGACTTAATCAATGCAGTAGACAGCAAACAAGTGGAAGCAGGCACCAGTATTTTCTTCCTAGGTAGCTGTTGTTGAAACCTGTTGTTTCCCTTCATTTGTTCATTTCAGAGAGAATTTTGCCACTGGAATAATAACTGGCTCATCCCAAAGCTTTATGAGAGCCAATAGATGCCACTGAAACTTTCCATTTCAAAATGAGCAGGGGAGCGGTTACTCTTCTCTCTAATCTAGTTCAGTCTTTGCATATTCCCAGAAAAGTTTCCTGAAGAGTGGTTCTTAAACTTCATGAAAACTAAAACATGACAAGTTGTTAATGATTTAGTCTTGTTCTCCCAACCAATTTAGACTGCAGACAAAGGATTTAAGGAAGGGTGTGCTAAAGGTTGAGGACTATTGGTATTCCCTGGGAAGTTACAGTCTCATGGAGGGTATAAATTTGGCTCAGACTAGTTGGAAAACAATGTTTTAACTATTACACATGAAAATGTCTACTACTTTCATGCACACAAAACCTATTTTTTTTTTAATAAGTCAAATGCACAGTCCAACAAGGCTAAACTCTCATCCTGATTTGGCTGACTTCCTCTGAGAAAAAGTTTCACAAACATTTGTTTTCCTGTTTCCTCAGAAGTCACAAAATATGCTAAAGACATGCAGTCTGGCAGCCAGTTTTTCATGTTTCATTCAAAGGGCAAACTTACTATCTTCACCAATAGCAGAGCTGAGAATCTGTTGATGCTCACAGTATCTTTATTCCCTGCTTCACAGAATGAACGGTTATTTTAGCTAGAGTTGAATAAACCAGGAACCTGCAGCAAATATTTCAGCCAGGCTTTCAAGGAGACACCTTCCTAACTTCCCTGCAAACTAGAACAGATGCAAACATCTTTCTTTTCCATGCAGGAAATGTGTCATCTTAAATCCCCAGAAGAAGTAATGATAAATTTTGGAGACTTGATCTCCCCAGAGACCTGTTGGTCATCTCTGCTCTAGCACATGGGAACGTTCAAACTGCCACAGCTGATTTGCATTCTTGTTACATGCACACAAAAACAAGTCCTTCCCATCTTCACTCTTCACTGCCTCTATGCATTTGCCAGAAAGGACATGGACAATCATTCCATTCTATAAAATGAGAGAAGAAGGGAAAAAAGAACAAAATATAAGGGATTTCCAGTAAAAACTAGGCCATGTTTCTAAAACTTTTTGTACAATAGGTCATCAGTAATGACTGGTTGTTCAAGGTTTATTAAGTATTGCTGTAAAAGTGGAGGCTGGGTTTAACTTTGAGCCCACGGGATGGTAAGTACACACAATTCCTTTTGAAGTTGACAGGAGTGGCAGCTGCAGAACTTACTAAATCTCTTTTCCACCGTTATTGTTTGTTTCCTATGGGTAAATGTTTTCATCAGTATCAATTACAGTATTACAGGCTGCAAAATTTCATAAGGACCAGTGCCTCTCTTAGGAATCAAAACAACTTTCAGCAGCAACTGTACCTGAGGATTGCAGCATCCCTGCAATTACGGAAACTGATATTTTCTTAGGCTGTCCTAGAGTGTTACATTTTTTCAGTCTTGTGGAGGAGCTCCTACTCTGCTGGGTGAGGCCCACTGAATAATACTGGATTCCTCTAATTGGCAGTTTGCCCTTCTCTTACATACAGGAGGAATTTCATAGTTTCTGCTACCCCCAAAGTGCTCTCATGTGGGCAAGTTCAGTATTCCCAGACCCTTCCCCTATCCAAAAGAAGTGGGCAAGGGTTTGTCCTGCTCTTACTTTAAAAACCACTGATTCATTCTGATTCTATTCCTATAAGGCAAGTAAGTTAAACGCCTGAATCAAGGGCATGTGAATTTATATAGCATTTCTGTAATTTGTATTTTTAAACCAAATTTATTTTGCACACACAGTGTAAATGGGCAAACAGCATCCTAAATTTCCTGGGTGCAAATGATACAGAAGTGAAACTTGCCCTTCAAGTATCCCATCTCCACCAATGAATCCTGTGGATCACCCATGATCCCACAGTCACTCTCAGCTGCCCTCCCCTCACAGTAGAGTCATTACCAACCTCCTGGACATCCCAGTGCTGCTGGCTGTTGTCTGTCTCCTTTGTACAGTTTTGAGGGATAACTTTCTCGTGTCTGACATCAAAGCAAAACAGCGGAGCAGAACCAAGCCGGATTTCCCTCATGCTATTATATTCAAAGTGCTGGAAAAGGGATGGTTTGTTTGAACAGAGTTTGAAGGACATCCCAATTCATTTTTAAATGCTCATTCCCAAAATAGTTTCCTGTTCATATTTGTTAAGATGCAACTCAAACATGAATAAAGAAGACCCAACAGGCCCAATCCTGCAAAGCAATCTCCCCATAGACAAGCCTGGCAAAACTATTTATCTGAGACTATTTTTCTGAGGAAATGCTTTATGGATTGTAATTATGTATAAAGTAAACTCATCAGACAAGAAAATGTTCTAGTTTAATAAATGTTTGAACTGAAGGGTGTTTCTGACAGTGCCTGCACACATTGCAGTTAGAAAAGTGGCTGCAACTCACCCTGAGCTCAGTGTGGCCAGCAAAACTTGTTTGGGATTTTGAATAAATATCTGCAGTCAGGACATACTGGCTCAGCTTCTCTCAATGCATGAACTTGCTAGTCTAAGGCCAGCTTGGGACTCTACATGAAGTCCCCTTTTATCTTTGCAATTTAGGCATTAGAATATGGGAAAACCCATCCCCATTATTCTAGAATTGAGATATATTTTTTACTCCCAGGCTTTATGTTCTCCAGACACTACCAAATACACTAATAAATAGGCACTTAATGGTGTTTGCTGTAGCAGAGTGTGGGGATCTGGGCTTGGCGAGCCATGGAACATTGCCATTTTTCAAATGAGGCTCAGCTACAGAAAGGTGGGGTATCACTGCTTTAGCACATGCCTAATTTTGAACACATCAATATTTCCACTAATGTCAACCCAACTGTTTACACATTGGAGGGACCATCTTCCTGAATGGTTCCCCAGATCTGATGCAGTACCTGTATAGTTAAAATTTGCAGTACCTGGGTGAGACTGTCACTGCAAGGGGAGAGTTCGATAGAGCCTTCTTCAATGGCCTTTCCAGGTCTGTAATTTGCACAGGAACCAACACCAGTATTGTAAAGCTGTAAATAAATGTTTATACAGAAATAAAGCTCAATCAGATGCAAAGAAAACATGCTTCAGCTAACTTTTTGTGTTTTTATGCTTTTACGATATATGTTTTTGTTTGTAATTCAGGCCATAGCATCATTCTTTCGGACTAGATCTTGCATATTGATCTTGCAAAGTGATCTGATATACACAGGAGAGTCCCACCAAAGGTCAGTTTTACCCAGTGAGTTTTGGTTGAGTTAGAGATATGTGGAGGAATGGTTAACTGAGAGCGGGCATGCTCTGATTGGGATGAGCAATCCCGTCTTCGGGGTAGAGGAAGGAATCTAGGCCAAGGCAAGCGAACCTGCTGAAAGCGGCCTTATCTAGGCCAAGGCAAGCGAACCTGCTGAGGCCTGCTGAACGTGGCCGTATAGCGGCCTTGAGCACTACAAAAGAAGGTATTCATGAAACTGGTAAACAAGTCTGGACGGAACTAGGTTCCATAAATGTCGATGGAGCGCAGTCAGCAACCTTGCACCAATCATGTATCCGCTTTATACGTATGGACAGACACTGTAACCTATCATGTAACTATCGCTAGCGCATGCGTATTGCTTGTCGATATATATACTTTGTGTAAGCTCTAATAAAGGGAGAACGACCATACTCATATTGAGACTCATCGTTACTCCGGGGTCCCCTCCCTCACTCCAACAGAGATACCCACTTCTGGTCTGAACTATCATGATGGTTAAAAGAAATCTCTTGAAACTTCATAATAAGGAACAGACAAAATAGTAAAAGGAGATGGTAAAATCTGATATCAAGGTGTGACTTAATCAGTGGACCTTATTGCCTTGTTGGGGGAAAATCCCCAAGGAATAAATTTGTATTTTAATGGGTGATAATTTTCAACTTATACGTTAAAAAAAAAGTTGAGAATATCACCTCCTGGACATGCTCTGCCAAGGAACTGCTATTGCTGCCACCTCCGCACCTGGGGGAAGTGTAGGGCTGGAGAAATGCTTCTTTCTCTTTCTGCACATGGGTCCACACAGAGCTCATCTCAGCTGCTGTTGCCATTGCTGTCTGCATGAGGCAAACAATTCTTTGTCTTTACTAATGGTACCTAAAGAACCTAAGACTGGGATCCTCTGATCTGCAGCACCAAACTGAGTCAGACAGTCTGGATCCAGCTCCTAGCTGGGATGCTAGGTTTATGTGAGAATTTGGACCAGCTGTTTGACTCCTCTCTCCCTTTGTTTCTCCTTCCATCCTTGTTGCGTTGCCTGTTTAGATGACAAACTTTCCGAAGCAGGAACAGCCTCTTATTGTATGCTCACAGCATACCTATTATATGGAGGCAATATGGGGATCTTCGAACAATGCAGAGACACTAATCACTCTTTATAATGCATTTTCTCTTACCTTGCCAGAGAATTTTAGTGTGTCTTCAGGTTGGGAGAGTTCAGGGTACACATTTGATATAAACCAATGGAAATTTCTACAGCCCAGTCTCTTCTGTAGCTGAAGGCGCTCACTGCAGTCAGGCTTCTCTGCCTTAATGAAAGCATAGGGCAATGAACAAGGTTACCAGTGTATTTGTGTTAGAGATGCTAGAAATGACTACACAGGAATCATTTCTGCCACCTCTTCTATCCTGCATGTTATAGATATTGACATATATTTCACATGCTCATACAATGGAGGAAGACCAGCTACACACCCTCAACCTTGTGCTAAAAGAGCGTTTAGTCTCAAAGTGTAAGAGAGGTAATGTTTCAGAAGTAGCACACACTGTGGAAATAAGCATTTCCTTTAAAAATTAGTATAATCCTGTAAGATAAGTCAGTCCTTGTCATCAGGGCAAGTTTGGTACTAGTCGCACTGTAATCAGTAGGATTGTATTAGCTTGTAATTCAGTACAGAATTTGCCCCACTGATTAAAATTGAATTTTCTGGCATTTAACAGTCCAAACTCCTCAGTTACTGACAGTCCTCCATGATCAGAGGATGTAAATGAAGACAGTATTTGGCCCAACATAAAGCCTATTAGATTATTATCTGATAGTTGCTAAATATAGGTATGTGAATATGTTTTGTGGCAATAGAGGTATAAAAACATTCCTAAGATTTATATGCTTTATTAAATTATTTACATACAATCCCAACTTTCACCCTTCCTGATAGCAACTCTGTTCTGAAAAATGGCAAGTACCTCCAACCCTTCCTGCAGATATGAGCATCTGCACTTCAAAGGACAGAGGGCCTGAATATTTAAAGCTATTTAGCACCTAAAAATGCCTGACAGGATTCTGAAAACCACCTAAAGCAGGTAAGTGTCTAACTCCTTTGGTTTCAAAACCACACAAAACACTTTTCTGAATCTCTGAGTGCCCAGATACTAAAAAAACACCACCACCCTTAAGAGCTTCTTTCCCCTTTCTTGCCAGCAATAGATCTCCTCCTTTGCATTTCTAAAATGTAGTTTCTGATGCCAGGACACTAGTCCAGATTCCTATGTCAGAAATTAAAATTGATAACATAAGAAAGGAATTGCCTATAAATAACTTTTCCTCAAACCAGCCATTTTTCTGCAGCCACAGGAAAGAAAAAAATGGCTTTAGCAGTGTGTCTGGAAAACACTGACAAATAAAAAGCCATGGAGATCAACGGTGAGATACCAGTTTCTAAATCTAGGGATCAATCATGCCATGTGGCACTGTTTGCCATCCCCTGTAAGCTGCCCAGGCAAATCTCATCAGTTGCAATACGTTATAGAGAACCTCATAGATTAATGTCACTCCTGGATTCAATAAGCATAACAACAAAGTTCAGCAATTCAGCACCACGCAAACCTGGTCCCAAGAGGTTTCTTTGGAACAAGGCAGGAGTAAAATGCTTCCCCTAAAAAGAGGTGCTTCTCATGAGACTTTGGCTGAAGAAGGTGATAGCAGTAAGTCTCATTTTGTCATAGCAGTTACAGTCTGCATTTGATGCCAAATAAAAAGTGTAAATAATCTAAAGAAAGTCATTATTTTTGTAAAGCAATCTGAAAGGAAACCATGCTCGTAAATTAAATAAACAAACCACACAAAAAAGAGAAACAGAAAGAGTGGTTGAAATAATAAAGAGCTGTGAAGAGCCTTATTCATCTGTATTAACAGTCACACCACAGGCATCCTGTGCAGGATGCAATTCAGATAATAAAATGGGAATATTTATGAAGCAATCTAAATGGGGGTCATTTTTTATTTTCATCACTGGGTAATGTCAGCGTTCAACTAGCTCATGAAGATTTTTGTAGTGGCCAATAGGTGGCTCCATTCACCCTGTCACCGTTTCAGTGCAATAAATCCCCGCAGGGCTGATCTGCAGCAATGGTAGTTGAGCCATAATAATGTCATTGCTTGCTTGTGTCTTTTGAATAACATCCCACTGTACTGACATACTGAAAAATGAGTTGTGAAAGAAAGAAACAGAGAAAAAGGCCTTTTATGTTATGGTAAGCTGAACATAAAGATTGTAAAATTCATCATTTGAAGGAGCATCATATTTATGAGCAATAAAAGTATTCTGGGTAGAATAAACTCTCAGGCAAAAGGTCATGGCACTTACAGCTAGTAAACTGTAACATTGAAGGCTGTATTATTTTAATTCAGAAAATTGCTACTGAGTGGACAAGAAAGGCCTTCAGGAAATTACCAAATGAATTAAGGAACTAACTACCCATCTTAATAGACTTGGCCTAGCATTCTCCTTTCAATTACATGGCTATAACCTTAGAGAGTCAATGATGAACTTTTGGCCAGTGGAGTACAACCCCACAACATAAACAAGGAGGGAAAAGCTTTTTAAAAAAAGTGAAAATAGAATTAAAAAAATGAATGTGATTCTCTAGGATTAGCACAGTGGGCTGATTGGAGAGGCAGATTTACTGGTGGAGAGTGAGGAGGTCAGGCTACCTGTCAGGAGAGGAGCCACACTGAGACACAGCCCTTTTCCTCTCCCCACTGAGAACTCAGTTGCTGCTGGATCTTGGCTCTCTCAGATGATGCATTGTAATGACTGGGGCATTCAGGACTGAAATGCTGGAGCAAAACTGAATGGGAAATTTTGCACAGCACCTACCCGTGTTCTGCCTAGCTGTTTTCAGTGAATCTTTTCTCTTTAAAAGCACAGCACTGTTAAATGAACAAAAAGATGAATGACTTTTTTTTTCATTTAAAACTGCCCATAAATTTGTCCATTGCCTTGCGGAAGAGGATACTGTTACAACAAAAGGTACTGGAGCCGGAGAATTCCTGTGAATTGCAGCATTGTTAACAGTCTTGCTGCCTAGCTCAGAATAAACAAACATCCACCAGTTTTTAACACATCAGATATCCAGTCTCTGGACTGACCCTGATCTGCTATGGATTACACAGTAGCTTAAAAGCAAGTGTGACTGGTTCTGCAGCTGTTAGGTGGTGCATAGCCTGAAGGTGGCTCGAGTGTGGCTGCATGAATCATATGCCTGGCTGTCGGACTGAGTTAGTGTACGGACTGCTGGGCATCTGAATCCCTGGAGGCTGGATTGCTGTCTGTGTGATGCTTCTAATGAAAAAGTAACTTGTAAACAGTGATTATGGTGAGATCTGACTTCCTGAATTACAGGCAGCTGCTTCTGGACTTCTGTCAGTTTAGGAAGAAATCACATTACTTGTCACCAGACCACTCAGATATGTTCCTTTCCAAGAGGAGGGACACCACAGCTTGCCTCATGCCAGTGAATATTACTTGAATCACATGATGAAGACACTTCAGCAATGAAGAACGAATCTTCTAAGAGGACCTTTTGAGCATGCAATACTACTGGGTTCCATGTGGGATGGGCTACTTCCCCCCACGTACCAGAAGTGGAAAGTAAATCACATTTTGTTGGGCAATCTGAAGAAGAAGTCATCTGGCAAAGGAGTGATATTCAACGTGTGAGATTTGACAGCTTCAGCAAATAACTCTGAGGCACAGGTTTCTCTGTTTCTTTGCTGACCTAACAGCTCTCTCACTGGAAACTTTTATAAAAAGGAAAATCTCTCCCCAGCACCATCTATGATGAATGTTTGACTGTACACAGACTCCCTCCCACCCATTTCCACCCCCTCTACCTACCTCCACACACACTTCTCCTCTCAGAAACAGACCGCACAGATGTCTTTACCTTGCTGATTAAGAAAGCCACTGTGTTATGGTTGTAGAAATTCTCTTTAAAAGAACCCAGCCAGGTCTCTGCTATTCGGATTTTGTTCCTCACAATGGCCTCTTCATAGGAGAAAGTGCGTGGAAAATGATCTCGATAGACATGGCCAACATGGGAGCATGGAATGATTTCCACAGAGCCACCACAGAGCCAGGTCTGAAACACAGGTGAAGGCACAAAAAGAGATTAGCCTTGACTGTCTCATATGCAGCTGGTAAAGCACAACCAGCAGCACTGAATAATAGGCCAGCAATTTACAGAGTGCAAAGCAAAATGAAACAGACATTCATTGAGTCAAACCCTGCTCTGGGCAGTGGCTGAACATTTACACTCAGTTCAAAAGCATCTAAAAAGGAGAAGCTCCTTTTCTTTTCCCCCTCTAGGTCCTTCTTTTCTGATTTAACAAAACTATAGACTTAGTCTCAGGAAATCCTAATTTGTGCATTGCTGGAGACAGAAAGAACATCATTATACGCTTCCTCATACACTGTCCCCCAGCATCTGCCATTGGGCAAATAACACAGAGAAGATCCTGGGCAAGACAGACCTTTGGTTTGACTCAATACGGACATTTATATGCTTTTATATTTTTATGTGCATGAACAGTGCAGTGTAGTGAAGAGACTCGAGGGTGTATCTGTCTTTTCCATGGAACATCAAAGACTCTATAACCTTTGTGTTTGAGGTTTTCATTGCTTTTTAATATCATTCAGCACAGTTTAATGCAAATGATTTATTATAAACCATTTGGTATTAAAAGTACATGTTTGCTAAGAAATAAAAGCATTTACTACATTTGCTTTGGTGCATGTTACATGCACAAAATGTAAGAGGCAACTTTCAGAAGGTGCCAAAACCAGTGACTCTGTCCTCAGGCAGATTGTCATAGCCAGTGAAACATTATTCTCCTGACATGATGCTACAAGTTCTTGTATGATCGTGTCAGATCAAGGAGTGTGGGGATAGAATTCTGTGAGGGAAGTGATATTCTCCCTAGCCCAAAAAGTTTTGCATCTAATTGCTATTCTAAATTTCTTCTCTCCTTTACATTCAAGTGCCTTAAAAACCCAATAGTTACCAGCACCTGATGTTTTATTTACAGTTCTTACCCTTATAGATAGCTCTAGATTTTCTGCTCCCCACAAGGTCATGTCAGAATCATAAGCTCCAGTGTTTTGGAAGCAATGTCGATCCATGGCCACTACTGCACCAGCAACCACAGGACTCCTGTGTAGAAAACAGTTTAGAACTGAACACTTTCTGTTTTGGATAGGGAGTTAAGGCGGATGAAAATCTCACCATTTCTGTGATGGAGATAGTATTACAAAATGATTGAATGCTACGTCATATAAACGTGAGTGAATTGATTATCTAACCAAAAGAAAGAACATCTGGAATTGAATTCTAGGATTTGCTTGGGGAAGAGAGACAAGAGCTGAATTGCTAAATAAAGCTCAGAACAGTGGGAAATGTTATATAACTGTACATCCAAAACAATACACTAGCAGATAATGATTAAGACACTTATTTTAATTCTGTATGTTCCATCTTTCGCTCTCCCTCCAAGCCTCAATACATTGTCTTGTCAATACTAGTTGTCTCAATGCCTGGAAAATATTTGACACGATGAAAGTATAACTGAAATCTAATTAGAATGATTATTAAAGGCCAAATAAACTCAATGTAAACCTGTCCCTTCAAAAAACATTAACCAAGCAAATGCAAGTAACCATATCTCTCATCAGTTAGCTGGAAGATGACCCAGATTTACAGTTGTAGTGTTGAGCTGAGCGGAAGGATGCTGGCTGATGAACTGTTGTTACCTGATAGGGCTGATGGGAGACTGTCGTACCTTCTCTTCATGATCTGGCACTGGTTCCCAATGGAAATCTAGTTTCCAATCAAAAACACCTCGATGCAGACCCACAGAGTGATAGTACTGAAAAGTCTTCCAGTCTATGACATCTATGACAGGGGAGACGACACTATTTCTGAAAAAGACAGTACAATTTCTTTTAAAAGCCAAAGCACAGATCAAGTTCACTACTGTGTTAGAAAACAGTAACTCTCAGTTTTGATCCTGTCAGGTACAAGCACTGCTGTAGATGTTGAATGCCCTCATTTTCACTGCTGAGAGAAGCCTGATGCTCAGCGAGTGCATGGGAATACAGAGCCTGTAGTGAGGATTCCAAAGACTGCTAATTTACCGAGAACCTATAAACTGCATTGTCACTTTAGAGCTATTCAGGATTTTACTATGAGTTCACTATCAGAATTTTTAAAAAGCTATTTCACATAGAGGCATCAGCCTAGTTATAGGCTCCATATGGATGCAAAGTTCATTGCAAAAGATGATTTTGGCACCACATAGCTCACCAACCTTTGATTTTGCTCTAGATGTTCCACACCACTTGAGGCATTTGTCTCTTTAGGCCAATGAAGAGTGCATTTTTCCTTACTTTGTTCTTCTGGTTGTTTTGCAAAAACTTTTATCACTGAGTTTATAAAAGTTTCTCTTTGTATTCTCTTTTATCACATGCTTAAACTGCTCTTGCAAATGCACTGTCACGGTGTGGGATCTACTTTTAAGAGTCAGAACGGAGCCATTGCAATGTGAACGGCAATCCTTCAAATCATTTCTACCTCTAGTTAAATTTGGATGGATCTGAGAAGAGGTATTCTGTGTTTCCCCATGGCAAACATGTCATGGTATTTCATAGTGTGCTGGAATTACTGGTAATTCAGAAGAGCTACCAGTCTTCCTCGTTTCCAGGTCAATAATGTATCACGTCTGGACATTTTCAGAGGATAAATGAAATGGTATTAGGGATTGCAGGAAAAAAAAATGTTTTGAAGAGCAACATTATCCTTTTCTGCTCTGTTATGCACAATGTATAGCCTTTGGTCTCCATGTGGGGGGTGCCTACAGAGAAAAGGTATTTTGGAAAAAAATCAGTAACAATTACTAGGGACTAACTATACCGCAAAAAACTACTCTTATTCTAGAGTAAGAATATACATATAGGAAATTATTCTAGAGTGGCTCTTTTCCTAGAAAATAACTTCCTGTTATATATAGAGAAGAAATGGACCATTTGGGGGTAGAAAGCAGAATGTTTTGCCCCCCTCTTTTAAAGGTTTATATATGTTGGTCAGAGATCACTCTTGAGATAAATAGGTTTAAAACATACTACAATCAGTGGAGTAGATTATCTCAGAAGTCTTCAGCTGAGTGAGTTATTCATCCTTTTCCATGGCAAAGACCAGCACCAGCTGTGGAAACTGGCAGCTCTGGGTGATGTTCATGTGACCCTGACTTGTCTTCTCTGCCTTCACAATAATTATAGTAATTTTTTTTTCAATGACAGGGTGTGTGTGGGGGGGGGGCTCAAAACTTTGTTCTATCACAGTTGCTATTTCCTGAAAGAGAATTCTAGAGCCTTGTGGAGGAAAAGAGACTACTGGTCTTCAGTGAACCGTATGAAATATATTTGTAATATACAGAGAATATAGCTAAAATGACTCAGTTATTCCTCTGTTTCTTAATAAGAGCAGACAGACTGCCCTATGACAAGCTAAAGGCAGAAAGATTTAAAACAAAGAAGTGATTATATTTCTCCATTCAGGTATAAAACCAGCCTTTATAATATGTAATAATGGGAGCTCTTAGAAACAGGCACTGGGTTTATAAATAGATGAGACAATTTTACGGCCAACTGTAGCATTTGTAGGCATATATATTAAGGCAGTGATTTGCTGTCGTTCTTCCACAGAACTCAAGGAAAAATGGAATGAAATGATACTAAAAATAATAAAGTTGAAATGCTCCTCTGATTCTCTTGATGATATCCTGTGATATAGTTTTGTATCTAGTATAGGAGCAACCACCTCAAACTCAAGCCTACAGGAATCTTTCTAATGAAAGCTGTATTTAACCTTTATTCACTGAGAACAGCAGGGAAAAGGAAATAACTACTTCTAGAAGTTACTAAAAGGTACTGTCCTGATGGACTTACTTAGGTTTTGACTCACACAAGCAGTATTTTTTCTTTGGTATGCTGAGGAAAATCTAGCTGAGGCTAACAAATTGAATGGATTTTATATGACTGAACTGCAGAAAATGACGAAATCACTATAACTGGACTACCTACATCCAGCTGCATCTTCCAGTGTAGACATCTCTGACAACTGTCTAGTTAGGAGCATGCTTGGAGCTCAATACTTCCCACCTCGGTTTGTTGCTATTTGCTGAAATGTAAGCTAATCTACTGCCACTTGTCTATCCATTCTCATCCAGATAGGACTGAGGAACTAATGATCCCATGGTAGGTTATTTTAGAATTTCACAGCAGAGAGGGAAAGATTAGGAGGAGGTGTTTGAGCAGAAGCCAGAGGAGGCAATGTAGACTAATCCATTCGAAAAACCATAGCAATGAAGACTAAACCATGTGCTTATTTCCAGGATAGCTCAGATGGAGACAATAGGGATACTCAAGAGTTACGCTCAGATATATCTGGGATCAGATGACACACTATCTCCTACATTTTCATATCCAGCCATTTAAATTCTGTCCTTTTTGGGTCCACCATACATTTCTTGCCACTATAAAACTCCAAACTCCAATGACACATCTAGCATCAGTGCAATTGCTCATAAGAGTAAATGTTACAGTAGTAGTTCTTGCTGAAATGATCCTTAATTTTTAATGCATGTTTTGCTTTGCTTTTTATTGTGCATGAATCTTCATTGCTATTCAAGAAAAATACCTGTAGCGATGTCCTGGATTCAGATGGAGACCAAACAATTATGCAAACTACCTACAAACGTACATCCCCAGTCTCCCCGGCTCATGAGCATTCTGCAGCAGCTTAGGAATGCTGCAGTCTTTCATTACCTAATCTCTTAGCTGATGTGTAGGCAGTAGAAAAAGCAAGGCTGTATAAAATTGTTTAACAGCAGAAGGATTCTGAAATCAGTAGAGCCATGCCTTCTTAAAACTTCAAACATTGTGAGTGTCTTTCTGATCTGAAACAGAGGAATCCAGTAACTTCACCTTTTGTGAAAACTGGTCAATACCCGATTTTTATCTTAATCAGGTAGTGCTTTATATATCTTTTGATATTAAGGCTTCTTTTATAAAATATCTGTTTTCTGCGTGTTCAGTGATGGGTTTGATATTTGTGTGGTTCGAAATGCAAATTTGCAGCAGAAGGTAATTGAAAGTTGGAAGATGTTCTTAGCTATTCTTTTTGTTTTTAACTGTGCAATTGGCAGACAGACAAGCAGCTTCTCGGCACTTTGAAATGAAACACTCCCTGGCAAACTACTGCTAATTTTGCTCTGTGGAATCCTAGGAAAGAAAAAAACAGGAAACTCAAATACAACTGGCAGCAAAGCTTTGAACCATTTGACTGTGGTAATACTAATTTGTGAATATTTCAAATGCTTGGAACACACAGGATCTACAAAAGGTCACAATTCCATGAAAAAAGAGCAACCCAAACATGAATAATTTCCTGCTTTAGGATGTCTCAGCCAAATACAGTTGCAAATGAAATGTCTTCCCATGACCCTTTACAGGCACTATGGACATTGTGTTCTTTTCTATTTTTAGAATAAGTAACATGAGAAGAAGAAGAGTTAATTAACACATCTGTTTTGAAATTTTAGATACACTTTTTTTCAAAAGTGCTCTTTGTTGATTTATACTTTGTTTTGCTGGGAAGGGAGATTTTAATCTGTTTAAGTCCTCCTTTATACAAGGAAGAACAACAAAAATGAATATGAAAATACTCTATTTTCTTCAACCAGTTTTGGAGTGGATCTTTCCTTGCAAGAATAATATAGCTCAGAAATCCAGACACACTCCGAGTTCTCTTGTTCTGCACATAGTCAAAGCTTCAGCAAGTAACTGAGAATCCAAGCTGGCTCCACAGCATGCTGCATTTTCACTGAAATTGCCTTGCTGGCTGAGGTTTTGAGAGAAGTAATGCTGCAGAACATTTGAAATTAATAAAAATGAATGGGGTTAATAAAAAGAGAAGATGCTGTGAGCAGGAATGGTAAAGCTATGGTCTAGAGGACTACTTAAATATAGCCTTACAGACTAACTCCTGACTAACTTAAGGCATATGAACAGTCTTTTTTAATAGATTGCGCTTCTCACATGCTTAACACTAAATATGTACTTCAAATCTCTGCTAGGTAGAGTCCTAAGGGAATACTTTACTTTAAGGAAATTCTTTTGAACACATCTTTTATATTCAAATTTGCATGTAGGGTATCAAAATACCCAAAGGTCCCCATTGGCCTTATTTCTAGGGTTGCTGGAATCTGCAGGAACTACTTTTTAAATTGGATAGTCAGGACTCTGTGCCATGAACCATGCCTAAACGCTAGCTGCTCCTACTTTTGGCAGCAATGTTTGCTTTTGTTTTTACCTTCTCTTCTTCAGTTTCTTTACCTTGACTTCTTGAAAATAGGTCACCTGCTGATACTGATCAGCTGTGAAAGATTATAAAGAGATAGCATATCTTCAGCTATCATACCATGTAAGTGCAGAACATTATCTAACTGAATTTGAAATGAGTATTATTGACAAATGGAGGACATAAAAAGATCAGGCAGAAAAGAGAAGTCACAGGAAGGAGGCTGTTATACATGACATATATGGAAGATTTTCAAAACAAGGACAGTAGCATGGATGCTCAGATGCTGAGGTTGTGTGGACTCCGGACAGACAATATCATACTTCCCTGGGCCTGTGAGAAGGTAGAAAGCAGATTGCTTTTGTGCTTATGTATCCGGTAGCTTGAAAAGCTGGGGTATGGGCAAAAGAGAAGTGAAGAGTCAGATGAAGATGTGTAGGAACTGTTCGACTTTAGCGTGAAATATTCTACTTCACCCTACTGTATTGCCATAAAAGTAACACCACTCACAAATTTTTTGAACAGCAGAACTCTGCGTCTATGCCTGCATCTAAAAGCAAAGGCACGCATCGACTCCTGAACAGGAGCAAACAGCTGATGAGACTGCTTTCTGTTGCTGTGATCATTTCTTATTCCATTTAACAGCATTTGCATTAAAGACTGGTGACCTAGAATCGTGGAGCTAAGTGAAGGCACTTTGATTTTAGAAACTAGATCGGCTCCTTTTAATAATATCACAGACTTCAGTTTCCTAGAGCAATATTTGAGCAGTGACGTACATAGTGCACCAGCCCAGAGAGAAATAATCCTTGCAACAAGGAGCAGGGGAAAGGTCCTGAGGGCAAGCCATCCCTTTGCAAGCCATCTCTCTGCCACAGTTACGGTGACCATGCCTTTTTATGGTAGAATTTCTTTTCAAGGATATAATCAAGGATCATTTTGTCTCCACGCAGTATTCTCCGGAACCACACTTTGGACTTTTTTTTTAAAAATCATCCTGCTGCAAGAATAGAGCCATACACTTCAGCATGTTGGTCACTATTTTTAGGTTAAAGAAATAATCTTCTCAAGGCTTCATGGCTTAGTTCAGTATATGCCCCCTCTGTCTTACACTACCTTTGGACTGAATACGAAATAGCACCTGCCTCTCACAGTCTCCTGGAAAAGGCAAACCCTACAAAAGATGATTGTAATAATTCCATAGCTACATTACTATGCACCATGCTACTCACCTGGAGTTACCCTGGAACATAAACAGTTGTCAAATGAAATGATCTGAGAGGCATCTCAGTTAGCTAGTTTTCTAATGTTGTCCAGGTGCCTATGGTATTTGTCCTTGAATAATTGGAATATCAAGGAATGCTTTACAAACCATTGAACCATTCTCTAGGTGGTATACTAAGCTGATGCACAGCTTCCCACTCAATCTGTTAGGTACGGTTCACAGAATGCCTCCTAAACTAGTCTCAATTAAGGTGTCCATAAATGCACATGTAATGATTTTAGAAAGACTTAACACCTTTTGGGTAAATAATTTTAGTTAGGTTAGCAAACAAAATGATCACATAGAGAGATGAAATGCCACTGAAAGCAGTCAAGTACCTGATAATAAGTGCTTAGTCAAAATTCGATGACTTAAGATTTGAATAAATAATTTTGAATTAAGGAGGACAAAAACCTACTGATTCACTACCTAAATTCTAGATATATTGACGATACAGACAGGTGAATTCTGGATAAAAAACAATGATTTGAAATTTAAACTGTTGTGTTTTGTGAACTTATACCTGAACCAAAAGTGTTTACCTTATTTGCTAGTAATAAACTGGTCACCTCTGCACAGATTTGGATTATAACTGTTTCAGCAGAAACATGCAAGCTTGGTCTTTACAGTACTGAACAGCAACTCAGAAATGTCAGATCCGCTCCCCGCTCTTCACAGACATCTCTGCCACCTTGGAAAAGTCACTTAAATAACTTTTCATCAGTTTCCCTATAGTAAAATTGGGCTAATTTTTCCACTGTTGGTCTTGTCTGTCCTTGCTACACAATACTCAGGACTGAGGGCCTCTCCTTTCCTGTACGTTCAGTGCACAGTGAGGTCTCAGTCTGGGCAAGCATCTCTGCACATTATTTTAATACAGGTCATAATAATAGTGTTAGATCTGCGTAGGAGTCTAGAAAATTGGGTTTGTTCACAGTTTTCAGAGTTAAAATATCTCACCAGTTCCCTCACCAGTATCGCAAAGGTTTGAGCTTTGGAAAGGCTGTGTTTTTCCTTGCCAGCTAATGACCCACTTGCTCTAGGTGATTAAGTGTTTTCCCATCCTGTCTCTCCAGCAAAAGTGTGTGAGTGGCAGCTTGACTGGTACATAAAGAAGAGGAACGATGGGTATTTCACCAATCACTCTAAGCTTTTTTTCACTGTACTTTCCTCATTTGGGTAGTCTAAGGTAGTGGACATGATCTAATTTAACAGCTCCTCAGCTGCTAAATGAAGCCAAGTTGACTATGCTAATGTTTTACATTTCCATAGTGATCTCCATGCAAGCATTTCAAGCAACTTAGGAAAAATAACGAATTAACTTCCTTATCAGATCAGTGTTACTATCACCATTTTTCAGCTGGGGAAAGAGGGACAGTGAGGAAAAGTGATTGCCAGAATGCCTTAGAGCATGTCTCTCCTGTGCACTGGAGAATGGCACAGGCTCCCCACACTAGCAGTGACAAGGCTTCCAGATTTAGACATGGGGCCTGATATAGCATACAGAAAGGGATGATTTAGCCCATACTATTATTCAAATGTCCTTCCAACTTTTTCCATTCATCCAATTAGCCATTATCTAATCAGTATTAAATGCTGCCCTCCTGGAGGAATGAATGAGCATGTAGGCCCTCCAGGGGAAGAGACATTCTAGGGCAGCACTCCACTTGCTTGCAGTAGTTTCAATGTTTTCACCTAACTGATGTAATCACTTCTAAAAGCTCAAATTAATTCATTTATAAGCAAGCATAATCAGCCATAAAAGCAGCTTGTTCCGTTGCCCGGGAACTGCCTTTGAAGGCCTTTAGTATGACTATTTAATGGCCTAGAAAGAGCTTTAAAGATATATATGATTTCTTTACCCTTTCAAGCAAATATTCATTTTTTCCTGAGTGGCTTATGGGTTATGAGAGACAAGTTAATGTACAAATGTTTCTTTCAGAAAAGTCCCTGTAATAAAGGATTTACTTCCACGTAATTCTTGAAACATTTTCAGTGATTTAATCTCTTTGAAGGACTTGGGGACTGCACAGATGAGCTCAACTGTACAGGAGAGCAGGCCCAAACACCAACTGAAACATAACAGATTGGGAAAATACAGATCTGTACACTCCCCTGTGAGTTTGGCGTCAGTGAAAATATCTGAGGTTAGCTAGAACTGTCTAGACTGTCCAGAAAGTATTCTATTTTTCCATGGAGCAGATACTGTACAGGTGACATTGACATGTAGCCAAACTGACTCAGGAGGACAAAGTAATTAAGAAAACTGTCCCATTTAATCCTTGGCTTTATGACTGAGACAACTAAAAAGTACAGCAAATAATGGGTTGCTGCAGTAGTTTCTCTGGTGGACATTTGTCAATTTGCAGACAGCCTGAGATTGCAAACTTGTTTAATTATTACCACCAGGAAGCCTTCTTTTAGTTCTAACATCGTCTGGATACAAACCATATTGTGTGTGAAGTGAGAGCTGTCAATTGTATGACCTATCCTGCTTTGCAAGCATCAGCATGATGTATGTGGAGTGAAAGTAGAAAGGAAAAGCAATGTAGCCAGAAAGAAGGAGGTAACCAAGTGAGGATAAAAACAAGATATTCGAACCCTTCCAAGTGTATCTTTTTTAGCAAGAATTAGCAATGCAGAGGGTTCAGAGGTCACAAGGGTATTTACCTGTTGCTGGACAGCCTGGCTAGGAGGGGTTCCAGCCAGCCCTTCTGACACTCACAGTGGGAGTCCATGAAGACAAGCACATCCCCAGTTGCCCGTGCGGCTCCTAGCATCCGACCTCGGATGACTCCAAGTCTCTTGTTGCTCCGGATCAGTTTCACACGATCCAGCTTAGAGATGTACTCACTCAGGGCTGACTTCAGGGACCCTGTCATGAACAGAACGGTCACTGAGACATTTTAACTTTGATTCAAGCTGTTATAGAAACACAATAGGTAATAGAAGTAGAACAAGTAGTAGATACTTGCTTGTTGGTAATATATTTGGGGGGCATTTGTCTTACATGGCTAAGGAAGCCATGTTCTAAGTATTCCCAGCAGCATAGCGTCAAAGAGAATTAGAGACTAATGGAGACTGAGATTCACTAGGTGTGAAGGTATTCCTGTGGGAAACTGAATATCCTCCTCTCCTGTTTTAAGCAAAAGGTGGAGACTCTCAACATCTCATAAAAGACACAGATTATAGTGAGAAACTACAGGTGTTTGGCTCTCCCAAGTGCTTGGGATTACTTCAGCAACGCAGAGTTTTCCACTCCATGACTGAGCCAAACTCCAAGTCTGGAAATTATTACAGCAGATCTGGTCCAGTGGAAAGGCTAAGATTTGCCTACTCTGATCTTATTTTAAAGTAAGAAAGCTCGGAGTGATTGGAAGTGATGGGAAAAAAAGAAACATTTCAAAGTTAAAAGGCTAAGCTGAATCCTAGGGATGAAGGGTAAAATCTGGCAGTCAGATCATGTCTACACTTAGCTGTCTTCCTGAGGGTC